>NC_135880.1:158008056-158616345 GCF_964194155.1 Cetorhinus maximus | reverse complement strand
GTGTGGGATTTGAAACCAAAGGTATTGATGCTACCACTGTACACTAGGCTTTCTACACTTTTGATGAACTAGGTGGTTCTTTCACATCTTTGACTTCTTTAGTATGCTTAATTTCAAACAATCTTATGGCAATTACTGTTGTGGATGAGTGAAGAACTATCCTCTAAACATGCTTAGTGGTTGTGGAAGTGGACAAGCAACCTAGAAGACCATGAGTTCAAATCTCACTGTGGAAAATGGTGAATTCAAGAAGAATGTTTAAGCTTTGGGCTTGTACCAGAGGAAAATCACCATGGAAGCTGTTATGCTATTTTAAAATCCCAACAGGTTCATTAATGTCCTTCAGGGATGGAATCTGTCACCTCTATCTCGTTTGGCCTAGATATGATCTTGGCCACCATGGTTGATTCTGAATGTGCTTGAAAGAGGCCTAGTAAGCTATTAAGTTGTTTTGTATGCAGAGATGACACAACAGCTATGCCGAGATGACACAACAGTTCCTATGTGTGTAATAGGTTTTACTCAATGTTTTAAAATGTCTACTCTGTGCTTCCAGCAACTTCTACAGTTTGGTTACTTTTCACTGAACTCACACCCAGGCTTACCCAATCAGGCAAAGTGAGCATCAATAGTGGACAGACTCACATAGTCAAACATTAAACAATAGAACACTACAAGTTGTAGAATCAATTGCTTAGGGAAGGGCAATATTTGTAGCTCATCAATGTCACCTACAATCCAAAGACAAATTGAAAAACATCTATTAAGCTACCTTTTCTATTTCTGGCAACCATGATGGTCGTTTTCAAAGGTTGTTCCTAGCTGTTTCTGTTTATCTATGAAACTCCCCACTAGGATGACAGGACTCCTCAATGTAAAATCCAACTGCAGTCTGGAGGACTCTTTAAATGACTGAGTTTATTTTGCAATGAATCCAGGATGGACTCTATTCTGGAATGAATTTTATCATGTAAACTTTTCACACCACTTTATTTCTAATAGAAAGACCCAGCACTATGTCATGGATTTATATTGGCTTAGCACATGTATCAGTACCGTGTAAATGCAGCCTGGGTGCATCACTCATTTTTTATCTCATTTTTATCTGATTTGTATCACCTGGGCCCAGATGACAGAGGGTGTTTAGATAATGAATTATTCATGCCTGTATGTTAGATTCTGAGATGTGTGTTAATAGGTCAGTTATGAAGATCACAGAGCCCAGGGTGAGCTGACGGCAGCTATAATTATTTTTTAAAACCTCAATTTTCACCCATGAAATCTCTTGCCTTCATGTGTCCTTTTTGAGCTTTGGGGTTGGGCAAGGGCTAACACCGGTGAAGGCCATATGCAGAGCTGAGACAAATATTGCTTCATGTTGCAAATAAAATATCCCTGGTTGGGCCAAACAATGTGAATTTTTCCCTTTTCCCAAGTTGGAACTCTTCACTGGTATAAAGTACTTTCCTAATGGACCCAACCAAGAGCTGATCTGTGTTGGAAATGGAATAGCTGACAGTCTTTAATTGCAGCCCATGACAATTTGACTGGCAACTCTGCAGCATAACTGCAAAGCTGTGGGAGCAGATCAAAATGCTGAACATTGTGTTTGACATTGAAATAATATAATCATCAACAAAATTATATAAAGTGCACAAATGAAAAAAAAAACAAAGGCGGCACAACTGCATTGGAATGAAATTACACCTTCAGCCCATAGTAACAATTTTTGATTGCATGGGTCTCAGTGACTATTTTAATCAGTTCCTCTTTTTGAATCTGTTCTGTTTGGTGGATTAGTAATGCAATTAAAAAGAGGACATTGCTCTTAATTACAGCTGATGACTCATGAAAGATTGACATATTGACATATGAAATGCTGTCATGGAACATAAGTAGTGTTAAATTACATTGGTGGGAATCTATCACTGAACGTTGAGCTCTAGCATTTACAATTACAAGTTAAACATAACCAGATCAGTACGTACAGATTACTGGAATCTTAATGGTGTCACAGGAATGCAGCTGTTGCTGTCTAATGATAAGCTTTGGTTTAGGGATTTTGACAAGTAGATTGGTTATGTTCTATTCAGGAAGCTGCATATTAAGAAATCCATTTCTACTGAGTATTAAATAGCCAATGTGTTCGTAGACAATGAATATGTCATAGTAACATCCTATAGCAATTGTGTGTGTCAAGCTGAATTGTTCCAATTCCACAAAAGGTAAACTTCTAAAATTTCACTGGAACTGAAATTTCATTTAAGGAAGAGAACATTTACATTTATATATACAAGAGAGAGAGAGAGCAAGAGATGGAGATGGAGACTTTATACCATAAAATATAATATATTTATATCACTCCTGAGATCATCCAAACATGACATTCAAGGGCAATTTGGGACATGCAATACGTATTGTTTTCTGCCATTGTATCCCTTTTTCAACCCTCAAAATATCAAACATTTTCATTATACTTTATACTTTCATTGTTCTTTTAAAAATTTATTTCTATGTTCAGAGAATCCCTGACTAGAGATTACTTATCTATATGGGGTCGATTTTCACCCCCTTTGCCTGGTGTTAATATGGTGCGAATGGCCTCACAATGAGATGAAAGCAAAATACTGTGGCTGCTGGAAATCTGAAACAAGAACAGAAAATGTTGGAAAAAAAACTCAGCAGGTCTAACAGCATCTGTGGAGAGAAAACTAGAGTTAACGTTTCGAGTCCGTATGACTCTTCTTCAGAGCTAAAGAGAAGTAAAAATGTGATGAAATTTATACTGTTTAAGGTGGGTGGAACAGATGAAGCTGAACAGAAGGCCAGCAATAGGTGGGGGCAAAGGAGAGATTGACAAAGATGTCATGAACAAAAGGACAAAGGGATGTTAATGGTAGAGGTACTGGCTAAAGGAGGTGCTAATGATTGCATAAAGGTAAGAACGCAGAATATGATAATAGCAGGACAAGGGTAAGCACTCTGGAAAGAACAACATGAACAAGTGATACATGGCCCTTATGGGGTGGGGTGGGGGGAGGGGATGGCCGTGGGGAAAAAAGATCGAAAATAGGATAAAAGGTTGGGATAAAACAATGAATAAAAATGAAAATAAATAAAAATAATTGGATAAAAAATAAAAATTTAAAAATAAAAATGAATATAGAAAAAAGGGGATAAGAAAGGGGTGAGGATGGAAGAAATGGATGTGCCCTGCAAGGTGTTCCTCAAGTGGGGTTGGCCAGGCTGCAATGGCGTGTCAGGTAGACAGTGGACTAATCGATGCTCCTCTGTCCTTTCAAGAGAAGATAAGTCATAACAACATTGAGAGGACACGGACAGGCGGAGACCTCCAAACCTCCTACTCCTGACAAGATTTGAGCAAGACGTGTTGGAGAGGCACCTCGGTTAGCCGGTTGTAGAGAGGCTGGGGTGTCAGATGAAGGTAAGATGGCAGTGCACAGAGGTGAGAGTTTTGGATGGTGCAAACATCCTGGTGCAAACTAGTGTAGTCTCATCATTAATGGGAGCCTCAAAACTGGACTCCCCATTGATCATTGAAAGACGATGGCACCATGATGCAGATATTCATTGCCTCACCAGGGTGCCTGGCATGCACAGTGACAGTGAGATGACTTAAGCTAATGACATGTCCTTGTTCTCCCTCAGATTCACCAGCAGGCACTTGTTTGCAGGATCTCGAAGACCCACCCCTGACACCAGAGGACTGCCCAGCTTCAGCTGCAACTGCGTCGTACCCACTCTCTGAACCCAGGCACCAGTGCAGATACCAGCACCTCAGTAGGCATAAGATCTTCAGCGAGAATGCCAGAGCACAAGGGTGAGGGCACTTGACACTCACTTGAGGAGCAGGCGGAGGCAGAGGCTTCCCAGGGCACCAGTGGTTGGGGGACTGCTGGATACCAGGATGATGCTGAGTCAAAGGCAGATTATGAGCGTCCGGAGTCATCCATTAGATGGCTGATGCTGGATGTCCAGCGGGTTGTCCTGTGGGAAGATCTAACGGAGATCCATGAGGGTATGTGTGCCATGGTCTCTGTTGTGGAGGAGTCCATGCGAACCATGAGCACTGCGTTGACCCTCATGGCCGAGCGCACTGCCCCCTCCATTGAGAGAGTGGTGACTCTCATGGAGAGGAAGCTCCAGGAACAGTATCAGGGGTTCCTGGGGATGTGCTCGGACCTGCAAGCCCTCACACAGGCACTGACCTGAGGTGGTCAGTGCCAGTGTGGGAGATGGATGAGGCACCCAGTATCCCAGCTAGGTGCCCGTCCATCAGTGGAGAGCAGGGAGGTCCAGAGCAACCTCAGTTGTTGCACGACCTGCTTGTCATCTCTGCGGGCTCCTCTCAGGGTGATGGCAGCAGCAACTCCACCCCTCTGCCAGTGACCGTGGCATCTGATGAGGTTGCGATGGCTGGGGAGATGCCAGTCGTGGCACTGGCCACTACCTTCCAGGCAGGGCCAGCACAGGCTCCAGTGGCCAGAGGACAAGTGCCAAGGTCATCAAGGTCAACAAGACAACAGAGTCCGCAACAAAAACAGAATTACCTGGAAATACTCAGCAGGTCTGGCGGCATCGGTGGAGAAGAAAAGAGTCGACGTTTCAAGTCCTCACGACCCTTCAACAGAAGGGTCTTCAACAGAAGTGTTCTATTATAATGCTGCTCTGCCTCTGTTCTTGGGTGGCGGGGAGGCATCACAAACCATCTTTTCAACAGATAACCCTTGTCACCCAGCAGCCATCCATCCAGTCGGGCTGGAGCACTGAATAGTCTCGGCAGCTGGGAGTGTCTGAGGATATAAGAGTCAGGGTACCTGGCACAGACTTGCAGAATCTGCATCCTGTGATCACACACTATGGGCAGAATTTTACGACAGCAGGATTTTATGTTCCTGCTGTCGTCAATGGGATTTATAACGGCTCACCGCATTTTACGGTCCCACCGTAACGGGACCGTAAAATTCTGCCCTATCTGGACGTTCATGGAGTGGAAGCCCTTCTTGTTGATGAAGGCACTGGGCTTACCTGCTGGTGCTTTGATGGCCACAGGTGTACAGTTGCTGGCGGGATGTGGGGGAAGCCAGCAATCGCTGCAAGCCCTCTGGCTCACTCAGCCTGACTGGCCTCGGCCATAGGTAAATGAATAAGTATCATTACCCACCTGAACAGAGCCTCTGTCACCAGCTTGACGCAACTGTGGACAGCTGATTGTTACACTCCACACAGATCCCCTACTGACTCCTGGAAAGAGCCAGAGGCATTGAAGTTGAGGGCCACTATGACCTTCAGAGCCACTGGGATGGGATGTCCACCCACAGTTGGAGGTAATCTCCAGCCTCATCAAATGACAAATGGAGGCCACGATCTCCCTGGAGAGGCAGAGCCTCCTTCGGCATTGTACCTCAGACATACTGAGGTAGCTGCATCGCTGCCTGTAAACCCTGGCAGCAGGATAGTGGCCCCTTATGCCTTCGACTACCTGCTGGCCCTGCGCCCCTTGTGCCTCTCCTCCCACAGGTCCCTCCCCTGGAAGCTGCACTGGGACACCTGGCCTCCCCTCTCTTATGCCCCTCGCTTCCTCCTCAGAGGAGGTGCCTCCAGCAGAGGCCATGATCCCTATTACCAGCGTAACAGAAAGCTGTCTGATACTTAGAAGTGTCCACATGGTCAAAATCCTCTGGGGGTTTTGGAGACACCAATGAGTCCTGAAATGAAGCCGAGTAATGCTATGACTGAAGTTCAGAATGGAGATGAAGCTGTCAAGTCCAAATAAGCAACCAGCAGCAAACTATCTCCTAAACTCCTCACTACTCACACTGGCAATGCTGCTGACCCTTTTCATCCCACACTTGGATGAGGTTTTGAAAAATGTCGGCAGTCCGCCTGCCTATTTTGCCCATGCGACAAGCGTGAAATTGCACGGGCAAAGTAAAATCGGGATCAGTTGGGTTTTTAATGGCTTTAAATGGCCTTTTAATTGATGGCGGACACGACTCCAACATCAGCTGACCTGAAGATTGTATGCATGTGGTATGACGTTGGGACGCTCACCTGACGTCGTCTCGTGCTACTTTATGCCCAATCAGGTCGGGTGTGTGCTCACCCGCGAAGCGTAAAATTCTGCCCTTGGTTGTAAACTTATGGAAAGTTTGTAACCTACAAGAACAGGAATCCCAGAGTGAGAAACATATGTCTTGATGCCCCACTAATCATTCATTAACAAACTGATGTCATTGTTAAACTGGAACATTGCAAAGTGAGCAACACAGAACCAGCAGGATATCCACCCTCGTGTGTAATCAGGCATCACCAAAATAGCTCCTTTCAATTCATACTAGGGATACTGAAGTGGCACACTGTGTTTAATGGAGTACATTAGCAACCAACTGTAGCAAATTCACTATTTGCAAAATATCTGAACACTTTAGTTGTTTACATGCTTATCTAGGTGCACGTGCATTGTGTGATCTGTGGATAACACATGGAAAGTTATTGGTCTGATTATTACCTGTAGACACAGCTACTAACCCTAACTACAAACCTCACTCAACACTTGCCTGGATGGTACAGCTGAGATTTGGGAAATTATGGACATGAACTCATATGCTGCCATTGTGGTACAATACTCAGCCTACAAACCCCCACCTGCAACTTGATAATAAGCTTCACACATAACTTGTGTTTCTTCAAAGGCAGATAACTTGCTGTCCTATTTTTTGTGTCTCCTGAAAGTGTTCACTCATGCTGGGTGATAAAACATACACTGAATTTCTGCAGCTCTCCGATATCCTGACCAAAAGGCAATGCTTTTTGTGTGAACCGACAGAAAAGTCAGTATGCTATTCAGCTATGAGGTATCCTACCTTACTTAACATTTATAGTTAGGGTTTACTTTTTAACTCCCTCATTACTTTTTAATGTAGTCAGAAGAATCAACCAATGTTTTAAACATTTCTAACATTTGGATTAATTAACATTAAAATGTGAGTTTTACAACTAAAGATTCTCACAAACTTATTTAGAAATACGACTCAAAACTCAGAGAGATCAAATGCTCTTGCTTCAGGGACTGAGGGGTTAATTTTCCAGTGACATCCTTATTGGTATTTCTAGTCTTGTGGACTGCTTTTCAGTCTGTCTCTATTCTGTCTTTCCACCTTTCCAGCCTGTTTCCTTGATTTTACCGAAATGGTTGTCATTATACCCTCTTGCTGCTACAAAGAACAGCTTCCAATAATTTTATTTTCTCTATTTCTGTCGTGTAAAAGCAGTTTAATAGTTTCCCTGTCTCCCGAGGCCTAGCTCTCCAGTCTTAACTTAATCTCACCCATTATTTTTGGTATAGCATATGGTCTTCTAAAAGCAAAATACTTCGGATGCTGGGGATCTGAAATAAGAACAGAAAGCATCTGTGGAGGGAGCAACTGAGTTCTGAAGAAGAGTCATATGGACTGGAAATGTTAACTCTGTTTCTCTCTCCACAGATACTGCCAGACCTGCTGAGTTTTTCTAGCACTTTCAATTTTTATTTCTGTGTTGAATTAGTTGCATTTTTAGTAATTAAACCAGAGTCTCCAGCTCATCCTTGTATCAGATCATAGAATGGTTGAGGCCATTAAGGCCATTAAGCTCTTCATGTCCATGCCAGCTCTTTGCAAATGCATTTCACCTATGCCCAATTCCATGCCCTTTGCCTGTGGCCCTGCATTTTTTTTCTTTTCAGATAATTATCCAGTTCCATTTTAAAAGCACAAATGAATCTGCATCCACCACAGTCCAAGACAGTACGTTCCAGGGGACCGCCCAGCATCAAACTAGGCACCAAAAATGATAACGGCAAACTTAGCCCTATCGATCCTGCAAAGTCCTCCTTACTAACATCTGGGGGCTCGAGCCAAAAGTGGGAGAGCTATCTCACAGATTAGTCAACAGCATGACATAGTCATTCTCACGGTATCATACCTTTCAGATAATGTCCCAGACACCACCATCACCATCCTTGAGTATGTCCTGTCTCACTGGCAGGACAGACCCAGCATAGGTGGTGGCACCGTGGTATACAGTCAGAAAGGAGTTGCCCTGGGAGTCCTCAACATTGACTCTGGACCCCCATGAAGTCTCATGGCATCAGGTCAAACATTGGCAAGGAAACCTGCTGATTACCACGCACCACCCTCCCTCAGCCGATGAATCAGTGCTTCCTCCATGGTGAATACCACTTGGAGGAAGCACTGAGGGGGCAAGGGCACAGAATGTTCTCTGGGTGGGGGACTTCAATGTTCATCACCAAGAGTGACTCAGTAGCACCACTGCAGGCTGAGTCCTAGAGCACATAGCTGCTAGACTGGATCTACAGCAGGTGGTGAGGGAACCAACAAGAGGGAAAAACATAGTTGTCCTCATCATCACCAACTGCCTGCCATAGATGCATCTGTCCATGACAGTATTGGTAGGAGTGACCACCGCACAGTCATCTTGAAGATGAAGTCCCGCCTTCACCTTAAGGATACCCTCCATCGTGTTGTGCGGCACAACCACCGTGCTAAATGGGATAGATTTCAAACAGGTCTAGCAACTCAAAACTAGGAAATCATGAGGTGCTGTGGGCCATCAGCTTCCGCAGAATTGTTCTTGAACACAATCTGTCACCTCATGGCCCGGCATTCCCCACTCTACCATTACCATCAAACCAGATGATCAACCCTGATTCATTGAAGAGTGCAGGAGGGCATGCCAGGAACAGCACCAGGCATACCTAAAAATGAGGTGTCAACTTGGTGAAGCTATAACACAGAAATACTTGTGTGCCAAACAGCATAAGCAGCAAGTGATAGACAGAGATAAGCGGTCCCACAAAAAAAGGATCAGATCTAAGCTCTGCAATCCTGCCACATCCAGCTGTGAATGGTGGCGGACAATTAAACAACTCACTGGAGGAGGAGGCTCCACAAATATCCCCATCCTCAATGATGGAGGAGCCCAGCACATCAGTGCAAAAGATAAGGCTGAAGCATTTGCTACAATCTTCAGCCAGAATTACCAAGTGGATGATCAATCTCGGCCTCCTCCGGAGGTCCCCAGCATCACAGATGCCGGTATTCAGCCAATTCAATTCACTTCACGTGATATCAAGAAATGGCTGCAAAGGCAATGGGCCCTAACAATATTCCGGCAATAGTACTGAAGGCTTGTGGTCCACAACTTGTCACGCCCCTAGTCAAGCTGTTCCAGTACAGCTACAATCAACCCGGCAATGTGGAAACTTGCCCAGGTATGTCCTGTATGCAAAGAGCAGGACAAATCCAACCAGGCCAATTACCGCCCCATCAGTCTACTCTTGATCAAAGGTAAAGTAATGGAAGGGGTCATCAACAGTGCTATCAAGTTGCACTTGCTTAGCAGTAACCTACTCACTGACACCCAGTTTGGGTTCCGCCAGAGTTACTCAGCTCCTGACCTCATTACAGCCTTGTTTCAAACATGGACAAAAGAGCTGAACTCCTGAGGTGAGGAGAGAGTGTCTGCTCTTGACATCATGGCCGCATTTGACCGAGTGTCGCATCAAGGAGCCCTAGCAAAACTGGAGTCAATGGGAATCAAGGGGAAAACTCTTCGCTGGTTGGAGTCATACAAAGCACAAAGGAAGATGGTTGCGGTTGTTGGCGGTCAGTCATCTCAGCTCCAGGACATCACTGCAGGAGTTCCTCAGGGTAGTGTCCTAGGCCCAACCATCTTCAGCTGCTTCAACAATGACCTTCCTTCCATCATAAGTTCAGAAGTGGAGATGTTTGTTGATGATTGCGCAATGTTCAGCACCATTCACAACCTCTCAGATACTGAAGCAGTATGTGTCCAAATGCAGCAAGACCTGGATAATATCCAGGCTTGGGCTGACAAGTGGCAAGTAACATTCATGCCACACAAGTGCCAGGCAATGGCCATCTCCAACAAGAGAGAACCAAACCATCGCCCCTTGATGTTCAATGACATTACCATCACTGAATCCCCCCACTATCAACATCCTGGGGGTTACCATTGACCAGAAACTGAACTGGGCTAGCCATATAAATACTGTGGCTACAAGAGCAGGTCAGAGGCTAGGAATCCTGCAACGAGTAACTCACCTCCTGACTCCCCAAAGCCTGTCCACCATCTAAAAGGCACAAGTCGATGGATGCCCTTGCAAAAGGAAAGTTGTCTCAAGTGGTCCACAGGGCTCGGTGTTGGGGCCCTTGCTGTTTGTGTTATATATTAACGATTTGGACGTGAACGTGGGGGGCACGATTGGGAAATTTGCAGATGCAGTGTCAGGATTGGATGCAATACTCTACTAGAGACCCAACTAGTGTGTTTGAAATGTTCACCATAACTTACTTGGTTTTGAAATCTATGTCTGGGTTTTTCCAGCACCCCCATAGCGGGGCTGGTGAGGCATTGAAATCTCCATTTACATCAGCGGGACCGGAAGATCCCGCCAGTATGAGGGGCTGGAAAATTCCGGCCTATGCTTCTACTTATAAAGCCCAAGGTCCCACAGGCCTTTTTAATCACTTTTTCAACCTACCCTGACACCTTCAACAACCTGTGCACATCTTCCCCCCCAGGTCACTCTGCTGCTGCACCCCCTTTATAATTGTATCCTTCATTTTATATTGCCTCTCCTTGTTCTTCCTACCAAAATATATTATGCCCCATCTCTCTGCATTAAATTTGACCTGCCATGTGTCCACTCATTCCATCTGCTTGTCTCTTACTATCCTCCTCATAGTTCAAAACACTTCTAATCTTTGTGTCATCTGTAAAACTAGTTTCCCTTAAAACTGGCAATAAATATCTACGTTGAAAGACCAAAGCCCTTCACACCCTTAGAAGAATGGCCAAACTCTTCTGTTTTAGGAGATTGACACGCCCCCCCCCGCCCTTTGGTGTCCTTTTCAGCAAATGGTCTCAATAATGAACAGGAGAAAGAACTTGAGCTGTTTTGCCCTCTCCCCTCCAGCCCAGTGGTGCTGTGGGCAATTATATTGTCACAGCTGTTGCCTGGTCTAGCAGAACAGGGGTTGAACTAGATACCATCTTGGTCTGTGTGGCTTAGTGCAATACTGGGAAGGGAGGGCTCCGATAGGTATTGACAAGGTTTGTATACACTAGGCTTGCGTTCCCTTGTGTATAGAAGATTAAGGGTGTTTTAAATGAGATGTTTAAAATGATGCAAGGAATTAGGAACATAGGATCATAAGAATAGTCCCTTGAGCCAATTCAGTTATATTATGGCTAATCTTCACCTACATGCCTTTGTTCCTTTACTGTTGTCCTTGATATTCCTCACAAGTTTTTTTCTTGCAATCTCTTTTTTGCTGTTGTTACTACTTCTAATTCCTTTGCTGTCCTTTGTATCTTTCAGTGTCCTCGACATTTCAACTGCTCTTTGCATTAACATGGTAGATAGAGAGAAACTATTTCCTTGGGGGAATGGGAATTTCCAGGAACCAGTGTGGGTGGATAACCTTAAAATTAAAGCTAGGTCATTCAGTGATTGTGATATCAAAAAGCACATCATCACACAAAGGGCAGTGGAAATCTAAAAACTCTGTTCCCCAAGTAGTTGTTGAGATCGCTCAATTGAAAATTTCAAAACGAAGATTGAAAGAAATTTGTTAAGGGGACATAAATTGTGGTGGTGGTGTAAATGAAGTTAAGCTAGAGATCAGCCATGGTTTAAGTAAATCGTGGGACAGGCTCAACGGTCTGAATTGCCTACCCCAGTTCCTATATTTCTAATTGTTTTTGCAGTACATAATGCGAAATGTCAGAAAATCTAACATGATAGCTAGTTCAAGGCTGCAATTTTTGGAGCTGAACGGGTAAGTATTTTGGGACATATTCTTGCTTCAATCCATGAAGAAATCAATTAAAATGGAATAAGATTCTAATTAAATCAAACATATTTATTCATTCTGTCAATAGGATGTGTTTGAAAGGTAATTTACTGTCCCTTTTATTGGCTTGTAGAGATTAGATTTTACAGTAACTGGTAATCAAATCTGCACTTAATGCTCCCTTTACTCTTTTAAATCGTTTATAATATTCAGGATATTGGAAGTAAATTATATTTAAGAGATTGGCGCAACGTACAGAACCCATCATGCATTTTTATTTGTAGATTCAAAAAATTGGGTGGTAACTTTAAAATATATTTTTATTGAAGCTTCTTTCAAAAACATGATTTGGAACTATTACATTTTTGCATCCATTTTTACATTTTAATTTCAAAATGCTGTAGATTAAAAATTGAATGGTGATGACCATTACTTTGAAATTATCGTTGACATTATGTTTAATGTGTGCGTTATTTGTTCATTCATGGTGATTCGTTTGATAAGTACAGCAGAGTGCTGATCATGCATTGCAAAATTATAGGTCCAAATTTTGTAATAGAAATATCAGTGAGGCCACCATTATTCTCCGTTATTTTGCTGTAAATCAGACAGCAACCTCTGGCATCTGCACATGGGAGCTTGTCGTCTGATTGACTCTGCGGCTCCACAAGCTTTGCTACATCATTACCTCAACAGTAGATTTAAACACATCATGGGTGTGAAGTTGTGGTATGCACATAGTGCACATCCACTAAATATGCCAGCAAACATTAGGCACAATTAGGTGTAAGTGACTTTCTAACAGCATGGCAAATCTAAATTACAGCCAAACAAACTCCCTAGCCTAGCAATTACGGAGTCTCATCCTTTCAGAATGTAATTCTCAGTAAGAATTAAAAGGAAACAAATGAAATCCTTCAGAATTTAGTTGTTGTTGTTGAAATCTTTTCTTTACATTATCTGTCTTATTTATCTCCCACTCAAATGTCTTAATCTCTTTATTTACTTTCTGTATATGATTTTACATTGAATTTTTTTTAAAAAAATCATTCATAGGGTGTGGGTATCATTGGCTTGGCCAGCATTTATTGCCCCACCCCTAATTGCTTTACCCATGCTTAGAAGGGCATTTAAGGGTCAACCACATTGCTGTGGGTCTGGAGTCACATGTAGGGTAGACCAGGTAAGGATAGCAGACTTCCTTCCCTAAAGGACATTAGTGAACCAGATGGGTTTTTGCAACAATCGACAATGGTTTTACGGTCATCATTAGATTTTGAATTTCAGATATTTATTGCATTCAAATTCCATCATCTGCCATCACAGGATTCAAACTCAGGCCCTAGAGACCTTAGGTCTCTGGATTACCATGCCTTTAGTGACAATGCCACTACACCACCGCCTCCCCATATTGGATTAAATATCCTAATTTAAAGCCCCTGGTTTAAACTCTGCGTGGCTCAGTAAGGGTTCTTCAGTATGATTGGTTGACTTGCTCACAAACCCTTGTAAATGGTGCTGCAATGAAAAGAAGCTCTAAGTACTCTAAGAGCTGGATTTTACATACACTACCAGACATGTTTTTGGAAGAGGGGCCATGTAAAATATGATGGATAGGTAGCTCACCACCTTCCCACCCCCGACCCCATCCCCATAATACTGGAGGTGGGTAATCCCCCCACTAGGCTGTCTGCCCTTAGGCCTATTGAGGCCGTTAAGTTGCTAATTAATGCCCACTTAAGGACCTCAATATGCCTCCACTGCCATGCTAGGCAGTAGAAGGCAGGTGAGAGTGAGAAGGCTGCTTTTTCACCTAAGTTAGTGACAAGGCAGAAGGAAGGGGTAGAATCTCCTTCAGGGAGGGTGTCTCGTGCACATCAGGGCACTACCCCCTAAGATTGCAACCCCCCTTTGAGTCTCCATGCCTGGCCTCCAAAACCCTCAATCCCCCTCAACTCCCTTCCGTAGGGCGCCCAATCCCTTCCTGCCCAAAAAGCCAAGGGCTTACCTGGGTCCTGTGTCCATGGCATTTCTTTATGGGCCTCCTTACAGTCCCACTAGTGCCCACTACTCTCTTCTGGCTCTGCCGGGACTGCAAGAGCTGCCAGCAAATCAAATTGGCCAGCATTCTTGAGGGTGGGACTACCTTCCACTGAGGGGTGGAAGTCTGATCCTCAGCTTGTTATGGCCAAATGCACCATGTTATCACTGCAGGGCGGCCTTTTTTAAAGTTGGTCAGCTGTGCCTGACCTTCCAGGGTGAGCAGTATTCACCCACACCCCATCCCTGAAAAGTATAGCCTGAAGTTGCTGCTTAAAAGCCTGCAGAAGGTTTTTGGGCAGCTAACAAAATAATGAATGGCGAACACCATCCCCTTGCCACTAATTTCAAAATCCAGGCCATCCAGGAAGGTTCTTGATGTTTTATTTTATTCATTCATGCAATGTGAGCATTGCTGGCTAGGTCAGTACTTATTCCCCATCTCGAATTGCCCTTGAGAAGATGGCGGTTCTTACCACTGCACACCACGTGGGTGCTGTTGGGGTGGGAGTTCCAGGATTTTGACCCAGTGACAGTGAAGGAACGGCGATATATTTCCAAGTCAGGATGGTGAGTGGTTTGGAGGGGAACATCCAGATAGTGATGTTCTCATGTGTCTGCTGCCCTTGTCCTTCTAGGTTGCAGCAGTTGTGGGTTTGGAAGGTGCTGTCTAAGGAGACTTGGTGAGTTCCTGCAGTGCAACTTGTAGATGGTACACACTGCAGCCACTGTGCGTCGGTGGTGGAGGGAGTGAATGTTGTTTATGGATGGAGTACCAATCTAGCAGGCCCCAGTTTTGCTACGCGTCCTTGATTTGATCAAATGCTGCCTTGATGTCAGCTCTTTTGTCCATGTTTAAACCAAGGCTGTAATTAGGTCAGGAGCTGATTGACACTCAGTTTGGGTTTTGCCAGGGTTAGCAAGCAGGCTATTGCTATGCAAGTGCCACTGTTGATGGCCCCTTTCCTGATGATTGAGAGTAGACTGTTGGCCAGGCTGGATTTTTCCCACATTATAGGACATGCCTGGGTAATTTTCCACATAGCCGGGTAGATGCCAGTGTTGCTGCTGTACTCTAACAGCTTGGCTAGGGGCATGGCAAGTTCTAGAGCACAAGTCTTCAGCACTATTGCCAGAATATTGTCGGGCCCCATTGCCTTTGCAGTATCCAGTGTTTTCAGCCATTTTCTTGATGTCACGTGGAGTGAACCAAAATGGCTGAAGACTGGCATCTGTGATGCTGCGGACCTCCAGAGGAGGCTGAGTTGGGTCATCCACTCGGCACTTCTGGCTGAATATTGTTGCAAATGCTTCAGCCTTATCTTTTGCACTGATGTACTGGGCTCCCTCATCATTGTGGATGGGAATCGTTTGGAGCTTCCTCTTCGAGTGAGTTATTTGATTGTTCACCTCCATTCACGACTGAATGTGGCAGGACTGTAGAGCTTAGATCTGATCCGTTGTTTGTGGGATCGCTTATCTCTGTCTGTCTCATGCTGCTTATGCTGTTTGGCATGCAAGTAGCCCTGTGTTGTAGCGTCACCAGGTTGACACCTCATTTTTAGGTATGCCTGGTGCTGCTCCTGGCATTGCCTCCTGCATTCTTCATTGAACCAGAGTTGATCCCCTGGGCTTGGTGGTAATGATGGTGTCAGCGTATGTCGGGCCATGAGGTTATGGACTGTGGTTGAGTACAACTCTGCTGCTGCTGATGGCCCACAGCGCCTCATGGTTTCCCAGTCTTGAGTTGCTAAATGTGTTCGAGGTCTACCCCATTTTGCATTGTGGTATTGCTATACAACACGATGGAGGATATTCTCAATCTGCTGATTCCATGCACCAGTATTATTGACCTTACAAATGCTGGCACAATTGATTTTTGAATCCACAATATACCAGTGCTCTTAATTTGCACATTTGGTGCACACAAAATGCAGAATTAAAACTGGTACTGCCATCTGCTTTGATTCAGGCACAGTAGATTGTGATAAAATAGGATATGTTTGTTTGCATTTTGAGTTTTATCTCTGTACAAGCTGGGCTACACATTCTCCATCTGGGAAATAAAGGGATGAAAGCTAAAATTAAGATTTTAAAAGTAAGATAAAGAAAATGTTTTTATGAAGTAATAAGCTGAGATATTAACCCATGGGCATATGAACTGAATGAGATAGGTATTAAAGCTAAAAATCAGACCACAAAAATATTTCTATGAAATAATTTATTGGAACCATTTCTTATATTCAACAGATTTCATTCTATAATTCACTTAAAAACCTTATTTCACACAATATTTTTAATTAACAATTTTAATCCCACAAATATGAAATACAAATACCTAAATTAACACAAAAATATTATACTCAGAAACATTATTTCACTCAAATATTTATTTTCACAATCGATTTACTTTCATTCGCTTTACTTTACTTGACTTGACTCTAGTTTAATTAGATTTACAATTTTTACTACATGATTTCCACTCAAGATTCTTTACATCCTCAGTGCCACTTTCAGGGACAAAGGCTATGTAATAGCTATGGGGGAACATTAATCTTCATACAGATTGGACCAATGGAATTGACAAAGGAGAGAGCTTCCTGGAGTAATGTGTTGTAGAACCAAGTCAGCATAAAGCTATCTTAGATCTAGTATTGTGCAAAGGCTGGGTTAATTCGTAAAGTCATTATAAAAGCTCCACTGGGAAAGAGTGATCGTTATACAATTGAATTCCACATTAAGTTTGAAAACAACATACTCCAATCACTAACAAGAATCTTTAAACTTGAACAAAGCCAATTAATGGGAATGAGGGGAGAAATGGCTCAAGTTGATTGGGTAAGAAGACTGAAAGCAATGGCAGTTAATAAATAGCGGGAAACATTTAAAGAAACAATTCAGCATGTTCAACAAAAATACATTCCATTGAAAAACAAAAATATAGCAAGAAAGATCCATCCATGGCTTACTAAGGATGTTAAGGACAGTGTTGGCTTAAAAGAAGAGGCTTATTATGTTGCAAAGAATATTAGTAAGCCTGATGATTGGGAGGGTTTTAGAAACCAGCAAAGCACCACCAAAAAGATGATGAAAGGGAAAAATAGAATGAGAGTAAACTAGCCAAGCATATAAAACAGAATGTGAAAGCTTTTACAAGTATATGAAAAGAGAGTAGCTAAAGCAAACATTTGTCCCTTAGAAGCAGAGAGAGGAGAAATTATTAAGGGGATTGAGGAAATGACAGAGACATTGAGCAAATATTTTGTGTTTGTCTTCATAGTAGAAGGCAAAAGTTGCATACCAGAAATAAGGGATAACCTAGGCACCAATAAGGGTGAGGAAATTAAGGTAATTAATATCAGTAAAGCAAAAGTACTGGAGCAACTCAAGGAACTAAAGTCCAACAAATCTCCAGGACCTGATGGCCTAGTTCCTAGGGTTCTAAAAGAGATAGCAGCAGAGATTGTGGAGGCACTGGCTATAATTTTCCAAAATTTCCTGTTCCGTAATGGTCCCAACAGACTGGAAGTTAGCAAATGGAGGGAGAGAGAAAATAGGGTAACATAGGTCAGACAACATGATATCAGTCTCAGGAAAGTGCTAGAATCTGTGATTAAGAAACAATGCACCAACAAAGCATAAAATGTTTTGTTAAAGGTTAATACACAAGATAAAGTCTCTTAAAATTGGGGATGTTATATTAGCGTGGATGGAGGATTAGTTAATGGCCAGGAAGCAGAGAGTAGGGATAAATGAGACATATTTAATTTGGCAGGCTGTCACTGGTGGAGTGCTATAAAGATCAGTGCTAAGGCTTCAAGTCTTTACAATTTATATTAATGACTTAGGTGAGGGAAAAAAAGAATGACTCATAAGTTTGCTGACAATTTAAACCTAGGTGCGAATGCAAGCTGTGACCTCCCCCCCCTAGGTGCCCCTTCTCCTCAAGGAGTCAAGAAGAGACGCTTGGGCACCCACAAGGAGGATGAGCCAGGGGTCTCCAGTCAGGACACTCCAAGGGTGTTCAACCACTCAGATTCTCCTCTATCTTTGACTCCATCCACTCCAGTTGCCCAGGCTGAGGAGGGCACATCTGCCTCTGAGCAGGTGACCCTTGTCATGTCGGGGCCTTCCAGACCTCGGGCCACCAGAGGACATCCACCAAGGTCATCATGGACACCAGGACATGGCAGGCTGCCTCCACTTCTTGTGTGGGTGTTGGGGCTGCACCCAGGCGCAGCGTTAGGGATTTGGGTAATTAAGAGTTATTAACATCACTTCTGGGTCACGGATGTGCAACCTCTGTATAAATATTGCACTTTTGTTAATACATTTGATGTTAATGTGGATGGCTTGGTTAACTGAAGGCAGTGTGATTGTTTACATATGTATCCTCCGATCGCGAGGATTAACCATCCTCCCACTCAGTGATAGTCTCCCTTTGTGAGCTTCACATTCATGTGATGTCAAACTCACTGAAGATAGTTTCTGGACCCCTGTGTGATGTCAGGGTGATGTGTCAAAATCTTTATTGGAGGTGTGTGCTAAATGCATTTGTAACTCTTTTTCATATGGCACACCATTGTGCGAGGGCAGCTCAGCAGCCGTGAAGAGTTAGCGGCAGCTGTACCTTCTCAGTGGTAGTGCCAAAGGAACAGGACCTGGACGAGCGGATGATATCCCTAACCATGTCCTCATCTCACTGGCCGCAATAGTTTCTCATTAATGTGCTGACAACTGCTTCAAGTTAGTTGACACGGCATTCTCGCTTTTGTGTTGACTTTCACTTCCCGGAGCGCACACATAAGAGTGCACCACTGACCTTTGTAAAGATCATGGCCTGGTGAACCATGAGGCTTCAAAGTGCAAGTCTGAATGCTGAACTTGCTCTTGATATGACAGGTTGGACATCCATGTCAATGTAGTGGAATGCAATTAAGGGACAGGAGGAATGTAACCATCTCCTGTTGCCTTCACTTTACGCCTCCTGGAATCTGGTGGCAATTAAAGTGGTATGGGCAGATCTTCCACATCACGCTTCCATGATGGCATTGTCCCATGGAAGCTGACCTTCATTTCCCTATTCAGGTTCCTGGACCTCCTGTTCTTCATCCTCCGAGGAGCTGTCACCCTCCTCCATTTCTCCCTCTGGTAAGGGATCACCTCTTTCAAGCCCCAGGTTGTGAAGGGCGCAACACACAACGATGATGCGGGACACTTACCTGGCGTATGCTGCAGAGCCCCACCTGAATCGTCTAAACATTGGAAGCACATCTTAAGGATGCCAGTGGTCTGCTCAATTATGGATGGTGTAGACCTATGAGCTGCGTTGTATATCTCCTCCATGGTACTCTGAAGATGATGGGTGACATGAGCCATTGTTTGAGTGGGTACCCTTTATCCCCAAGCAGCCATCCCTGTATATGCTGAGGCCCTTTCAATATGTGAGGCACCTGAGAGTGACTCTGGATGTATGAGTCATGGGAGCTCCCAGGGCACCTGGCATAAATGTGCATTATGAGCTTCCGATGATCCCACACTAGTTGAACAGTGATGGATTGGAACCCTTTCCAGTTGATAAACATCAGCGGCTGATGCCACATGGGTGCAGTCTATTGCACCCTGCACTCTAGGGAAGCCTAAAATAGCTGCAAACCCATTGATTCTCACAGCCTGGCTATCTTCATCGAGTGTAAACCTCACATATCGATCAGCCTTGCTGTAGAGGGCATCTGTGACGTCCTTGATGCACCTATATGTGGAGGACTGCAAGATGCTGCGTAGGTTCCCTGTGGATTCCTGGAATGATCCACAGGGAAAGAAATTGAATGTGACCTTCAAGGCCACTGGCAATCTGTAGGGAGTTATATCCTCCCACAGAATGTGGCAGATGTGATTCACAAGAGCTCTGGACAAGCGTAGACTTATACGGCAATGGCTCTCACTCATCTGCAGATAGGAAAGTCCTCTCTGGTAGACCCTTGGATGAACGAGTCACCTCCATGATCTGGAACTCTCCTCCCAATCTTCATGTTGTTGCCGGGTCTCCCCGGACCTCAGGCAGAGCCTCCTCTCAAAGCTGCATTTGGTGGTGCCTGTCCCTCCTCCTCCTTCATTCTATTAGAACTGTCAAGAAGACAACATTGAGCCCAGATCCCATTACTGTTTTGTCCTTTTCTCTGTGAAATGAAAGATTAAAGACATTGATGAATAACTAGGAAAAATAGTGAAGCTCACAGTCTTGAAGCAAAAGCCACTGTAATGGTCTCGAGTGGCTTCTGCCCCACTAGCCTAGTCACTGATATAGCCTTGTATCTCAGGCTCAAATGGACACATCAAGGTGATCAAGATGTCATCCCTGAGACTTAACATTTCAATCCCACAAGGGTTGGAGAAGGTTTGAATGGCATGCATGACCTTAAGTAACTCAGTGCTCCAATCTCAGACCTGGCATACTGATTAAAAATAACTTGTTCATGATTAATGACTGGATGCCTTTTGGCCTGTTATGAATGCTAATTGTGAAAAGCACTTGAATTTCTTTCATTGATGCAATGCCATACATGCAGCAGTTGCACCTCCTTAATGGTTGCCTGCATTCCCAATTTTCACATTCCTGTGTGTTAATGTTGAAATAGAGCAACTGTTATGTGAAGCCAGTGACTCCTGCATTTCCCTGTTACTGCGCAGCAAAAGGTTCCAATGGCACCTTCTCAAAGAAGTCTTCGTACTGTCTCTCAGCTCTAACTCAATACTATCTTGTGGTTACAAGAAGTTTGAGGTGCCCCTTAGTCTAGCAGTGCGATTCTCCCACACTGCCTCTGATCCCTCCCAGCAGATTCTTTTCTAGTTTTGATTTCAAACTGCGCCATTACTTCATGTGTGCAAGATGGTGGTTCTTCACTTTTATTTCAAGATCAACTTTTACCCTCCCCTTGTCAGTGTTCCGGTCCCTCCAATTTACCTGGAACCTCATGATGTGAAGGTAGAGCTCCCTCCTGTTATTCTCCAGCCTCCCCCGGTAATACTGGATCCCTTTATTGTTGTGGTCAACATTCCTACCCTTACCCTTGAACCCATCACTGTTGATGTGCCCACGCCCCATGTGGACCTCACCCCTCCCCCATCTAGAGGATGTGTTCATGGTCACCTTCAGAGGAGAACCCCCCCTCAAAAGAGCTTTGAATACACCCCCTTTTATTACATTTTCCCCATACACAGGCTGCAGATGCCTCCCCTAATCATGACCATCCCATCTGCAGCCCAGTGCAGAAACAGACAAGTCCACAGACACTGCATCCAGTAGGCACTGCTAAATTTGGGGGCAGCGTGTCTCCTTCGGCAGCAATCAGTTCCCAGCAACTTCCTATCCCTCAAAGGATGCTACTTCTGTGAAGGAGTGACCTTTACTGAAGGCCTGAGTTGATGGCGGGGTGGACGAATCAGGGTCGATGCACACTCCACCTGTGGGAAACCTGAGATCTGGGCAAATCCACCCTCTTGCTTCCTTGCTTTCCTGATCCTGGGCTAAATGCACAAGGTTGTGTGCCTTCGCAAATATGGCATCCGTGACCTCCTGGATGTATTTGTGTGTGGAGGTTTCTGTGATCCTGAAGAGGGCACCTGTGGAGCCCTGAAAGGAGCCACTGGCATAAAAATTGAGTGCCGCAGTCACTTTCATGGCCACTGGCAGTGGATGCCCTCCATGTCCCCATGGCACCAAATGCTGCAACAGGTGGCATATGTGACCGACCAGTTCCCTGGACATGTGCAGTCTTCAGCGACACTGGTTCTCAGTCATCTGTATAAATGGCAAACACTGTCTGTCGACCCTGGGTCTAGCTGGACACCGATATCGTGAAACTGATTTTTGGCCTTTTCACTACATTGTCTGCTCATGCCCACCATGATGCCCGATGCCAATGGAGACAAAAATTTCTGGCCATGTTCTCCCAGTGTTTTGGGTGCCGCTTTTTCTGCCTGACATTATGGGCACTTAGGAGGGTGTTTAGTCTCTGAAAATGACTACAGTTTGACCAAATTACTAAACTATGAAGGCACATTGATACTCTTCAAAACTCTATTATTTGTGCTAATTTCATCAACTAGTTGTTACTACTCACTCTTGTAAATGATGCAAACTCGTAATTTGTATCATAAACTTGTTTGGTCATTTAGTTTATGTACAAGCATACCAAATGTAACTGATATTAATTGTTATTGAAGTGACATGGGGCAGAATAGAAACTTATGGGGTAGGTATGTAAAAGCAGTGTTGTTGATTGGACCAGCAATATGAATAATGTGGCCACAGAGCAGGTCAAAGGGTGGAAATTTTGCACCAAGTAACTCACCTTCTGTCTTCCCAAAGTCTGTCCGCCATCTACAAGGCACAAGTCAGGAGTGTGATGGAATGCTCTCCACTTGCCTGGATGAGTGCAGCACCAACAACACTCAAGAAGCTCAACACAATCCAGGACAAAGCAGCTCGCTTGATTGGCACCCCACCCACCACCTTCAACAACCACTCCCTACTGATGTACAGCGGCAGCAGTGTGTGCTATCTGCAAGATACACTGCAGCAGCTTATCAAGACTCCTTCAAAAGCACCTTCGAAACCCGTGACCTCTACTAACTAGAAGGATGAGGGCAGCAGATACTTGGGAACACAAGCTGCAAGTTCCCCTCCAAGTCACACACCATCCTGACCTGGAACTATATTGCTGTTCCTTCATTGTTGCTGAGTCAAAATCCTGGAACTCTCTGCCTAACAGCACTGTGGGTGTAGCTACACCACGATGACTGCAGTGGTTCAAGATGGTGGCTCACCACCACCTTCTCAGGTGCAATTAGGGATGGGCAATAAATGGTGGCCTAGCCAGCGATGCCCACATCCCATAAAATCATTTCTTAAAAATCCATTATAGGATTTCACATTCTATCCACTTTTAGACAGGGGTGGCAAATTGAAAATCTGCTCCAATGTAACTAAATGGGCTTATTTTACCCTTGAACATGTTATTATTTTGAAGCCAGCACAGAGAGGGCTAGAACCTGTTGTCAATTTAGCAGTGGAACTACCATTTATGCTCTTGCCAGGGGTGTTGTTTTCAATCTGTATAACTGGGGAGGAATAATAAAGTCTGTAATTGCTGCTATCAGGTACCCTTCATTAGCACATTCCTTTAGATAATATCACCATCTTCAACACCTCTTTGTCCTTTTGTCTGTGACATCTTTTGGTTATCTCCACCTATCACTGGCCCTCTATCCAGCTCTTCTTGTCCCACCCCCTCTAAACCAGCTTATATTTCACCTCTCTTCTATTTTTACTTAGTTCTGTTGAAGGGTCATTCGGACTCGAAATGTTAACTGTGTTCCTCTCCGCAGATGCTGCCAGACCTGCTGAGTTTTTCCAGGTATTTTTGTTTTTGTTTTGGATTTCCAGCATCCGCAGTTTTTTGCTTTTATTCTTTGTTACTGTTTCCTACATGTTTATTAATAACTCGTTCTGTAGTTTATAACCTCTGCCTTGGTCTGCTACTCTGTTTATTCTACAAGTTTCCAAAGTGAAAGACATCGGCTGGGATTTTCACCCCTGTAGTGGGCGGGACCCGCCACGGGTGAGGTGGTGCCCCAGCCAGAAGTCCATTGACTTGCGGCGGGACTGGAAGATCACGGCGGCAGGCGGGTGTGGAAAATCCCACCCATCATGTGGGGACACATGATATAACCAGCAGTCCAAAATTCAGTGTCTGATTCCAGGGCTCACACCAGTTACTTAGCTATGTATGATAGGTAAAGGCACAACCTGGGTAAAACAGAGCGAGGGCTTGCTAACCGGTGTGTCTTTGGTATCAAACCCAAGGTAAATATCAGAAAATCCTAAAATATAACCTTACCTTATTGAGATTTCAGGAGTGATGCAAAATAAATGGAGTATGAAGAGTTCTTGCCACCTCCTTGGCCCTGCCAGTGCCACCAGGACTTTGCCTTTATCAGCCCCAGCTGGGATGTCACCTGCCTGCTTTTTGAGGCCCAGGGGCTCATCTCATTTCCCACCTTACCACTAATGCCAGAGCCAACCTGCGGTAATCTGATGTGTAATATACCTTTAAGAGACTATGAGCAGATTGACCATGTATCTGCAAGACCCAATAGCTGTGTAGTGTGGGCTACCATGTTAATGTTAGTCTAGAGTAGGGTCTGACAGAGAAGCACACATCATGTTAATGCCCTGTTGTTTGTATAAATAAATAGTATGTGCTTCATTTCATACTGGTCTCTGCATCTGCCATATATTGTATTCGACTCGCCTGCCGACAGATAAGCGTGCAAACGGTTCGCAAGCAAAACGACCCATAGTCAAAGCATAACAACTGGCGACGAGGCAAAACACCACCAGTCAACGACACCAAGGAAAGCTGCGAAAACTCAACTGTACTGAAGTAGCCGTGCCTGCAGGCCAATTGTACATACATTACAGTTGTAAATCCTCACCATAGTCGTCGAAGCCATCACCCTCTAAAATGCCACAATTTGCCGCATCGAACCATTTGATCAGACCACCGATGACTGGTCACATTATATTGAACACTTTGCATTTTTCTTTTTGGCCAACGACATATCGGGGGAGGAGAAGAGACAGATGATCCTCTTGTCGATGTGTGGCAGTAATTCGTAGTCTATCGGCACCCAACGCCCCAGATTCCAAGAGCTTTGAGTTGGTGAATCTAGCGAAAGGCCATTTCCAACTGAAACCCTTGGTAACAACGCAGAGTTTTAAATCCAATTTGAGGTGTTGTGCCCCTGGAGAGAGAGTCGCTTGCTATGTAGCAGCCATAAAACAATTGACAGAGTACTATGAGTTTGGGATGTCAATTAATGACATGTTAAGAGACCGATTAGTGTGTGGGATTAATGAAGGCACCATTCAAAAAACATTGCTATCTGAGACAAATTTGGATTTCAGCAAAGCCCTGGAGTTGGCGCTCGCAATGGAAAGAAGAAATGTTCAGGAGAAATCAAGGGAGCATAAAATGGCGCCATTCTTCACGTTGCGGGGCAGGCATCGGCTAGGAATGGTGTGGAAGTGCAGGGCTCCGCGAAAAGGCAGGAAACAGCCACCATTAACAGACCAGCAAAAAGCAATGGTTTAACAGATAAAAACCACATTCATAATAGAATTGGAACCAGACTGCCTACAAACGAATGACAATTTAAAAGAGCTGAGTGCTTCTGCTGCCATTGCAATGAGCACATTATGCAATATTGTAAAGAAAGATTGAAGCCAAAGTTCAAACAAAAAGGCAGAAGTTGTGAAATTCAAATAATGGAGGAGCTAGAAGAAACCGAGTCAGATGTTTACTCCCTACATAATTTAAAAATGGGTAAAACAGAGCCAATCTACCTGACAATAGAAGTCAACAGAAAACCCTTTTGAATGGAAGTGGATATAGGCGCATCCACTACAGTCATAGGAGAACACATGTTCAAGTATCTGAATGGAGGAGATCACTCACTAACGCCAGAAAACTCAGCCGCCAGACTAAAGACATATACTGGCGAAAACATATGAGTGAAAGATATATGCAAGGTTCCAATACAATATGGAAGCCAGTCTACTAGTCCACCCCTCATGGTGATAGCAGGCAGAGGACCCAGTCTCCTCGGAAGAAACTGATTAAGAGAGATCAATCTTGAGTGATTACCGCGATCTCAATCAGAAGCAGGAAATGTTGCTGTTTGGAAAAAGGAACATGTAAAGACTCAACAAAAGGAACTCGTAGAGCTGATGCTTCAGGACAGAGTTTGAGTTGAAGTCAGTAGCGTCCAGAAAAGAAAAGAAAACCTGCTGAAGGAGTTTCTCATATTGCAAGGTCCCCTCAGATCCCAATCTGTACCACTAAAAAGGTATGAGGAAGAACAGGAAAAATTCGGCATATCTCTGGCCGAGATGAAGAATTGATTCACTGAGAAAGCACAACAATGCTTAATTCTTCAGTAAACAGCTAACAAATATAAAAAAGAACTGGAAGAGCTGCAGAATCAGCTATGTGAAAGCCAAGAAGCTTTAAAAATAGAGACCCCTGAGTTTCCAAAGGAGCTGACAGATGAGGGAATGCTGGAAGACTCAACCACTGAGCTCACTCAAGTTGAGCTCATACCTGAGCCTAGCCTGGCCAATAGGGAAGTTGAAGAAGAAACTGAGATGAAAGTCAGCGCTGCCAAGAAGAAAACCCATCAAAAGAATACACGTAGGAAGAGAAAGCGAGGCCCAGAATTATTATATTTTTATATACAACAGGAAGCTGATCATTTCTTGTCGCATTTAGCCTTGCCCAACATCCTAATTCTCAGAACCTGCCTGACGGTTGCCTTTCATGAACTAGGAGGGGAGGGGCAGCAGCAGTGCATGCGCTGAGTGTGAAAGCATTCCCTTTGGAGCCTGCACCACATGTAGAAGGAGATCCTCTTGCTTTGAAAGTACCTGTAGGATCAGATGAGCCGGAGAGAGTTGAAGAGGCAAACTTGCAAGTTCCTACTGGGGAGTCCAGTGGACAGATAACTCCTGAGAGGGAGGCCTCAGGTAAACCATCCGAAGTTGTAGAACTACGATGGTTGGCACGTTTGAAAAAGCCTCCGGAGGGACTAAATTTGTAAATAGTTAATTTTTGGAAATAGTTAATATATTGTAAAATGTACTTTCAAGTTAAGGGGGAGGGATGTGCTAATCTGAGGTGTAATTCACCTTTAAGAGACTGTGAGCAGATTGACCACATGACTGTAAGACCCCCAATAGCTGTGTAGCGCGGGCTACCAGGTTAATGTTAATCTAGAGTAGGGTCTGACTGGAGAAGCACAAATCATGTTAATGCTCTGTTGTTTGTGTAAATAAACAGTATGTGCTTCATTTCATACTGGTCTCCGCATCTGCCGTATATTTTAATCAACTCGCCTGCCAACTGGTTCGCGAGCAAAGCGACCCATAGTTAAAACATAACATAACCTCAGAGACTGCCAAGAGAGGATGGTGATACTCCTTGGGTCAGTGATCAGAAATGTGCTATGGTCATTTTTGGAGGAACTATTATCTCTTTTCAGGTCCCTTACCTGAATTTTTGTCTTATGAAGATATTTCCCTGAGAATTTGTAAAATCATGTAAACCAGGCTACTCCATCTTGGAGTGCCGTAGTGAGTGTCCTACGACAACAGCATTGGATTCCCCTTGGTAGCAGTGATGGGCTCACACTGGATAGTGCAGAAACAAGCAGGAACCCACACTGTGTAACTTAAGAGCTCTGACTTGGGAAAATAATTCAGAGACATGATGCAGCTGTTACAGTGGGTAGAAGCCTCCTTCCAACCTTGCTCTGATGGTGAACCTGCCCTTAGGGAAAATTCAGCTTGTGCTTCCCTTTCTTTATACTTAAGAATTAAAAAATAATTATTGTTTGCTAATTTATTCCACTGAGCGTAATACAGGCATCACACTTCTCAAAAAGGCTGCTGAAAAAATAAATGCATTTCATTTTTTTTTTCACTTTTTATACATTAACTTATTCTTTGATGCAGGAAAATCTGCTGATCCAGGTGACATTAGAGATTGGCCTCCCTCTGCCCCTTTGAAAAACTAGAAGCTTCCATTGTTCATGTATTTCAACTGATGTTGTCCCATCTTGGTGGATATTAGAGAACATTACACACATTGATAGGAAAGCACCACAACCTACAAACTACGTAATATTTCTTCAGGTGAAAATGTGTGATAGTTGCCCAAAATACAAGGAGAGCATTGTACCGCAATCAAGTTTCTGCATGTTCAGACATTGTAGTGGAGGCACCAAGGCCAAGGATGTTGCACGCTGCTGTATTGACGACATGTTAACCTTGCACCAGTTATTGCTGTGAGAATTTATCGTAAGGAGCTAGGGCATAGGACATCAAATTCGTCTTCACATAGCCCATGCTCAATGTGGTCATCCTGTTTATATGAAGCGGCAAAGCAATTGAACTAAGGTCTTGTCTGATTAAATTCTGGAGGGAATTTCTTTTTTTACTGACAGAATATATACTAGTATGAGGGTCTTTTTTTAAAATTGTACCCCAGGTGCTTAGCAGAAAAGGGTTGCCAAGGATGGCGGATAGTAACGAAGGCATATGTACCCTGCCACCACTGCAAATACAGATCCATGTACAACTACCTGGCAAGGATTGCAGAGCACTGCCTCTAGGTGCTGAGACTAAGCAGGGGAGGAGTTACAGTGATATGCCATCTTATTAAAAGTGCAGTATTGGGGAACAAGTTGTCTGCCTGGCTGCTTTGTTTGCATAAAACTAACATTTATATAAGTCTTCTTGACTATAAACAAAACACTGCAAATGTGAAGTAGAAAAAATGAATTCTTATGTCCAGGATTTATTTATATCCTAATTTATTGATATGTAAAGTTGACTACATTTTAGCTCATAAGCTGAGTAAAGCGTTACATTGCTTATAAAGATAATTGATCATGGCCCTTTTTTGTGGGTTATCTGGCTTGTGCTTGCCGCATACAGCAGTGAGCACATTGCTGACAGCTACCTGTCCTGAGAGACCAAATAATTTTGCTCAATTGCTTCAATGTCAATAATTTCAGTTTGCTGCTTATTAGCAATTCATTATTGTTCATTGAGGTGTAGTTAAGAGTAATGAAGCATGTAATTTCTTTGAAACTAGTTATTGAAGCTAAAAAGGTGCATATCTTCTTCAGAGGCTGAAGCACTGGTAAAATGCTGAAGGCCAGCTGCTGAAGAACTCTATTGGGCTAGAAGTGCCACTGGAGTTGTCCACAGGGCATTTGTAAAGCGCTTCAGTCTGTCAGCATTACTGTCAAAATGTACTTGTAGCATTAAATCTAGCATAGCAATAGAATTTCTAATATTACATTCATAACAGCCAGGATCTGTGTTTAGGGCTAACTGCATCACAGAGTTAAATTGCTTAATTGTATGTAGCATTTAAAAGGTTTCAAAACATAATGAATTGTATGTGGATTGATGCAGTGAGAAAATGGTACTGTATTTTGGACTGTGAAACTGATTATGCCTAAAAATAATCCAGAAAATTGAGCTGTGTTACGTAAAATGTGTTCCTTTCACCACAGCTGGAAATATTCCTAATGGGAGAGGAATTGTTATGGTTCTTATATGTAGTGACACTATAAGCATGTTATTGTTTAAATATATCTACAATGCCGCAAGGCAAAATAACCAAAGGAATCCTTTCTCCAAGATTGTAAAACAACAATTCCCATCAACA
The DNA here is from genome assembly GCF_964194155.1 of Cetorhinus maximus. Classification (NCBI taxonomy): domain Eukaryota; kingdom Metazoa; phylum Chordata; class Chondrichthyes; order Lamniformes; family Cetorhinidae; genus Cetorhinus; species Cetorhinus maximus. Next base: position 158,587,100 of record NC_135880.1, on the reverse strand, counting down.
AGAAACTTATTAACTAATAACTAATAACCAATTTGGAAGATGAGAAGCTGCATTACTACTTGCTAATTATTGCATTGTGCCACAGTGGGAACAGAAAGAAAGTTTGTTTCATTAAAAGCTGGATGCAATCTTTTGCAATACTTTGGATGCATGTAAAGGATACAAATAAAGAGAGAATTTATGTCACACCTTTTGTGAACTCGGGAGATACCAACATATTTTACAACCAACCTTTATGAAGTGTTGCAATTGCCACAAGATAGAACACAAAACAACCAATTTATACACAACAAGCTACCACAAATAGCAATGAGATAATGACAGATAATCTGGTTAATGGGTAACCATTGGCCAGGACACTAGGGAGCACACAAATAAAATCAGAAAATGCTGGAAATGTTCCCTAGGGCTGACAGCATCTGCAGAGAAAGAGAGAAACAGGATTAAAGGACTAAACTTTACCAGCCCTTTGGGTATAGGCTAGATGGGACTGCTTACAAAATGGTGTGGGTGGATGTTGTGTGATGTGCCCAAAATCTGCCTGCTGCCATGCTTTATTGATAGCGTCGGGAAAGGTGGCACACAGCCCACTCACCTAGAGTCCAATTGAGCCAATTAAAGGTCTCTTCCTGCCTCAGTGGATATTTTGTCTGCATCAGGAGAGCTGCTGTCATCGGGGAGACCACTAGGAATACCCTGTGGGCAGAGGGGGAACCCTCCTTTTCGGGCACTCTTTGACTACCTTAGTGGCAATGGCCACACCTACAGCAGTAAACCGCACCCCCCACCCCTTCTCACCAGTGCCTGCCTGCCTGGCCCTGGCATCTCCAGACCCCACTAATCTGGTCGTCAGGGCGCGATCCATCATTGCACTCTCATCCTGCAGGTGCAGCCTGGCAATGGCCACGGTTAATAATGGCTCTGCTGAGACTACTGAGCTCTGATTGGGCCGGCAGCTATTGGGGATGGACCACAGTCCATAATGGGGTGGCAGCTGCATAATTTGTTGCCATTGTCAAAATGTGGCCCACAGCCCTACTGAAGTGAGGTCACCATCAACCCACCCCCCCACCCACCTGACTCTCGGCCCCAGTGACGGCATCCCCGGCATCTCTGCAGAATTCCAGCCAACACTTAAGGTCGATGATGTACCTGCTGCTACCTATTTCCACGCTTCCTGTTTTTGTTTCAGATTTCCAACATGTGCAGTATTTTGATTTTTCCACTGGAGATAACTCTCCTGCTCTCCTTCATATGGAATCTCTTCAAGTTATCCTTTATGTGTATTTGAGAGGGCTGACAGGAACTTGTTCAACATTCCAAGACGGCACCTCGAAATCTGCAGTACCGCACTGAGGGATCAATTTGGATTGTGTGCACAAGTATCTGAATGGGACTTGAAATTGCAACCTTCTGACACAGAAGTAAGAGTCTACCACTGAGTCAAGGCTGCTACCTGACCAGATGGTGCAGGGAAGTATAAATAGAATAATTCTGAAATTTTGAAGAATTAGAAATTAAATTTCTTCTTCTACATCATCCTAACCTCTTCACCATCTTTTCTGTGCTTGATAGCAACAAGGCAACCCACTTCTTTAACTGTTTTATGTCCGGCAGATCTTGCACTGTTTTTCCTTCTACAATGAAATCACTTTATACGTGGAAAGCCAGCAATACTCCCTAGCAGAACAAGCAGCGAGATGCAAAGCTGTGGTTTGCCATCCCCACTGGACATAAGTACCTTGCTGGATGCGAACCCAATATTCAGAGACTAGACCCCTTGTCTGCAGTAAAGCTGAGACCCATAATCCTCTGCCTCAAAAGAAATTACGCTTATCATACAAAGGGTGGAATTCAACACAGAGTAAGTGACCCTGGCCCTTGGCTTAAAAGTCAGGGGTGAGCCCACTTCTACTTAGCCAGGAGGTCCTGAGGTGATCTTCTGGCCATTGAGCTGTTGATGGGCTCAGGGCAGGACAACCAGCGCCATCTGCAAAGAAGTCCCATCTCCGAGAGCTGCCGGCCATTTGATTGGCTGGTAGTTCTCTAGCCTCCACAGCAGCACCAGGAGTGGAGGTGACTGCTTGGACTGCAGCCCATTTCCAGTGATGCTTACCACTGGAACCAAACAATAAGGTGAGTGTGGGGTCAGTAAGGCAGGTCCTGGCAACGGGGGTAGGGTGGGCCAAGTTTGTGAGGGTGAGTTGGGGGACATGAGGGTGCGGGGCTGGGGATAGCACCATAGCGAGGGCCTCCACTAGATACAGGATGCCAGAACAGGAGGGATTCCACCCTCCATCCCCCCATCCCGCAATGAGACCACCAGTGTTCACCCTGGCAGCCTCATCATGTAGTGCGGGCCTCCCAGTAGCAATGGGAGAAGACCTTTAAGTGGTCATTAATTGGCCACTTAAGGGCCTCAATTGGCCCAAGGGTGGATGGGTAGTTGGGTGGGTGGCCCAAAGTTAGCCATGCCAGGTAGACAATGGGAATGGCCTCCAGCCATGTCACCCATTTATACGACCACCACCCCCCCCCCCCCCCCCCCCCCCGCCCCTCCTACTCCTGTGGCAGGACATTAAATTCCATCCAAACTATCTATTCCTTCATGAAATTGCTCCTTGTAGTCCTCAGGCAATGCCTGTTTCTCATTTGTTTGTAGAACGTTTAATGCATTCATTACTGGCTTCAATGCTTTCAGCAGCCAGTGAGAACAGGCTGCAATAACACCACAAAACTACCTGTTGCAGCTAAAGTCAAGAATGTTATTGATATTCAAAGGCTGACAACAGTTGAGTAGGAACGATGATCAGCAATAGCAGCTGCTAGGCAGCAACACACAGTGCAGTTCACAGATAAAACACCCCAGAGAACTATAGCCATGGTGATCCAACTCAGGACAAACATTTTTGAGCCAGTCGGCCAGATGACAAAACCACTGTACAGCTGCCAGGCAAGATAGGCTGTCAATGTTAGTGCAAATGATGTTAGTTGAAGTGAGGAAAAAAGTACACAAAGGTAATTCCTTGCAACTAATATAAAGGAAAAGATGTGGTTAACACCTTGAGCCCAACTCAAAAGTTAGACCCAAACATGCGCCCAATGGCATGTCCATTTTTCCAAGATCAAGAAATCAAGGACAACTGTATACGCACCTCAGGAGGTCCCAAAGCTCTTTACAGCTAATGAGGTACTTTTGAAATGCAAACATTGTTGTAATGCAGGAAAAGCATAAGCCAATTTTCACACATTGAGCGCCCACAAACAGTATTGTGATAATAACCAGGTAATCTGCTTCTGAGATGTTGGCTGAAAATTAAATATTGGCTAGGACACTGGGGATAACCTCCTGCTCCTCTTTGAAATAGTACCATGGGAGCTTTTCTGTCCACCTTAGAGAGTGGATAAGGAACGGAATCATCCCACATTTGCATTAAGTGAGGAGGTGGACAGGGAAAAGAATGTTTTTTTTCCTGCTGGCCACAATGGCAGCTTTTCACACTGTATCATCTAAATCCCGCCTCATTAATTATGCATTCCCAGGAAACATACCATTTTGATGCCGGGCGGGCTCTCATTCACCCGCCACAACATCACCACGGCGCTTCCTCACGCCAGACTCCATATTTAAAGTGTAGCTGCGTGCACACCTCTCAGTACTTCCACCCCAGGATTGCTGCAAAGAACGCATGGCCCTGAAAGGCAAGAAAACTGCAGCCCCCAGGTTCAATGATGTGTCCCTCAAGCACCTTTTGGATCCTGTGAAGGCCCACTGTGATGTCCTCTGCCCTAGCTCTGGCCATAGGAGGGGCAGCAACATCATCAGTCTGGCTTGGGAGGCGGTGGCAGCAGTGGTCAGTGCCAACATCCTGCAAAAGAGGACAGCCACTCAGCGCCACAAGAGGATGAATGATCTCCTCCGTTCCACCAGGGTAAGTCACTCTTCTCATCACTCTCAGCTCACACACTCTCAAACCCATCACACTTCCACAGAGCCCTCACTCACTGCCAGTTCAAGGGACATCATCATTCACTCTCTCATACACAGCTTCATTTTCCTCATCCCATCCATGGGAAACTCACCACCCCCACATGCCAGGCATAATTATCATCTGGCCTGGCAGGAATCCCCCTTAAACTCTCCCCATCTGTACTTATACAGGACAAGCTGGCACACAATGACAGGGCGAGGTCACAGGCCGGTGGAGGAATGCCCAAAATCAAGGTCCTCACAGTCTTTGAAAATCCAGCCATCCAGCTGGCTGGCGAGGATCTGGGCCGGTCCTATGATGGTGGTGAGGCTGACGCTGCTTTACCAAATGAGGACCCAGCACTGCAACATCCATCAGACAACCGTACTGTGAGTGATGTTTCCTCTTTCACAGGCCACTGCCATGCACTAATTATCTCTCCTTGCTTTCGCAGACACAGCTGGGAAACAGTCAACAGTGTCCATGACTCAGGGCCTCCAATCAAGCCCTGAGGTCACCTTGGAAGAAGAATCTGAAGGAACCCTCCTTGAAGACCCATCACTGCGCTCACCTATGCCCTCTACCAGCGCAGATACACACCTCGGTGGGATCTAGTTCTAGAGTAACATCGGGGTCACAATCTGTTGAGCACATTGCACTGTCTGAACAGCAGCAGCACTAATGGCAGACAGAGGCAGAGACTTTCCAGGTCTCTAGCACTCAGCAGATTTCTGGCCTCTGAGTCCAAGTCAGATGACGAACCTCTAGACCTGGTCATGTCACAGTTGCTGGAGCTGCAAAGGCAAGCTCAGGAACATCAGGAAGGGATGTCCGCTGCACTCCTCAGATTGCAAGGCACGATGGAGGAGTCCGTCCGCCTTCAGGATGCGGTGATAATGCCGGCATGCCAATGAACCGACGTTAACGCTGGTACGATGGTGCCTGCCATGGAGACCTTGGTCCAGGGCATCGGTCCTGCACTACTGCATGAGCTGAACACCATCACTGATGCTGTAGTTGGCCACCAGCAGTCTCAATGCGAGATGGGTCGGGGCAGCTTGATCTCACTCCAGCTTCCCCTCCTCCTCAAGGAGTCTGCCAAGGGCTCTCGGGCACCCGCAGCGGGGAGGATCAGCAGGTGCACACTCTGCGGACATCCACCAAGGTGACTCCAGGAGTGTCCAGCCTATCCAAATCCCCTCTTCCTCTGGCCCCAGCAGCTCCAGTGCTTCAGGCCAAGGAAGGTGCCACTGCCACATAGCAGGACTCTAAAAGCAGACCGCAGCCCCCCAGATCTTGGCCCTTCAGAGGACACCTGTGAAGGTCATCACAAACAGGGCGTAGCAGTCAGCAGGCTGCCTTCACCCCCACTGTAGGTGTCTGGGGAGCACCAAGATGTACCAACAGGGTGAGGAACATTAAGAAGATGTAGTTGCACAGCCTGTGCATGGGTGTTAATCACTTGCACATAATGTTCACTATTGTAAATAAAATCCCAAGAATGTCTCCCTGCCTATGGCTTCTACTTCTGATGAGCAGTGCCCGTGTCTCTCAGATATGAAACCATGGTTCCTGCACAAGATAAAGCCAGGTGTCTCAGTCCAGGGCCTCTTCCCTGTGCTTTGAGCAGCCTTCAGACCAAAGTGATGGTCTGGCCTCACACTCCCTGGACACATTGCTGATGCCTGTACCTCGATGGTGCTTGTCATTCCTGCCAGAATATTGTGGGCAGGCATCACCAAGTTCAGTTATTTTCTATGTGTTCTCAGCACCTTTAAGGTGGGCTGGCATCTGTGACCAGTTATGCTGTGCTTCTGAAGGGGTCAGGTGCTGAAGGTGGACAAAGGATCAAGTGCTTTTAAAGTTCCATGGCTGTGTCTCTATGATATGACCCTGATGACAGAGTGCAAGTGAGCTGCCCTCAGCCAGACAGGAGTCAGACATTCACAATTGCAATGTGAGGATCTATGGTGTCTCCTCACTGCACGTCATCATCATCCTCCACAAATCTAGCAACTATGAGGGCCTCCCAAGTGCTCCTGCCTCATCTGGCCAGCGTGGTGGCCTCATCACCATCATCCTCACCTTTGAGGACCTCCTCACCCTCATCCCCATCGATGTCCTCCTCATCGGAGGAGATGTGCAGTTCTTCCATCTTCTACTCAGGCAGCTGCTCTCCCCCTTGCAGCTCTAGGTTGTAAAGGGCACAACAGGCAACATCGATGCATGACGCCCTCTGCGGACTATATTGCAGGGCTCCACCAGACCGGTCCAGGCAGTGGAACCTCATTTTCAGCATTCTGATGGTTTGTTCCACCAAGTTGTGAGATGCAACATGAGCCTCATTTTAACTTCGCTCTGCTGCAGTCTGAGACCGCCGCACGGGTATCATCAGCCACGTCCTCTGTGGGTAGCCCTTGTCCCCGAGGAACCATCCCTGCAGCCTCTGTGGACCCTGGAAGACGTCAGGGATCTGTGACCGACTGGGAATGTAGGAGTCATGGACACTCCCTGGAAACCGTGTGCAAACCTGCAGGTCGCACACCAGCTGAATATTCAGCGAGTGGAACCCCTTGCGGTTGATTTAGTTGACTGATTGTGCCATGGAGATCTAAGTGCCACGTGAGTGCAGTTGATGGCACCCTGCACCTGTGGGAGACCTGAGATCTGGGCAAATCCTAGTGCTCTTGCATCCTGGCTTTCCTGGTCTGGGGCAAAATGCACAAAACTATGTGCCTTTGCGAAGATGGCATCCGTGACCTCATGGATGCATTTGTGGTTGGAGGCTTGTGATATCCCATAGAGGTCACCTGAGGAGCCCTGAAAGGAGCCACTGGCATAAACCATTGAGTGCCATGGTCACTTTCACAATCACCGGCAGTGGATGCCCTCCATGTCCCCATGCCACCAAATCCTTCAGTAGCTGGTAGATGTGACCGATCAGTTCCCTGGACATGCACAATCTTCGACAACACTGGTTATTGGTGATCTGCAGGAATGAAAGGCAGCATCTATAGACCCTAGGCCTAGCTAGGTGCCAAACAGCGAAGGCTCGCTGTGGCTCTTCAGTGGCATGTCCGGGAGCCCCAGTCGCCCCTTAGTCCTGAGGGTGCTGCTCCTCCCTCTGCCCAGCCAGGCGGCTGTGTTGCTCTCTTCTCCTTCATCTCTGCGCTCTGTGAGTCATCAGGCACACAGCTTGGTCACCAGGCTTCATGCTCCTAATACATTCTTCCTGTAAGATGAAAGAGAGAGACACTTGGGTTAGCTTGGGTGTTCTAAGAACCTCTCTTGGTTAAGTCTGAACGCCCCTTAACACATCCTGGAGAGTGCTGGCCACCAATTGGATGGCCAGAGATTAGTGCGCTGCATGGCTGCCTGAAACCCCACCTACCTCTGCCCCACTCCACCCGACCGATTAGCAGCAGCTTTGCCCATTGGACTGCATGCTGTGCTCTCAGCTCAGGCACAGACATTCCCCTAACCCGCACTGCAAGGCTGCACTGTTAGCTTGAACTAAGGGGGAGACTTGTCCAAAGCTTAGTGATGATATTGCAAAGGGCTGTGAGCACTTCCATCAGTGATTGCTCCATGGCCAGCTTTAGCAAGAAGATTGTACAATGTGCGCAGGTGTCCAACTGTTCTGCAGTCCACCAAAATGTTCATTAGTTTGCAGTCTGTGCCCGAGGGGTGAAAAGCTCTGGAACATTTGGTGGCACTTTCATGCCTCTGCGTTGCTTGATTGGGCAGATAAGCTATAGGCCCGACTCGAAACATTTCATTATGGCTGTGCCTGAACTGTCTCAGCCATGGAGGAATGGTTTCCCCAATGCATGGCCGCTTCACTCCTCCACCCTGCATGTGCTTGTGCACTACCTTCAACTGCAGGGCAGCCCTTGCCAACCCCCAACTTGCCTCAACCGCTGGGCAGCCATTGCCCTGGCACTGCACTGTCAGCCAGCTGGGAAAAAAACGCCTGTGCTCTTGCCTGAATTGTGGTGCTTCAATCTTGAGGTCCATCAGGTGACCCTCGTGAGCCCTGAGCAATATTACTGTGCACTCACTTCTGAGTTGCCCACTAGCTGCACACCTTATAAATGCTGTTGTGAAACACGTTGGTGTGCAATCACACCGACGTGCTTGGATTATCCAGCGCTGGGGGATGATTCTGGTGAGCTCAGCTTATAATGATATGTGGATGTATTACAATGAAATTCCCAATGTCCGACAGCGGGAAACGCAGCCCGCTATTGACGGGCAGAGTTGGCGATCGCAAACTGGTTTCATAACGGTGTGAAACTGATTTTTGGCCTTCTCGCCATATTGTCTGCTCACGCTGCCAAGCACACCCAGCACCAGCAGGCACAGAAAATTCTGCCCAAGGTCTTGGTTTTATATGTCCCCTGAAAGATGATGACACCTCCAGTGGTGCAGCAGTCTCTCAGTATTGGTCTGGAATGTCAATCTAGATTTTTGTGCTCAAGTCTCTGGAATTGGATTTGAAATCACAACCTTCGGGTTCAGAGACAAGAGTTATGCCAACTGAGGCACAGCTTACAGCTAAGATCAAGTTATACCCGAGAATAGAACTGAATTTGAAATGGGCAGAAGTCAACGTAAAGAATAAGGGATGAATAGAAGTGCCAAACCCACCCCATGTATCTCATCTCTAATGTGAAAATTTAAGTTTCAGGCCATTTCATCATCATTCATTCACATTGGGTGCAAGATGTTTCAGAAGGGCCAGTTGGGAAAACTGTTCAACTTTTAATGTGTCTTCTATTTATGCCACGGAAATCCAGAAACGGAAAATACAGAGCAGGTCTGAGTGAGGATGACTGAAGCAAATACTCAAAAAATTGCAATAAACCATCAGAAGGATGGCTTTCTTTCTTGCTGCCCCTGAAAATCTGGTCACAATGTTTAAAACACCCTGAACAGATACAATTGGAAGATACTCGTATTTGAGGATTGGGGTGTGGCCAGTTCTGTGGATTGAAATTTGTTCAGACCTTGGGGTTGATAGACTGATGCCAAAGTTCAGGGAGACATGGGTATAAAGTAGCTATATGTGCAGCTTACTTACGTCCAAAATTCTGCGATCTTTTAAGCCATATAATTGATTTGTTTACAGGTTACACATTTCTTTGGTATAAATATGAAGGAAACTCCAGGCTGTACTATATTGGGCTTTGACAGTTCAACTGTCAGTGGTTCAAGAATAATTTGTCACAGGCAGAATAAACACCCAGCTTTTACGGGAACATGGTCAAGGGTACAAATGTCATTACAAATGTCCACAAAGCTGAATTAAAATTGTACTCTATCATCTAAATCCATATGACTGTGTATAACAGTATATGCAAATTAGATGGTCCTTGTAAGGGTGCAAATGCATACACGACTTTCAAAGCTGTTCATGAGAGGACTAAAATAAAAGCAAAACACTGCTGGAGATCTGAAATAAAAACAGGAAGTGCTAGGAAAACTCAGCAGGTCTGAATCCCTCTACAGATGCTGCTAAACCTGCTGAGTCTTTCCAGCACTTTCTGTTTCTCTTGCTCACAAGAGGATACTGGACAACATTCCAGTTGAAATGAAGGAGATAAGGTTAGGATAAGTGCACAGGAGCAGACATACTAACTCAAAAACAAAGGTGAAACATGGTAATAACATGATGAACATATAGGAAATGCTGGCACTTTCTAGCTCCTCAGTGACAGCTAGTATTCAATGGAAAGGAGAAGTAATGTACTTTCCCCTATTACGATATGATTATTGGATATCCCAATCGTAAGGTCTTGAAAGGAATGCAGGAGGCAGAAACTATGGCAGTGCAAAACCTCTGTTTGGACCAGTTTATGCATGAACTTTAATGTGAACTTATTAAGGGCATTCAACCATGGTGATCATTGCAAGAATGCATAAGCTTCAGGTCTCTGCATATGCTTGCATATGTCGTCACTTCATAATTTCTTTACATTACACAGAGAAAACTGAATACAGGGAAGCAGTCATGAAACCCTTCCACTGGTGTGCCTGCAACCACATCATGCAGTGACCACATTATATCCTATAAACATTAATGAATTGAGGTAGAGTTCATGTATGAAGGGGACATGCTACCGACAGAGAAAGATCAAACATGAGGTGTGCGCTCCGCCTTATTACAAGTAGAACAGAGCATTTTCATGAATTCAGAGGAAAATGTTGCACTCACACCACTTGTCTCTATATGCCAAACAATGCACAATAGTCTGGGGAATGTGGTGCATTCACTGCTCAGATATGTGCTGTTATAAATAACATTGGCAGTGCTTGCAGGGCAGTTATCTGTATTAATGATCCTCTGGTAATATCTTTGGAATCTGCTGTTCTGACCTCTAATGGCAGAAGAGCTATTACTCACGTATGACCTCTCTGCCTTTTCTGAGGCACTGAATCCAAAACTCTCCAGTGACCAGCTTTATTGAGCTTGGAGACGAGTTGAGAGCAACTATCAGCTTGGGATTCAAAGACTTTGTGCAAGTGAAATGTGCTACGCTTGCAAAAATCACTGGGCAAGATGAGGACTCTGCTTCAAGCAGTGTCTTGTGTGCAGCAATACAAGAACACACATCTGTATCTTATTATGATGTAAGGACTTTGCCAGCACCAGGCTCGGCAGAAGTGACACAAGGTGCTCCTGAAAGTAGTACTGTTCTGACAACACAGAACATTCCTGGCACATCTGCTCGGTCTTGAGCACCAGAAGGCTAGGTGCTATCAGAATCCCAAAGCCATACACAAAACAGCTTGTAGATCCATCCATGTTTATTCTTTCGGTGAAAAGTGCATGTAGAAGTGTTTCACAATATAAAACACATGACATCCATCACATCACAGAGATGATAATATAGTTGAGCATCAGATTATACACAATACAAGCACTCATTGTTAATGCAGTCAACACTCATTGTTTCATTTAATTTTTGCAGTACCTGGTTTATTTATTGAATTTATGTAAAGGAATAGACATTATGAATTAGCACTCTCAGCACCGAGCTTTGCATAAAGGGAGCACATATGACGAGTTTAGGGGAAATGTCATAATAAAAACAGAAAATGTTGGAAAAACTCAGCAAGTCTGGCAGCATCTGTGGAGAGAGAAACAAGAGTTAACGTTTTGAGTTCATATGACTTCTTCAGAGCTAAAGAGAAGTAAAAATGTGATGGATTTTATACTGTTTAAGAGGGGGTGGAGCAAGTGGAGCAACGCAGAAGGTCAGGGGTAGGTGGGAGCTAAGGAGAGATTGACAAAGATGTCACGGACACAGGACAAAGGGAGTGTAAATGATAGTGGTAAAGACTAAAGAAGCTGCTGATATTGGTATAAAAGTAAGAACAGAATGTGTTAATAGGAGAACAAGCATCAGCGCTCTGTGAAAACACAACATTGGGGAAATCTTCCCCCAACTCCATAACCCCCCCGCCCCCTCCATCACTGCCACCACCACCACTAGGCCATCTGTCACTGATGTTTATGTTGTACTTCCCCTAACTCTAATAACAAGGGTAATTTGCAGAACTTAAGTTATGAAGACAACTCAGAAGTGGATCTTTTCATTGGAGAAAAGAACATTAAGAGCTATCGTAGCTGGTGATAATAGCCACTGCAGTTGCTCTTTATCACACACAGACAGGCACATGGTTGATCATTGGCAATGAGTGCCCACTTGCTCCACTTGGAAGGAAGTCTTGTTCCAGGAAGCTACAGATGTCAGCAGAAAATTGTCATGACAGCCTGAGCCTCCTGAGGTGCAGGTACTCAACATTGTCAAGAGATCTAACCTGCTGCCTGTAGATCCTACATTAGGGGTCTTGCTTCCTAGGTCTCAGTGTTCATCCCATCTGTCCTGTGGAGAGCCATGTTTTTGAGGAGAAGACAGCTGGTGTTGCTGCTCATTTTGATCCTGCTACTGCTGGTACTGTTGCTGACAGTATGGCCTCTGCTCCACTCCTGGTAGGCCATGTACACTAAAACATTGGTGCAGCTTTTAAATAGTTGCACACAATGTCGGTGATCTAACTTCATACATTTCCATCTGCTTAGAATACACATCCATGATCAATAAAAACATGATACCTAAAAATGGACCTCCATAGACTATAGGTAGTCTAACCCAGCGTCATCCAAGCCACTGCCACGGATATAGTGGATCTGAAGTGCGCAACTTCTATTGTTGCTGACACTGGAGACAGTGTTTGACCATTCGTTCAATGTCACCATCTATACCTGGCCACCAGACATAGCTTCACGCAAGCATCTTTATCTTCGATATGCCTGGATGCGCACTGTGAAGCTCCGTCAAGAGTGGTTCTCTTCCTTGCAAAGGGACAACAACTCTTGTTCCCCAAACAAGATTCCATCTTGACAACTTAACTCAGTTTTACGGCATAGAATGGTCTCATCTCTTCAGAAGCTGGTGCATTTGACCATTCCTTTGATGGGTCATAATGTACGAGTAGACATGGTGTGTGTAATAGCTTCTTTACCTTTATGAATGCTTCTTCTTATTGCTCCCTCCATGACCATTGATGGTTCTTTTTCAATAGTAAGTGCAAAGGTGCTAACACTGTTGACAGGTTTGGCAAGAAGCGACCGTAATAATTTATCATGCCCAAAAAATACTTGAATTCAGTGACACTGGTAGGAGAGGGCGCCTCCTTGATTTCCCTGACTTTCTCTTCTATAATTCCTGGGCACCTACTCGATGACCCAAGTAAGGTGACTTCAGTCACTTGGAAAGTACACTTCTTTTTCTTCAATTGTACTCCAGCTTCCAAAAATCTCCTTAAAACCTTTTCTATGTTGGCCAAATGTTCAGCTTCCATTGATTCTATGATCAGAACATCATCCGGGTACACTATTACTTGTGGGAGTCCTTGCAGTAGACTTTCCATGGTCCTTTGGAAGATTGCACATGCAGATGATACACCAAAGGATAGATGTGTACATTGTTACAGGCCCTTGTGAATGTTGATGGTTACATACCCTCTATATGTGCTGTCCAGCTCTAGCTGTTGGTATGCATGACTCATGCCCAGTTTGGTGTAGGATTTTCCTCCAGCAAACTTAGGTTACAAATCTTCTATCCTCGGGATAGGATATTTATTTAATTTAGCAGCCTTGTTGATGGTTAATTTGCAATCTCTGTAAATGTGAATAGTTTGATCTGGTTTCATCACAGGGACTATGGGCGCTGCCCATTCTGAAAATTGGACTGGCTGGATGATGCCTAGCTTCTCTAAGCAGCACAATTCTGCATCCACCTTCTCCTTTAGGGCATAAGGCACTGGTCTGGCCTTGAAGAACCAGGGTGTCACCTCCGAGTCTACATATATTTTTGCTTGTAGGCCTTTTATCTTTCCCAATTCATCACAAAATACACAGACATACTTCCTTAACATCTCAGGAATTCCTCCTGTTCTCACTTGAAAGATTTCTGACCAGTTGAACTTAATTTTTTGTAACCAATCGTGGTCCAGAAGACTAGGTCTTTCACCTGTTACAATGGTCACTGGAAGCTGGGCTGCATGTTGCCCATAGAATACAGGCACAGAGGTGATGCTTTTCACATATATTGCCTTTCCAGTGTGCGTCTTCAGCTGAGCCGGGGTTTGCTCCAGACTCAGTGGCTGGGTATCTTCACTTGGGTATTTAAATATGTAGTCTCCCACCACTGTGGTCGATGCTCCCATGTCTACCTCCATTACTAGAGGCTTCCCATTCACTGCGTGACGGTGATTGTTTCAGTTTTTACTGCTTTGACATTGCATAGGGAATAGATATCAGTATCAGCAGCTTCTGGTTCTGTTATATTGTGCACTTCAATCATCTTGGTCTGCAATCTAATTGGCTGTCTCGATGTTGCCCTGCATTGCGACCAGATGCGCTTTTTAGTGACTGTAATGGCATTTTGCCTCTAAATCTGCAGGCTCCCCATACCTGGTCACCCCACATTGGTAACAGATTAATTTCTGAATCGCTGGTGAGGTGTTTCTAGTATGTCTTTTTGTTTTTCAAGCAGTAGACTGTCTCCCGCTTCACAATTGTCTCCCTGGTTTTCATGCCACGCCCGACGGTAGGTTCCCACTCGAACTGAAGAACGGCGCCATGTTGCACACTCTGCAAAGCCTGCGAGTCCCTCTCAGCACTTTCCATTGCTGGCACTGTTTCCATGGCGTACTTCAAATCAATATTAACTTCTGCAAGTAAACAGCACTGAATGGCGTTGTTGTGTTTACCACAAACCAACTGGTCCCACAACATGTCATTGAGTGTATCTCCAAAGTCGCAGTGTTCAATCAACTGTTTCAACTTTGCTATATAAGTTGCGATCGACTCACCCAGGGACCTTACTCTGGAGTTGAACTTAAACACCTGCATAATTACCGATAGCTTCGGCTGAAAATGCATCTTCACGAGGTCTACCAGCTCATTAAAATATTTAGAATTAGGCATGTTTGGGGCCATCAGACTACATATGAGGTTTTATGTCATGTTACCACAGACACTTAAAAGAATTGTTTTCTGTTTCTCCTCCACTGTTATTTCATTCGACATGAAATAAAAACCTAGGCGCTCTATGTACTGGCCCCAGTTTCCATGAACGTGTTATAAGGGTCAATTCTGCCAAAGAGTGGCATGGTCGATGTGCATATTTTTCTTTCTTTCCTTAAGAATTGATGAACTCACATTCATGAGTTGAGGTGCAGCGTCGAAGCTATTTTGCCCTCGTTGCCAAATGTAATAAACTTGACGTACCGGATATTTGAAACAGATAACTTTATTACAGAGCTCTTGTAGAAGCTACATGCTTGAGCCAGGTCCACGACTAGAAAGCTCCGCCCCTAAGATCACACCCACTTAGTACAAGCGTCAATACAATCACGTGACCCCTAAAGGCAGTAGGAAAGGTTTTACCTACAATCACTGCAGGTACCCAGAGTTTTCTTGAAAGATTCTGGGATTTTCACTTCCCTTACCCTCCCTTACATTGCACACTCTTTGAGGAACTCCTGCTCCATTGGCATGGTTTAGTTTGAAGCTATATTTCTTAGAGATCTCTAGAAGTTCACTTCATTTAAAAGCACATGGCTGCATGTGGTGGTGCTGACTTTTGTGCCACTGGCATAAGGTAATAGAGGTTGCGCTAATAGCACTGAGGCTCCAAGTCCCATGTGAAGATCTGTTTTTCTGCTGCAATTCTGGGATATCTGTAATTGCTCTCTCTGGGATGCTGGCTATTGTTTGTTTTGTCTGTTGCCATATTGAGTGGCCAGTGCAGTGCTGCAGGGAAATGAAATGATCACTTGCCCATATGAACCACATCCAGACAATTAGTGAATGTCCAGCGACCAGAAAATAGTCATGAAGCTGTGTTCTTAAAACAATTGCACACGTGCAATCTGAAAATACATTTAAATTCCTCTCTACGGTATCTAAGAGACAGTAAACATTTATTTTAAACACTTTAATGCCTCCACATGGAATTTTACACAAAAGCATTACTTTTTCTATTAATGTTCCACATTTTAATTTCAGGGTCATAGTTTATGGATGTTGTTCTGGATTTACTAAATTCATCCTGAAATAATGCAGATTATAGATAATGTAGCACCTAATGTTTTACACAACCACTCTTCTTGCAGAATTTAACAGCAAGATAATGGGAGGCATCTGTTATTACAATGTGCTAATCCCATTCAATCCAACCTACATCTGTCTCTTTATTTTACCCTAGAGAATTTAAACATGCATCCCACTTTATATTTTATCATACATGATACCATTGTATTGCAGATAAATAAGACAATAACAGTTCAGAAGCTTTGAAAATACATATTCTTATTTAACAGTCTATTTAGCTACACTGGTATTATATAGACCTCCTTGGCTCAAGGAAATCAGCTGCTTATTTAAATTATAGCTACAGAGAGGTGGTGGTTTTGTCACTGGACTAGTAATCCAGAGACCCAGGGTAATGCTCTGGGGACCTGAGTTCAAATCCCACCACAGTAAATGGTGGAATTTGAATTCAGTAAAATCTGGAATTAAAATTCAAATGATGACCATGAAATCATTATCAATTGTGATAAAAACCCGCCTGGTTTACTAGTGTCCTTTAGGGAAAGAAATCTTCTGGCCTACATGTGACTTCAGACCCACAGCAATGTGGTTGACTCTTAAAAGCCCTCCTGGCAATTAGGGAGGGACAGTAACGCCCACATCCCATGAATGAATTTAAAAAAGTGATAACCTAGCACAGCCTTAATTAACCAAAGATTTAGATCTTACATTTCATGAAAGTATTGGAGAAATTTTTATTTCTCTTAATGAGTCTAATCTCAACGGCTGCATCAGAGGCTGAGAGGTGTCAGCTGCAGCTCAGTGAGTGTCAATCTGAGTCAGAAGTCTGTGAATTCATGTCCCATTCCAGAAATTTCAGCTAAAAATCTAGGCTGACATTCCAGTGCAGGACTGAGGGAGATGAAACTTTCAGCTGAAACTTTGCCTTCCCTCTCAGATGAATATAAAAAATCCCAGGGAAATATTTCAAATGAGGGTCATGGCTAACATTTGTCCTTCAACCAATATCACTAGAACAGATCACCTCACCATTATCACATTGCTGTTCTTTTATCGTTGCTGGAAAATAAAATCCTTGGACTCTACACATCAAAGCAGCGAAGTAGTACCATCACCACATGGACTATAGTGGCTCAAGAATAATGCTCATCACTATCTTTTCCAGAGCAGCTAGGGTGAAATGTTGTCTTTGCGAGTAATGCTTGTACCCCCATATTACATAATAAAAGAAATGCTGCTGTGCATTAAGTGAACACCAGCCCAGTGATGGTAAATTTTGGGGAAAACTGGCAAGGGAATCTGATCTTTAACTTAAAATAAAAGCATAACACTGCGGATGCTGGAAAAATGCTGGAAAAACTCAGCAGGTCTGACAACATCTGTGGAGAGAAAGGCAGAGTTAATGTTTCAAGTCCGTATGACTCTTCTTCATAGTTCTGAAGAAGAGTCATACAGACTCGAAACATTAACTCTGCCTTTCTCTGCACAGATGCTGTTAGACCTGCTGCTCTTTAACTTCTTGGATGGTTATCAATAAATGCATGAAAGAAGGAAATATCAGGAAGTCATATTTTGCGCTGGTTTGTTGTACTCAAAGGATACTGGAAGAGATGTAGAGAGTTTTTTTAAAATCTAATTCTTTCATGAGATGTGAACATTGTTGGCAAGACCAGCATTTGTTGCCCAACGTTAAGTATCCTTGAGAACGTGGTGGTGAGCCACCTTCTTGAACCATTGCAGTCCACCTGGTCTAAGTATACCGACTGAGCTACTAAGAAAGCTGTTGCAGGTTTTTAACCTCCAACCAGTGAAACCTCAAAATACTAATACATTAGGAGATATTTTGGTCATCTATGAAACAAATTATGGACATCTCCATTGATATAAGGTTATGGCATTGCCTGCAAGGCTTATTAGTTAAGGCCCAACTGGATCTGTTCACCTGCAGGCTCTTGGATCTTCCATCGCTTGCTGGGCCAGGATTTTACAGTTGGCATGTGGGGACAGGCCCGACATGCTGGCATGTAAAATAACGTGCGATGATGTCGTGCGTGCGTCCTGACGTCATTGCGCTGTCTCGTGATGTTTCGTTTGGTGGGTGTGCGCCGGAGTCAGCTGCGTGCCTGACGATAATTGAAAGGCCTATTAAGGCCATTAAGGAGCTAATTAATTTCAAATTTACGCTGCCCATCCAACGGTTTAACGGTCTAACTGTTGGCAGGCAGGTGAAAAGGCCTTTATATTTTTTAGGAAACCTCATACACGAGCAGGATGAGGTTTCCTAAAGCTTTTAGAAATTGAATGAAAACATTTCATGAAAAATAAACACATGTCCCATCTCATGTGATATAGTCACACAAGGGGACATGTTTCATTAAATTTTTATTGCATGGATTTATTTTTTTCAAAAGCGCCTTAATTGGCCAGCCCGCGTAAAATGGCGGTGGGGAGCTGTTCGTAGGCAGTGGTCAGCTCCGTGACCGCTCCCGCTGATCCCGCCCAATGCAGGAAAAATTCAGGCCCTGGTTCCAGATGTGTCACTGCAGAAGAAGGAAGCAGATAGAATTCTGACACTTTAGTATGAATCCTTTGGAAGCAGACTTGTTGGGGTGGAATAGTGCATTCTTGCTGTTGGATCAGGAAAAACCTTTGAATGTTGGCTCCTTCCCTGCAGTACTGCTGGGAACCTGCCTTATCCATTGTTGTGATTCAAACATATTTCTAATACATTTGATTGTTTTACAGCTGATTTGGGTCTCCCAGTCCTATTTCTTATGAATCACCTGCAAGTAAAAATGTTTAACTTTGGGTAATATACTTCTCATTGGTTTTATCTTATAATGCTCTTAATATAAATCAATTAATGGTTTTTATGTCCAATTCAAAAACGTGAAAAATAGTGTTTTTACCATTAAAATTAGCAACCAATAAAATGGCCCACATTAGACACTGCAACTAGCACACTTGGCAATGGCATCAGAATTCTGCAACAAGCTTTGTAAGCCACAGATGTCATAATAATGCAGGGTTCATGAATCATTCTCTTCATGTAAAGTGCTGTGTCTCACATCATCGTGGCAATTGCAGCTCACGCTTTGAAAGTGGGAGGAATACCGTGGGAGGTGTAAGTGTGAGCAGAAGAATGGGACTATTACACAGATCAAAGTGTTGGCACATCAAAAAAGATGACGGCAACCACCAGGGTCAAGCTTGGGAGCTGCCTGGCTTAGTTCATGTTGCTTTCGGTAGTAACTTTTTGCAGTCCAATATGCAAAACAAGCTGTGAACGTTTAATATTTTATCTTTGCTTTGCATAAACAGATTAGTAGACCCTAGGTATTATTCCTTTCTTTATAAAGTTCAAAATAGCTTCTATATTTACTGTAATTAATTATATCTCTATCCAACTGTAATACGTGTGGACTAAAATGGTTAGCCAGACTCTCGACATTCTCAATTTAATTATTTTCTTTACGCCTAGATGAGTTATAAAGTGATGCTTGTGCATATGATCCATCCACATTCTGCCATGATAATCTAGCACGCGTGGTGCCCAGCTGTCGGTTTTTATTAACCTCCAAAACGTTGCTAAAGCTCTTATGTAAATTTTCTGATTGACTCAGAAACATCAACTTTCTTGTTTTCATTATTTTATCATTTTAAGTCAACTAAGTCACATTTAGAACCTTTTTGTTTAACATGTTATTAAGCACGTTAGTGATATTTTCACAGCCAGAAATATGGGCCAGAATTTTGAGGTTGGTGGGCTGGGAGCGGCTAAGAAATGGCCCACCGCCCGCAATCGGCCCCAGACCAAGATTTTACGCTGGCTGGCCAATGCTCAGCGCTGCCGAGGTGGAGGTGGGAGCAGGGTGAACACTGAAGTTAGCATGGGCGCGGGGAACGCTCACAGAAAGCTCCCTGAAGGCAGAGAGCTGCCTCAGGGAAGTAGAGAATTCAAATCCTATAAAAACAGATTTTAAAATCTGGAAAAAAATGCCCATGCATCAGAAACAGTCCCCTGAACAAATACAACATGAAAATTCTATGCAAACATTTTTTTTTAATTTAACGACGGAAACCTCATCCTGCCCTTGGATGCAGTTTCCTGAAAAATGCAAAGGCCGCCTGGCCGATTTGTTCGCCTGCCAACTGTAACATTGGACAGGCAGTGAAAAATCCCAGTAAATTGTGCTGTTAATGGGGTTACTAGCCCTCTTAATTGTCGGTGGGCGCACTTCCGAGTTTAGCACGCGCTCAGCGACCGAAATATCGCGTGAGTGCAAGATGATGTCGGGACACTCACCCGATATCATCGTGCGCTATTTTACGCTCAAACATGTCAGACGCACATCCGCATGCTGAGCGAAGAATTCAGCCTACGCTGTTTATCTACTGTGATCGCCATAACGATCCGATGGTACTTATCTATGTGACAGGTATTTACAAGGTTTAGGAGAGAGTTCAATTAATAACCAATCAAATTCGCCTGTGTAAATTACCTCACCAGAATAACTCGCTGTTATGTTAAAATACTGGTTGATTTCCTGTGTTGTTGCACTTGGAGAATACAGGCTATGAGGTAGATTTTTGTTTTGTTCATACACCTCAGTATTAAACATCCCTTGATGAAGTGAAGAAAGGAAGAAATAGATACAGAAGGATTGTATGCTGATAACAAAACCCCCTGGATTATCCATAATTGAAGGAGAATCTGGAAGATTCTTAAGAGGCGTGCAATTTCCCCACCAGGTTGCCCTTCCTGCATTTTTCCCAGGCATTAAGATGGGAGAAACAAAAATCAACATTCCGATGCCGTCTTTAGGTAAGAGAGAGTTGGCTGGCAGGGTTAACTCAACCAAGCACAATTCAATCCCTATTTTAAAGTCATAAATTCTGGCCTTGCTTTTAAACAATCTTTGGGTTTTATACATCAACCTCTTTAATGTCATCCATTTTCTTTCCCCGCCTCAGTTCATTGATTCCTGAAACCTTCACTCATGCTTTGTTTACCATCTGGGCCAGACTATTCCAGTGTTCTGGTTGGTCTCTCAGCTGCTACCCTCCACACACTTGGGCTCTTCCAAAACTCTGCTGTCCGTATCCTAACTCACAACAAGTCCCATTCAACCATCACCCCATGCTTGCTGACCTAAACTGGCTCCTGCTCCAGCAACTTCTTAATTTTAAGATTATCATTCTGCTTTCAAATCGCTCCATGGCCTTGATACTACTATCTCCACAATGGATTTAAGGGGAGGCGGTGGCATAGTGGTATTGTCACTGAGGTAGTAACCCAGAGACCCAGGTAATGTTCTGAGGACCTGGGCTTGAATCCCGCCATGGCAGATGGTGGAATTTGAATGCAATAAAAATCTGGAATTAAAAGTCTAATGATGACCATTGCCGATTGTTGTAAAAACCCATCTGGTTCACTGATGTCCTTTAGGGAAGGAAATCTGCTGTCTTTACCTGGGACTCCAGACCCACAGCAATGTGGTTGACTCTTAAATGCCCTCTGAACATGGGCAATTAGGGATGGGCAATAATAGCTGGCCTAGCCAGTAATGCCTACATCCCATGAATGAATTAAATAAAACCTCCAGCCCTACAAACTTCCTGATCCAGCCTCTTGTGTACCCTTGGTTTTCATGGCTCTACGATTGGCGGCCGTGCCTTAAGATGTTAGGTCTTAAGCCCTGGAATTTTCTCCCTAAACCTCTCTGCCATCCTGCATCTCTCTCTCTCCTTCATAAGAGATTCTTTAAAACTTACTTCTTTCACCAAGCTTTTAGTCACCTGTCTCCTGTAATATCTCCTTAATTGACTCGGTGTGAAGTTTTCTATGATTACGCTCCTGAGAAACGCCCTGGGCATTTTCCTATATTAAAGATGCTACATAAATACAATTTGTTATATTATTATTTATAGTTCAACAGCAAAAACTGTGACAATTTGGGAAGCAAAGAAGCAGAGTTGTTTAAAGAATAATATTTTCCCTTAGGGTCTAATAATCTGTTTATGCAAAGTAACGAGGCTGAGCCTGGAGTTACAAAACTACAATGCCCTCCACTGGTGGGATGATATGATGTTCACAAGTTCACTTATGTGGTTTCATTAAAAATCTGGGCATGCGAATTCAGAGTAGAAAATATTGACACAAAAGGTGTAACAAAACACATGCTATAATGTTTTGTAGTCAAAACGTGTGCAAGGTACAAGGATTTAATAATATGTAAATAACTGAAAAAAATATGACATCTTGTCTACTGATGGGCACTGTTGTTTCCTTGAACTTAAACATTTATCTGTTACATTGGAAAAGTAATGTAGTTTAAATTATATCAAGAACAGTAAATTGTAGGAAATCAGAATTCTTAAACATGGTCAGCTGGCACCTGACTTCAGAAAGTCCAGTGGCTTACAACTGACTTTAAATCACTGGTGTCATTTAAATTAGTTATTCACAGAAGTATATATATTTATAAATTAATCAGAGTTTCACACAACTAATAAAATATGCTAATGAGTTCAACATCTCCATTGGCCACCTCTGTGGCATGAAAACAGCCTCAGCAACATCGCATGATGCTTCAAATATTGTTAAATGTAGTTTTCTGACCAGTATTAGAAAGGTTTATGACAATATCAAATTCGGAGACGTGTGCATAACTAAATGTCAAACAGGTCATGCGAATAGAAATATCATAAATATTAAAAGAGCACTTTCCATTCCAATGTCATAAATCAATCCAAGAAGCTTCAATTGTCTCTGCATTTATTGTCCAAACAATATTAAAAGATGCTAGATTTTATGACTGTCAATGTTCGTGGATAATTCATTCACACATTTGCCATCTTATCACAGATGTTAACTCATATAAAGTGAGTGAGTTAGCAGCTGAGTTAAAGTATAAACAGGAGTGTAAAACAAAAGCATTCGTCTGTAGTTTCCACAAGGTTCAACTATTTTTTTTCAACACAATATATCCAAAATTGACTAAGACAATGCAAAAGATTGCAGAATTTCAAGTGCAATTTGATTTTCTGTGATATGTTGCACTAGTTCAAAACATATGGTGTAAAAGGTGGCCCCACTCATAAAGCAGGCCAGGACCAGAGTCAATTGATTGCCATTGCAAGAGAAGATGGTGTTATCCTGGTAATGCCACTGCACTAGTAATCCAGCAGCCTGGGCTAATGCTCTGGGGGTTATGGGCTCAAATCTCACCAGGGCAGCTGGTGGGATTTAAATTAATTAATATAAAAAATACCTGGAATATAAAGCTAATTTTAGTAATGGTGACCATAGCTGTCATTGATTGTTGTAAAAACCCATCTGGCTCACTTTAGTGAAGGAAATCTGCAATCCTTGCCCAGCCTGGCCTACCAATGAGTCCAGACCCATAGCAATCTGGTTGCCTCTGAAACGGCCGAGCAAGTCACTCAGTTCAAGGACAATTAGGAATGGGCAACAACTGCTGGCCTTGTCAGTAACACCCACAAGCCATGAAAGAAAAAAGTTTTGGCTATTTGTACCTTTGAAGAGGCTCTTAAATTAAGATTTTTAAGGCACAAGGACACTATGGGCATGTTTTAAAAATGTTTAATGTATGTTTCTTTTATTTTCTAAGAGTCTGACTGCTGCATCACAATATAACTAGCAAATAGTTCTGTATAACCTGTTTAAGTCATTTTTAATTATTTAAAATCAGGTTAGTCATAGGTGATGGACTAAACAGTTTCTGGTGTGTTGTCCTTAGAGCTATCATAGGAGAGAGCAGAAACTCAATGTGTGCTGTAACTGTGTAATTTCTACTTGAAGTTCCATGAATTGTTGTGCTGGTTCAACCAATCTCGGGTGAATTGCACCCAGAAAATCAATGCACCTGAGTGGGAACTCTGCCCTACAATATCTATAGTGCAACACAAATTTTCAGGGGTAAGAAGCTCCCCCCACCACCAGCCCCCCACCGTGCCCACCCACACCCGCACATCCACACAAGCACATCCACACATGCACATCCACCCACCCACACCCTCACATCCACCCACCCATCCCCCCACCCACCTACCCACCCACACCCTCACATCCACCCACACCCACACATCCACGCCCACCCATCCACACCCACACATCCACACACCCACCTACCAACATCCACACATCCACACCCACACATTCACACATCCACACCCACCCACACATCCACACATCCACACGCACCCACACCCACACATCCACACCCACACATCCACATCCACACACGCACATCCACACCCACACATCCACACACCCACCCACTCACACCCACACATGCACATCCACACCCACCTACACATCCATACCCATACCCACATATTCACACCCACCCACCCACACCCACACATGTATATCCACACCCACACCCACACCCAAACATCCATACATGAACATCCACAACCACACCCACCCACCCACCCACACCCACCCACACACCCACACACGCACCCACTCACCCATGTACCCACACTCACACGCACACACAGTTGTTTTTATAAGTGTGGTATAAATCACACGTCATTCTGAAAGCATCATGGAATATATTTTTTGTTGAGAAAGCAAATGCAAATGTAAAATTTTACTCTGTTCGAATAAACAATGACATTCATATTTATCCATTATTTATATTGTTGGCCATAACATTGGGCGTGAAGAGCTTTGTGTGTTTTAGCTAGCTGAATGCTACAGTGTAGATCTCTTATAATCAATTCATTTTGAATTGCAATTACTTTGTTCAATAAAAGAGACAAGAATTGTCAGTATTGGTGGCACCCATCGTCTGGAGTGCATTTATTTCTATAGCCTCTATAGTACAGGATCAATAGTAAAAATGAGAAACAGTGCAAGATGATAGTAAACACACATTATAAATAATGCTCAATAATGCTGTTATCAAATTCCTATGTTGGAATGCCTCTCACATGCCTCTGTAAGGATCAGATACCAATTAAGACCATATGCACCGCAGCATCTAAACTTAATGGATTCTCGCCTAAAAGTGCAACATTAGTAAAGGAACCAAATTCATTCATTGTGCATTAGACCCTTGAGTCCACCAGTCAGCTGAGTTATGCCCTTCGTGGTTTGACCGGGAAATTTATACAGTGCCCCTCCAATCGGTCAAAAATTGCTGTGCTGAGCTCTTCCCACACGCCCTGAGACCCCTCCCTGATTAATTCATTTCCAGCTTGTTTTTCAAACTGTCATTCTTAGGTGAAAGCAAAAATGGTGCTGCTTACTTTTGTGCATTACAGCAGCTTCCAACCTCCCCCTATCAAGTTCTCTCTCCTCTGCCATACTCACAGCCTCCTAATTCCTCTTCCTCCTGTCACTATCCAGCCTTCCCCTGTTGCCTTTCACCCCATCATTGTCCATGTGCATATTCCTGTTCTCTCCCTTGAATCCTTTAATGTTGTTGTCCCCATGCCCTTTGTCGGCCTGGCACCTCCCCTTTTCAAGGCCACATGCGGCCTTATTTTGCGGGACACCCCCCCCACAGGCTCATGAAACCATCCAATAACCCCACGTGACTTTTCAGCTACCAACTCACAGGTCCAGATGCATCCCATGTATGTTACTGTGCCATCTGCCTCAGCTTACTATGGCTCGAACCCATACTAGGCGTCAGTGAGCAGGTTATTATGAAGCAAGTGCCACTTGATAGCATCACTGATGACCCCTTCCATCATTTTACTGATGATTGAGGGTAGACTGATGGGGCAGTGATTGGCCGGTGCATATTGAAAAGAATGTCTTGTGGCTTGGGCCACACTGTTGGGGGCATATTGAAGAGACTGCCCTGGGGCCATAAGTGCTAATCTTGGCCCCGGTCTTGGGCAGGAGAAGGCCTCTCTGGGCAGTGATGGTCATGCACCGTATGGTGTGTAGGGCGTTGTCAGTCACCTAAGGCATTTTGGTCACACCATACTGTGCATGACCGTCACTGCCCTGGGAGGCCTTCTCCCGCCCAAGATTGGGGGCCATGCAGAGCCCTCTAACATGGCACTTATGGCCCCAGTCTCTTCAATATTCCCCCAACAGTGTGGCCCGAGCCACAAGACATGCTTTTCAATATGCCCCGGCCAATTACAGCCCCATCAGTCTGCTCTCAATCATCAGTAAAGTGATGGAAGGGGCCATCAATGATGCTATCAAGTGGCACTTGCTTCATAATAACCTGCTCACTGATACCCAGTTTGGGTGCCGCCAGGGCCAGTCAGCTCCTGACCTCATTACAACATTGGTTTAAACATGGACAAAAGGCCTGAAATCCAGAGGAGGGTGGGGTGAGAGTGACTGCCCTTGCCATCAAGGCAGCATTTCACTGTGTGGCATCAGGGAGCCCTAGCGAAACTGGAGTCAATGGGAACCAGGGGAAAAACTCTCCACTGGTTGGAGTCATATGAAGCCCAAAAGAAGGTGGTTGTGGTTGTTGGAGGCCAATCATCTCAGTTCCAGGACATCACTCCAGAAGTTCCTCAGGGTAGTCCTTGGCCCAACCGTCTTCAATTGCTTCAACAATGACCTTCCTTCCATCATAAGGTCAGAAGTGGGGATGTTCACTGATGATTGCACAATGGTTCAGCACCATTTGCAACTCCTCAGATACCGAAGCAGGACATGTCCAAATGCAGTAAGACCTGGACAATGTCCAGGCTTATGCTGGCAATTGGCAAGTAACCTTCGTGCCACACAAGTGCCAGGCAAAGACCATCTCCAACAAGAGAGAATCTAACCATTGCCCCATGACATTCAATGGCATTACCATTGCTGAATACCCCACTATCAAAGCCCTGGGATTTACTAGTGACCAGAAACAGAACTGGACCAGCCAGATAAATACTGTGACCATGACCATAAGACATAGGAGCATAAATTAGGCCATCCGGCCCATCAAGTCTGCTCCGCCATTCAATCATGGCTCATAAATTTCTCAACCCCATTCTCCCGCCTTCTCCCCGTAACCTTTGATCTCCTTACCAATCAAGAACCTATCTATCTCGGTCTTAAATACACTCAATGACCTGACCTCCACAGCCTTCTGTGGCAATGAATTCCATAGATTCACCACTCTCTGACTAAAGAAGTTTCTCCTCATCTCTGTTCTAAAAGGTCTTCCCTTTACTCTGAGGCTGTGCCCTCGGGTCCTAGTCTCTCCTACTAATAGAAACATCTTCCCCACGTCCAATCTATCCAGGCCTTTCAGTATTCTGTAAGATTCAATCAGATCCCCCCTCATCCTTCTAAACTCCACCGAGTACAGACTCAGCGTCCTCAAACGCTCCTCATATGTTAAGCCTTTGAGTCCTGGGATCATTCTTGTGAACCCCCTCTGGACCCTCTCCAGGGCCAGCACATCCTTCCTGAGATATGGAGCCCAAAATTGCTCACAATATTCTAAATGTGACTACAAGAGCAGGTCAGAGGTCAGGAATCCTGTGGTGAATAACTCACCTCCTGACTCCCCAAAGCCTGTCCATCATCTACGAGGCACAAGTCAGTAGTGTGATGGAATACTGTCTACTTGCCCAAATGAGTGCAGTTCCAAAACACTCAAGAAGCTTGACACCATCCAGGAAAAAGCAGCCCGCTTGATTGGCATCACATCCACAAACATTCACTCCCTTTACCACCGACACACAATAGCAGCAGTGTGCACCACCTACAAGAACTCACCAAGACTCATTAGACAGCACCTTCTAAACCCATAACCATTACTGTCTTGAAGGATAAGGGCAGCAGACACCTGGGAATACCACCACCTGCAATTTCCCTTCCAAGCCACTCACCATCCTGACTTGAAAATGTATCGCTGTTCCTTTAATGTCGCTGGGTCAAAATCCTGGAACTCCCTCCCTAACAGTACTGTGGGCGTACCTACACCACATGGACTCCAGCGATTTAAGAAGGCAGCTCACCACCACCTTCTCAAGGGCAATTAGGGATGGACAATAAATGCTGGCTAAGCCAGCGAAGCCCACATCCCATGAATGAATTTTTAAAAAAGCCTGGTCTCAGTCCCCGGACAGTCTCTTACTCTTCCTTGGACAAGGCAGCCTTATGACTCTTGCCCCAGGACAGCCTTTCACTACTCCACTCTGTTCCTTGACCACCCCCTATTCCTGTCTCTGTCTTGACCCTCCCCTGTCATACTCCCCCCACCAAGTCCTGTCTTTGTTCCCTCCCCCTCCCCTCTAATGCTTCATATCCCCATTACCCCACATTACTACCTCCATTTCACACCTCCCTGCTGTTCTTGCCTTCCTTGACCAGCCTTGTGCCACAGTCACCTGATATTTCATCAGAGCATAGGAACAGGAGTAGGCTATTCAGCCCATTGAGCCTGCTGCGCCATTCAAGATGTTTATGGCTGATCATCCACTTCAATGCCTTTCTCCACACTATCCCCATACCTCTTTATGTCACTAGCATTTAGAAATCTGTGAATCTCTACTTTAACCACACTCAATGACTGAGCTTCCATAGCCCTCTGGAGTAGAGAATTCCAAAGATTCACAACATATCTGAGTAAAAGAATGTCTCCTCATTTCTGTCCTAAGCGGCTTCCCCGTCATTTTGAAATTGTTTCCCGTGGTTCTAGAATCTGCAGCCAGGGGAAACATCTTACTTGCATGCACCCTGTCTATCCCTTTAAGTATTTTCTAGGTTTCAATGAGATCACCTCTCATTCTTCAAATCTCTAGAGAATACAGGCCCAGTTTCCCCTATCTCTCTTCACAGGGCAGTCCCACCATCCCGGGAACAAATCTGATCAACCTTCGTTGCACTCCCTCTATGGCAATAATATCCTTTCTAAGGGAAATGGGCCCAAAACTGCACAAAGCACTGCAGATGTAGCCTAACCAAGGTTCTATACAATTGAAGCAAGACTTCACTACTCCTGTACTCAAATCCTCTTGTGATAAAGGCTAGCACACCATTAGCCTTCCTAGTTGCCTTCTGCACCTGCATGTTAGCTTTCAGTGACTTATTGACAAGGACACTCAGGTCCCTCTGTAAATCTACACTTTCTAATCTCTTACCACTTAAGAAATACTCTGCACACCTGTTCCTTCTACCAAAGTGGATAACTTCACATTTTTCCACATTATGTTCCATCTGCCATATTCTTGCCCACTCACTGAGAAAAATCTGGTCGATGAGCGGGGGCGGGGCATGCTCGCCGACGCGTAAAATAACGCAGGGATAAGTCGGGCGTGCATCCCGACGTCACCCCGCATCATTTAGATTTTCAGTTCGGCGGGCATGCAGCCGAATCGGCTGCGCGCCCGCCGAACTGTCAACAGCCTATTAAGGCCATTAAAAAACTCATTAACATGATTGATGGACCTGCCTGTCAAATCTTAAGGTTGGCGGGCAGGCCGGGAGCCCAGGCAGGCCTTAGAGAAAGCATGAAATCTCATCCACGGGTGGGATGAGGTTTCATGAGGGTATTTAAATTTTTGTTTAAATAAAAGTTATGGACATGTCCCAACCCATGTGACAGTGTCACATGAGGGGACATGGCAGGGAAATTTTAAAATCACCTTTATTGAAAGTTTTACATCGGAGCTGATCTCCCTGAGGCAGCACTTTGCCTCAGGGAGATCTATGCCCTCTTTAGCGCGCATGCGAGGGGGAAAATGTTGCCCATTAAGTCTATCCAAATCAACTTGAAGCCGCTTTGCATCTTCCTCACAACACACATTCCCAACCAGCTTTGTGTCATCTGCGAGCTTGGAAATATTACATTTGGTCCCCACATCCAAATCATTGATATATATTGTGAACAGCTGGGGCCCGAGTACTGATCCCTGCAGTACCCCACTAGTCACAGCCTGCCAACATGAAAATGACCCATTTATTCCTACTCTGTTTTCTGCCTGTTAACCAATCCTTTAATCCACGCCTGTACATTACCTCCTATCCCATGTGCTTTAAATTTGCTAACCAGCCTACTGTGGGGGATTTTATTAAAAGCCTTTTGAACATTCAAGTATACTACGTCCACCTACACCCATTTATCAATTCTGTTAGTAACAACCTCAAAACACTCCAACAGGTTTGTCAAACATGATTTTCCAATCATAAATCCAAGTTGATTATGCCCAATCTGATCATTATTATCCAAATGACTATTTATCACATTCTTTATAATAGATTCTAGCATTTTCCCTACTACTGATGTAAGGCTAACGGGTCTGTAGTTCCCTGTTTTCTCTCTCCCTCCCTTCTTAAATCATGGATTGACATTTGCTACCTTCCAATCTGCAGGAGCCATTCCAGAATTTATAGAATTTTGGAAGATGATGACCAATGCATCCATTATCTCCATGGCTACTTCTTTCAACACTCTGGGATGTAGGTCTATATGGGCTGTATTCTAAAATCCCCCCAATCTTCAGGTTTACTACTATCTCTGGCAATTTTATGGGCCTTTTCTTTTAATCTGATACATGTGGAATCTTAACCATCCTTAACTTCCTTTGTTAGCCACAGTTGACTGGCTTTTCTTTCCGGGTTTTTGTGCCTTAAAGGAATGCCATAATTGCTGTAAACTATGTAGTAATTCTTTAAAGACTGTCCATTGCCTATGTACCATCATATCTTTTAATGTATTTTCCCAATCCACCTCAGCCAATTTTCCCCTCATACCTTTATAATTTCCTTTGTTCAAATTTAACACCCTGGCTTCAGATTGAATTACCTCACTTTCAAACATAATGTAAAATTCTTTCACATTATGGTCATTCATCCCCAAAAAGTTATTTTACAAGATTATTAATTAGCCCTTTTCCGTTACATAACACTAGATCTAAAATAACCTGTTCTCTGGTTGGTACTTCAACATAATGCCTAGAAAACCATTCCTAACGCACTCCAGAAACTCGTCTTCCACAGCATTAGTACTCATTAGGTTGACCTCATCTATATATAGATTGAAGTCACCCATAATTACTGTATCAGCCATGCTACATTCTTCTCTAATCTCCTGATTAATACCATGGCCCACACTACAACTATTGTTTGGTGGCCTATAAACAACTCCTACCAATATTTGCTGCCCCTTGCTGTTTCTTAGCTCCACCCAAACATATTCCACATGATTAAGGGGAGGAGATAGAGTTAGGGAAAGTGGACATAACATATGAACTTTTTAAGAGAACTGATTTTGATAATCTGGCCATCACCTGAGACATTGAAACCGTACAGGGGGAGATGAGCAAAGATCTAGAGACAGAGACTCCCTTTGACATGAAATGATTAATATGGCCTAAAGAGAAAGGAAACATCTTTAAACAATCAAGGCAATAGAGAAATTGACTTTCACAGAATTTTAAGATTATCGTGGTCAGATAGAGAAAAAGAAAAATTTAGAGTAAATGTATAAGGAGTCTGTGGTTGAGACATATGAAGGGTAAGGAGAAATAATGCTTAACAATTTACTGTAAGGTGGATATAGGTAAAGGGAGAGCTGGAAAAAGGATGAGTGGATGTATTACTGACTATATTAATGCATTTGCAAACTACAACAAGTAGGACAACAGGATTAACACCATGGTGACAGGCAGAGTTATGTGGCTTCCAGAGAGAACAGCCACTGGAAGTGAAGATATTGGGCCATTGAAATTTAGGATGAGAAGATGTATTGTAGACAAAAACAGAATTACCTGGAAAAACTCAGCAAGTCTGGCAGCATCGGCGGAGAAGAAATCAGTTAACGTTTCGAGCCTTCATGGCCCTTCGGCAGAACTGGAGCATAGTTAGAAGAAGGGAGAAATATAAATTGGTTTAAGGTGGGTGGGGGGGGAGGAAGAGACACATTGAGGGTGTGGTGTGATGATTGTGGAGATGAGCAGATAATCAAAAGATGTATTGTAGAGTTGTGTAGACAGCTTAAGGAAATGGGGTCCAAGATAAGACAGCAGCAAGAGAGCGTGGACCAGGAAAGAAGTGAGGGAGAGCAGCTCCCCGAGGGCATGCCAGAAGTAAAGGATAAGGTTGTGGTTAAGGGGGAACTGGAACGACCAGGATCTACCCCGCAATAGCAAGGACCTTACAAGATAATAGTGACTAGTGACACGTGTGTGTGTGTGTGTGTTTGGAAGTATTGTTCATAGGTGAAACCTGATATGTCACAGTCTGCTTTCTACACTAATTCTCCAGCCACGTGTTCAATCACTTAATCCTCCTATTCCTATGTTTACTAATACATGGCACTGGGAGTAATCCTGAGATCATTGCTCTTGAGATCTTGCATTTTAATTTCCTTCCTAACTCCCTAAAATCTGCTTTCAGGACCTCATCCCTCTTCCTACCTTTGTCATTGGTACCAATGTGGACCACGACCTCTGGCTGTTTACCCTCTGCCAGAAAGACGTTCCGTGAGATCCTTGACCCTGGCACCAGGGAGGCAACACACCATCGTGAAGACACGATTACTGTAGCAGAAATGCCTGTCTGATCCCCTGACTATGGAATCCCCATCACTAGTTTTTTTTAATTCATTCATGGGATGTGGGATTCGCTGGCTAGGCCAGCATTAATTGCCCATCCCTAGCCGCCCTTGAGAAGGTGGTGGTGAGCTGCCGTCTTGAACTGCTGCAGCCCACATGGTGTAGGTACACCTACAGTGCTGTTAGAAAGTTAGGATTTTGATCCAGTGATTGTAAAGGAACGACAATATATTTCCAAGTCAGGTGGTGATGTTCCTGTCTATCTGCTGCCCTTGTTCTTCTAGATGGTGGTGGTCATGGGTTTGGATGGTGCTGTCGAAGGAGCCTTGGTGAATTACTGCAGTGCATCTTGTAGATGGCAATTTCTGGTCAATGGTAACCCCCAGGATGTTGATAGTGGGGGGATTTAGTGTGGTAATGCCATTAAACGTCAAGGGGCGATGGTTAGATTCTCTCTTGTTGGAGATGGTCATTGTCTGGCACTTGTGTTGTGTGAATGTTACTTGCCACTTGTTGGTCCAAACCTGGATATTGTCCAGGTCTTGCTGCATTTTGATATGGACTGCTTCAAAATCTGAGGTGTTGTGAATGGTGCTTAACATTGTGCAATCATCAGCGAACATCCACTCTTCAGGATTATGATGAAAGGAAGGTCATTGATGAAGCAGCTGAAGATGGTTCAGCTGAGGACATACCCTGAGGGTCTCCTGCAGTGATGTCCTGGAGCTGAGATGACTGACCTCCAATAACCACAACCATCTTCCTTTGTGCTAGGTATGACTCCAACCACTGGATACTTTTCCCCCTGATTCCCATTGATTCCAGTTTTGCTAGGGCTACTTGATGCCACACTGTCAAATGCGGCCTTATATCAAGGGCAGTCACTCTCACCTCACTATGGGAGTTCAGCTCTTTTGTCCATGCTTGAACCAAGACTGTAATGAGTTTAGGAGCTGTGTGGCCCTGGTGGAACCCAAACTGGGTGTCAGTGAACAGGTTATTGCTAAGCAAGTGCCACTTGATAGCACTGTTGATGGCCCCTTCCATCAGTTTACTGATGATTGAGAGTAGACTGATGGGGCAGTAATTGGACGGGTTGGATTTGTCCTGCTTTTTGCGTAGAGGAGATACCTGGGCAATTTTCCACATAGCCAGGTAGATGTCAGTGTTGTAACTTTACTGGAACAGCTTGGCTAGGGTCATGGCAAGCTCTGGAGCATGAGTCTTAAGGG
The DNA here is from genome assembly GCF_964194155.1 of Cetorhinus maximus. Lineage (NCBI taxonomy): Eukaryota > Metazoa > Chordata > Chondrichthyes > Lamniformes > Cetorhinidae > Cetorhinus > Cetorhinus maximus. The sequence continues at coordinate 158,553,768 of NC_135880.1, read as the reverse complement.
CTATTGCTGGAATATTGTCAGGGCCCTATAGCCTTTGTACTATTCAGTGTCTTCTGCCATTTCTTAATATCAAGTGGAGCGATGGCTTGGCTGAAGACTGACATCTGTGATGATGGAGACTTCCGGAGGAGGCCGAGATGGGTCATACACTCAGTACTTCTGGCTGAAGATTGTAGCGAATGCTTTAGCCTTATATTTTGCACTGATTTGCTGGGCTCCCCCATCATTGAGGATGGGGATATTTGTGGAGCCTCCCCCTCCAGTGAGTTGTTTAATTGTCCACCACCATTAACGACTGGATGTGGCAGGACTGCAGAGCTTAGATCTAATCCTTTGGTTGTGGGATCGCTTAGCTCTGTCTATCACTTGCTGCCCATGCTGTTTGGCATACAAATAGTCCTGTGTTATAGCTTCACCAGGTTGACACCTCATTTTAAGTATGCCTGGTGCTTTGCTCTGTATATATTGCTTGCTGCTTATGATGTTTGGCATGCAAGCAGTCCTGTGTTGTAGCTTCACCACGTTGACAGTTCATTTTTAGGTATACCTGGTGCTGCTCCTGGCATGCCCTCCTGCACTCTTCATTGAACCAGGGTTGATCCCCTGGCTTGGTAGTAATGGTACAGTGGGGGATATGCCGGGCCATGAGGTTACAGATTGTGTTTGAGTACAGTTCTGCTGCTGCTGGCCCACAGCACCTCATGGATGCCCATTTAAGTTGCTAGATTTGTTCGAAATCTATCCCATTTAGCACGGTGGTAGTACCCCACAATGAGTGGGGGGTAGCGTAAGTTTGAAGGTGAGACATCATTTCCACAACGGCTGTGCGGTGGTCACTCCTGCCGATACTGTCATGGACAGATGCATCAGTAGCAGGCAGGATGGTGAGGATGAGGTCAGGTATGTTTCTCCCCCATGTTGGTTCCCTCGCTACCTACTGTTGACCCAGTCTAGCCGTTATCTCCTTTAGGACTCGGCCAGCTTGGTCAGTTGTGGTGCTACCGAGCCACTCTTGTTGATGGACATTGAAGTCCCCCACCCAGAGTACATTCTGCGCCCTTGCCCCCCTCAGTACTTCCTCCAGGCGGTGTTCAACATGGAGGAGCACTGAGGGAGGGTGGTGCGCGGTAATCAGCAGGTGGTTTCCTTGCCCATGTTTGACCTGATACCATGAGACTTCATGGGGTCCAGAGTCGATGTTGAGGACTCCTAGTGCAACTCCGTCCTAACTGTATGCTATCATGCCACTATCTCTGCTGATGGGACAGGACATATCCAGGGATGGTGATGTCTGGGACATCTGTAAGATAATGTAAGATATGATTCAGTGAGGATGACTAGTCTGTGGGACAATTTTGGCACTAGCCCTGAGATGTTAGCAAGGGGGACTTAGCAGGGTCGACAGGGCTGAGTTTGCTGTTGTCGTTTCTGGTGCCTATGTTGGTGCCAGGTGGTCTGTCCGGTTTCATTCCTTTTTTGGGGATTTGTAGCAGTTTGATACAACTGAGTTGCTTGCTAGGGCACTTTTGGAGGGCATTTAAGAGTCAGCCACATTGCTGTGTGTCTGGAGTCCCATGTAGGCCAGATCAGGTAAGGATGGCAGATTTCCTTCTCTAAAGGACATTAGTGAACCACATGGGTTTTTACAACAATCGACAATGCCTTCATGGTCATCATTAGACTCTTAATTCTAGATTTTTATTGAATTCAAATTCCACCAACTGTGGGATTGGAACCTGGGTCCCCAGAGCATTACCCTGGGTTTCTGGATTACTAGTCTAGTGACAATGCCATCACCTCCCCCTGATTGATCTCCCACTCTTCTTTCCCTCCTGTGCAGCTGAGCCACCAGTAGTGCCATAGACCTGGCTTGGGCTGCCCTCCTGCAGTCCCTTAAGGAACCATGACTTTCGCCAATATCCAAAATGGAAAACCGATTAGCAAGCAACATAGACTCAGGGGACTCCTGCACTACCTGCCTTGATTTCTTAGACTGCCTGACAGTCACCCATTCACTCTCTGCCTGCATGCTCTTAACCTGTAGTGTGACCACCTCCCTAAACATGCTGTCCATATAGTTCTCTGTCTCATAGCTGCACAATAGTGACTCCAGCCACTGCTCAAGTTCCAAAACCTGGAGCTCAAGCTTCTGCAGCTGGTGACATGTCCTGCAGATATGTTCCTCTAGGACACATCATGCATCCATGATGTCCCACATACAGCAGGAAGCACATTCCAGTAGGCCAAACTGGCCTGCCATACCATAATTTTAAAAACTATTTATTACAATTCAAATAAGTACAATAACTTACCATTCACTCATCAATCAGCCTATCCCACTGCAATGAAGTTAGAACCAGCTGCTGGAGGCTGAATAAAGGTAGAAGAAGAAAGGAGCACCTCCTTTCCCTCTTCCTCAAACTCTCTCACTCACAAAACTCCAACTTAAGCACTCTAATGCAACCCAAAGCAGCACTCCAGTGTAGACCACAACACTAACGGTTTCACAGCACACTCTTAAAGGTAGGAGAAAGTAATATCTACTGACCTCTAAGTCATGGATGAACTGAAGCTCACCAGGTGCACGCCACTTACATATGGCCATGAAACAGACCATTCTAATTCTCTGCTGGCAGGGCACTTAACTTGCAGGGGGAATGTAATTCTGGTGAGTTGGCCTCTTAATGAGCATTCATGAAATGCAAATGAGGTTCCCGAAAGATCAGTGGGAAACTTGACCCACCTTTAACCTGCCATCAAAGTCAGGAGAACAAAATTCCAAACTAATTTCCCGCCAGTGGGAAACTGTCTTATTCGACTACGCCAAATTTAGTGCCCCTCCCCACTGTGATTCCCACCACTGGCGGGAGCGGAAAATTCCATCCTCCGTGTTTTTTAAAATTAGTTTGGGATTAACAATACTTGGTGGCAATACAGTCATAGATTTACTACATTGCAGAGATAAAATGTTACAAATTTATTGCCTTGACTTATTTTCTAAAGCACACTGAGAAATTACAGGTCATCTATTTAATTTAGTACCTGTCAATGGAGTGGAAATTAGAATTATGGCCCAGATCTTGCGATAAGCAGCAAAGCTTATGTGACTGTGTTTAAAAACTATGTTCCAACTTTTTTGGAGGCTACACTGGGAACTTTCTCTCCCTGCTGTGGCGCGATTCATCTGCAAGGTGATTGGGGAGGCCTAGTGGTGAGGCGCATTTCTGGTGTACCATGCCAAGGAGGTAGGGTGACTAGACTGACTGGGGGCAGAGACTGGGGGGTGCCGGTGGGCGGGGGTGACTAGGAGTGGGGGAGCGGTGCCGGGGATGCCGAGAGTGAGGGGAACAGAGCCAGGGAGTGTCAGGGCATCCTTAAATAGCGGTGAACCTCTCAGTGTCCACAGCTATTGGTACTGCAAGAGCTAGGCTGATATTCTCTATGTGAGTATTTTTAAAATTAGAAACTAATAATTTTTTTTACAAATTACTTTACATAGACGGTGTAAACAGAATGACAAAGCCACCAGTGGGATGTGATAAATATCTCCACTTCTGAAGCTAATCATAGTTGTGAATTTCCTGTACAGGTGTTGTTTCATGAGCCTCACTACTGGTACAATAATGCATGATATCAGCAGACCCATTGTAGTACTCATCACTGATAGTCTGGAGCCTGGAATGCAATTGTGTAGTTTGGCTGTTAAACTGTCTTGACTCTTTAGAATTACTATTCCTGTTAGGAAATGGTGAAAGTTAGCATTTTGCCAACAGTTACTTGCTAATTGTTAAAGCTATTAGAAGGGTCTCTGGGTTGGATGTTGCTTAATTCCTCTGAAAGAGAGGCTGTTTTAACTCAAAAGATTTGAAAAAAAAAGCTGGCAATTAGCATTTTGTTCTTTTTCCTTCATTTTTTAAAAATAATACTCCGTTGTGATTTGTTGATGTTTCAGTCAGAAGTTTGTCATCTGCTGGAACAATTTCACATTTCAAAACTGTTATATATAGATAATGTATTTCCCATGTTATAGCCAAAGATAAAGACCAAAAAACTAAAAGGAATTGCAAAAAGGGTTTTTTCTCACCAGCCGCAGAAGGATAAATAGAAATATAAAATTATTCCCATAAATATAAAACACTTGTATAAATAAATAAATCTCCAGGTGTCTTGCCAGCTTGGCTCAGTTGGTATGTATGAGTCAAAAGATTGTGGATTGAAGCAGTGCTCTAGGCTGACACTTCATACCATGCTGGAAAGGTCAGTGCACTATCTCTCGGCGACCTTAACTAACTAATTGATGTCAATGGCAGTCAAGTGGAAAACACTCCACTGGTTGGAGTCACACCTAGCACAAAAAAAGATGATCTTGGCTGTTGGAGGCCAATCATTAAAGCTCAAGAATATCACTGCAGGAGTTCCTCATGGTAGCTGCTCCATCAATGGCCATCCCTCCATCGTAGGCTGGGATTTTCCATGCGGCGCTGGCATCAGATATGTTCAGTGGTGTGAGCAGAAGGCAATATGGTGTGATCAGTTTCACGGCGGAGCGAAACCAGTTTGCGATCATCCGCTCAGCCTGCCGATGGCTGGCTGCATTTCCCACCATCAGACATCGGGAACCTCATTGTAATACATCCACATAACACTATTAGGCCAGCCCGCTGGAAATGATCCACATCCCACTCACCCACCACCACCCCACCCCCCGACTGCTGGATCGTCCGCCCATGTCGGTGGGAAAACACGCTGATGTGTTTCACAACAGCATATATAAGGCGTGCACTTGGTGGGCTGCACTTCACTCAGAAATTCAAGGCTTGTTTGCCCACCTTGCTTCAGTCAGCACTCACAGTCATCTGCGCCAGGCTTCACAGGCAGCACCTCATCACTTTTAGGGGGGCTCACAGCAGGTCTCTACCTACCAGACCAACCATATGTGGGTGGCTTTTCAATGGCTGCAGGGCTAGGGCTTGCTTGGCAAAGTGGGAGAACTGGCCTCAGGCAAGGGTAGAGGCTGCAGGATGAGGGCTGTACTGGGGAAGAAGGGTATCCCAGGGTGTGTGGGGGGGCACATGTGATCTGTGCAAGTGGCCTCAAGATGGCGAGGGATGAGGAAGCAGTCTCCAGAGGAGATGAGGCCAGATGGACATGTGAAAGAATGTGTGTGAGGATGGGTGGTGATGTTCCTTGAGCTGGCAGTGAGGGAGATGCCGGTGAACGTGTGATGGGTGTGAGTGTGTGAGTTTAGAGTGATGAGATGGTTGCCATACCCTGGTGGCATGGATAAGATCATTCATCCTCTATTTGCATTGGATGGCCAACCTCTTCTGTGCAACATTGGCAATGATCGCCACTGTCATCGCATACCAAGCCAGAGCGGTAATGTTGCTGCCCCTCCTGTGGCCAGAACAGGGGTTAGAGGACATCACAGCGGTATCCAAAAGGCACTTCTTGCCTTTCGGTGCCATATCTTCTTTGCAGTACTTCTGGGCTGGAAGCACTGAGCGCGGCTGTACCTTAAATCTGGTGCCTGGCGCAATGAAGCGGTGAGGTGACGGCATTGCAGGTGCATCGGAGCCTGCCTGCCATCGAAACGGCGTGTATCCCGGGAATGCATAATTAATGCAGTGGGTTTGGGACGATACGGTGTGAAAAGCCGCCATTGTGGCCGGCGGCTAAAACATAGCTTTTCCTGTCCGCTACGGCAATTAGTGCAAATGTGGAACAATTCCGCTCATAAGGTCAGAAGTGGGGATTGTTTGTTGATGATGGTACAATTTTCAATATCGTTCACGACTCCTCAGATACTGAAGCAGTGCATGCCTGCATGCAACAAGACAGCATTCAGGCTTGGGATGAGAAATGGCAAGTAAAATTTGCAGCACACAACTGCCAGGCAATGATCATTTCTAATAAGAGAGAATTTAACCATATCTCCTTGACATTCAATGGCTTTGCCATCTCTGAATATTGCACTATCAACATCCTGAGCATTAATCATAAATACTGCGGCAGTAAAAGCATGTCAGAGGCTGGGAATTCTGTGGCAAGTCACTCACCTCCTGACTTTCTAAAGCCTGTCCACGATCTACAAGGCACAAGTCAGGAGTGTGATAGACTACTCTCCACTTTCCTGGGATGAGTGAACCTCCAACAACAACCAAGAAGCTCAACACCATACAGGACAAAGCGGTCCACTTGATAGGTACCCTGTGCACGGCCTTAAACATTCACTTCCTCCACGACTGGCACACAATGGTGGCATTGTTTGCCAACTCACCACAGCTCCATCACAGTGTCTTCCAAACCTGTGGCCTCTACCACCTAGAAGGGCAAGCGCAGCTGATGCATGAGAACATCACAGCTACAAGTTCTCCTCAATCAACAAACCATCCTGACTTGGAACTATAGTAAACTCCTGCCGTTCGTGCCCCCCTCCATTGCGAAACTGTGTATCGATTTGCAGTTCACGCCCCCGAAACCTCGCTCATTTGTGGTTAAAAATGTAACAATCCTGATTTAAACAACACACATGCACAAAGGTTAATAAAGAACACACTGTACCTTATAAAATTCCATTAGAAACACTGTTTGTCCTCTTGTCCTCGAAGAAAGAGTGCACTGCAAAGGTCCCTTCACTGCGCATGTGCAGTCTCCATGAGCGTGTGGGTTGCTATGATTTACAGGTTCTACAATAGTACAGTATTTTGAAGTACAGTTACAAGACAGGACAGCACTTTACTGAAAATGTGTTAGTCACAGCCAAACAGGAAACGTCCCAGGAAAGTGATGACACTTGAACAAAACGTCACACTCCTAGATAGACTGCAAAATGGTGCAAGTGCCTCCACGCTGGCCAGGGAATGCTTTGTGAATGAATCCACGATCAGGTACATTAGGCAATCTGAAGAAATAGAAATAAGGGCCAGTGTTAGTGTTTCTGGTAGCCATACTGCCGGGTCAACTTTTGTAGGCAGGAGAGATCCACATTTAGAGGAAACGGAGAAGTTACTCAATGTGTGAATTAAGCACCAGCATCAAAGGAGGACCCCATTTAATGGTCCAATCATCGGAAACAAGGCCCTTGAATTGTACCAGCACATAAAGAATAGTGAAGAGGGTGGTGCTGCTGACAATGAAGGTGGTGCCTCTCCTTCGACTTCCAAAGGATTCCCAACCAGCACAGGATGGTTCGATCGCTTTAAAAAGTGTTTCAGGCTGGATAATGTTAAGTTAGTGGGAAAGGCTGCTTCAGCTGACCAGGCAGCTGCAGGAGAGTTATGCAAGGTGCTGCAGGAATACATTGAGGAGAGAGGCTACCAGGCAGAGGCTACCACCACAGACAAAACTGGCCTGTTCTGGAAGAAGATGCCAAGTAGGATCTACATTTTGTAAGAAGAAAGGCAGTTCCTGGGTTTAAAGCAGCAAAGGGCAGACTGACACTTCTACAAAGCACCAATGTGGCTGGCTTTAAATGTAAGCCAATGCTGGTTTATAGGTCAGGAAACCCTCGGGCTTTCATAGGGAAAAATAAATGTCATCTGCCGTCTTTTGGAAGGTGAACAGCAATGCCTGGGTTACAGCAGTCATTTTTGAAAACTGGTGAAAGTTGCTTTCTGCCAGTGGTCCGCACTTACCTGAGGGAAAATAACCTGTCTCTCAAGGTCCTACTAATCCTTAACAATTCACCTGAGCATCCACACTCTCTCGCTGAGAACCATCCAGATGTTGACATTTTGTTTTTACCCCCAAATATGACTTAATTATCCAACCAATGAGCCAGAGGGTCATTGCCTCATTCAAGGCTTACTACACCCGGTGAAGTTTCAGCCACATCCTTCATCTTCTGGAAACAGACCCTTCAACCACAGTCTGTGATTGCTTGAAGCAATTCAACATCCTCTTGGAAGTAGGCATAATTAAGGACCCATGGGGTGAAGTTAGAGCTTCAACCATAATTGCCTGCTGGAAAAAAATTTGGCCTGAGTCTGTGAATTATTTCACAGCGTTAGCCAATGTGGAAGCTGAAGTAGTCAGGATTGATGACTTGGCAAAACAATTGGAGGGGAGGGATTTGAAGACATCACCACAGATGAAGTGGATGAATTGCTTCGATCTCATCAAGCGGAACTCTCTACGGAAGAATTGTTTGAACTGATGAGATTAAATGAGCCGAGCAGGAGCAGGAGCGGGAAGAAGAGTCTAAAAAGGCTCAGTTCACAACCAAGATGATGGCAGATCTCATAAGGTCAGCTGAAGATCTGAAAAAGCAGACAACAGACCATGATACAATTGACACAGCTGTTGCTCCTTACAGAGAACTTTACAAAATTGAAAAACAAAAGGCGAAGCAGTCAACAATAACATCATTCTTCTGACCCAGTACTGTATCTATACTGTGATTTGTAAATTACACTACAGGTACGCACTGTATTCTGTAATTCATAAGTTTTAAATTGTTCCTGTTTTCTTGTGTTGTGGAACGATTTCTTCAGTAAAATTGTCTTCAACGTACCTGTACTGTAAAGTAATGTACTACTGTCCTGTGATTTGTAAATTGTACTACAGGGTACTGTATTCTGTAATTGAAAAGTTTTACATTGTTTTTCTTTGCTTGTATTGACAACCAATTTCTTCAGTAAAATTGTCTTTAATTTAATCAAAAAAAGGTTTTATTGACTCTATTAAGGTAAAAATATGAAATTTGGGGACAGCTGGAACGTGTCTAATTCAGTTGCATTATAAACTGTGGGATCGCTGTTTGCGATTTCACCTTTCCCGAGATGTCGCAAAATGGAACCCCTGCGAACGCAGCAGTTTATCATCGTTCCTTCACTGTCATTGGGTCAAAACCCTGGAACTCCCTTCTGAACAGCACAGTGGGTGTAGCTACACCATGTGGACTGCAATTCGTTCCAGGAAGCAGTTCAGCACCAGTTCCCAAGGGCAATTTGGGATGGGCAATAAATGCTGATCTTGCAGGTGACATTCAAATCACATGAATAAATGAAAAAACACAATTCCCACTAAAGCCTTAAATCCTTTTCTATTTCTTAATTCTACCCAAATGGGAGAATTTTCCCTATGGTGGATGGGCTGGGTGGGAGCAGGCAGGGGCAGGCGAGGAGCCGATCCCCGCCTGTGATCGGCTCTGTGCCGCCATTTTATGAAGGCTGGCCAATTAATGCCCACCTAGCGTAATGCGCGGCCAGTAGCGCTCAGCACTACCTGTGTGGGCGGGGGGAGGAGGGAGAGTTGGGGCCTGCGCTCTTTCACGTATGTGTGAATGGATTAGAAAACTTTTTAATAAATAAAGTGAAAATTCATTTAAACATGCCCCCTCATGTGACTTTGTCACATGAGCTGGGACATGTTTGTGAAGTTAGTGAAATTTATTTATTTATTTTATAAAAGCTTCAGGAAACCTCATTCCGCCCGTGGATGAGGCTTCCTGAAAAACGCAAAGGCTGCTTGGGATCTGCGCCTGCTCGCCAACCTTAAGGTTGCACGGGCAGCGTTCTTAACAAGTTTAATTACTTTTTTAATGGCCTTAATAGGCCATTGACAGTTCGGGGGGTGCGCAGCCGCCACTAGCGTGCGCCCGCCAAATGAAATATCAAATGACACGTGATAATGTAGGGGCGCATGCCCACCATCGCGCGTCATTTTATGCGTCAGTGTGTCGGGCCTGCCCTCACACACCGATCTGAAGATTCAGCCCATAAAGCCTATTTTCTGATTATATGTTGTTATATCCTCTCTTACCATTAAAATGATTTCACCCTTAATTATTAAGGATAAACTGTTCCCTTTGCCATTTTCCCTATCCTTCCTGTAGAACTAAGAACTGGTATATTTAGTTTCCAGTCCTGACCAGCTTGAAACCATGTCTTAGCAATGGCTTCCATGGTATACTCTTAAAGTTGAAGTTGCATCAACAATTCATTGAACTTGTTCCTAATATTCTGTATGTTCATAAAAGGATTGTGGGAGGAGTGAAGGTGCAGAGGTGGGCTGATTAGAAAGCCTACCTCGGTTCTCGGGGACAGCAGCCCAGCTCTCAATGTCATTCTTATGCCCCCTAAATCTAACCTCTCACCCCTCCACCTCATGCCCCTCCATGCTCCCTCATACCCCCGTGCACTCTCTATGCCCCCTCATACAACTCATGCCCCTTCCTGTCCCCTCACACACCCATGCCCACTCCATTCCACCCCCCCCCCCCCACCCCCACACTGTGTATCCTCCATAGCCACTCACCCAATATCTATTATGGACAGACCTCAAAAGCCCTGTCTTTGAAATGAGCATTGAAAAAACAAATTTCTAACAATCTGATAGAGCTGTCACTCTAACATGCTTCAAATTGAAAAAAGCAAACTTATCCTAAAACTCATTAAAAAAATTAAATCCAGTTGTTTTACAAACAACATTTATTGACTTAACACACCAAAGACAGATAATCCTTTATTTTCCTCTTTAAACTGTCTACCAAACTGTGAGCATAGTTCCCTGCTGAGATAAGTTGTTCTTGATCTCTTGAAACTCAGCCAAGCATTCATAACAGTGCCAGCTATCAAAACAAGCTCTGGAAAATGTAAACAATGGAGTCCATTGAAACTAAAAACCTGATGGCCTTTTTTTCTAAGCTACAGATGGTGGTCTTTTCCATTTTAAAGCAAGTTGTCTGTTAGTCAATGGAGAGGAGCAGATGGTTAGTTTTTTAACTGTCAACATCAAGGTAATTTTGATAAAGGTAAAGATCTCAGTGCATTTAAATCACAGAACCAAACATTACAAGAGAGTTTCCCAGCATATTTTTCTACAGTTTTGAATGCATAATGGCACTTTTTGCCATGGGGAAAAGTAAGCCACTGTATCTCAACACTACTACAATGCTAGTTAATATGATGGTGAACTTATCTTTTCAGGGCATAGCCTGATGATGAATCACTGTAGTTCATATACATCTACATTACACTTAAGCATCTAATAAGGGCATCTGAAGTTGTCAAAACATTTTAACACTTACCTGTCAGAATGATCATGGCCGAAATCTTCCAACACCCCGCACAGCGGTGGGTTCCCCCACAGTGGGGCTGGCAAGCCGTTGAAATCTCCGTTCATATTGGTGGCACCAAAAGATCCCACGGGTGTGAGGGGCTGGAAAATCCTGGCCCATCACTCCTCAGCAGGCTACCCCAGTGATTACAAACTCTCCAGTGAAGCTCTGTCTTTTTACGACTTCCAAAACACACAACATGCATGAAAATATTGGCTGGGTGGTGGGTGGGAGGGAGTAAAATTCAAATTTCAGATTTGACTCAAGGAAGCAAAGTGACCTCCGAAGAGGTGCATGCAGAGTTTCAACCCAAGGCCTTCCTGATCTGCAAAAAGGCCACACAAAAATAGCATGGTATCGGGAAGGGCTGCAAATTTGAAATTACTGCAAAAAGCTCTGAGGCCAGAACTTTTCGCTGAGTGGGCGGGCGTGTTCCCAGCCAGCTCAAGCGTAACATAGCGTGTGATGACATTGGGCGAGCACCCCAACATCATCGCGCACTTGTGCAATATTTCGGTCAGCAAGCACACACTAAACTCAGAAGCATGCCTGCCGACAATTAAGAGGCCTATTAAACCCATTGATGGCACAATTAACTGGGGTTTTCTTCGCTGCCCATCCAACATCGCAGTTGGTGGATGGGCAAATTGGCTAGGTGGCTTTTGCATTTTTCAGGAAACCTCATCCAAGTGCGGGATGAGGATTCCATTTGAAGGGTTCTCAAAATTCCCACATTTTTCATATCATCAACAAGGATATGACTTTTTGGACTTTTACCTAAAACCAGGCAATGAGAGGAGACAGAATACACATTCTTCCCTTTAAAACAATCAACACGAAACTAAAGCCCATCAAAATTTTGCATTAATAATTGCTACTAACTATGGGGGCAGGAAGACCATAATCAATGCAATTATGTGAACCCATCAATACTCCACACATACAATGGCTGTCAGTTCAAGGCTTGTTATGAGGGCAGGAAGATAATGATAAACATCATGCGAGCCCATTAAAAACAGGACAACAATCACCTGGGCAAGCCCACCAAATTCAAACAAAGAACTAACCTTGATTTGGATTGAGATAAGAAATTCGAAAAAACAGTATAACTGGGCCAGCAGATCTGAAGTGAGTAGTTAGTTTTTGGGCTGTGAGCAGTTTAAGCAGGGAGCTGAGCCAAGCGGAGGGAGGAGATCTGGAGGTTTGCAGGCCCGCAGGCGACATCACAGCGAGGGGCATGGGGTGGCAGGCTCAACCTAAGACAACAAGGCCGCAACCGCAGCCCTCCACGAACATCGACCACCCACAACCGCACCCTCCACCCAACTGAAGAACCTTAGCAGATTCCACAGACCAGGACCACGTGGGGACGGCAGGCCCCAGAGGACACAAAGAGCGTACCCCAAAACTGCAACCGGCTTACCTGGCTGGATTTCGAACTGTCAAGGAACCCTGGTTGGTGAGCATGATCCCTGACCTCTCCTAGTTCAATTTAGTTAGGTTTTGGGGGTGGGACAAGGGTAAGGGGATTAGTAGCGTGATTTTCCCTCGTTATGCCATGTGTTCCCCATTCTTAACTAAATGTACTTTGTAGGTCTGTATAATCTCAGTCTAATCCTAATGTTAAGTTCATTTGTGACTTCAATAAACTGTTTTCTTTTCTTGCACCAAAACCAGTTGTCTGCTGCACTTTATCACAACCCCCAAATAAGCCCAAGGTCTAGAACCCAGGGAGTGGGAGCGATTCGGACCACTCAGAAGTCAGAGGTGAAGCTAACACACACACCACCACCCCCTACACGTTATTAAAGAAAATAAAAATATATGCAGAGAATTTTTATAATGTTTATGCTCAGGTGGCTGCTTGTGTTGCATGGACATTTTTTCCGTTGTAAAAATCTTTGTTTGATATTTTTGAAGTCTTCAGCTCCCTGAAGCAGCTCTCTGCCTTCAGGGAGCCTTCTGTGAGCACTCCCCCCGCCTGCGCTGACTTCAGCGCTCACCCTCGTCCCGCCCCCAACCCAGGCAGAGCTGATCATATCAGCGCGCGCTTCAAGTTGGCTGGCTGTTAATTGGCCAGCCAACGTGAATCCGTGGTCAGGAGCCAATCAGGAGCAGTGGTCCATTCCCCGGCCACTCCCCGGCCTACCGATCGCACCCGCACGCTGACCCAAAAATCCTGCCCTGAGCTTTTATCATTCCTGACGCCATCCCAGTCTCCAACACCGGACAAAAATCTGGCCCTTTATCTTTCTTTTTAACTATCAGATTGGTCACAGATTGCAACTCTTTCGAGTACAATCACAGTTCTTGGTTTCCGGGAGTGGGACATGAACCCACAACCCTCTGATTCAAAGGCGAGGGTGCTATGAACTGAGCCACAGCTGACACCTCTTATGGAACGCTTCACGAATTTGCGTGTCATCCTTGCGCAGGGGCCATGCTAATCTTCTCTGTATCGTTCCAATTTTTTTTTAGTATATGTGCTGCTATCAGATTGGTTCCAGCTTGGTGATTATTTCATGTATTTTCCGCTAAATAGGTGGCTCCAATCTCATGGGTTTAAACCTTTTCTGTGCTAATCCATATAAGGTGGAAAACGAACATAAAGATTTTAATTCATAAGGAAACCAGGTGACTTATAGAAACTGCAATCTAGCCATGGATGTAAGAAAGATGCTGTGAAAAGCACAACTTGTACAATTAATTTCTTCAGGAGAGTATAACAAACTTTTGCTGCGTTTGTGAATTCCTAGATGTCAGTAAAGACATTTATAAGCAAAACATTGGATCTGACTTACCGTTAAACTGAATCAGGCTGAAAACAACTACATCTAATTGCACTATGGGGAGAATTGATTTACTGTTTTAATTATTTCAAAGATAAATTCAGCTGAGAAGGTGATAAGAATTTCAATTTTTGCCAATGGAGATCCTCTTTGCTTCAATTCATTGGAAAATTGGCTATTTGTACGTTGTCTAAACACATTGGAATTGTTGATGGAATGTAAACTTGTGCAGCTGGGAAATTGCAATAGTTCCAAACTTTTTTACAAATTCATTCATGGCATGTGAGCATCACCCGCTCGACCAATATTTATTGCCCATCCCTAAATGCCCTTGAGAAGGTGGTGGTGAGCCACCTCGCTGAACCATTGCAGTCCATTTGGTGTAGGTACACCCACAGTGCTGTTCCAAAGGTAGTTCCAGGATTTTGACCCAGCAACAGTGAAGGAACGGCGACATAGTTCCAAGCCTGGATGGTATGCGGTTTGGAGGGGAATTTGCAGGTGGTGGCTTGGAAAGCAACTTGCAGGTGGCTTTTGTTCACATGCATCTGCTGCCCTTGTCCTTCTAGGTAGTAGAGACTGTGGGTTTACAGGTGTTGTCGAGGAAGCCTTGGTAAATTGCTGCAGTGCATTTTGTATGCAGTACACAACGTTTCCACTGTGCACAGTGGTGGAAGGAGTGAATGTTGAAAGTGGTAGATGGGGTGCCAATCCAGTGGGCTGCTTTGCTCTGGATGGTGTTGAGCTTCTTGAGCGTTGTTGGAGCTGCACTCATCCAGGCAAGTGGAGAGTATTCCATCACACTCCTGACTTGTGCCTCGTAGATGGTGGACAGGTTTTGGGGAGTCAGGAGGTGAGTTACTCGCCGCAGGATTCCTAGCCTCTGACCTGCTCTTGGAGCCACAGTATTTATATGGCTAGTCCAGTTCAGTTTCTGATCAATGGTATCCCCCAGGATGTTGATAGTGAGGGATTTGGTGATGGTAATGCTATTGAATGTCTAGGGGAGATGGTTAGATTCTCTATTATTGGAGAGAGTCACTTGTGTGGCACGAATGTTCCTTCTCACTTATCAGCCCAAGCCTGAAGATGGTCCAAGATTTGCTGCATATGGACACGGATTGCTTCAGTATCTGTCATGAATGGTACTGAGCATTGTGCAATCATCAGTGAATATCTATAATTGTGACCTTCTAATGGAGGGAAGGTCATGAAGAAACATGAAGAATCTGCTTACATTGTAAATGATTCCATTGCCTCTGGCACCCTTCTCCAAAAAAACAACACTCTTGCCCCTTTAATCTTTGCTGATTTCATCCCCATGTCCAATCTCCTTTTCATTCCTTAGGTCCTCAATTGCATTATTGTCTTCCATCTCGCCTGTAACTCTGCTCAAATGTCTCCAGCACAGTTTCTGCCCTTCAAAGGGCACTGAAAGGGTTGTAACCAAATGTATGAATGGCATTGTGTATGACACTTTCTTGTGAACATGGTCCATTATCCCTTTTGTCCTCCTCAAGTTCTAAATAATGGACGGAATAGTCTGTGCCCGCTGGCATCAGGCGTGCTCAGCGGTGTGAGCGGGCAACGTGGCGAAACAGCCAAAAATCGGTTTCACAACGTCATGAAACCAGTTTGCGATCATCTGCTTAGCCCGTCAATGGCAGCCTGCGTTTCCCGCTATCGGACATCGGGAACCTCATTGTAATGTATCTGCATATCATTATAAGGCCAGCCCACCAAAATCATCCCCCCTGCTGGATGGTCCGCCCATGTCGGTGTGATTGCGTGCTGACGTGTTTCACAACAGCATATAGAAGGTGTGCGCTTGGCGGGCTGCACTATGAGGGGAACTCAGAGGTGAGTGCACAATAACGTGGCATAGCACTCACCCATGTTGGTTGTTGGACTTCAAGATTGAGGCGTATTGGAGGTGTGGGGGCAAAGGCTGCCTTGCGGTTGAGGTGACTTGGGGGTGGGGCAGGGCTGCCCAGGGTTAAAGTTAGTGCACAAGCACGTTCAGGGTGTAGGGAGGGAAGCAGCCACGCATTAGGGAAACCTTACATAAATGGACCATTCCTCCACAGCTGAGGCAGTTCATGCGCAGCCACATTGAGATGCATGGAGTTGGGGCTTAAGCTTATCTGCCCACTCAAACAACATGGAGGCATGAAAGTGCCACCATGTGCTCCAGAGCTTTTTACCCCTTGGGCACGGACTGCAAACTAATGAGTGTTTTAGTCGGCTGCAGAACAGTTGGATGACTGGGCACGTTGTACAATCTTCTTGCTAAAGCTGGCCATGGAGCAGTCACTGGTGGAGGTGCTCACAGCCCTTTGCAGTGTCATCATTCTGGTTTGGACCAGTTTCCCCCTTGGTTCAAGCTAACAGCCTTGCAGTGTGGGTTAAGAGAATGCCTGTGCCTGAGCTGAGAGCACAGCATGCAACCCAATGGGCAAAGCTGCTACCAATTGGTCAGGTGGAGTGGGGCGGTGGAGAGTGGAGTTTCGGGCACCCATGCAGCGCACTTAACTTGGCCATCTAAGTGGTGGCCAGCATTCTCTGGGATGCATTAAGGGGCCTTCAGATTTAAGGAAAAGAGGTTCTTAGTACAACTAAGCTAACCCATGCATCGCCCTCTTTCATCCTGCTGGAGCATGGACCCTGGTGAACCAGCTGTGTGCCTTGTGGCATACAGAGAGCAGGGACGACGTAGAAGAGAGTGACAGAGGCACCTGACTGTGTAGAGGGAGGAGCAGCACCCTCAGGAAGAAGGGATGGCTGAGGCTTCCGAACACACCACTGAAGAGGCACAGCTAGCTGTCATTGGTTGGCGCCTAGCGAGACCCAGGGCCTATGGTTGCAGCCTTTCATTCTAGCAGATGATCGACAACTAGTGTTGCCGAAGACTGCACATGTCGAGGGAACTGGTCGGTCACATCTGCCAGCTCCTGCAGGATTTGGCGCCACAGAGAAATGGAGGGCATCCACTGCCAGTGACCATGAAAGTGACCGCAGCACTCAACTTGTACACCAGTGGCTCATTTAGGGGCTCCACAGGTGTCATCTGTGGGATATCACAAACCACCAACCACAAATGCATCCATAAGTTCATGGATACCATCTTCGTGAGGGCACATAACTTTGAGCATTTTGCCCAGGTCCAGGACAGCCAGGATGCAAGAGCGATTGGATTTGCCCAGATCTCGTATTTCCCACAAGTGCAGGGTGCAATCGACTGCACTTACGTGGCACTCAGATCTCCATTGCAACAAGGGGTCAACTATGTCAACCGCGAGAGCTTCCATTCGTTGAATCTGCAGCTGTGTGTGACCATGACAAATGCATCATGCAGGTCTGTGCATGGTTTCCAGGGAGTGTCCATGACTCCTACATTCTCCGTCAGTCACAGATCCCTGACATCTTCCATAGTCCATAGAGGCTGCAAGAATGGCTGCTCGGGGACAAGGGCTACCCACAGAGGACGTGACTGATGACACCCATGCGGTGGCCTCAGACTGCAGCAGAGTGATGCCATAATGAGGCTCATGCTGCAGCTCGTAACTTGGTGGAGCGGACCATTGGGATACTGAAAATGAGGTTTCAGTGCCTGGACTGGTCTGGTTGAGCCCTGCACTGTCACCCACAGAGGGTGCCATGCATAGTCATCATCTGTTGTGTCCTTTACAACCTGGTGCTACAATGGGGAGAGGAGTTGGCTGAGGAGGAGATGCAGAAGCTGGTAGTCTCCTCCGATTAGGAGGACATTGACGGTGATAAGGGTGAGGAGGTCCTCGAAGGCGATGATGAGGCAATGAGGCCCTTGCACTGACCAGACGAGGCAGACTTGGGAGGCCCTCATAGCTGCTAGATTTGTGGAGAATGATGACGACATGCAGTGAGGAGACATATAGAACCTCACATTGCATCTGTGAATGTTTGACTCCAGTCTGGCTTATGGCAGCGCCATATCCTCTGTGAGAATGCTCCCATCATGGAAACGTAGTGGAGGCCCTAATAGTCACTCAATTGCAGGAGGATGATAATGACATGCAGTGAGGACACCCCATCGATCTTCACATAGCCTCTGAGAATGTCTGACTCCTGTCTTGCTGAGGGCAGCTCGCTTGTGCTCTGTGATCAGGGCCATATCATCGAGACGCAGTGTACATATGTGGACACCACTTCATTAGAGAGCAGGTGGATGGAATCTTCCAACTCACATGCCACTGTTGAGGGCTTCCAACACCTCTGCCTGATGTCACTCAGCCTCTGGCTGACTCTCCATCACGAGTTGAAAAGCTAATTCCATCTGACTCGGACCTCGCAGATGCCTCTTCCCCAGCAGTCCTCCCTGTGCTGGGGAGCTTGGCTGAACCTACCTCCTCCTGCTGCGGACACGTGTCACTGCAGTGACCTCCAGATTGTGATTCCCTTCCTAACCTACCACGAATACCCACTGAGGTATGTGTTCCTGAGTTGGTGGAAGGTGCAGGTATCTGCTGTGATGCCTCTACAGGTGTGCGGCTCTCATCTTCCCTCTCTTCTGGCTCCTTTTTGATCCAGGGGTGATGCTGAGCCCTGAGAGGGAGTCCCCCTGCTCAGTGCTTGGCCTCTCCCTAGAGGCACCTGTAAGTGAAAGAGGAGAGTACAAATGACAGCATCAGCTGCCTCCAACCTGGAGGTACATTTGACTTTCAGGTCTCTATAGAATGGATGGACCCTTACTCGGTGGACGCCCAAGTCCGAGCACCCCATTGCCAACGAAACAGTCCCACTCCACTCCTGTGAGCTCAGATACTGTCTCCACAAACTCGCTGAGAGACCTCAGGTATGGGTGCCCCCCCTATGGGTGCCCCCCCTCCCATCTTCTGACGTTCTCTGCAGTTGTGATTGATCATGTCCTCCACGAAGAGAACAGAACATGGGTTTGAGAGAAGTTGCTTGTTGCATGCATTTGAACATTGTAACTTGGTTCATTTCTCATAATTCCCCTCGTAAGATGGCGCACTTTGGTGTGGCAGGTCATCACTGGTGCAAACTGTGGAGAAGGGTTGTGGACCAGCTCCCTCCAGAGCATTGAGCTCATCCAGGTGCAGGGAGAGGCACCTGAGTTGTGGAGGTTGCTGGTTCCCTGTGTGCCTAAGCCCTTTTCGCCCTCCCTGTGTCCCCCCCACCTCCATGCAGTGCTCTAGGTGTGTTGAAGGGTGAAGGAGGCACAGTGGTCATTCCACTGCAGAGTGGATGCATTGCAGTGGGGCTGTGAGGTATGACTATGTCATTGCCACTGAGACATTGGCATATTGGTCTCCTTGTGGCTTAGGCAACCATCTGATGAGACTTACCCTGGTGGAGCAAAAGAGGTCATTCATCCTCTTTCGGTGTCTCTTATGCACCCCCGGGCACTTATGGCATTTGCCTGTGCTCATGCAAGGTTGGACTCCCTGCTCGGCCTCCTCTTCCCATTAGCGGGGAACAGGATATTCCTCCTGAACTCCACATGGTCCAGGAGAACGCGCAAGGAGGTGACACTAAACTTATGCCTTGGCCCCTGAGCTCCTTTTCCAGACATCCCAGTGTTGGTATTGAATGGCTGTCCGGGTGCCTTTTCAAAATGGTGCCTGGATATGACGGTGGGGCACACGCCATCCAGCCCGCCCCACCTCGGAAGACATTGCAAAACCCCCGGCTGCTTAATTAATGAGGCCAGGGACAGAAAATGCTGCAGGACCTCCCGTTGGCCTCTGCGGCGGGAATTAATCTCCGTCCCTGCCCCTGCCATGGGACTTAGTCCTGGATGGGAGAATTCAGCCCAGAAAGCTATACAAAGGCTGGGATTTTCCAGCCCATTCATGGTAGGACCTGCTACAGGAGATTCAGCGAAGCAGCCAAAAGTCCATTGACTTTGGTCGGGACCAGGTGATCTGGGTGGAAGGCAGGGCCGGAAAATCCCACCCCTTGGTGGCCTGAACTGAGGGGCTGCTGCACTGCCCCACACCCCCAACCTCCACCTTCCGGCCCTCCATCTGTCAAAGCATCAAATCATAAGAGACTTAATTTGAACATTCCAGTGGTTAGTACCACCATGGCCCTGGTAGCTATGAAAGCCTCATTTAATGCTTTTTCAGCTCTTGTTCATCAGGGAATAATCCTCATCTTCAAGGTTATTATCTGCCCAAGTAATGGTTACTGTAAAATGAAGGGGTTGTGACTGCTATCAGAGTGGCAAGCATTCACGTTTATTATGTGCTTATTGTCATAAACTAACTACACACTAACAACAAAGTTTCCTTCCATTCACAAAAGCTATGGGATTGAGAGTGGGGAAGAGGAAGGGCTGCTGTATTTCCTGCCCTCCAGAGAAATGCACAGGTTTAAAAAAATGCAAGCCTCTTTTATGCTGCTGGGTTCATTTCAGAGGCAAATTGATAAAGGAGTTAGTCTGACAATCAGGCCATCTGTCATTTGCTTTATGCATTGATGCATTTGCTGGTTGTGAACGTTGGCACATTTCCCTTGCTGTGGTTTGGAAGGATCTATTAGCACAGATATTCAAGGATGTGGTGATCTTGACACTGACCCTATCCTCAAATTTATCTGAAGGTCTGATTTGAATAAATGGCATACTTCCATGACACTTTCTCAGCAAAGTGTACATGGTAATCAAAGAGCTCCTCAGATATGTCCAAGGTGGATAGCCTTGGTCTGCAGGAATGGAAACCTAGGTAAGGCTAGGTGTAGCAAGGCTGCCTCAGGTATTCATGTTTCATGTTATCGAAGGTCCTCAATTCTAAAACCAACAAGAGATGAGTATCCCCTCATCTGATGAAAACTGCGGTTGAAGAAACTTAAATTGCAATGTTAGCACATACGTGTGGAAAAGAGAAGGCCAAGGACAAAGAATTAAAATGCAAAAGCAATGCAAACAACAATGACAGCATCTTTATTTATATAGCTCCTTCGATGTAGTAAAACTTGCCAAGGTGCTTTACTAGAGCATTGTGAAGCAAAATCCCAAGCCACATAAGAATATACTAGGGCAGATGGTCAAAACTTGGTCAAAGAGGTAGGTTTTAAGGAGTGTCTTAATGGAAAAAAGAGAGGATTGGAGAGATTTACGGAAGGAATTGCAGAGCAGATGGCATAGCGGAGCAACTAAAATTGGGGATGCTCAAGAGGCCAGAACTAGATGAGTGCAGATATCTTGGATAGTTGTGGGGTTGAAGAAGAGATGTGGGGGTGGCCGGGGGTGGGTGGGTGGGGGGGGGGTGAGACCGTGGAGGGATTTGAAAACAGGGATGAGAGGCGTCACTTCACTGGGAACTAGTATAGGTCAATGAGTACGTGGGTGATAGGTTGATAGGTAACCAGGAATTGGTACAAGTAAGGATGAGGTAGCAGATTTTTCGATGACCTTAAGTTTACAAAGGGTAGAATGTGGGAGACCAGACCAGTAGTGCATTGGCATGGTCAAACATAGCAAGGTGGAAATAGGTGGTCTTACTGATGGTGTGGATATGTGATTGGATACTCATCTCGGCTTTAAAGATGACACCAAGGATGTGAGCAGTCTGGTTTAATTTCAGACAGTTGACAAAGAGAGGGATGGGGTCAGTAGCTAGGGAACAGAGTTTGGAGCAGGGACCAACGACAAGGGGCAGAATTTTTCGCTCATCGGGCGGGCGCATGTCTGACACAAATGAATGTAAAATGACGCGCGATGATGTTGGGCAAGCGTCCCGACGTCATTGCACGCTCGGGCAATATTTCGCTTGGTGGGCATGTGCAGGAGTTGGAGCTGCACCCGCCATTAATTAAGAGGCCAGTTAAGGCCCTTGACAACTCAATTTACAGTAATTTAATGTTGCCCGTGCAATTTTTTGCTCATCGCACGGGCAAAATGGGCAGGCGGGTAGCCCACAATTTGCAAAACCTCATCCATGGGTGGGATAAGAAGGGTCAGCAGTGTTGCCAATGTGAGTAGTGAGGAGTTTTGGAGATAACTTGCTGCTGGTGGCTTATTGGTACTTAGCAGATTGATCTCTGATTGGGGCTTCATTCTTAGCTTTTCCACACATCATTTCAGGACTCATTGGTGTCTTCCAGGCCCCCTGAGGATTTGGACCATGTGGACCCTTCCAGGTATCAGACAGCCTTCCCTTACCCTGGTAATGGGGATTGTGGTCTCCGCTGGAGGCACCTCCGCTGAGGAGGAAGAGAGGGGCAGGAGGCCAAGTGTCCCAATGCAGCTTCCAGGGGAGGGACCAATGGGAGGAGTAGCGCAGGCACAAGGGGCACAGGGCCAGCAGGTAGCCGCAGAAGGGGCCACAGAAGACACCACTATCCTGCTGCCAGGGTTTACAGGAGATGATGCAGCTACCTCAGTATGTCCGACCTGCAATGCCGAAGGAGGCTCCGCCTCTCCAGGGAGACAGTGACCTCCATTTGTCAGATGATTGGGCCTGAGATCAGCTCTGACTGTGTGGGTGGAAACCCCATGCCAGTGGCTCTGAAGGTCACAGTGGGTCTCAACTTCTACACCTCCGGCTCTTTGCAGGGGTCAGTAGGGGATCTTTGTAGAGTGTCCCAATCAGCTGCCAACAGTTGTGTCAAGCTGGTGACAGAAGCTCTGTGCAGGTGGGTATTGACTCTCATTCATTTCCGTGTGGACAAAGCCAGCCAGGCTGAGCCAGCCAGAGGCTTTGCAGCCATTGCTGGCTTCCCCGCGTCCAGGGTGCAATCGACTGCACACATGTGGCCATCAAGGCGCCAGCGGGTCAGCCGGGTGCCTTCATCAACAGGAAGGGCTTCCACTCCATGTACGTGCATAGTGTGTGATCACAGGATGCTGATTCTGCAAGTCTGTGCAAGGTACTCTGGCAGCTCCCATGATGCTTCTATCCTCAGACACTCTCAGATGTCGAGGCTCTTCAGTGCTCCAGCGTGGCTGGATGGATGGGCTGCTGGGTGACAAGTGTTATCCCTTGAAAAGGTGGCTCATGACACCTCCCCGCCACCCAAGAACAGAGTCAGAGCAGTGGTACAATAGGAGTAATGTCTCCACAAGGGCAGTGGTAGACAGAACCATATGTCTTCTAAAGACGTGCTTCCAATGCCTGGACCATTCAAGGGTGCACAACATTACCCCCCTGAGTGGGTGTCACTGATAGTGGTTGCATGCTGCACTCCCTACAATCTGGCACTGGCAAGGGGGGATCCACTGGAGGAAGAGGATGTTGATGCAGCTGCAAAGGCCACAGGTGAAGAGTCCAGCAGTGAGTCAGAAGAGGAGCCCAGTGAGGAGAACGCTGAGGGCGTGGATCCAGACCTCAGTAACCTCCAGGGAGACAGGGACACTAGGGATGCCTTGATCCAATGCTCCTTCAGCTAAGCTGCCAAATAAGAACTACCACCTCATGCCAGGGCTGCCACCTCCATCCTGGATCACCGAAATGACCCTTTTCTTGGCCCCAAGATACACTCAGTGCCTGAGGAATGAAGTTTCGAGCCACCCATGTCCAACATTACATAATGGCCTACCCTACACCTACAAAACAAATGAAGCATACTCAGGCCAATAACACAAAAGCAAATGTAACTTAATGTTGGTATTGAACGGAACAATATCCGGTGTTGGTGGTCACACGATTAAAAAATGAAAGACAAAATGGGGGAACAAAAGATCACCCGTGACCAGTCCCTCTCGTCCTTAAGGTGCTTTAAACTTACATTTGCGGATGCTATGTCTTGGTGTTCCCCCCTCACTGGCACCGGCATTGGAGACAGCCCACTGACTCTGGTGTCTTGTTGGCCTTGATGACCTTGGCGGTCGTCCTCTGGCCAGCAGAGTCTTTGCTGGCCCCGTCAGGGAGGGAGCGGCCAGTGCCACAGCTGGCATCTCCCCAGTCGCCGCAGCCTCATCAGATGTGACAGTCACTGATGGAGGGGCGGAGGAGCTGCCACCATCATCCAGAGTACCCTGAGAGGAGCCTACAGAGATGACAAGCAGCTCGTGCACCAATGTGAGGTTGCTGTGATGTCCCTGCTCACCATTAATGCATGGGCACCTAGCTGGGATACTGGGTGCCCCATCAATCTCACACACAGACACTGACCAACTGAGGTCAGTGCCTGTGTGAGGGCTTGCAGGTCTGAACACAAGCCCAGGAACCCTTGACTCTGTTCCTGGAGCAGCCTCTCCATGAGAGTTGCCACTGTCTTCATGGAGGAGGCACTGCGCTTGGCCATGAGGGTCAATGCAGAGTTCACGCTCTGCAGGGATTCTGCCACAATGGCGCGCATAGCTTTTGGATCTCCACCAGATCCTCCTGCACACGCTGCTGGACATACAGCATCTGCTGCCTAATGGATGACCCCAGAGGCCCATCATCAGGCTTCGTCTGAGCATCTTCCTGGTCTCCAGCAGTCCCCTGACTGCTGGCACCCTGGGCACTCTCTGCTTCTGCCTGCACCTCAAGCAAGTGTGAAGTGCCCTTACCAATATGCACTGAGATACAAGCCGCTGAACTAATGCCCACTGAGATGTTGGTATCAGCGCTGGTGCCTGGTTCAGAGACTGGGTGTGACACAGGTGCTTCTGGAGCACGGTGGTGCTCCGGGGTCAGGAGTAGCTCCTGGAGGTCCTGTGCTTCACTGCTTGGTGGCAGATCTAAGGGAGAAGAAGGACATGTCATTAGTTTAAGTTATCATACTGTCATTCTGCATGCCTGGCACTCTGGTGAGAAAATGGAGATCTGCATCGTCTTTCAATGATCAATGAGGAATCCAGTCTGGAGGCTCCCATCAATGATGAGACTGCACAAGAATGTTTGAACCATCCAAAACTCTCACCTCAGTGCACTGCACTCTTACCTTCATCTGACACGCCAGCCTCTCCATGGCTGGTTGACCGAGGTGCATGGCGCCTCTCAAGCTTCAAGGCCTCCTGCTCGTACCGGCAGAGGATGAGGAGGTGTGAGGGTCCTTTGCCAGTCTGCGACCTCTCAATATTGTTGTAGGATGTCTTTTCCTCAAAAAATAGAGGAGCATTCTCTGCCTGCAGCGCCATTGCAGCCTGGCCAACCCCAGCTGAGGAACACCTTGCAGGGGACATCCGAGTTGTGGCCCTCGAGCCGCAAGGCACTCAGTCCAAGCAGCCAGGATCACCCCCTTGGCCAGCTCCTGCATGACTGAAAGTTGTCACTGAGCTCCACGGCGGGGGGGATGGCCAGCCCAAAACAATTCAACACACTGACCCATGCCAACACGGAACTCTCCCTTCCTGCACACAGCAGGTCATTGAAATACTTCCGGCACTGCGCCGCACCACTGTGTGGTTGCTCACCTGGGATGTCACCTCCTTCCATGCCCTTTTTTTGAGCCGCAGTGGTCTCCTCCTCCCATCTTTGGGGACAAGGGTGTCCCTTCTGGCAGCCATCTCCTCCAGGAGGACAACGAGGCACTCATCTGAAAAATTGGAAGCTGAGAGCCCAGCTGACCTCACCTCCCACCTGCTCTCAGAAACTCATTTGCAGCCGTGTTGCTGCAGCCTCCCTGGAGCTGGTCAGGCTGCCGGGTCACCTTTGGACCAGCGGACAACAGGCCCCCACCCCCGCCCGCCCCTTCTCAGATGTTCTGCAGCCAGCAGAACAGCAGTTCATGCTGGGCAAGCCTTAATTGGCCCACTAGCGTGAAATTGCTGTCCAGCCCTGATCGCGGCTTCCCGACCGTTCCCGCCAAGCCCACACGATGAGGGAAAAATTCTGCCCAATGTGTCAGTCTTCCCAATATTTAACTGCAGAACATTTCAGTTCATCTAGTACACTATTAGATGTTCAGTGAGCGGCCTGATAATTTAACGACAGTGGAGTCATTGAGAGAAGTGATAGTGAGGTAAACCTAGGTAAGGCCAGAGTATATGTGAGAACTAGTGCTGTCCTTTTGGACGATGTCCCCGAGGAGCAGTATGTAGATGAGAAATAGGTGGTGGAGTTGCCAAGGAAACTCCAGCGGTAATGCTATGGGAGCAGGACAAGATGCCATTGCAAATGAGACTCTGGCTACAATTCAGTAGATAAGAACGGAACCCAAGTGAGAGTGAAGAGGAATTGGAGGAGGATGGTGTGGTCATCCATGTCAAACACTGCGGACAGGTCAACAAGGATGAAATGGGATAGTTTACCTTTATCACCATCACATTGCATGTCATTTGTGACTGCAGTTTTGGTACTGTGAGAGGGTCAGAAAGTTGATTGGAACAATTCAAAACCTGAAACCATTACCAAATGCAATTTAAAAGAAGACAGAATGAATGAGTATTGCAGCAAAACAAGATTGTCTCTCCCTTTTAAGAGTGTCATGTCCAAAATGGATGAAGAAATCTTCAAAGCAGTGCCTGTTGTTGACACCAACATATCTGTTATGCTGAACACTGTGTGAAATTCTGGAAACAGGCAACTTACATCAATTTGCTTATCTTTCAAAGCCTCAATGAAGAGACAGCCAGAAATAAAGCCTGACTATGGAACAGCATTCTGTGTGCCTCACATAGAAACATGCCAAATACCTATTTGCCCAAACAGCATCAGATATGTTTGTGATACCTGATCAAAGTTAACTGATCAATAATGCTGGAATGCAGGACAATACATACCCAAGAATAAGAAGCTTAGACTAAGCAAGGATGTCCCTAAATCCCTTTAAGGAGAAGTTTTATGTTTTTGGTTATCAGGTTCGCTTTGTCTGGCAAACATTACTTGCCTCCTTGATATTAACGCGTTAGTTGGTGCTTGAAACTATGTAGGCAGAGGGACCGATTAACTGAACAAACACTGGTGGTTTATTGGAACTAAGAACTGAACATGAGCCCCATGGGCAGAATTTTCTGCCTGTTGGGCGGGCCATGTGGGAGTGGGAGCGGACAGGCGTGGAACCGATCGCTGCCCGTGATCGGGTCCGCACCATCATTTTACATGGGGGGGGCCAATTAAGGCCCGCCCAGCGTGAATCGCGGCTCCTGAAGACAGTGGGAGTGCGCGGGCGGCGGTGGGACTGCTATGACTGCCGGGTCCAATGGCGACCCGCGGGCCTGTTTAAAAGAATTCCTGCAGCCTTGCAAAGGCTGTGAATCATGGCCAGTGGAAAGGCTGCTGGTGAGCAGGCCGGGCAGGAGGGTAGGGCAGGGGGGCACTGTGTCCCTCATTTGTCAGACAATTGCCTTGCTGCCCTCCTCGAGGAGGTGGCAGCACAGCAGGAGGTCCTCGTACCCCAGGGATGGGAGGAGGAGACCCCCACCACATGACCAAATGTGCCTGGGAGGAGGTGGTGGAGGTGGTGAGCTCCCGCGACGTGGTGCGACGCACCTGGATCCAGTGTCACAAGCGTTTCAACGACCTCTTGCACTCGGAAAGGTGAGTACCATGTTGGCATTCGTCACTTAACCCAGCAGGTAGACTTTTGCCCCGGTGCACCTCCCCATAACTCTGAGTGTAGTGACCGCATTGAATCATTGACGGCATGTATCCTTCACTGGGTGGGCCAGCAGATATTGCCCATGCCGAGGTCACCCTGAGAGGGTGGTGATGAGATGGGTTCTGCACCCACAGCATGTGGTACAGTGACACCCACATTACTGTTTTGGGGGCAACCTGGAGGATCTGCACCTGCTGGAACTGCAAAACATGTCAAAGTCATGGTGCTGACATGCTGGGAGGGGAACTTTCAGGTGGTGGGGCACCAATCCATCTGCTGCCCTTGGCATTCCACGTGCTTGCGCCTCCTTGCTTTGTAAGGTTAGACCGTGTGGTGCCAAATGTGATGTTGGCAGCGTTTGGCCAAAGGCGGAGGGGGGAACAGTCCTGGCATCTATGTGTGAGTGTGCGGCAGCTGCGGGGTGAGGAGGCACTGGAGCCCTGCGATATCCCACTCTGGTTCAGGAGGGATGGCTGCGAAAAATTCCAAGTACAATTAGCACTAATCAATGCTCTTCTCTCCTTTTCAGGAGAAGAATGCTCATAATGCCGCTGAGCGGGTGAGGACTGGCGGAGGGCCGGCCCAGGTGGCGATGATTAGCAGGTTCGAGCAGGAGAGGCGCCATGTGCCCTAGTCCACCGATGTCGGTGAGGCTGGAGTGCCACGGGTGGGTATGTTTGCCCAGCTCCATTAGTGTCCCAGCAGCCATGGCATTGCTGAATGTTCAGTGATTGAAGTTTGCAACATGGCTTGACCATTGCTTATGGAAGGATGAGCACATAATGATCCAGGGGACAATGATGCACATTGACATTGTCTCCACGTGAACTGATCAAATGTCCTTGTTCTACCTTTCAGCATCACTGGAGCAGGGCCGGGAGGAGGAGGCACAGGGCCCCCCTCTCACACCTGAGGGCCCTGAAGTCTCAATTCACCAGCGTCACACCATCTCTGCCAGGCAGGCACCAGTGCAGATACTAGCACCTCGGTGGGAATTAGACCATCGGCCACTGTCCCAGGGCACAGCGGTGAGGGAACTTCACAGTCGCTGGAGGAGCTGGCAGAGACAGAGAGTGCCCACGGTGCCAGCAGTCGGAGGACTGCAGGGGACCAGGCACATGCTCAGTTGGTGGCTGATGATGTGCCTCTGGAGTCGTCCGTGAGGCAGCAAACGCTGGAAGTCCAGCAGAGTGTGCGGGAGGATCTGGTGCAGATACATGAGGCTATGCTTGGCTTGATCTCCATGGTGGCGGAGTCCATGCAGATCATCGCCAATGCAATGAGCCTCATGGATGAGCGCCATGCTTCCTCCATGGAGAGAGCGGTATCTCTCGTGGAGAAGCTCCTCCAGGAGACCAATCAGAGCTTCCTGGGGGTGCACTTGGACCAGCAAACCCTCACAGCGGCATTGACCTCAGCTGGTCAGTGTCAGTGTGGGAAATGGTCTGGGCACCAAATTTCCCAGCTTGGTGCCCATCCATCTATGGTGAGTATGGAGGTCCTAAGCAACCTCATGTCGGTGCAGCAGCTGCCTGTCATCTCTGTGGGCTCCTCTCAGGGTGCTCGGGATGAGGGCAACAGCTCCTCCACCCCTCTGCCAGTAACCGTTGCATGCGATGAGGCTGCGATGACTGGGGAGATAGCAGCTGTGGATCTGGCCGCTCCCTCCCAGGCGGGGCCAGCACAGGCTCCACGGGCCAGAGGACGGCCGCCAAGGTCATTGAGGCCAACAGGACAGCACAGTGAGCAGGCTGCCCCAGATGCCAGTGCCAGCGAGGGGAGAGCACCTAGACATAGCACCCGAAAGCATAAATTTAAGGCACCTTAGGCAGACCATGGGTTTCTGACTGGTGCTTTTGTGTTGCCCCACAATGAGGTCATGGTTAGTTGGTGTGCTGTTTAACATCTTTGTCATTTTGTTTCCTTAAGTTCATTTTGTTATATCATTAAATTTAGACATGTGGCTGACTGTGACTATTTTGCTCTGCAGGTGGATGGTTACCCATGATGTTATGAGTGAGTTGTGTCACATTGAGCTTTATTGACAAGGATCTTAGTGAATGTTCCTATCCAGGCAGATTTAGCACTCAGGTATTTAGTGTGGAACCTGCAGCACAGGCTTGTGTTGGAGGTCCATCTGTGGTGTGCTAACTGAAGGTTCATTGGACTAAAACTTCCCGGGTGTCCCTGCCTCCCTGGAGTATGCCCGGGTCAGCATCTACCCCCTCAGTACTTCCCTGTGCGTGCTCATCCTCGGACTCACTGCTGGACTCATCGTGTGCAGCTGCAGCCACTGTGTCTACGTCTTCTTCATCCACAGTGTCGCCCCTTTCCAGCAGCAGATTGTGGAGAGCGCAGCATGCAACCACTATCAGTGACACACGATCTGGGGGGTACCGGAGTGCGCCTCCTGAACGGTCCAGGCATCGGAAGCACATCTTGAGAAAACCGATGGTTCTCTCCACTACAGCCCTTGTGGAGGTGTGGCTCCTATTGTACCACTGCTGAGCTTCTGTTCTTGAATGGCGGAGGGGCATCATGAGCCACCTTCTAAGGTGATAGCCCTTGTCACCCAGCAGCCATCCATCAAACCGAGCCAGAGCACTGAAGAGTCCCGGCACCTGGGAGTGCCTGAGGATGTAGGTGTCGTGGGAGCTGCCTGGGTACTTTGCACAGACTTGTAGAATCAGCATCCTGTGATCACACACTATCTGCACGTTCATGGAGTGGAAGCCCTTCCCTTCCTGTTGACGAAGGCACCGGGCTCACCTGCTGGCGCCTTGATGGCCACATGTGTGCAGTCTATTGCACCCTGGACGCGGGGGAAGCCAGCAATGGCTGCAAAGCCTCTGGCTCGCTGTGTCTGGCTTGCCTGGTCCCAACGGTAGTGGATGAATTTCAATGCACGCCTGAACACAGTGTCTGTCATCTCCTTGACACAAGTGTGGACAGCTGATTGGGACACACCGCAAAGATCACCCACCAAGCCCTGGATGAAGCCAGAGGCATAAAAGCTGAGGCAGCTGTGACCTTTAGAGCCACTGGCATGGGGTGTCCACCCACACAGTTAGGGGAGATCTCAGGGCCTATCATCTGACAGATAGTGTTGACTTTCTCCCTTGACAGTCGGAGCCTCCTTTGGCACTGCACCTCAGACATATTGAGGTAGCTGCTTCACCGCCTGTATACCGTGGCAGCAGGATAGTGGTGTCTTCTGCAGCCACTTCTGCCTTGGACAACCTCTTGGCCCTGAGCCCCTTGTGCCTGCGCCTCTCCTCCAAAGATGATTCCCCTGGAGGCTGAATGTGCACTCCTGGCCTCCTTCTGGCCCTCCTTTCCTCCTCAGAGGTGGTGCCTCCAGTGGAGAGCACAACTCCCATCCCCACGCTAAGGGAAGGCTTCCTGAAACCTGCAGGCCTCAAAAAGGATCTTCACTGTAGAGTGCTGACCTGAAGGTTGTCTGTCCTGTCCAAGCAGCCAGTATGAGTTTTGAAGTATTTCTGCTCACACAGGCAAGTATCAGTAGCTTTCCAAATTAAATATCTGACTGAGCACATTCGTGACCCCACTGATCCCTCTTATGATGCCTGTGGATGAAGTCTATACAAATGCATCCTACCCGCCTGCCCGTTGAAGATCACATAGGCCCCGAAAAATCACCATCAATTGGTGTCTCAAGGGCCTTAAGTGGCCCGTTAATTAATGGCGGGCATGCATCGGAGATCATCGCATGCCCGCCCACTGAAATATTGCGATGGCACGCCATGAAGTTGGGACGCTCGCCTGATGTCACTACGTGTCATTTTACGCGTTAGCGTGTGGGGCCCACCCCCACACACCAACAGGAAAATTCTACCCCATCTGTGCTTCTTCAATCACCTCCAGCTATCGACTTAGAGTTAACCAAGAAGACTGTGCTGTGTAGCAATTGGTCAATGCAGTCACATGGCCAACTAACTACATTCTCTTAAAGGTACATAGCACTCCACTTTACCACAACAAGCTAGACAAACACACGAGGGAGAAGGGAAGAGAAGGCTATACGCTTTATGTTAAATAAAGTGAGATGGGAAGAGTCTCTTGGGTAGCATAGATGCCAGCTTGAACTAGTTGGATGAATGGCCAGTTTCTGTGTCATACTTACAATGTAATTCTATGTAAATAAACCAGATTGAAAGTAAAGCACAGAAGGAAAACAACCTGTAGAAGTCTGACAGGGAAAAATGGGAATGAGCTGAATTTAAGGACATGCAGAAATATATAAAAAGGTTGATTAAAGGACAATAGTGAAAACAGCTGAAGAGAAAAAAACATGCCAAAAAATAATTTCAGTACTATAAGAACAAAAGCAATGTTTGAGAAGTGATGAGAATATTAAAAGATTCAAAATAAATTTGAAAATGAGCCTGCGCACAACATAGTAAGGCCACAAAATTCACCTTCATGATGCCGCTGATTTTAGTGTTTTAAACATTTTTTTAACAGGACGTGGGCATCACTGGCTAGGCCAGCATTTATTGCCCGTTCCTAAATGCCCTTGAGAAGATGGTGGTGAGCTGCCTTCTTGAATCGCTGTGGCCCATGTGGTACAAGTACACCCACAGTGCTGTTAGGCAGGGAGTTCCAGGATTTTGACCCAGTGGCAGTGAAGGAACTGCAATATATTTCCAAGTCAGGATGGCAAGTGGCTTGAAGGGGAACTTCCAGGATGTGGTGTTCCCATGTGTTGGCTGCCGTTGAACTTCTAGGTGGTAGAGGTCGTGGATTTGGAAAGTGCTGTTGAAGGAGCCTTGGTGAGCTGCTGTTTCATTTTTTTCAGTATCATTTGAGGAAAAACATGGGAGGATGGGGACACTCTCAACTGCTTCTAACATGGCCTGCACCAATGGCTGTGCTGCGGAGGACAATAGTGCAGGTGTCCCACGGATGTACAAAGAGCTAAAATTTGATAAGGTCCAATAATTGATCTGGAGATCACATTGTTTGATTAACTCATGTTCATTGAAATTAATGATGATAGCAAGTAGCCCAGTACTAAATGTGCTGCTGAGTGGCTGCACACTCAGCAGGGGCCCAAGGTTATGCAAGGTTAGTATCAATTAAGCAAGACAGCTCTTGAAGGCCAGCTTGCAACTCTTAAAGGAAAGTTCATTATGCCACCAGAAGCTCAATCCACTGTCTGGGTAACACATTAGGAGCAGGATGAAACCTGAATAATGATTCAGCAGGTAAGAGGGAGGGTTCCTCGGATCACAGATTCAGTGCTGGAGGCTTTAATGCAATAGGTTGAAAGGAGGAGCGAGGTGATCTATCTGCAGGGGATCAGGAGGCCCTCCAGATGGACACTGTGAAGGTAATGGAAGCAGAAAACCATGAAGTCTGATCCTGAAGACTTGGATACGGTTCTGGAAGAAGTTTAAAGACCTCACATGAGTGGCCAAGGTCAACGAATGCATCAAAAATACGATAACCAGTAACTGCACCACCAAACTCATACACTGCTCAATACTCCAAGCCAGCATTTATTGCCCATCCCTAACTGCCCTTGAGAAGATGGTGGTGTTCACCTCCCTAATTGTTTTTCCCTGTGCCAATTTGCACATGGCTCATGTAATTATCCAGAGATCATAACTCTTGAGGTCTTGTCCTTTAAATGTAGCTCTTGGTCCCTGGAACTCTCCAGATAGGACCTTTCTTCCTAGTCTTTCCTATGTGGTTGTCAACAACTGGATCCTCCCTCTCCACCTCCAATATCCTTTCAAGCTAATCAAGATGTCCCTCACCCTGGCACCAGATGCACAACCAACAATCAAGGGCTCATGATTCTGTTTTCAAAGAATGCTATATGCCCCCCTAATTAGTGAAGCCCCTATAGCTACCATATTAGACTGCCTCTCCTCCTTCTCCCCCTCCCATTTTGAACAACTTCCTCTTCCAAGATGCCATGTTCCACATTCTGGCCATCCTTCCGACACTCTCTATCCTCACTTTCACAGGTAGTAGGTACATTGCATCTGTTGACTAGGATCAGTTTCTGTGGTTCCTCGTTCTTGACATCATGTGGGTTCCCTTACTCTGTACTTATCAGTCATACCGACTGCACAATTAACACTTGGAGTAGACTTCTGGGCAGAATGGTGGGGTTAAAATCTCAGGAATGATTGAATAAATAATTTAAAGCAGAAGTGGAAGATGTGTGGAATGATGAATTAAGAACAGCACAAATAAATGTATGTGTACACATACACATGCACTCTGTATGACCTCTTTGCTTCCTTAGTTGTATTTTATTTGCATCTAATAGGAACTGGGAGAAACTCACAAGCAAACAATACAGGGAAAATCAGGAGTTTTAAATTCAATGTCATTGCTGTAACAAACATCAGGTTTGACCTTCAATGTACTTGAATCAAATTATTCATCTCTACACTGTAAGCTTCTAAAATTGAATAATATAATATTGAATAAGTTTGGAGCCTTTTGAATAGAATATTATTGTAAATGCTTTGGAGATCTTTGCTCTTGAGGACACTGTAGAAAAACAGAAATACTGTATCGAGCAGACAGTAGGGGGCTGAAATGAAAATCAATTGATGCTAATGAGGATGCCGTTGATGGCCAGAGGTGCTTAAAACTTGGAGTTTGTTTAGTTTTCAGGATATTTTGCAGGCCATCTGAAGTTCACAGTAATTCATTTGTTCAAAAACAGCACAATTTCAAAGCTTTCAGTCAAAACTACTGTTGCTGTTGGTGATAAAATGTATGGCTAACATCACAGTGCCAAAAATGAGATATTTTTGGTTGTCTAGGTTTTGTCTAGCTCCCCTTTCAATTCAACCATAACATATAAGGGTCCTGAAATTTCATGAGGTTTGTCCCAGGCTCCCAATACTACTCCAAAAAAAAACCATCAGAATTCTCAAATAATTCCACTAGACTCTGGCAACTTCCATGAAATTGCAGAAATAAACAGTAGATTTTGCCTTTGTGTAAAATGGGTGATCATGAGTCAACAGCCTATTTAGCTTCTCATCAATTGACTTAATGAG
Source organism: Cetorhinus maximus (assembly GCF_964194155.1). Taxonomy (NCBI): domain Eukaryota; kingdom Metazoa; phylum Chordata; class Chondrichthyes; order Lamniformes; family Cetorhinidae; genus Cetorhinus; species Cetorhinus maximus. The sequence goes on along the minus strand of NC_135880.1, from coordinate 158,519,398 downwards.
CATCTTTTGGGAGAGAGGCCTGTCCAGATGAATCAATTAAAATTTGAAATGATGAGATCAAGGAGCATTTCTGGCAGGTAAGAAACCTCAGGGCACTTTAACTACACAGCTGCCTCATTTTCCCTCCCCCCCCAGATTCTATAGATCTTTGAATGTCATGACGACATGCCCCATATAAGGTCATGCATGCCAGGATGACTGAAAGTCGAAGGCGTTTTGTCCTTTAAAAATGAATTTTCTATAAATCCATGCAGCAGGCAAAGTGAGTTGAGACAATATTTTATTAATAAAGATTATTTCTGAGTATTCGAAGAGGTTGCCGGTCATAAAAAAATTTCCGGTCCAAATCGGGCAGGGCAGAAATTTTGGTGGACCAGCCAAAGATCCGTTGATTTCTGCTGGATTTCCCCAACACCCAGATTTGGAAAAAGGAAGAATGAGTGAAGCTGCATGATGGATGGAGGATGTCTGTTGTCATTGGAGCCTTGACTTACCTTGGATATCCTGATACCATTGAACCTATATAACGTAGCATTTCTTGTAGTGGTAGACTGCATAGGCTAGCTCCTTCCAAATCACTAATGCCATTTTCTATGGGTTTCATGCTCTTAGTGCCCATCAGATGGTCCCTCCTAACTCACACTTCTACCAGCAGCACCTCCACTGAGGTATTGGAAAGCCTGGGAACTCTTTTAACTGCTGATATGCTTGAGCTTATTGCTCATTCTGCTTGATTCTTGCTGAAAAATGATTTTGCCTTTCAACTGGCTCACCTTTTAAAGACTTCAGCAGAACTGTCTTTACCTCCCTCTCAGCAACAATAAGCCAGTGACTAATAAGCATGACTAATGAGGGTTCTGAGGGGAAATGGGAGAAGTTTCGTGACTGTTTTGCTTTGATCAATGTTAGTACCATCCTATGACAGACCCATTAAGTGAGAGGAAAATCCAAGCTGAAGAGTAAGAATAGACTTTTTGACGTAAATGTGTGTTTGTGTTATTTTACTAAGTTATTGGCTTATTTACTGTATACTCATTTCCATAATATTTTAAACTTAAATTGAGGTCTGATGTGATATCCTACTAATTTTTCAAGAGTGGAGAGGTCGCTTGGAGGCAGAAGATAAGTTGCTGTCCCTTAAAATAACTGCATAGGCCTGTTAGCTGTTTTCTTTTCATGGACACTTTCTGGAATGCTCACTTAGGTTTTAAGCCTAGCATAGGCATTTTAAAGGCATGTGAAGAATATCCAAAAAGATTACAGTCAAACTAATCTAGAGTAATAGTGGTAGCAAAGATCCCAGAACATGACCATTATTACCTTAAGGATTTGAACATCACCCTGTACATCTATCCCTTTGATGTAATGTATTTTGAGAATAGGGGAGCTGGGTTGTGGAGGATGGAAGTTCTCTGCCACGCTCGTGAAATTTTCCTTTGCATTTTTATCAAATACATTTACAATTTTGCTCCACATGGTACTCAAAGAATATTTTTCCATAATATGATATTGTGATCGAGTAATGCTTTTAATAGTGTGTCATTCATAGTATAGCAGCCTGACAATGCCCTTATGGAATATAAGACAAATAATGGCTAGCTTTCAGAATATTGCAGCTTCCTTAGTGTGAATGGTTCATCTTAACATATGGGGCACCAAAAACATTGAACCTCAGTTTGAATGCATTACCAATGGTCATGACTCACTAATCATCTCGCAACATAAATGTCACAACAAATGTTAACAAAAAGAACAAAGAGCAATATTATTATTTTTAGAACAAAAATCCAAGGCAGAAATTAGAAGTCTCAGTCTTAAAAGAATGGTAATTCTATCTATTTGCCACCGAGATGCTAATGTGTTTTTTCTTTTACTTTTGCAGTAGTGATATATCAACTGACAGTAATATCAGTTTAATCAAACACAAGCTGATGTCAAGGAAAATAATCACTTTAACAACCTGGAAATAAGCTATATGACAATTCTGAATGAGGCTGGCATTGCTTCTGCAAGTTGTAAAGGGCTAGAAAATGTCGGGAAATAAACCACAATCCAAATTAGCTTTGAAATATGCATTTTGGCACATTCAGACACATTGCAACCCTGAGAAAATGTACAGAAATTGTTGATATCAACATAGTCTTTCAAAAAAGAGAAAAAGGGATGTCTTAACAGTGTTAAGAGAGATGGCAAGGGGTGGTCTCTTTTACATTAAAATTGCATCTGAAAGAAGAACTTCAGGTGTGGTAATTATGGATTTATGTAATGTGTAGTTGACCTTTAAGACGGATGTTATAAAGAAAGATCACATGATCTTGTGTAACCAATAGAAGAGTAGCATGGGCTACCTCTTTGGTCAGTAGTCTGTAGTTAGTAGTTAGAGGTATGGAGATAGGGTTTGATGTGAAAGCACACAAGTGTAGCTGCTAAGTACTTTTGTAAATAACCAGAATGTGTTCCACCTAAGGAGTGTCTGCTGACCAACTCTGCCTATTGTACCAACTCGGCCATCCCAAACAAGCGTGCAACTGAGATTCACAAGCCCAACAAACTGGCGATGAGGAAAAAGCAAGGAAAAAGCAAGGATAAAGTGAAGATACAACAAACTGATGTCAAGAGTAAAATAAGTTAACGGAAGAAATCAAGAGAAACGAAATCAGGCTATACCTCGCATGGTAATTGTAAGTAGAATTTCCATTCTAATCGGCGAAGCAATCCCCTCACAGAATGCCATAATTCGGAAGAGTTGACCCTTTCAATCCAGCCACAGATGATTGGTCTCATTTTATTGAACACCTCGCATTCTTTTTCCAAATGAACAACATTGCGGGGGAAGAGAAGAGGTGAGCAATCCTCTTATCTGTGGGAATAAAGCTTACGGCTTGATTTGAAATTTGACAGCACCCAGTGCCCCAGATTCAAGAAGTTTAGACAAATTGGTGGCCGTCATGAAGGGTCACTACCAGTCAAAGCCCTCGGTAATGATGAAACGGTTCAATTTTAACTCAAGAAATAGAGCCCCGGGGGATCTTGTTGCTTGTTATGTGGCAAGTTTGAAACAGTGAACAAAACAATGCAAGTTCAGTACATCTTTAAATGATATGCTCAGAGATCGTTTAGTGTGCAGTGTGAATGAGGACGCAATTCCGAAGAGTCTGAAACAAATTTAGATTTTAAGAAGGCGCTAGAGGTAGCACTGGCCATGGAAAGCACAGTAAGGGATTCAAAAGCCATACAGGTAGCACCAAATGGCACTGTCCTCCACATGGGTGGGAAGCCCCAGCCAAACAGGGGGTGAAAATACAAGGCTCTGTCAAGAAATGGGAAACAGCCACCGCTAACAGAAAAATAAAAAGAAATGACTCAGCAACGAAAACAAGGAATAATTGCAACAGAGGTGGAAACAAGCAATCTTATTATGATTGGCAGTTTTAAAAAATTTAATGTTTTTATTGTCATCGAAATGGACACATAATGAGACAGTACAAGGAAAGAGTCAGGCAGACTTTCAAACAAAAGAAAAAGCCCCGTGAGATCTGTACTGTAGAAAAGCCTGAAGCAACAAATTCAGATATTTATTTGTTATTTAATTTGAAGGTTGGAAAGACAGAACAATATATGTAACAGTGAAGGCAAATGGCAGACCTATTAGAATGGAAGTAGACACAGGAGCACCCACTGCAGTAATTAGTGAAAACATCTTCAAATGTCTGAATTATGGTGAACATAAATTAAATTTGGAAGGTACTGATGCAAAATTAAAAACTTACATGAGTGAAGACATCCAAGTCAAAGGCATAAGCAAAGTAACTGTCCATTACAGAAGCCAATTGGTAAAACTACTCTTGATGGTGGTAGCAGGTGAGGGACCAAGCCTCCTTGGGCAAAACTGGCTAAAGGACATTAAGTTAGAATGGGCTGAAATTTTCCAGCTGAGAGCAAGTGGGTTACCAGGGCTACTACAAAAATATACTTCAGTCTTCAAGGACGATCTTGGGAAGATCCAGGGGCTGCAAGCAAAAATTTATGTGGATCCAGAGGTAACCCCCAATTCATGAAGGCAAGACCAATACCTTATGCATTGCGGGAAAAGGTCGACACCGAACTGGACAGATTAGAGAAACTGCGCATTATGCAACCGGAGCATTTCTCAGAATGGGCAACACCAATAGACCCATCCTTAAACCCGACCAAGGCGCCTGAATTTGTGGGGACTACAAATCAACAGTTAATAAAGTGGTGAAGATGGACAGACACCCCATACCAAAAATTGAAGAACTGTATGCCAAGCTGGCAGGTGGAACTGCCTACACGAAGCTTGATATGAGTTATGACCCAGACCTTCCTGCAATTTCAATTGCAATTTCAACACCCCATCCTGCTCTCATGCCCACATGTCCATCCTTGCCCTGCTGCAATGTTCCAGTGAAGCCCAATGCAAACTGGAGGAACAGCACCTCACCTTCTGATTAGGCACTTTACTGCCTTCCGGACTTAACATTGACTTCAACAACTTTAAACCATGAACTGTCTCCTCCATCATCACCTCACTTTTTTATCCCCTTTTTTCAATATTTATTTTCATTTTTTATTTTTATTTTTTCATTTTTTAATTCTTATTTTTTATCCACTTATTTTTATTTTTATTTATTTTTGTTTTTATTCATTGTTTTATCCCCACCTTATCCTATTTTCAATCTTTTTACCCATCACCGTCCCCTCCCCCACCCTACCCCCACAAGGGCCATCTATCACTTGTTAATGCTGTTCTTTCCAGAGTGCTTACCCTTGTCTGGCTATTATCACATTCTGCTTTCTGACCTTAAAGCCACCATCAGCACCTCCTTTAGCCAGTACCACTATCATTAACTCCCCTTTGTCTTTTTGTCTATGACATCTCTGGCAATCTCTCCTTTGCCTCCACCTATCATTTGCCTTTTATCCAGCTTCATCTGCTCCACCCACCTTAAACAGTATAAATTTCATCACATTTTACTTCTCTTTAGCTGTGAAGAAGAGTCATACAGACTCGAAACATTAACTCTTTTTTTTCTCTCCACAGATGCTGTTAGACCTGCTGAGTTTTTCCTGCATTTTCTGTTTTTGTTTGATATGAGTCATGCTTATTAACAATTAGAGTTAGAGAAGGCCTCCCGGGAATTTGTCATAAATAATACCTGCAAAAGGTTGTACCAGTATACTTGTTGCCTTTTGGCGTCTCCTCAGCTTGCCCTATATTCCAGAGAACAATGGAAAGTTTACTGCAGGGACTACCCCATATTGTAGTTTATTTAGATGATGTTCTGGTGACAGGGCTCACTGAAAAAGAACATTCGGCAAACTTAGAAGAAGTCTTAAAATGTTTCTTGCAGGCTGGAGTGCGTTTAAAAAAAGAAAAGTGCATGTTCCAAGCAAGGGAGGTAATCTATTTGGTTCACCGGGTAGCTTCACAGGGCCTCCACCCGGTTGAGGAAAAAGTGAGAGCCATAAGAGAGGCACCTGCGCCAAAGAACACCCCCGAGATCAAATCATTCTTCGGAATGACCAATTAATATGAATGGTTCATACCCAATTTGTCTACAGAACTGGCAAATCTGCATTACCTACTCAAGAAGAACCAATGCTGGTTTGGGAGGCACCCCAGAAAGAAGCTTTCATAAAGGTGAAACAATTGTTGCACTTGTCCAATCTATTAGTGCATTATGACCAGAGGAAAGAATTAGTGTTGACATGTGATGAACCACCCTGCAGAGTGGGAGCAGTGCTCTCTCATCGGAGGGACGATGGCATGGAACGGCCTATATGATATATACCACAGCGGAAAAGCCACATTCACAGATAGAAAAAGAAAGCCTGTTAATCATCTTTGATGTCAAGAAATTTCACCAGTGCGTACACAGCTGTCATTTTACTGTTTCAGATCAGATCGTTTCAGACCACAAGCCATTGCTAGGATTGCTCAGCGAGGACATCCATAGCCTCAGCAAGAAAACAATGATGGGCGTTGATCCTGGCAGCACACGAGTATACTTTCGTCCACAGGCCTGGAAGTCAAATTCTAAACACCGATGCACTTAGTCGTTTGCCCTTACAAGAAAATGATGAGGATGTCCCAGATCCTCAAGAACTCTTTTTATTGTTAAATTTCTTAGATTCATCACCGGTATGTGCTAGACAGATCAGAGACTGGTCAAGTTGAGACCCAATCTTATCCGAAGTATGGGAACAAGTGCTTCACGGTTGGTCACAAGAGCATATGTCTGACAAAATGAAACCGCACTTTAACTGAATTCATTAAATAACCAGCCAAGGTGGTATCTTATTGTGAGAAGCACAAGTGATTGTTCCTCCAAAGGGAAGAAAGCCATTGTTGATTGAACTACACAGTACCCATCCAGGAATTTCCCGAATGAAGACCATAGCACGCAGCTATCTATGGTGGCCTGGGATGGATGGAGAAATAGGGAGTTAAGTGAAGAATTGTGTGCAGTGTCAGCAATTGCAAAAGTTAACTTCAACAGCTCTGTTACACCCTTGGGAGTGGCCAGGAAGGTCATGGCTACGGTTACACATTGACTATGTGGGATTTCTCATGGGAACAATATCTCTGTTCATTGTTGATGCCCACTCAAAATGGATGGATACATATGAGGTGAAGTCTCCAAAGTCTTCTGCTACAACTGAGAAACCACGTCAAAGTTTTGCCGTTAATGGACTACCAGAAGTAACTGCTTCTGATAACAGCACAGCATTTACGAGTGCTGAGTTTCAATGGTTTATCAGCCTCAACGGTATCACTCATGTAAAAACTTCGCTGTACCACCCTTCCTCAAATGGACTGGCCAAAAGGGTGGTTCAAATGTTCAAGGCAGGTATGAAAAAGTTAACTGGAGATTCCTTAGCAACCAACCTAGCAAGCTTTATTTTTCATTATAGGACCACCCCTCACACAACAACAGGTGTCACACCTGCTGAGGTATAGTGCAGGGAGTAGTGGGAGAGGCAGGAGGTCAGATCAGGTCAGGGAGGTGCAGTTGGGTTGGGTTAGGGCATGGTTGTGAGAGAGAGAGTTGGGTTGGGTCAGGGGGGTGTAGTCGGTTGGGAGGATAATGGTGGTAGAGAGAATCCATTTGGGTTGCGAGGGATGGTGATTGTGGTGGTGGGGAGGGATGTTGGTTGCGATGTTCAATTCAGTTATGCTGGCTAATCTCTGAGTTAGACCAGGTATTAATTAGCATAACATTTCCTGGGTAAGTATCTAGATAAGTCTCGCTATCTGGCCCAAGTCCCTGACACTGAGCTCAGTGTCGGAGACTTTCGCAGAGGGTTTCAGGCAGCTCAAATCAGCCTATTGGAAGTCTAAACTTTCTGGGCAATTTCAGTGCAAGTTTGTGCCTTAAGACTTTCACAGGGCGCTGGCTCCCAACTTAAGTTCCGATTTCAACAATATGGAAACAGGGAGATTTGGGCCATTGTGATAAACTTAAGCCATCAATTGTTTCAGTGCCTTGACCCTTTGCTTCTTCATCTGTCTAATAAGGTAGCGCAGTAGGCACAACACTATTGCCAAGTGTACCACCACCAAGATGTGAGAGGTGATTCATATCCAGAGGTGGATGCTTTCATTCACACCCCAGTCCCAAATTCTAGACCACCATAGTCTGGAGTCCAGGTTATTAAAGCATGTCCTGATTGACTTGGCACATTGTTGGAACTGATAATCATGCTTCCAAGACAGATCAATATCCTTTTGAAGTGCAGTCAAATGTTCAGGAAAAGGGGCTATTTCATAATCAAACTTGGTAATATACAAAACAGCCTTTAGACCATCTATGGCATTCAGAACATAAGTGCAATCATGTTGACATATTATCCAATTCATGAATACCAAGATGAACAGGTTTAAGTGGAGTAAATAAAAGGCACTATACTCAACCAGACACATAACATTTCCATTGCGATATTGCTTCAGTATTTATGGAGTACTCCACTATGCCTCGGTACACAGATTTGGTGTGGACATAGTCCCCCACAACACATTTCCATGGTGCAGTTAATGTCAAATAGAGGACCGAGAACACCCCGCCATTTAAAATCCAGCCCCTTGGTGTTATGCCCAGTGTATTATGAAATTTCAGTCATATACTTTTAAAAACTGGACAAAAACAAGCTATTAAAATGGCTGCTACAAATTATGAGACCTTTGGTATTTGAGCTACAGACAGCAGCAAGTCACAGTCAAATACGTAATTAAATATGGGCACTGTTTAAGAATTGGCCAACACAAAAGGTCATGGAGTTACTAAACTGCCTCTGTATATGTCTCATACAGGATAAAAGGAAAGATCAAAACTCAGTTGGTGGCAGATGGAAGTGAATGGCTACTATCACTGTCCCATTGTATCATGATGACTGTTTCAAACTCTCAAAAGGTATTTACCCACAGTACAGAGGCTAGGAATCATGCAGCAAGTAACCCACCTCCTGAATCCCCAAAGCCTGTCCACCATCTAATAGGCACAAGTCAGAAGTGTGATGGAATACTTCTCACTTGCCAAGATGAGTGCAGCTCCCACAACATTCAAGAAGCTTGACATGGTCCAGGACAAAGCAGCCCGCTTGATTGGCACCACATCCACGAACATTCACTCTCTCCACCACCGACGCATGGAAGCAGCAGTGTGTAACATCTACAAGATGCACTGCAGGAATTTACCGAGGCTCCTTTGACAGCACTTTCCAAACCCACAACCAATACCATCTAGAAGGACAAAGGCAGCAGATAGATGGGAACATCACCACCTGGACGTTACCCTCCAAGTCACTCACCATCATGACATGGAAATATTTTGACGTTCCTTCACTGTTGCTGAGTCAAAATCCTGGAACTCCCTTTCTAACCTACACAACACGGACTGCAGCAGTTCAAGAAGGCAGCTCACCACCATCTTCGCAAGGGCAATTAGGGATGGACAATAAAGCCCACATCCCGTGAAAGAAGAATAAAAAAAATTATAATGGGCACTAGCATCCTATCGGATCCAAACACCCCTACTTTGGGTTGGTCCCATCAGATAAGTATACATTTCCACTTGTCTTATATTCCTTTTCCAAAAACTTTGAAGCTTAGATACAGCCCTAACCTATTTGTGCCCAGTAAGCCATAGGACCAACCCTGTTTCAATGAGGACCGTAGGTGAGCATGCCCGGAGCAGCACCAGGCATACCTAAAAATGAGGTGTCAACCGGGTGAAACTACAACACAGGAATATATGCATGCTAAACATTAGAAGCAGCATGCTATTGACAGAGCTAGATGATCCCACAACCAACAAATCAGATCAAATTTCTGCAGCCCTATCACATCCAGGAGATGGTGGTGGAAAATTAAACAACTAATAGGAGGAGGAGGCTCCACAAAAGCCCCATCCTCCATGATGTGGGAGCCTGGCATGTCATGGTAAAGACAGAATGAAAGCATATATGCAACCATCTTCAGCCAGAAGTGTTGAGTGGATGATCCAATTCAACCTCTCCCTGGGATCCCCAGCATTGCAGGTATGGTCTTCAGCTAATTTGATTCACTGCGCATGATATCAAGAAGATAAAGGATAGCACAAAGGACATGGACACCAACAACATTCCAGCTGCATCCTGAATGCATTCTGCAGAATTAGTGGCGTCTCTGGCCAAACAGTCCCAGAACAGCTATAACACTGACATCTACCCGACAAAGTGGAATATTGCCCAGATATGTTCTGTCCACAAAAAGCATGATTAATCCAATCCATAAAATTACCACCCCATCAGTTTATTCCAAAGCATCAGCAAAGTATGGAAGGGATTGTCAACGGTGATATCAAGCAGCATTTTCTTACCAATAACCTGCTCATCAATACTCAGTTTGGGTTCTGCCAGGGCCACTGTCTCTAGACCTCATTAGAGCCTTTGTCCAAATATTGACCATGAGCTGAATTCCAGAGATGAAGTGAAAGTGACTGCCTTCAACATAAAGGCATCATTGGATCCAGTATGGCATGAATGAGCCTTAACAAATTGAAGTCAATGGGAACTAGGAGGAAAACTCTCCATTGGCTATTTGTCATATTTGGTGTGTAAGGAAGGTGGCTGGGATTGTTGTAGAGCTGTCATCTCAGCCCCAGAGCATCATTGCAGGAGTTTCTCAGGGTAGTGTCCTTGGCCCAACCATCTTTAGCTGTTTCATCAATGACCTTCCTTCTAACATAAGTCAGAAATGGGGATGTCTGCTGATGAGTGTTCAGATCAATTCACAAGTTTTCATAAATTAAGCAGCCCATACATGCATGCAGCAAGATCTGGACAACATTCAGGCTTGGGCTTATTAGAGGCAAATAATTCACGCCACACTTGTGTCAGGCAATGACTGTTTCCAACAAAGGTACATCTAACCATCTCTCCTTGACCTTCAATTGTATTACCATCGTCGAATGCCCTCCTGTCAACTTCCTGTCATGGTGACATGGGGGTCATCACTGACCAGAAATTTAACTGGAACAATCACATCAACACAGTGGCTCCAAGAGCAGGTCGGAGGCTGGGTATTATGCGGTGAATGGTTCATTTGCTGAGTCCTGAAAGCCTTTCCACCATCTATAAGGCACAAATCAGGAGTGTGATGGAATGAATACTCCCCATTTGCCTGGATGAGTACAGCTCGAACAACAATCAAGAAGCTTGTAATTATCCAGGAAAACATAGCCAATTTATTGGCACATGAACTATCATCTTAAACATTCCTCCACCACCAGTAGACCATAGCTACAGTGTGAACCATGTGCAAGATACACTGCAGCAATTTGGCAAGGCATCTTTGACAACAACTCCCAAATCCTTGACCTCTGCCACTTAGAAAGACAAGTGTAGCAGGTGCATGGGAATACCACCACCTCCAAGTTACCCTTGAAACCACAAACTGTCCAGACTTGGAACTATATTGCTGAGGGAGTGGAATCTGTTCAGTTCCGATTTATGACAGAAAAGACATGAGGCGCATGCAAAGCAATATGCATTTAGTCAGTGGCTCCCTGCACCATAGGCTGAAGCATGGAGCTCCAAAATGACAGTGCTGACATCAAATCAATGATGCATGCTAATGGACATCATGATTTGCCTGTTCTGCATGCTGCTGGCACACACAATACCTTTCCATAGACTATGTCCGGCACACTTTCCTTTGGAAATGTGTGTGCACACTGCAGACTCCATTTTCAACAGCTCAGGGACCATCTAGCACCCAAAAAATGGGCACTGCAGAGTCCAATTTCACCCTTATCGTATATTGAGCCTGTGAAATGTAACCGTCTCATAGCATGCATGGAAGACTTAGGAAGGAGGGAGAGTGATCTCAGCTGGATCTGAAGATCTGGCCTAATTCCTTCACTAGTGCGCTCCCTTAGTTTCTTAAAAGGTCTCTCCATCACTCAACCCACTTTCGATCTTCCTTCTCACACAAACCTGAAGTGACAACAGGGAAAAAAAGACCGAGAGTGCAATTGTCAAAACAAATCAAGCAAGCAGATGCGCATGGATGACAATAGAAAAATGTGAGGTGTATAGGAAGAGATAGAAAAAAAGAAAAACAGAGAGAAGGGAAGACAAAAGGAAGGAGACAGAAAGACAAAGAGTGTGAGGCAAACAGGAAGTGAGCTTCACAGAGACTGACATTTTTTTCACTCTTGTCTGGTAAGCAGCATCAAGGGAGATCAGCTGTAGATTATACACAATATTACCTCATTTAGACCATCACATGATATCATCTAAATATGAGGGTACAGGAACTGTTTTTGATGTCTTAAGTGTTTTTCTCATGGTGACACGATTTGAATCTCTGAGTAGTGCGACAGTACTATTATGTACTTGAACAAGCTATTATTATTTGTGTACTACATGATTTGAGCGAACTACATTTCTTAAATGTGTTTCCTTTCATTAATGATACTTGGGATTGCATGCTCTGAGTGGTTGCCTTTTTCATGCTATGCTTTTACGATATAATTATTTATCAATAAAATGCAAAGGCAAATATAAAGTAGACAAGCCATGATTTTTTGGATTGCCTGGTAAAGATATTACAAAATATATATTATTGTGCAATAAAGAACTGATTACATTGTGATATTGCAGTGTTCCTTCCAGATCTATTTCTGATATCACAGAAGCACTGACTCTACTCTGTTTATCTTCCAATGAATAAATGAGATGTTTCCTAAATCTTTTCTCTTCTCTTCTGCAGATTGCAAAGATTATGGTCTAATACATCATTTGATTTATTCTCATTATTTTCAATATCCTTTTTTTTCCTATCTATTTCCCTCTCTGTCTCTGTTCAATTTGTTTTCTGCGTGGTACCCTGATATATATTTCTCTTCTATTGTCTGAGGGATTTAGATAACTACAGTGCCCTCTCTCTTTCACAAGTTGCTCTTGCAGTTTGTACTAAATAAGCACATACCTGAAAATGTAGTTCCAATCCCCTACAGAGTACACAAATAAGCCTGTCTTGCATATTAGCCTGAGCACCAATACCTCTGTCCATTGCATGTAGATCTAAAAAAAAAGAAAATTCTATTTTCATCCAAAATCATTGTGCCGAATGCAATTTTGACAGTTGTGCCTTCTGTCACGGTGCAAATCACTTGGCAGGAGAAGTTCTGTAGTGCTTGTATATGTACACATTTCCAAATGTGGTATAAATAAGACTGCTTTTATCTCTGAGTTCATTTTGTCTTAGCAAGCAGAGTTTCTTTTAGCACCACTATTTCACAAGGGATCGCAAAACTCTCAAGGCTGTGCATTTAGAACAAAGGAACCGAATCTAAGGCAGCTACTTGTAATATTACGTTTCTAATCTTCAGTATAATCCAATAGACAATAGTTATTAAATATGATTCATCACTACATGAAATAATTTATGAAAAAATGTTATGTTTCAATTTATACATTGAGTTATTAAATTTCAATAATTAATCTAGCTGTACTGGCAGTCCTATATATTTCCTCTTTGGATTTCGGAAATCATTCTTTCCTGAATTTAAAGTTCGAGCTGACCATATTGGGAAAAGTCACAGCATTATTTATGGAGATCCTATGGAAACTGCAGTTGAGAGTTTGTGTAATTGAATCTATACACTTTCCATTATATTTGGGAAATATTGACCATTTAACAATCAACTATAAATGACTACATTCAAATTTTAACACACACAGCACTTAAAGTGTACTGCAGAAGTATTACAGTTCTGCGCAGAATGGTGGAAACACTTCATGGTAAATATTGCAGCCCTCTGAAGACAAGATTAATGGTAAACCTTTCCTGCAACTATTACAAAGCTTGATTAAATTTACTGAGCTCTATGAGAAGAGATAAGCTTAGCAAACACAAGAGCTGAATAGATTTGTCTTAGATGACTATTAAATAGAGGCCTATGTAAATTCAGCCTTTCTACACGTTCAAAGATAAGTGTTAATGAAATATCATTTAATTCATTGATCTGCACACTGCATTTTAGAAATGCAGCATGCTATACTGAGATATTAAAATAATTTTCCATGAGTAAATGGCAGAGTAGGGCTATTCTCCTCAATATGATGCTTCCCGCTTTCTGTTCTGACTATAAAGAATGTCAGACATTAAAAAGAGAACTTGCTGTGGTGTTACTGTGATTTCAGTTGTGAGGCGCATAACCTCACTCCAATTGGTAGCTGGTTTATCTATGCCTCATCCTGTGCTCTTGAGGGTTGACGGTGATTATCTTTATAACACTGATAAAGAAAATGAAATCCAATAAGCATCTAATTAAACTTCAACAGATTGCACAGATATACTGCTAGAAAGGAGGGACAAATCAGAGAACTCGCCATGTCTTCTGTTTTTGTCCATCAGAAGAATTCATTAAGCTGAATAATATTTAAATAAGCCCATGGGTAAGAATTTAAGAGTCAAAGTGCAAAGAACTTGTCACGAGGTTTACGAAATTCACAGTGGGTAGGGCAATTTTTCACGTCATTACTGTTAAAGGGTTATTTTAACTCTGCCCACCCAATGAAATCAGAGCAGAGGAGTGAGCAGATAAAATCTTCCATGGGACTTAATCGATGAGGACTCACTGTTTCCTGCAGCTTCCAGTCTTAACCCACTGATCCAGACAGGTGAGGTGGACACCTGCTGAAAACTGGAGAGGCCTTAACATTGTGGATCGGACTCTGATCTCACCAGAACCAGACTGCTTTTTAAACCAGAGGTTTACACAGGCCTCCCAGACAAGCCATTCCGAAAGGCAAAGAACCAGGTTTGACAGAGACCTAAAATGGTGTGTTTCTCATTTGTTTTCATTCTTTTTGCTCCTCCAGAACTCATGAAAAAGACTTAGGCCTCCCCGGCCCTGGGCTTTCCCCCTCTCCCCACTGTGAGACCCTCTTGGAATCTCACAACCACTTACCCGAGTAGCTGGGACCATTCTTTTGGTCCTCACTAATGAAGCCCAGCAGCCCAATATTCTGGTCCAGCCCAACTGCCAGCTTTCCCCCACACTGGTTGCATGCAGAAGGCTGACAGGGATTCATTCTACCAAGGTTGGGATGGTGTGCTGCCAATTGGCCCATTTGCCTGCACAACAGCTGCGTTGAGTAAAAATCCGACTGAAGGGACTCAATAATGCAATCAAAATCTACATCAGAACGCTATAGCATTAAATACTAGGCTAGATTTTGTGGGCAGCAATGAAACAGTGTGCTCACCATTGACCTTGAAGTAAACTGCCCATAAAGTCCTAGTGATTTCCGTGGGGTGGACTTCTCCTTTCCTGACGGTAACTTAAATGTGGCATCAAGACAAGGGGATCTCCAGGTATGCAGCAGTGGTGATGTTAGGAAGCAGGGTGAACAGCCAATCACACTGTAGCATTCTCACAGACAACAAACCAAGAAGTAAAAAGCACTTTATTTAATTTAAATTTTCAGATAGTGAAATAAATGATTATGATTGGATTTGGATAGAAGATAAAATATCAAGACAAACATGCCTTAAAGATTTTTTTAAAACTTGAAAATTTCATGATAATAATGGAGAACCTGACATTCCATAAATATAAAATTAGCTTCTCAGGGCCAGTGAGGGTGCATAGCAATAATTAAGCAGTTAGTACACTGTTAAAAACCTTATTCAAAGGATGTAACTTTATCAAGGGTTTTTACAGCATAAAATGGAATTTTCTGTGAATTTATTGATTGTGTAAAAATTGCACTTTAGGGTGGGGGGGGGAAGCATGGTGGCGGGGAGTGGGGGGGCGGAGGGGGTGATGCAATTCCAACTGCGCACTATCTGAATGAGCTTAGATTCACTCACAGCAACTTGTTTTTTCCAGTGCTACTCTATGCATGGGTGGACTCGCTAAGTCACTGTCAGTTTCAGTGGAGTAATGACAATGAACATTAACAGTTTCGCTCTCATTACCACCGCAAATCCTGGCCACTGTATTTTCAGACTGGATGCATTTGTGCTTGTCACAAACATAAAGGCCTGAAAATGTGTACGCTGACAGTAGGTTGATGGGAACCCCAGAAAGCTGCAGGGGTCCGGTTGCATCGGCCTCTGCTGTTTCCAAGATTTTTCAGCAAGCTTAAGAAGTGGTGGGACTGCCAGTCACTCCTTATGAGGCAAATGTTGTCAGGGACAGACATGGTTGTACTCCCTATACTGGAAGATCCTACTTCCAAAGCTCACACAGGACCCTGGTCGTTGACTGCAGACTGATATGCCCATTGCAATTAAGGGCAGAATTTTCCCGTTGGCGCGTGGGGGCGGGCCCCAAACACATGCATGTAAAATGATGCGCAGTGATGTTGGGCGAGCGACCTGACATCACCGTGCGCCATTGCATTATTTCGTTGAGCGGGCGCTCTTTGATCTCCGATGCGAGGCCACCATTAATTAACCGGCCACTTAAGGCACTTGAGGCGTCAATCAACGGTGACTTTTTGGCGCCCGTGCAATCTTCCAGTCGATGCATGGGCACAACGGGCAGGTGGGTAGGACACATTTGTATAAACCTCATCCACGGGCGGGATAAGAGGACTCAGTCGGGTTGCGAATGTGCTCTGTCAAATATTGTTTTTTCAAAGTTACCGATACTTGCCTGTGTGATTTGCAATACTTCGAAATGCATACCAACTGCTTGGACTGGACTCTCAACCTTCAGGTCAACAAAAAGCAGTGAAGAATCCTTTTTTGAGCCTGCATGTTTCAGGAAGCCTTCCCTTAGCCTGGGAATGGGAGCTGAACTCTCCACTGGAGGCACCTCCTCTGAGGAGAAAGGAAGGGCTAGAAGGGGAAAGAGGCCAGAAGTGCACATTCAGCTTCCAGGGGAGCCACCTTTGGGAGGACAGGCGCAGGCACAAGGGGCACAGAGGCAAGAGGTAGCCCAAGGCGGAAGGGGCTGCAGAAGATGCCACTATCCTGCTGCCAGGGTATACAGGCAGTGAAGCAGCTACCTCAATATGTCTGAGGTGCAGTGCTGAAGGAGGCTCCGTCCCTCAAGAAGTGCAGCCAACTATACCTGTCAGATGATTGGGCCTGAGATCTCCGCGAACTATGTGATTGGACACCCCATGCCAGTGGCTCTAAAGGTCCTCAGCTGCCCTCAACCTCTATGCCTCTGGCTCCTTCCAGGGGTCGGTGGGTGATCTTTGTGGTGTCTCCCAAGCAGCTGTCCATACTTATGTCAAGCAGGTTACAGATGCTCTGTTCAAGCATGCATTGACTTTCATCCACTACCATTGGGGCCAGGCAAGCCAGACAGAGCGAGACAGAGGCTTCGCGGCCATTGCTGGCTTCCCCTGCGTCCAGGGTGCAATCGACTGCACGCATGTGGCCATCAAGGCGTCAGCAGGTGAGCCCGGTGCCTTCGTCAACAGGAAGGACTTCCACTCCATGAATGGGCAGATAGTGTGTGATCACAGGATGCTGATTCTGCAAGTCTGTGCCAGGTACCCAGGTAGCTTGCATGATGCCTACATCCTCAGACAATCCCAGGTGCCGGGGCTCTTCAGTGCACCAGCCCGGCTGGATGGATGGCTGCTGGGTGACAAGGGCTATCTCCTCAGAAAGTGGCTCATGATGCCTCTCCGCCATCCAAGAACAGAAGCTGAGCAGCAGTACAATAAGAGCCACACCTCCAGAGGGCTGTGCTGGAGTGAGCCATTGGTCTTCTCAAGATGCGCTTCCCATGCCTGGACCGCAACGGAGGGGGGTGGGGGGGGACACTCCAGTACCCCCCAGATTATATGTTGCTGATAGTGGTTGCATGCTGCACTCTCCACAATCTTGCGCTGGAAAGGGGGGACGCTGTGGACGATGAAGATGTAGATGCATTGGCCGCGGCTGCACACAATGATTCCAGCAGTGAATCTGAGGATGAGCACGCACAGGGAAATGCTGAGGGGGTAGACGCTGACCCGGGCATACTCCAGGGAGGCAGGGACACCCGGGAGGCTTTAATGCAATGAGCCTTCAGCTAGCACACCATATATGGACCTCCTGGACAAGCCTTGGCTGTAGGCTCCATTCTCGAGACCTAAGTGCAAAATCTGCCTGGTTAGGAACATTAACTAAGGGCCTTGCCAATAAAGCTGAATGTCCCACAAATCACTCATAACATTATTGAAAACCATCCACCTGCAGAAGAAAAGACATGATGACATGTCTGAATTTAATATTGCAACCAAAGGAACTTAATGAAACAAAATGAAAAAGGTGTCAAATATTACACTAGCTCATAAAGACCTCATTGCTGGGCCAACACAAAAGCACCAGTGATAAACCCATGGTGTGCCTAGGGTGCCTTATGTTTATGTTTTTGGGTTCTACGTCTTGGTGCTGACCCCTAGCTGGGAGTGGCATCTGAGACAGCCTGCTCACTCTGCTGTCCTGTTGGCCTCAATGACCTTGGTGGTTGTCCTCTGGCCTGTGGAGCCTGTGCTGGCCCCGCCTGGGAGGGAGCTTCCAGTTCCACAGCTGGCATCTCCCCAGTCGTTGCAGCCTCATCGGATGTAACGGTCACAGGCAGAGGGGCGGAGGAGCTGCTGCCCTCATCTGGAGTGTCCTGAGAGGAGCCCGCAGACATGACAGGCAGTTGCTGCGCTGACGTGAGGTCGCTTCGGACCTCCCTGCTCACCGTGGATGGATGGACACCGAGTTGGGAAACATGGTGCCCAGATCATCTCCCACACTGGCACTGACCAGCTGAGGTCAATGCCAATGTGAGGGCTTGCTGGTCCGAGCACATCCCCAGGAAGCCCTGATGGGTCTCCTGGAGAAGCCTCTCCACAGGAGTCGCCACTCTTTCCATGGAGGAAGCATGGCACTCGGACATGAGGCTCATTGCTTCGGCATTTGTCCACGTAGACTCTTCCAACATGGACACCAAGCCAAGCATAGCCTCATGTATCTCCACCAGGTGCTCCTGCATACCTGGCTGCATTTCCTGCGCTTGCTGTGTTGCGGACGACTCCAGAGGCACATCATCAGGCACCGACTGAGCATGTGCCTGGTCCCCTGCAGTACTACAACTGCTGGCGTCATGGGCACTCTCTGTCTCTGCCAGCTCCTCCAGTGACTGTGAAGTGCCCTCACCGCTGTGCCCCAGGACACTAGCCGATGTTCTAATTCCCACCGAGGTGCTAGTATCTGCGCTGGTGCCTGCCTGGTAGAGATGGTGTGATGCTGGTGAGACTTCAAGATCCTCAGGTGTGAGAGGGGACCACTGCTGCTTTTCCTCCTGGTCCTGGTCCGCTGATGCTGAAAGGAAGAACAAGGACATTGGATCAGTTAACGTGGAGATAATGTTAATGTGCGTCCCTGTTCCCTGGACCATTATGCGCTCATCCTTCCATAAGCAATGGTCAAGTCATGTTGCAAACTTCAATCACTGAACATTCAGCACTGCCATGGCTGCTGGGAGAACAATGGGGACCTCACTGCTGGGAAAACATACCTACCCGTGGCACCCCAGCCTCACCGACACCGGTGGATCTGGGCGCATGGCACCTCTCCAGATCGAGGGCCTCCTGCTTGAAGTGGCTGAGAATCGCTAACTGTGCCGGCCCTCCGCCAGTCCTCACCCGCTTGGCTGCATTATGTGCATTCTTCTACTGGAAAGGAGAGAAGAGCATTGATTAGTGCTAATTGTACCTGGATTCTCTTTGTTGACGGGCCACCCCAACCAGAATGGAACATTGAAGGGTTCCAGTGCCTCCTTGACCCGCTGCTGCCGAACACTCACACAAAGATGCTAGGCCTGACCCCCACCCCCTTGGCCAAATGCTGCCTACATCACATGAAGCACCACACGGTCTAACCTTCCATAGCAAAGAGGTGCAAGCACGTGGAGCGTGGAGGGCAGCAGACCGATCGGTGCCAACACCACCTTGAAGCTCCCCTCCCAGCATGTCATCTCCCTGACTTTGACATGTCCTGGAGCTCCAGCACTGCTTCTAGGTGCAGCTCCTCTAGGTTGCCCCCAAAACAGTAATGTGGGTCTCAGTGTAGCACATGCTGCGGGGGCAGAACCCATCTCATTACCACCCTCTCAGGGTGACCTAGGCATGGGCAATATCTGCTGGCCCACCCAGCGAAGGACACATGCCGTCAATGATTCAATGCAGTCACTACACTCAGACTTGGAGCTGGGTGGGGCACCAGGGTGGAAAGCCTACCTGCTGGGTTAAGTGACCAATGCCAACATGGTACTCACCCTTCCTGAGCTCAACAGATCATTGAGAAGCTTTCAACACTGGATTCAGGTGCGCGCACCACGTCATGGGAGCTCACCACCTCCGCCACCTCCTCCCAGGCACGGTTGGTCATGTGGGGGGGCCTCCTCCCCCTGTCCTGGGGTACGAGGACCTCCTGCCATGCTGCCACCTCCTCACGGAGTTCAGCAAGGCAATCATTGGAAAAACAAGGGGCACAGTGCCCCCCTGCCCTCCTGCCTGACCTGCTCACCAACAGCGCTCTGGGGAGACCTTCCACTGGCCATGATTCACAGACTTTGAAAAGCTGCAGCAACTTTTTAAAACATGCGGCCGGGTCGCCATTTGACCCGACAGTCACTGCAGTCCAGCTACCACCCGCCCACTCCCGCTGTCCTCGGGAGCCGCGGTTCACGCGTGAAATGGCGGTGCAGACCCGATCGCGGATGGCGATTGGGTCCACATCCACCCACACCGCTCCCGCTCCCCCCCCACCAAACAGAAAATTCTTCCATAAGTATACCAACCTCAAGATATGTGTAAGGCCTGAAATCCATCCCAATTATTTTTTTTAACCATCCTGATCAGTTTATTTGCATGGGCTGACTGAAGGAGAAATGACTGGGCACCCCCTCTGCCCACTCCCACACCACTACCCCCATGGCATGCAGGCATTGGATTTTCCAGCTGGAAATTAGGTTTCTTCTCACTGATCCCACACAGTCCAGCGGGATGAGCGATAGTACTCGTGCAATAGTTGGGGTTGTGTCCTGAAGGTTTCCAGGGTTGAATTATTCCGAAAGAAAGGGCACTAGTTTTTATCATCGATGCTTGTCTTTAAAAGAAATCAGATGTGACATTTGGGCTCCTCGTTTTCCCAATGTGATTGAAAAAATAATCCAACAGCTTCCTTTTCCTATCTACAACAGAATGAATTGGCTTCCCTGGGCATTACGTAATTTCCAAATCTATAGAATAAAACTGTTTTGCACTTGTGTTGAATGAAAGATTCAAACTGATGCTACATCAATATCAGTGTAGAATACTGGGGAGGATAGTTCCTAACTATCATAATTGACATGACCCTTTGAAGTATTACAATCTTCAGGAAGAAATATTTATCAAAGCTTTCTTTTCAATCTTAACATCGCAGTGGCATAAGTGCATTGAAATACAACATAAAGAGAGTGCATGTGACATGATCATTACAGCAATGAAATGGCTGTTCTCTGAATCCAGATAAAGAAAAAGATTTGCCAAAAATCTTTCATAAAGATAAAGCCTCTTTAAAGTTAAAAAGTCAATAACATATTGTAAGCAGCTTCATGATCATTTGAAAACATCAAAAATTACATGACTTAGTGAGGTCACATGATTTATAAATTCAGATGGTGGGCAAAGACCAACAACTTTCCTATCTTGTTAATGAATCATTTTGCCTGCCCTCATATAAAAGCAAAAAACTGCGGATGCTGGAAATTCAAAACAAAAATAAAAATACCTGGAAAAACTCAGCAGGTCTGGCAGCATCTGCGGAGAGGAACACAGTTAACGTTTCGAGTCCGTATGACTCTTCAACAGAACTAAGTAAAAATAGAAAAGAGGTGAAATATAAGCTGGTTTAAGGTATTTTTATTTTTGCCTGCCCTCATATTTCATCACGGCCTGAGCAGAGGTTTAGGCCATCTCGTCATGCAGATGATACCTCACTCATTTATGCCAGAGCCTTTTCACTTGTGCAGAAAACATAGGGCAGCATCTTCTGGCTGGCGTGCAGAGTCCGCACGCCAGCGCTTAAAATGTCATGCAAGCGTCCCGATGTCAGCGCGCGGCATCTCGATATTTTGATCGGTGGGTGCGCTATGCGACGGGACCCGTGCCCACCATTAATTAAAGGCCTCTTTAAGGCCCTTAACTTGCCAATCGTTGATGATTTTGTGGGGCCCGTGCGAACTTCGGCTCGGCGCAAGAGCCTAACGGGCAGGCGGGTGGGTGATTTTTGTACAAACCTCATCCAGTGGCAGGATGAAGTTTGATAGCGGTTTTAAAAATGTTTAAGAAAGTTTTTGTTTATTTCATTAACACGTCCCATCTCGTGTGACATTTTCACATGAGGGGGACATGTTAATGAAATTTTTATTGTTCTATTTTTTATATTTGCCAGCCTTTCAGCGATCTCCCTGAGGCAGCACTTTCGCGAGAGAGTGCACTCTGACAGTTGGGGAATCCTCTCCCCCCCGCACAGGAAGCGCTTCCCGTCGGGTGGCCCACTTAAAATGGCGGCGGGGCCCATTTCGGCGGCTGCGATCAGCTGCCCGCCCGCTGCCGAGCTGGAGGGGCCTGCCTGCCCATCAAGGGCAAAATTCTGCCCATAGGTTATTCTGGTTTCTGGTGAAAATTGGTTATAACATGTTACAGTGAAATTTGAAGGTTTTTATACAGGTGATAGAATTCTATATATGGGATGAATCACTCTTTGGAACACATGCAATCATTACATCATTCCTGTGAATGGGCTGATATTGTTCAAAAATTTGTTAATAGATGTTAATAGTTTTTAGGCAGAAAACTTATCAGGTTGGCAAAAATGCATTAACACATTAAAACATCAACAAAATGTAAATGCTAACTAGATACCAAAGAACAACATGAAAACTTTTAATAAAGCATGAAACTATTCAAGCTCATCTTTACAGTTCGATGATTCTGCCTCATCTTCTGAGGCTACAGGACTCTGATAAGTCACACGATAATTTACATTTATTTTTCAGCCACTCATACACAAGTGCCAACTCTCTATTAAATGGGGAAATAATGGGGTTAAGTTTGCCCATGCGCATGCCTATGACTTAACAGTCAGCAGACCTGGTTGAACCAATCAATGGGAGCCTTTCTCTGCTATCTTTAGTGGGCTACATGCACAAGAAAAGCTTGTCCAGCACATTTGTTTGTGGAGCACTAATTTAAATGAGTTTCCAGTTCTTAAAGATGTCATTAAAGGGGAAGTTACGGTGGGTATAGAGAAGTATTGAAGTTGAACAAAACTTCACAGCAAAGACAGGTGAGTAACACTGTTCCATTTTATGTTGAAGAGATGGAGTTCTTGTTGCAAGATTGGCCAAAGTAGCATGGCCTAATTTTGGGGCTGAAGATCACCATTCAGTAAAGCTCCTCCTTGGCCCAACCATCTTCAACTGCTTCATTAATGATCTTCCTTCCATTGTTAGGAAATAGAGACAGTTTGAGAAGGTACATTGGTTATTGTAGGTGTTAAGAATGAGTTTTAGCTTTAAAGTTTAAGTTTGATTTGTATTTCTGTATTTGTGTTAAGGTCAAATTGAGTTTTAGTTTCACTTTAAAAGGTGTTTGCTTTTCTAATGAGTTTTACGACTGCAAGTTAACTTAAATGAACAAGAGTAGAAGAATTGGGCTGTTGTCTAGCAACATGGGCCCAGAGAGGCACGTCCCTCCCACAGACACACACGCAGAAGAAGAGAAACAGCAGTTTGATTTTGGAAGCCATTTGAATTCAGTTGGTTTTGAAAGTAGCTGCCAGGAGAGACTGAAGCAAAGGGGACAGATGGCCAGTCCTAAGAAAAGCTATGAAAAACCCCAGAATCCAGGGGAGTAGAACGGGGGAAAGTCCCAAAGAGACCTTCTAGTCAAAAGAAGGGCAGGAATCTGGAAAAGTTCCTGTTAAGTAAAGTTAAGAGTGAAGGGCAGAAGGAAGGGTTCCAAGCTTCAGGTTTAAAGAGACAAAAGCTGCAGAAAGCAGATTTAAAGTGAGATCTTGCAAGAGGCTAGTAGGTCAAAAGAGACCACTGAAGGCCTGTAACCCTTTGCTATGGGCATGTGAAGCAAGGTACTGTTGACGGCTGAGTTGGTGAGAGAGTTAGTGGAAGACAGCTTGAATGTCTGTGGTGACCCAGGGAAGAAGAGCATCAAAAGGAGAGTTCAAAACCCTGGAATTGGAAGGCATCTGAGAGAAAACATCAGTTGGAAGAGGATTCCAAGGCAAGGAGATTGGAAACCCTCATGTGAAAGACGGAGTGCAGTGAGACTGGTTGGCTCACAGTATGACAAGTGTCTGGGGTGAGTTGAGGAGAGATCCATAGCATCTGGTTGAGGTGGCATCTGTCACTTGGTTTCCGAGTGTGGTATGTCTGACCACAGGTTGTTAATTGGTTTACATGGATGGTACTTACTGTTAACATCAGAGTGCAAAATAGCTTTTGTAACTTGTGTTATCCCTACAAATCTGTATATATCTGTAATGGTATAGTTGTGAGTGAAGGAATATTATAATATAGTTCATCTTTTCTTCTTTAATAAATACTTTATTTTTTTTTTAAAGTTCATTAGCTGTCTCCAGTGTCTGTTCAGTAGTCCTTCTCCACATATGTAAAAAAACAAATAAAATTTAGGTAAAGGCAAAATAAAATCTCAAATAAAGGTTAGGATCTATCAAGCTGGGTTCCACTCTGAGATCAGACTTGTCCAGGGGTAATCTCAGTTGAGATCATAATGCCATCATAAGGTCAGAAATGTTTGCTGATGATTGCACAATGTTCAGCACCATTCACGACGCCTCAGATACTGAAGCAATCCATGACCAAATGCAACAAGACCTGGACAATATCAGGCTTGGGCTGACAAGTGGCAAGTAACATACAAGTGCCAGGCAATAACCACCTCAAACAAGAGAGAATCTAACCATTGCCCTTGACATTCAATGGCATTCCATCACTGAATTCCCTACTATCAACATCCTGGGGTTAACACCGGCCAGAAACTGAATTGGACTAGCCATATGAATACCGTGGCTACAAGAGCAGGTCAGAGGCTAGGAGTCCTGTGGCGAGTAACTCACCTCCTGGATCGTCAGAGCCTCTACATCATCTACAAGGCTTTCATATAGATTTCTTGTGGGCCCATCAAACCTGACACAACCCTAAATAATGAAACTTTAGGCTCTGTGGGAAGTACCATTCCAAGCCTTGTAGACAATCATTGCCTTCTTCTGCATACTGGTTCACTGAACAAAAACTTCATGACAAGTGTCTCATGTAACTAGCAGATGTAGATTACAAAATAATTTCAGACTTCCAGGCAAAAGCTCTCATCAACTATTAGAATGTTTCACAGTGGGGTTAGCCATAGATACAGGAGTTGGTCCTGGTTTCCCCTAGCATCTCTCCTTTGTTAAAATTTTGCCACTATAAACTACCAACTACTAATGGCGTCAAGAGATGTGGCCATGCATACTATTTCTATGGTCAGATGTCATTAATTGAGTCCAAGGCCTGGATTTTCTGTGCCTGCCAGCGTGTTTGGTGGTGTGAGCGGACAATATGGCACGATCGGATTCACAACGTCGTGAAACGATGGCGGGCCTCGTTTCCAGTCATTGGACATCAGGAACCTAATTGTGGTACATCTGCATATCATTATTAGGTCTGCATGCTGGAATCATCTCCCACCTCCCCCCACCAACACTGCTGGATCATGCACACACATCGGTGGGAAAGCACGCCGCGTTATCACAACAGCATATAAAAGGCATGCACTTGGCAGGCTGCACTTTGAGGGGAACTTGGAGGTGAGTGCACAGTAACGTTGCGCAGTGCTTGCCAGGGTTGCCTGTT
Source organism: Cetorhinus maximus (assembly GCF_964194155.1). Classification (NCBI taxonomy): domain Eukaryota; kingdom Metazoa; phylum Chordata; class Chondrichthyes; order Lamniformes; family Cetorhinidae; genus Cetorhinus; species Cetorhinus maximus. The sequence goes on along the minus strand of NC_135880.1, from coordinate 158,493,965 downwards.
CGACTTCAAGCTTGAGCGCGTTGGGGTCAGCGGGGGCAAGGGCAGCCCTGTGGTTGAGGTAACTTGGAGGGTGGAGACAAGGACAGTCCTGCGGTTGAGGTGACTTGGGGTGGAGGGAAGGCTAGGGCTGCCCTGCGGTCAAATGTAGCGCACAAGCATTCGGGTGGGGGGTAGGGTGGGCGAGGGAAACGACCACACATCAGGGACATCTTATATAAAATGACCATTCCTCTGCAACTGAGACAGTTCAGTTGCAGCCACATCGATATGATTGGAGTTGGGCTTCTAGCTTATCTGCCCACTCAAGCAATGCAGAGGCTTCAAAGTGCTACCAAGTGTTCCGAATCTTTTCACGCCTCAGGCACAGACTGCAAAGCCATGAGCGTTTTAATGGACTGCAGAACAGTTGGACGACTGTGCACCTTGTACAATCTCCTTGCTAAAATTGCCCATGGAGCAGCTACTGGTGGAGATGCTCACAGCCGCTTGCAATGTCATCATCCCGGTTTGGACCAGTCTCCCCCATGGTTCAAGCTAACTGTGCAGCTTTGCAGTGCAGGTTAGGAGAATGCCTGTGCCTGAACTAAGAGCACAGCATGCAGTCCAATGGGCAAAGCTGCCATCAACCGGTCAGGTGGAGAGAGGTGGAGGTGGGTGGAGTTTCGAGCAGCAGTGCAGCGCACTAATCTCTGGCCATCCAAGTGGTAGCCAGCACTCTCTGCAATGGGTTAAGGGGCCTTCACTCTTAACCATGGCAGATTCTTAGTATGCCCATGCTAAACCATGTGTCTCTCTCTGTCATCCTGCATGAGGAGTGCATCAGATTCATGGAGCCCGGTGAACTGGCTGTATGCCTGATGGCCTCCAGAGGGTGAAGACGATGGAGGAGAGAGCAACTGAGGTGCCTGGCTCTGCAGAGGGAGGAGCAGTACCCTCAGAAAGAAGGGGCGACTGGGGCTCCTGCACACACCGCTGAAGAGCCACAGTGAGCATCGCTGGTTGGCACTTAGCAATACTTGGGGTCTATAGACACCACCTTTCATTCCTGCAATTGACCGAGAACCAATGTCACCAAAGACAACGCATGTCTGGAACTGGTTGGTCACATTTGACACTTGCTGCAAGATTTGGTACCATGGGGACGTGGAGGGCATCCACTGCCAGTGGCTGTGAAAGTGACTGGGGCACTCAATTTCTGCACCAGTGGCTCCTATCAGGGCTCCACAGGTGACCTCTGTGGGATATCACAAACCTCCACCCACAAATGAATCCATGTGGTCACAGATGCCATCTCCGTGAGGGCACACAACTTTGTATATTTTGCCCAGGACCAGGACAGCCAAGATGCAAATGGGATTAGATTTGCCCACATCATTTGCCCATTGCATTTTTCGGTGGGTGCCATCGATTGCACTCGCATGGCGCTCAGATCTCCATCACAACACGCGGTCAACTACAATAACCTCAAGGGCTTCCATTCGCTGACAGTGCAGCTGGTGTGCTACTACCAGAAACGCATCCTGCAGGTCTGCGCATGGTTTCCAAGGAGTGTGCATGACTCCTCCATTCTCGGACCAGTGACGCTATGCTGCTGAAGGGATCAGGTGCTGAAGGCAGACAAAGGATCAGATGCTTCTAAAGTTTCATGGCTGCGTCTCTATGATATGACCCTGATTACAGAGCACTAGCGAGCTGCCACCAGATCCCTGATGTATTCCAGTATCCACAGAAGCTGTAGGAACGTCTCCTCAGGGATGAGGGCTACCCGCAGAGGATATGACCCGTGCGGCGGCCTCAGACTGCAGCAGAGTGATGCTATAATGAGGCTCATGCTGCAACGCAACTTGGTGAAGCAAACCATTGGGATGCTGAAAATGAGGTTCTGGCACCTGGACCAGTCTGGTGGAGCCCTTCAATATAGTCCACACAAGGTATCGTGCATCGTCATTACCTGCTGTGTCCTTTACTACCTGGCGCTGCAACGGGGAGAGGAGCTGGCTGAGGAGGAGATGGAGGAGCTATACATCTCCTCCAATGAGGAGGATGCCAATGGGGATGTGGGTGATGAAGTCCTTGAAGGTGGCAATCTTGGGGATGAGGCCCTTGCACTGGCCAGATGAGGCAGGCGTGCTCGGGAAGCACTCCAAGCTGCTAGATTTGTAGAGGATGATGATGACATGCAGTGAGGAGACCTCATGGATCCTATATTGCCTCTGTGTCCAGTCTGGCTTATGGCAACGTTCATATCCTCTGTGATAATGCTCCTCTCATGGAGACGCAGGGGAGGCCCTAATAGTCGCTCAACTGCAGGAGGATGATGACGACATGCAGTGAGGGCACTCCATAGACCTTCACATAGCCTCTGAGAATGCCTAGCTCCTGTCTGGCCAAGGGTAGCTCGCTAGTGCTCTGTAATCAGGGTCATATCATAGAGACGCAGCCATGAAACTTTAGAAGCATCTGATCCTTTGTCTGCCTTCAGCACCTGATCCCTTCAGCAGCATAGCGTCACTGGTCATAGATGCTGAAGAGCTGGGGGCCAGCCAAACCTTAAAGGTGTTGAGAGCACACAGAGAATGATGGAACTCTGTGACACTTGCCCACTGCATTCTGGAAGCAGTGACGAGCACCATTTGAGGTGCAGGCATCAGTAATGTGTCCAGGGAGTGTGAGGACGGACCACCACTTTGGTCTGAAAGCTACACAGAGCATATGGAAGAGGCCCAGGACTGAGACACCTGCCTTAACTTGTGCAGAAATGTTCCACATCTGAGTGACACAAAAACTGCTCATATGTATAAGTAACTAACACATGTGCCCAGCCTGTGCAACTACATCTTCTTAACATTCCTAGCCCTGTGCTACAGCTTGGTACACTGCAGGTATTCACAGCGGAGGTGGAGCCAGTCTGCTGACTGCTATGCCCTGTCTTTGATGATCTTGACGGGCATCCTCTGAAGGGCCGAGACCTGGAGGGCCCTCCGCCTGCTTCTGGGGTCCGCTGTGTGGCAGTGGCACCCTCTTTGCTCTTTGGCCCGTGGAGCTGGAGTTGCTGAGGTCACAGGAAGAGGGGATTTGGATGGGCCGGACACTCCTGGCATCATCTGGATGGTTGGCCCCGGGGTGGGGGTACACCTGCTGATACTCCACCCTATAGGTGCCCGAGGTTCCCTGGCTGACTCCTGGAGGAGAAGGGGTAGCTGGAGTGAGATCGAGCTGCCCCACACCATTCACGCGTTGATACTGTTGGAGGCCAACAATGTCATCAGCAATGGAGTTCAGCCCGCACAGCAGCGCAGAAGTGATATCCTGGACCAAGGTCTCCATGGCAGCCACCATCCTACCAGTGTTGACCTCGGTGCGTTGGCATGCCAGCACTATCACCTCAGAGTGAATGTGGATGGATTCCTCCAAAATGCCTTGCAATCTGAGGAGTGCAGCAGACATCCCTTCCTGATGTTCCCGAGCTTGCCTTTGCAGCTCCAGCAACTGTGAAATTACCGAGTCCAGAGGCTCGTCATCTGACTCAGACTCAGCAACGTACTGGCCTCCAGCAGCCCTCCGAGTGCCGGAAACCTAGGATGTCCCTGCTGCCATCTGCTGTGAATCAGACAGTGCGATGTGCTTACTACATTGTGACCCTGAGGCTACTCTAGAACTAGGTCCCACCAAGTTGCATGTCCCTGCGCTGGAGGAGGGCCTGGGTGAGCGCTCTGATGGGTCTTCAAGGAGGGTGCCTGTAGATTCTTCTTCCGAAGTGAGCTCTGGGCTTGATTGGAGACTCTGGATCATGGATCCCCTTGTCTGTTTCCCAGATTTGCCTGCGAAAGCGAGCAGAGATAATTAGAGCATGGCAGTGTCCTGTGAAACAAGGTACATGACTCACAGCATGGCTGTCTGATGGATGTTGCGCTGCTGGATCCTCACTTGGTGGAGCACTGCCGACCTCATCATCAGCACAGGACCGGTCCAGATCCTTGCTGTCCAGCAGGATGACTCAATTTTCAAAGTCTGTTAGGATCTTGATGTCAGGCATTCCTCCACCAGTCTATGACCTCTCCCTTTTTCTGTGTGCCAGCTTGTCCTGCATAAAGCCAAATGGAGAGAATGTAAGCGGGACACCTGCCATGCCAGATGATAAGTATGCCTGGCATGAGTGAGTGGTGAGTGGTGCCATGAACCGGATGAGGACAATGATGGTGTGTGTGAGAGAGTGTATGGTGATGTCCCTTGAACTGGCTGTGAGTGAGGGCCCTGTGGATGTGTAATGGGTTCGTGAGTGTGTGAGTTGAGAGTGATGAGAAAAGTGACTTACCCTAGTGAAATCATTCATTCAGAGATCATTCGTCCTCTTGCGGCATTGGGTAGCTGTCCTCTTTTTCAGGGCGTTAGCACTGACCACTGCAGCCACAACCTCCCAAGCCAGGTTGGTGATGTTACTGCCCGTTCTACAGCCAGAGCGGGGGTTGTGGACATCATGTCCAGCCTCCACTGTGTCCAAAAGACACATGAGGGATGCGTCATTGAACCTGGGGGCTGCAGTGTGTGAGTTGAGAGTGATGAGAAGAGTGTCTTACCCTGGCTGAATGGAGGAGATCATTCATCCTCTTGTGGCACTGGATGGCTGTCCTCTCTTGCAGGGCATTGGCACTGACCACCGCTGCCACCACCCTCCAAGCTGGATTAGTAATTTTGATGCCCTTCTTGCGGCCAGAACGGGGGTAGAGGACATCATGGCGGGTCTCCATGGCATCCAAAAGGTGCTCGAGGAACTCGTCACTAAACCAGGGGGTTGCAATCTTCTTGCCATCTGGGACCATGTCTTCTTTGCAGCAGTCCTGGACTGGAAGCACTGAGAGGTGTTCATGATTCTGCACTTTAAATATGGCTCCCAGCATGAGGAACCAGTGAGATGAAGGTGTGGCGGGCTAATGAGAGCTCACCCGCCATAGAAATGGCATATTTCCCAGGAATGCATGATTAACGAGGCGGGATTGGGACGATACGGCGTGAAAAGCCGCCATTGCAGCTGGCGGGTAAAACTTTCTTCATCCTGCCTGCCACCGCACTTCGTGAAAATCTGTGATGAATCTGCCCTTTATTTTTGTCTCAAGGGTAGTGAACTTTGGTGCTATTCATATGCAATATGGAGAAGTGAGGCTCTTATTAGTAAAGTATATTATAATTCATAGGGAAGGCTTCTTTGGAATGTTCTGTGGGAATTTGGGACACTTGTGGATTGAATAGATTCATTGCAAACATTTAAATTCCAAGTTATGAAATGTTTTGCTGTTGTTTTAAATCAAGAATGTTGGTTCAATTCTATGATGGTGAAAAGAATTGTACATAACAATGCAAAGCTATGTTTTCCAATATGCGTTTAGTACAGCGTTGGTGAATTTCCACTTGTAGTCTATTGGAAGGAAGTATTGTGTGACCTTTTCTCGTTCATTATACCTTTATCTGCTTTGAAGTTATTTTGACAGGATTTTATTTTGATATAGTGGAACTTTAATGAGATTTCTTGTAAGGCCTTTATCACTGTAACATTTATTGATGGCCTACCAGCATCGCTGATGATACCTGGTGAGATTGTTAATTTGCTTTATTATTATTCTAGATTGTAACTAGAGAATGAATCCTGGCCATGAGTGATATTATTGTTTTATTTTACTTTATGTAACTGTCTTGTAGCACAACCAACTGCTAGGGAAAGAAAACATGGCAGAGGAATAAAATTCAGTCAGGCTTGTAGTTTTCATTGCCTCTCCCCCTTAGTATCCTGGAAATGGCAGGTTACAAACTGTTGCTTTCAACCTGGCTTGTACAAAACTTCTCTTTGTTTGCTAAAAAGGGAATTTTTAAAATTAATCTTCTACCATGTGTATACTACAAAGTAATATATGGGGTTTATTTCTCCTCCAGCATGTTGTAGGTCTGGGTTCCCTTTATTAAAAAAGAACTCTAACCTATTAAATTAGCACTTTTGGCTGTGGAATTCTGCCCCCTGAGAGTGTAACACACACAGTACACCTTAAAAAATGCTCCAGGACTAGGATAGGTTATAACTAATTTTGAAATGCTACCGACCAAATTCAGTATTTGTATTCTTCCTCTTCAAAGAAACATTCCGCCAGCTTTTCTGTGCTTTTGAGTCACATTCCTATTTTCTGGGAACTACTTTATTACTCTTATATTTTTAGATCTGTGTCTGAGTCCCATTAGGGGCATTTCTGATCAGTCCCATTTTCCCATTCTCCCACTGAAAACCCTGCTGTCTTTGGACAGTTTGCTTCTGGAGAAATTGTGTTGCAAATCACAGTGTTTAAAATAAAGGTGCAAATGAGCAAAGTCACAGTCACACTTTCTTACAAAATAGGTGCAAATTTATTCATGGTGCAGGACCATCTTTATCAGTTTCTGAAACAACAGATGTATATGTGCATGGCAGATCTTTAGATCAGAAACTAGTCCTCAGTGATTGAGAGGTAAGCAAAGAAGTGCGAGTATCATCCTGATATTCTTGTGGCAATGTACAGTTCTGCAGATATACTGTGATCACGGGATCTTTTAAAATATGCATCTTTCATATTTTTTCATGGGTGTGTGTATATATATCCTTGTAGCAACATTGCAGTGTATCAAAATAGATCAATGCATTGTTCATTTGTGAAAATAAAACTGGAAGAAAATAAACTCCAATTACATAAACAACATATTTGAGATTCACATCAAATGCTGTGCGTATTTCAAAAGTAATTTTCTGCAAGTTGGAAATAAATAAGGAGGCAGTAATTCTCCGCAGAAACCCTTCACCTTTTCTAAGGCTTTCTCGAGTACATTATCAGGAGATGAAAATGTTGGTGGATTGCATAAATAGCTTAAACCTCATTAGAATATGTCATGCAAAGAGAAAAGGGTTTCACCAGCTTTCAAGGAGCTGAAAATGACCAAAGAAGCTTAAAAGTTTAAATGTGTCTTTTTGTGAGCACTTTTTAAACTAGAATGCTGGTTCTACAGATATTGAAGATTTTACTTTGCTCAGCATCTCAAATTGTTTTCTAAATATTATTTCTTTTAGTCCCCTCTTGCCTTCTGGTACATTAAATATTTTATGGCCAGGCTAAAGCATGGAATTGAAACTGCCATCTTAAATCAGTGGAAATCTATATTGGTTTACGGGCTGTCACAGTACCAAAGCTGTTATACCAATCTCCTCAACAAATCATCATCTCATATTAAGTGCTCATTACCTAGTTTAGTACTGGATGTGCAACAGAATGATTTATTTGGATGGCTAGAAAGTATTCTATTTGATGTCTTCTATTCTTATTGTATTAGGACACATATATAACTGATAAAACACTTGGGGTCAATCATGTATAATCATTGACTTTTTACTTTTACTTACTCTGGAGTGAAGCTCAGATACAAAGAATGAAGAATTTTATGCGGTAAAATCTCAGACAAAATTGTTTGTTTGTTCTATATTGTATAACAATGTAGGGAGTTTTTGACTTATCTTCCTGTGACTGTTCAAGCCTCACCCACAGACCTTCTTCCTACATCCCTCAGTCCCCTCTTTCTCCATCTACCAGTTTCATTATCATAAATTCAGTTCTGCAGATATTATTCTGATTTAGTTGGTGTTGGCTGCCCCCTTAAACTATTTGGTCACCTGTTTCTTACGGAAATTGTCTCATAATCTCCTATGCCTCCTAGCAAAACCTTGAATGTGCAATGAAATTCCCTACCGGATGTCTGTCTTTTACACATCTGTACTCCTTCAATCTATTTGAAAGTGAGCCTGATGTTAACACTGGCATTACAAACTCTATAGAAGTAAAAAAAAAAGTGCTTATGCTCGCAAGCTTCAGTGCATCATTCAACTGAAATGAAAAGCACAATTTCCCTGCACCCCTATCATATCACCAAGAAGAATAGTTTGCTCCCTTCACACCAAGGTAGGGCATGTCCAACTGAATGGTCAAACATGGCTAACAAATTAGTCATTATTTGGATCTGAGTAAACTTCCCATCTTGCATGGTTATTACTATTTGTCTGCTCATAAATGCACACCTTGACAAAGGCTATTTTGGGAATACAATGGGCAATCTTTTGCTAAAAATACCTTAACATAACTTATTTCTAAGTTATTTCTGTGGAAAAATGTCAAGAGGATTCCAAAGCATGGCATTCTTGATCCAATCTTTCTAGGCTTGCAGTTAACCTTACCTGGTTAACTTATTTCACAGCTCTCTTACTGCTCTACTTCCCAACTTCCCTCTTTTTGTAAAATGTATTCCTAATAATTGAGTCTTTCACTATGCTAAAAGCGTTTGCTTGCCTCATCTTTGTTAATTCCCTTCAGAATCCCTTCATCTCATGGAGGCTGGAATATTAAGAGATGGAAGGTAGTCTACAGTTCTATAAAGCCCTACTGAGACCCCATTTAGAATACTGCATTGAGTTCTGAATACCACAGCTCAGTTATCATTCTGAAGATGATCATATTTCACACTCTATTGAAATCAAGTCAACATGATTGAATGCTATTTTGGTGATTTTTATTTAATTGTTTTACCAGACTGCTGGAAGCTCTCCAGCTTCACATCTTCAATGGCCAGGATTGCCAACACTCCACTGACCTTAGTGGCCCCTCCTTTGCGTTTGTTATGTTTGGAGGGCCCTCTCTAGTTCTTTCCTTTTAACTGGTGTCCTGTGTTCCCTTGTCGTGCAAGAAGGAAAAAAAGAGACCTATGAGTGAGTGCAACTGCATCTGTTCATCCAGTGGATGGAGTTAATTTTGTTAAGACAGTGATGAGGAAAAGGCATGACATTGCAAAAGAATGGACTTAAGAGAGAGTAGTGGATGGATAGATGGGGATGTGAGGAAGTTATTAGAAATAGGATGGGTGCACCTGCAAGGTTAGTGCTTTTACAGAGTAATATGCTGGAACAGGGTGGGGGGGAGGTGGTGCGAGGGGGTGAATGCTCAGCAGGATATATAGGTGATTATCCCACTGTAATCACAATTTGTGACCTACTTAGGCCATTAAAGTACTTTCTGCACAGAATCTAAGGGATGAATTTTAAAGCCCTGCCGCTGGTATAATTGTCACTTAAGGGTCTCATTCTGTTTTGGCCACCATAATACATGCAGCAGAAGAAGGTGAAAGCAAGGGCAGGCAGTCCAGCAGCTTTCACTGCATGCGTTGCTGACAGGTAGGAGGGGGGGGTGGCGGGGGGCGCCTATGCCCATCGGAGGCACCTCCTCCAAGATCCCTTTACGCCTCCCCTCCAGTCTAGAAAATATAGGCCCCTCCCACCCTTCCTTCCCCTCTTGTTGTGGTATGCCAAGCAGTTGCATCCAAAATCCCCAGACTTACCTGAACTTCAGCATCCAAGACATTTATTCTGCAGGGAATGGCTGTAGTCTCAGCAATGGCCACTACCCAGTCCTGGCACTGCAGGGACAACAGAGCTGCTGGCCAATCAAATTAGCCGGAACTCTCTCGGGTGGGACTTCCTCACAGATGAGGGCGGATGTCCCACTCTGAATCAATTAAGGCTGCCCGCAGCATAATACCGCTATACAGCTGTCTGGTTTCTGGTTGGCGCAGTGATGATGGACTTTTTGGTTAGGGGTGGTGGGTAATCCGTCCCCCTGTAAAATCCATCCCTTGGAGTGTGGCACTATGTTCATGCTGTTGATTCCGCCGCTACATTCATCCATACCTCCCTAGCCTCTGCTCTAGCCCTTTTCCTCCCACTGGGACAGTATCTGACATCTCACAGCCCCAGCAGCACATGTAGAGAGGAAAAAGTGACTCAAGGCACTGCCTTTCCTTATTTGGAAACCATTCTGCCAGTTGCTCCTCTTTTCTTCCCAGCTGCATGTTTTGGGGTGTCCCTTTAAATGCTAGAATTGGGATTGCATCATGTGGTTCTACATCGTGCCCACTGCTGCTGATTGGAATAAAGGAAGTAAGCTGGTGAAGTTAAAATCCACTGGCAGATGCACTGCACTTACTTCTGGGTTTCCTGAATGCTATCAAATCCCCAAGCCCATCCCCCAGTGTGTCATGGATTTAAGATCGAGCCTGTGTTCCTAAAACTTCAAATAATTCAACTCAAAGTGTAGTCTTTACCAAGGAGAAGCTCCACTTCCTTGGCATCATTTTGTACCTTAAATTCCTGATACTGACTGTATTGTACCCAATCAAAAGCAAAAATGTTTTTCTTATGATCACATGAACTGAGCCTTCACAGTCCCTCAAAGAGGAGTCTAACCAAACACTCAAAGAAGAAGAAATTATAAACCTTGCTCAATCTCTTCTTTCTATGGAAGCCAATGGGGTGTATAATTTGTGACAGATCAGCTATCACCTATTTTGCATCCCTGCTAAAGTTCAATTTTATCTCCCACTGTATTGCTTCTTAAGTCCTAATTCATCATAGGCTTTTCTCAAATGAAATGAAAGCTATCTAAATCATCGGTGATACCATTTTCCTGAAAGAGCATTGGCAAAGCTTTTAGTCATTTGCCTGCAAACATAAGAAGTGCTGACAGCATTTACATCAAGGTACATCACCTTGTCACGTGCATGACAATGTGATGAAAATGATACATGTCTTTTGTCTCTCACCAGACAATGAAGGTTTTTCATGAAGACAATGTCACTTTAAATCAGTTTTCCTCTCTTCTTTTCTCTGTCTACACATTATCCTGTATAGGGTCCGTTATTACTTTCAGTTTAATACTCTGACTAGATGCAGTTCAATTTTTTTCACCCTATAAGAAGTAGGAGTTTTTTGATGTACTAAATGAATTTGAAATAATTCCCTTTTTTCACATTGATTGTATTGTTAAAAGGGTAAATCTTTGACTTGGGAAGAACTATTCTCTGGCAACTACAATCCAGAAAAAAAATCTTTTTTTTTCATTATAATGATTTGACAGGTTCAAAATTCTTCCTTTACTAAGCAATCCCACAACCAGCAGATCAGATCAATGGTCCGCAGTTATGTCACACCCAGTCGGGAATGGCTATGGACAATTAAACAAGTAATCAAAAGGAGAAAGCTCCACAATTATTCCCATCTTCAAATATATGGCATCCCAGCACATCAGTGCAAAAGACAAGGCTGAAGCATTTGCAACCATCTTCATCAGAAGCACCAAGTGGATAACCCATCGTGATGTCCTCCTGATGTCCTCAGTAGCATGGAAGCCAGTCTTCAGGCAATTCAATTCACTGCAGGTGGCATCAAGGATCAGCAGAATGCATTGCAAGGCTATGGGCCCTGAGAACATCCCTGCTGTAGTACAGAAGACTTGTGCTCAAGAACTAGCCCAGCCCTCGGCAAGCTGTTCTGTACAGCCCCAGGTACATCCTGTCCACAAAGAGCAAGACAACTCCAATCTGGCTAATTACCACCACATCAGCAGTAACATGCGAGCTGATGCTCAATTTCAGTTCTGCCATGGCCACTCCACTCCAGACCTCATTGCAGCCTTGGTCCAAGCATGACCAAGGAGCTGATTTCCAGAGATAAGGTGAGAATGACTGTCCTTAATATTGAGCCAGCATCTGAACAAATTTGGCCTCAGGATATTTTCCTAGGCCCAATCATCTTCAACCACTTCATCAATGGCCTTCCTTCCATCAGGTTAGAAGTGGGGATATTCACTGATGGTTGCACAGTGTTCAGTCCCATTCGTGACTCCTCAGATACTGAAGCAGTCCATGTCTACATGCCGTAAGACCGGGACAATATTCAGGCTTAGGCTGTGTTATAGAGTTGATTTTCCAGACAGCTTTTCTTGGTGGAAACATTGAACTTTATTTACAAGGCAGCAGCAAAAACTACATGTGTGCATCTAGCTCTACAACTAAAGAAGAACTCCCTCCTTGAGGTTCCCCATGCTGCAAACTGATTGGTTTACCCAGATCATGTGATCTTACAACACAGGATTATTCTTAAAGCTACAGTCCTATTTTTATCGAAACTATAATTACTACATTCCTTCCTTTTTAATTTTTCTGTACATTTTGTATTTACAAGGATACTTATCTCATGACATTACAATATTTACACAGGTCATGGATTTGTAAGCTCAGTCTTTCAGGCAGTTTCCTGATCCGTGTGGCACGCCATAGCTCCATGACTTCCGATTCTTTGATAGGAACCACAGTCTCTGGAACCGCATTAACATCAGGTAGCTCATTAGGCACAGGCAGTTCTGTGTCGTCCACTCCGACAGAGACATCGGGCATGTCTGTCCTTGGTTGAACAACTTCAACAGGAACCACAGGTTCAACAATGGTTACAGGTGGAACATCATTTTGTTGAAGTATCTCCTTTCTTCTTAAATGATCCATGTGCTTACGGTTGATCCGGCCCTCTACTTCCCCATGGTACAACAATGGTCCGGTCACAGAGCTTACTTTACCAGGTAACCACTTCAGGCCTCCACCATAATTCCTTACATATACTGCTTATCTGGGAGTAAATTGTCACTCACAACCATGCCAATCATGAGTCGCTTTTTGGTTCCCTTGACTTTTCTCCACCTTCCCCTCCAAATTGGGAAGTATCAAGCTTAGTCTTGTTCGAAGATGGCACCTCATCAGTAATTCTGAAGGTGTTGCATCTGTCGTAGTGTGGGGTTTGTTCTGTAGTGAAATAGGGAATGAGCAAGTTAAGTTTCCAACAATTCACCTGTTGACTTTTTCATTCCCATCTTAAAAGTTTGTCCTGCTCTTTTCACCAGTCATTTAGATAATGGATGGTATGGTGTAGTCTTCACATGGTAGATACCATTAAGGCTGATAAATCTTTGAAATTCAGCACTATTAAACACAGCACCATTAACTGAGATGATTACTTCTTGCAATCCATGGATAGAAAAGCTTTGGCATAATTTTTCTATTGGAGCGCCTGGCGTTGGTGACTGAATCTTAAACTTGGAATGAGCATCTATAATCAGTAGAAACTAGGTTCCAAGGAAAGGACCGATGTGATCTATGTGCAATGTCACCCAGGGCCTACCAGACCACTCCCATGGGTATAATGGGGCTGCCACTGGCAACTTCTGTAGCTGTTGGTATTGCACACAGTGTTTAAGCACCTTCCCAATATCGCTTTGAAGAAGGGTCGTACAGACTCGAAACGTTAACTCTGTTTCCCTCCCCACAGATGCTGTCAGACTTGCTGAGTTTTTCCAGAATTTTCTGTTTTTATTCTTAGTATTGCCATCCATTCCCAGCCACTAAAGGTAACTTTGTACGATCATCTTCATTATTGAGATTGCTGGATGGGCACTGTGTAACTCTACTAAGAGCAGTTCCCTTCCTTGTGAAGGAATTAATACTCATGCACCCAATAATAGGATACCATCTTGACTGCTCATTTCATGTCTTCGGTAGAAAAATGGCTTCAATTCATCAGAGGCTGTTTCCTGGGACCATACGTTTAATACTTGACCTCTCACTCAAGACTGGATCACAATTCATTTAGTTTCATATCTGCCTGGCACAGACTGGTGAGGAATCCAGGAAATTCATCACTAATATGATCTCTTTGGGGAATTGGGACATGTTCATTGTTTTCTTGCAAAGCAAAGTGACTTAGGGCATCAGCATTGGCTATAGGAATCCCTGGTCTATGCACAAAAGTGTATTCATATGCCACTAAAACTAGGGCCTATCTTTGAATTCATGCAGAAGCTATGGAAGTTATAGCCTTTTCCTCGCTAAACAGACCCAAAAGTGGTTTATGGTCTGATACTATCGTGGAGTGTTGTCCATGCACGCATTGCTGGATTTTTTTTTACACCAAAAATTATCGACAGACCTTCCCTTTCAATCTGACAATATCCTTTCTCAGCTGTGGTAAGTGTCCTGGAAACATAGCCTATCAGCCTCTCTGCAGCGTCATCCATCTTGTGAGATAGTACCACTCCATAGGGGGATGCATCGATAATTCCTTTGTCGGGTCATAGTGCACTAACAAATTTGAAGAGTACAAGAGCTGTTTGACTTTCATGAAGGCCTCTTCTTGGGGTGACTTCCAAACCCAACGCTGCTTTTCCTTTAGCAGTGAATGTAGAGGGGCTAGGATCGTTGATAAAATTTGGTAGAAACTGGCCATAATAATTTACCATCCCTAAAAATGATTTAAGTTCAGAGACATTCTTAGGTGCAGGTGCCCCTCTCATAGCTTTAACCTTCTTTTCAACAGAGTGTAGCCTTTGGGCATCTACCTGGTGGCCCAAATAAATTACTTCATTTGCCTGAAAAGTATATTTTTCATTCTTTAGGCACACTCCTGCCTCTATAAGTCGTCTTAGGACTTCCTCCATATTAGCCAAGTGTTACGTTTCTGTGAATCCAGTTATAAGTACATCAGCCAAGTAGACCACAACCTGAGGTAGTCCTTGTAGCAAGCTCTCCATTGTCCTCTGGAAAATGGCACAGGCCGAAGAAACACTGAAGGGCAAGTATGTGTATTGATATAACCCTATGTGGGTGATTATAGTCACAAGTTCTCTGGAGGCATCTTCCAGTTCCAGTTGCTGATACGTATGATTCATATCAAGCTTTGTATACATTGTTCCTCCTGCTAGTTCAGCATAGAGGTCTTCAATCTTGGGAATAGGGTACCTGTCCAGTTTGGCTGCTTTGTTTATAGTTCCCACAGATCCGAACGCCCTGATCCGGTTTTAGGACAGGGACTATGGGTGCTGCCCACTCAGAGAACTGAACTGTTGTTATGACACCCAGCCTCTCCAGTCAGTTCAACTCATCATCAACTTTCTCTCTCAGGGCATATGGCACTGGTCTTGCTTTCAAGAAACAAGAAGTTGCTTCTCAGTCCACATAAATCTTGGCCAGTGGGCCTTTGATTTTGCCCAGTTCGGGAAGACGATGCCATTTTTTTTTAAGCAGTCCTCCTGCTCACAACTGGAAAATTTCAGACCAGTTTAATTTAATCTCTTTCAACCAATCATGACTTAGAAGGTTGGTCCTTCACCTTCTACCACCATCACTGATAGGTATGCTGTTTGATGTCTATAATAAACAGGTACACTGGCAAGACCCTTTACCTGGATTTCTTCGCCTGTATACGTTTTCAACTTGGCAGAAGTTTGTTTCAAATTTAATTGTTGAGCACCTTTATTTAAATTTCTGAAAGTGTGCTCTCCTACTACAGAGCAGGAAGCACCAGTGTCTACTTTCATTTCTAAGTGTTTTCGGTTCACCTGTAAAGCAACAGTGATTGGCTCTGTCTTTCCAACTTTCATGTTGAATAAGGAGTAAATGTCAGAATTTGTTGTTTCTGGTTCTTCTACATTATATACTTCATTTGACTTTGTTTGTTGCCTAGGAGCCTGTTTTAATATTGCTTTGCAATGTTTCAATATGTGCTCTCTTTTGTGGCAAAATTAGCATTCCAGCTCTTTAAATCGGAAATTGTTAGGATTGTTGATAACAATTATTTTCCAAATTTGTTGCTAAGCTGTTTCCTCTAAATTTTCAGTTAGCGGGGGCTGTTTTCCACTTCATGGTGGAGTGTCGGCTTTTCACGCCACCTTCGGCTGACCATTCCTGCCCAACTAGGAAAACAAAGCCATTTTGTGCACCTTGAATCGCTAATGAATCCCTTACAGCACTTTCCATCGCAAGCACTATTTCTAGAGCTTTCTTAAAACCAAGATTCACTTCAGCCAGCAATCTTCGCTGAATAGCATCATCTTGCACACCACAGGCCAAACCATCCCTGAGCATAGCATTCAGGGTTTCACCAAAATCACAATATTCCATTAGTTGTTTTAATTTTGCCACGTAGATAGCAATGGTCTCCCCCAGGGCTTTATTCTGTGAATTGAACCTGAACCTCTGCATTGTGACTGAGGGTTTGGGTTGAAAATATCCCTTAATGAGGTCTACTAATTCACTGAAGGTCTTTGAAACAGAGGCACTGGGGGCCATCAAACTTGGAATTAAACTGTAGGTCTCGCTCCCAAAAAGACTTTGGAAAATCGCTCTCCTCTTTTCCTCGCTCGCGATTTTGTTGGCTTAAAATAGAACCCAAGACGTTCTATATATTTAGACCAGCCATCTGTGGCTGACTCTGCCAAACTGTGGCATCTTGGATGAGAAATTTCTTTTTAATTATCTTAGTTACTCATAATTGCTGGGCGAGGGACAGCACCAGATCTGATTTATCCTCATCACCAGTTTGTTATAGAGTTGATTGTCCAGGCAACTTTTCTTGGTGGAAACATTGAACATTATTTACAAGACAGCAGCAGCAGCCACATGTGTGCATCTAACTCTATAACTAAAGAAGAACTCCCTCCTAGAAGTTCCCCATGCTACAAACTGATTGGTTTACACAGATCATGTGATCTTACAACGCAGGATTATTCTTAAAGTTACAGTCTTACGTTTATACTATAATTACTACAGGCTGATTAAATGGCTTGTGACATTCTGACCACACAAGTGCCAGGAAATAACCATTACTAACTTGAGAGAATCTAACTATCTGCCCTTGACATTCAACAGCATTATCATCTCTGAATCCCCCCACCCCACAACTATCAACATCATGGGGGTTACCAATGATTAGAAACTTAACTGAACCAGCCAAAATATGCTGTGGCTACCAGATCAGGAGAGATGCTGGGAATTCTGCATGGGTAAATCACCTCCTAACTCCCCAAAGCCCATCCACCTCTATAAGGCACAAGTCGGGAGTGCGATGGAATATTCTCTACTTGCCTGGATAATTGCAGCTCCAACAATACTTCCATCCAAGATGAAACAGTCTACTTGATCAGCACTGCATCCACCATCTCAAATGCTCACTCCCTCCATCACCAGCACACAATGGCAGCAGTATATACCATCTGTAGGTGCACTACAGCAACTTATCAAGGCTCCTTCGACAGCACCTTCCAAACATGTGAACTCTGTCACCTAGAAGAGCAAAAGCAGCAGCCACATGGGAACACCACAATGTGCAAATTCCCCTCCAAGTCAAACACCACACTGACTTTGAAATGTATCACGGCTGTCACTGGGTCAATATGCTGAACTCCCTTCCTAACAGTATTGTGGTTCTACCTAAATGACATGGGCTGCAGCAGTTCAAGAAAGTGGCTCACTACCACCTTCTCAAGGGCAATTAGGGATTGGTAATAAATTTAAATTTGTGCATTATTACAGCTGTATAATGTTATAATTTATCTATTATGCAAAATTTGTCATCCTGATCTACACCCTGTTCTAACCCTTCGTAGACTTCATTGCATGTATAAATTTTAAAGGCCACAGATTTATCTGACTGGATTATTTGCTCATAATTACTTGATCTTCTCACAAGTTTGGGGCATCCTATAGGGGATGGTTTTTCAGGAGAAGCTGCAAACAGTATTTTTAATAGATGTTACATTTTTGTGAAAATAGAATTAAGTAATAAAAGCACATGAATTTAAGCCACAAGTATATTATTATTACACTTCACAAAAAGCCACAGATGCAGGCTGGAATTATTAAAGGAATTTGCTGTCACTCAGGAAGGCATGAGCAAAATCTAAAATGAACAATGGGATTCTATCTTGAAATGGGTCAGAAGCCGAGATTTCAGAAGTGACATGGGACGATTGCACACTTGGAAACATGACGATATTGGAGGAGAACTCCTTGAATTTTTCCCACCAATGTGATAAACATCTCCAAACATAAAAGTTGTTTGAAGGTTTTCATGGTGAGCGTGATAACATTGAGTAAGATGAATTTTGCACTTACACCAGGTAAAATTTGTTCTGAAAAGAGCAGTTGCTACCTTAAAAGAAACTCTGTTAAGGTAACAACTTCTCTTTTCAGAGCAAATTTTTCATGGTCTAATTGTAAAATTCTCTTACTCAATGTTATTTCCAAATTGGAAATAACATTTTAGTGGTAAAAGCTGTCAAAATCAGTGCCAAAGAAATCTAGGTTTAGAAATTCCTCTGGAAAGTTAATTGTGGATAAATCAAAAAGTGGATAGAAGTTCATGCCATAGCTCACAAGAAATTGGCAGGGGACATCACTAAAGTGAACACCAAAACACCAAACAAATAGCTTTCATCAAAGCATTACTTCAAAAGTATTATGCCCACAAAAAGCAGACAAATCCAACCCACCCAGTTACCACCCCATGAGTCTATTCATCTCTGCTTGGTATCTATTAGGACCACTCAGCACCAGACCTCATTATAGCCTTGGTCCAAACATGGACAAAAGAGTCGACTCTCAGAGGTGAGGCAGCATTTGACTGATTGGGGCATGAAGGTGCCGTGCCCTAGTAAAACTGAAGCCAATGGAAATCATGGTGGCTGGCTGTAGTCATAGCTAGCACCAAGGAACATGGTTGTGGTTGTTGGAAGCCAGGCATTTTAGCTTTAGGACAGCACTGTAGAAGTTTCTCAGGACAGTGTCCTGCGCTCAACTATTTTCAGCTGCTTCATCAATGACCTTCCCTCCATCATAAGGGCAAAGGTGGTGATGTTCGCTGATAATTGCAGGCTGTTCAGCTTCATTCACAACCTATCAGAACAATGAAACCTGTACCCAATGGCAGTAAGACTGGACAACATTCAGCCTTTAGAAGATAAGTGACAATTGACAAGTAGCATTTGTGACATCCAAATGCTGGCAATGACCATCTCTAACAAAAGATAATGGAACCATCTCCCCTTGACATTCAATGGCATTACCATCACCGAATATCCCACCATCAACATCCTGGGGATCACCGTTGGCTAGAAACTTAACTAGACTAGCCAAATAAATACTGTAAGCCACAAGAGCAGTAACTGGGAATTTTGCAGAGAGAAACTCACCTCCTGTCTACCCCAACCTGTCTACGAGCTACAAGGCACAAGTCAGGAGTGTGATGCAAAGCTCTCCCGACTTACCTGGATGAGTGCAACTCCAATAACACTCAAGAAACTCGACACCATCCAGGACAAAATGGTCCACTTGATTGGCACCCCATCTGCCACCTTAAACTTTCACTCTCTTCACCAGTAGCACTCAGTGAAAGCAGTGTGTACCATTTACAAGATGCACTGTTCCTGTTCCTGAAGCAACTTGTCAAGTCTCTTTTGACAGCACCTTCCAAACCCGTGATCCAGAAGGACGAGGGCAGCAGGAAGACCTCAGATCCCAGCTCCTCTGTAAGAAAATCCAGCTGCTTTTTAAAAATTTATGTTCCCCATAAATTGATATCTGCACCTGTTCTCATTGATTTCAAGTTCTGTACTTGGAAATGTAAATGAACCTCATGAACTGTTCCCATTAATTCAGTATTTTGATATTTGGTCATTGTTTTATATTTTAAACTGGAGAAGAATATAACTGGTTGTGGTGTGGATCCTTTGGGCAGTGTTCATCAGGTGGTAGGGTCATGGAGTACAGAGGACATCGAGACGAGTGGAGAAGAATCCTGACTGAAGATATCATCAGTGAGACTCATATATGGTCCTTTTTATTAATAAAAAGCCCAAAGGACACAAGAATGAACACATGCTGACATGCCAGTGCATGTCACTAAGCTGGTGACCAAGATTTATTACACCACCACACACTCAGTCTACAACAAGCCTCAAAGACAACAATTCCCCTGAGAAGATGTAAACGGCTTTCTTCCTGCCTTATCTGAGCTAACGTATCCCTAACAAATGACATTCATTACTGGTATGTACCTGGAGGCCCCACCTCTGCCCCTGTCATGGACAGGAAATGGCTGAATGCTAGGTGGTCATGAAGAGGGTGACAGGATACCAGAGATGAACATCCAAGCTACTGAAGGCCAATCAGATGCCCCATGTTGGGGTTTTGCCTTATATGTCATAGGGGAAGGGGCCAAAGTCAGAAAATGGGTATTAAAGTTAGAGACCAAGAAGACATTGGCACTGTAGTCAGAGGATAGTGACCTGGTCAGTCACTGGAAGACGTGAGGAGTCATCGCCAGC
This sequence comes from Cetorhinus maximus, assembly GCF_964194155.1. Classification (NCBI taxonomy): domain Eukaryota; kingdom Metazoa; phylum Chordata; class Chondrichthyes; order Lamniformes; family Cetorhinidae; genus Cetorhinus; species Cetorhinus maximus. Next base: position 158,473,932 of record NC_135880.1, on the reverse strand, counting down.
GGGCTGACTGCCTGAAGGGCGAACTCATGCTTGTGGGATCGCCAACTAGCCTGTACTGTGAGTATACGCTATCACTTAGTGAATAAGTAGAAGTTTTCCACCTGAAGTGGCATTGTGTCCAAGACTGGTTTTGTGTTGTTGATACACAGATTGCAGGTTCTGAACCCCTATTCAAGCATCTTACACCTCAAAGATCTCATCATCACTACATTCTCAAAAACAACAGAAATGGTAACAATACTGACGTGCCATGAATAAACTAAATTATCAACCTTGTGGTCATAATGACATGGAAAGAGTCCATTTAGCCCATTGAATCCAGTCAGCCCCATTCCCCACTCTATCCCCATAGCCCTGCAAGTTTATTTCATTCAGGTGTCATCCAATTTCCTTTCAAAATCATTCATTGTCTCTGCTTCCACTACCCTCATAGGCAGAGTTCCAGATTATTGCCACTCGTTGTGTAAAAAAGTTCTTTCTCACATCAGCCCTGCAAATCTTGCCCAAAACCTTAAATCTGTGTCCCCTAGTCCTTGTGCCATCTGGCAAAGGAAATAGCTTTTTTTGATCATGCTTAACTAAACGTGTCATAATATTGTAAACCTCTATGAAATCTCACTTTGCTCTCCTTTGCTCCAAGGAGAACAACCCCAGCTTCTCCAACCTAACATCGTACCTAAAATCCATCATCCCTAAAACCATTCTAGTAAATTTTCTCTGTACCCTCTCAAGAACTCTCACATCCTTCCTAAAGTGTGGTGACCAGAACTGGCCACAATACTCTAGTTGTGGCCTAACCAGAGTTTTACACCATTTCAGCATGGCTTCCCTGATTTTGTGCTTTATACCTCTATTTATGAAGCACATGATCCTATATATTTTGACAATTGCTTTCTCAATATGTCCTCTGTTACGCTTAGTGAGGGCACATGTCAGGACTCAACCTTTCTTTCCCACTACTCAATTGACTGTAACAGGATTTTTGTAATTTATAAAGATGAAGGTATCACTTCAGTTTCTGATTGCTGATTGTAAAGAACTCAGCCTGACAGGCTTTCTTGAGTTTAAACACAAAAGGGGTTAGTTTTTATTGTGCTAAAACCCCACCCAGGTAAAGATATTTAAAAAGGTAAACACATCAACCTTTGCAACACAAACACACACAAGCATGCAAAATTACAAGTTGTACAGTAGAGGAGGTTAATTTTTGGTCAAATAAAGATTCAATGATAAAAGGCAAAAAAGAGGATTCGCAGTTTATAAGTCCTTTGCTGGTTTTTGTGGCTAAGGCAGATTTATTTTCACGATGGTCTTGAAATTCCAACAGAGTTGAGGCCAACATAAATTGCAATTTCTGGAGACAATCTCTTTTAAATTGCAATCCATCTTTTCCAAAGTCAGTGATATTGCACCTGAGGTTCCCTTTGATTGACATTCTCTATCTCTGTGATGGATTTCACAATGTAACAGAGATAGGGCTTTGAGCTTGAGAGGGAAGGGAGAGAGCTGGTGTTACTTCTCCATTTGCAGACTTCTTCTAAACTGCTAGAAGCAGCCAGGATGTTACAATAAAAGACATTTCAAAATAGTTATTCTAGTCACATGACCTCTCCCCCAATAATGAGTTGGATATTCCACAAAAGGTAATTGATTAGCTCATGTCTGGACAGACCTTGGCTATTGTGTTATGGCCAGATGCTTAATTTCTTTAATGTCCCAGCCATCAATGCTGAATAGACCATTCTTCCCTGTGATGAGCTAAGAAGAACATATCAACAGCTTCTATATAGCCAATGTCCTGGTAGACTTTGTGTTCATGCCTGAAAGGGAGCTTTATAGACATGCAAATGGTGAGAGCCAGTTACAAGTTTCAGTCCATCTTTGAAGTAATTCTTGACATCAGCAGGTATGAAATTCCATAAGAGGTTTGTCCTGGAATCCAGATTGGAAACTTGCAGAAACTGACCAATTTGTGATACCAGATATGTCAGGTGACCTGTATCTGTGTCTTTCCTTGCTTAAAACGTCCTTTTAAATAAGTTCAATATATATTTTTGACCAGCCAATGAAATTTAAGATTAATATTCCACATGCACACGTCACATCATCATGATACTTGCTACCTTCAAAGATCTATTCACATGAACCCTCATATCCCTCTGTAAATGTACTCTTTATAAAACTGTTTAGTCTACATTTTCTCTCCCTATTTCTTCTGCCAAAATGCATCATCTCACATGCCTCAGTATTAAGTTCTATCTGCCACTTGTCTGCCTATTCTGCTGGCTATCCATGCCAGTTCATTGCTATCATCATTACAATTTGCAACACCGCTGTTTTTTTGTCCTTAAGCCAATATTTCACCCAAGCTGACACGACTCTCCTATTCCATGAACCTCAATTTTGTTAACCAGCCTTTTAAGCAGCAGCTTCAAACTTAAAATCCATATAGACAACATCCATTGCATCAAACATCCACTTCATTAAATTTCTCTGATATTAGTCTAACCTTTTACCAGTCCATGCTTGCTTTCCTTAATTAACAGATTTTCTCCCCTGATTATTGTTGCTAAAACCTTATCCACCACTGATTTTAAACTGACCAGCTTGTAGTTACTAGGACTGTCCTTAAACCCTTTCTTGAATAAGTAGGTAGTGATGATATACTTGAATAAGTGTATCATGTTGGCGACTCTCCAATTCTCTGGCACTTCCCCCCATACCTAGAGAAGATCAGAAGATTATGGCATGCTCCTCTGTTATCTCCACCTCCCCTTCCTTCAGCAACCTGGGATGCAAGCCATCCAGACCAGGTGACATTTCCACTCTAAGCATGACCAGCCTTTCCAGGAAATTCTGCCTATCAATTTCCACACAATCCATTACCTCTATCGATATTTTGTCAGCATCCTCTTCCTTGGTAAACACCAATGCAAAGTACTCTCTCAGTTTTCTAGCCTTGTCCTGCACCTCTAAGCATATATCACCCTCTTGTCTCTAATAAGACCCACCACACCTCTTACTTCCAGTTTGCTATTTACATGTTGGTAGAAGATTTCTGGGCTCCCTTTTATATTAACTGCCATTCTATTCTCATATTCTTATTTGCTACTCTTAATTTCCTCTTCACTTCCCCTCTCAGCTTATTACATTTAGTCTGGTTCTCGCATAAAGACTTGCACCATGTCAGAAACCTTCCTTTTTGTTTCATCATAAAAAATTGAAGAAACACAAAAGGGGCAAACACACTGTTGGGTGTGTACTATATGCCCCCAAACAGTCAGGGAGAGATAGAGGATGCAATAAAATTTCAGAGAAGTGTAAGAATAACAGTAATAGTAGGATTTTAACTACCCAAATATTAACTGGGATAGTTTTAGTGTGCAAGGTAGGGAGGGAGAAAAATTCTTAAGTTGCGTCCTGAAGAATATTTTTAGCTAGTACGTAGAAAGCCCAACAAGGGAGGGGGCAGTTCTGGACCTAATATTCGGAAATGAGCCCGGGCAGGTGGAAGGCGTATCAATAGGGGAGCATTTTGAAGATAGCGACCATAACTCAGTTAGATTTAGGATAGTTATGGAAAAGGATAAGGTTGGGCTGGGAATAAAAGTTCTAAACTGGGGATAGGCTAATTTTACTAAGATGAGATATGATTTGGCCCAAGTGGACTGGGAGCAGCTACTCGCAGATAAAACTGTGTCAGAGCAGTGGGAGGCATTCAAGGAGGAAATAGCGAGAGTACAGAGCAAATATGTTCCCATAAAGACAAAGTGGGGACCAAGTCTGGAAATCCCTGGATGTCAAGGGACATAAAGGTTAGAATTAAAAGAATAAAACTGGTGGCAGATACTGAGGGCTCAATACGGCAGAGTCCTTAGCGGAGTACAAAAAATGCAGGGGGGATCTTAAAAAGGAAATTAGGAAAGCTAAGAGGGTGCATCAGAAAGCATTGATGGGTAGAATAAAGGAAAACCCAAAGGGTTTTTTTAAATATATAAAGAGCAAGAGAATAACTCAGGAAAGAGCAGGGCCAATAGATTTAAGGTAAGAGGTAGAAGGCTAAGAGGGGAATTGAGGAGAAAGTTTTTCACCCAGAGGGTGTTAGGAGTCTAGAACTCACTGCCTGAAAGGGTGGTTGAGTCAGAAACTCTCGTAACATTTAAGAAGTATTTAGATATTCACTTGTGTTTCCATGGCCTCCAGGGTTATGGGCCAAATGCTGGAAAATGGGGTTAGTGTAGTCAGATCTTTGTTGACCAGTGCAGACACAATGGGCCGAATGGCCTTATTCTGCACTGGAAACGCCTATGAGTCTATATTCTCTCTCTCCCTCATCACCTAAGGAGGCCTGGCTTTGGTTTCCTTTCACCCTTGTTTAAATGTACCTAGTTTGTACCTGAAACACCGCTTGCTTAAACCCGTTCATTTTACCACTACAGTTTGTCCTGTCAATCTTTGGTTCCATTTTACACTGGCTTGGCCCCCTCTCAACCTATTGAAGTTAACCCTCTTCCAATTTAGAATTCTACTTTTGATTGCCCCTTGCTCTTTTCCATTACTAATCTAAACCTTATGATACAATGATCACTCTTACCCAACTGCTCCACCACAGACACATCAGGCAGTATTTAATGGAAGCAGCGGGGGTCTCACCTGCCAGCTGGGAACCGACAAGAGCCCTGCATCACTTCATTTCGGAAATACCCTCCGTTTTAAGTGCCAGGCACTTAGCTGGGCAGCCACGGGCCTTCCCCAGGATCAAGGAGTTTGGGGACGAAATCCCGCCTCCCCCTGAGAACGCCCAGCCAATCAGAGGCCAGCAGCTGTGTGCGCTTTGCTCAGCAGTGCCACTGAGGGTGCTTTGGCTGCTTCCTGTATTACACCCATCCAAGGCCCAGGGTTGCCAAGGGACACAAGCTGAAGTTGAGAGATGGCGGGAGGGTGTTAGTTCGTTGGGTGGATAGTTAGGTCAGGGGTTGATGTCTGGGGGTTGAGGGTCAGGTCAGGTTGGGGTAAATAGTTGAGTTGGGGGTCAGGGGGCGGGTGATGGGTTGGATTGGGGGATGGGTGTTTGGGTAGTCAGGTTGGGGGTGGGGGATCGCTTTAGGGATGTAGGTAGTTGGGCCAGGGAAGCGGAAGTGGTTTTGAGGGTGTGGATAGTCGAGTTGTGGGGTAGGTAGTTGTGTCAGGCAAGTTGGGTTGGTGGGGTGGGTTGTGCTGTTAACCACAGAGTTACACCAGGGATTATTCAGTGTAACAATTCTAGAGTAAGTATCTGGGTAATTAGCACATATCTAGCTCAAGTCTCCAACACTGAGATCAGTGTAAGAGACATTTCTGTCGTTGCATCCAAAAGGTGGCACATCCAACAGTGCAGCACTGAAGTGGCAGCCAAGAGTTCTGAATTTGAGGCTCTGGAGTTGGACTTTAACCACATCCTTCTTAGTCAGGGGCAAAAGCGTGACCAACGAAGTACGGCTGACACACTGGTGGGAAATAGAACAAGGAATACTTAACTCTTCTTCTGAAAGCCAAAACAGGTAGATCCAAGCAGCTTTCTCTTCTTTTAATTGGTAAAATTGAGAAATCAAGATGTTTCAAAATCCTCAACTCTTCTCTGAGATATCATGTACTGTTTCGGTCAACAATCTTGGATGAGTTCCATGGGAGTACAACTGAACTATGTAAAGAAAATTGTGAGTTCACTGTATAGAGTCATTGGATAGTGCACCACAGAAGGAGGACATTTGACTCACTGAGTATCTGCTAGCTCTTTTGAAGAGCTATCCAGTTAATCTCACTCATTCACTCTTATCCCAAACCCCTGCAATTCTTTTCTCCTTGAAGTATTTTTTCAATTCCCTTTTGAAGGCCACGAGTGAACCTGTGTCCATCACCCAGTTAAACAGTCCAGATCCTAACGAGTCATTGCATAGAAAAAAAAACTTTTCTTAATGTTGTTTCGTGTTTTTTTGCTAATCAATTTAACTCCGTGCCCTCTGGTTATCAACCCTTCAGCCACTGGAAATAGTTTATATTCATTTTCTCTTTCTAAATCCTAAGTTCATTATTTTAAACAAGTGTGTTGATCATTACGGAGAACAGCCCGGCACATGCTGAAATTTCTTACCGCCAATGTGAATCTTGTCCATCAACCAAAGATTACTTCTAAGCTTCACACAATTGATGCTGGAGTCATTAAACATTCCGAGTGTCAATATCAAACTTTCTGATTGGGAAAAAAAAAAACAAGAACTGAATTTTTAATCAATTTGCTGCCACCATGAATGTTATTGCTCTAAGTTGGGATCTTATGATGAAGAGCAACATTGCAAAATGTCTTTGTCATGCAAATGCCTTCAATAAAGAAAAGGAGAATTTGGTGCAGTTTGAAGAAATTGAAGCTGATCCTGAGCTGCAGAGCATTCTGAAGTGACTTCAAGGCTAATTCCTGCTCTTGGTCTTCAGTTGAACTATGTAGCATTTGACAATTATTTCATTACCTGAGCCTCTGCTGATGCATTTGTAGAATCATAGAATTTTTACAGCACAGAAGGAGACCATTTAGCCCCTTGTATCCATGCCTGCTTTCAGCAAGAGCAATTCAGTTGGTTCCACACTAGGTCATTAACATAGATCAAGTAAACCAGTGGTCCTAGAACCAACCACTGGGGACCCCCATTCCTCCAGTCTGAAAAACATAACCATTCACCACCACCCTCTGTTTTCTGTTACTCAACTAACTTTGCACGCATGCTGCCACTTCCCCTTTTATTCTATGGCCACAACTTCACTGCTAAGGCTATTATGTGGCATTTGATCAAACACCTTTTAGAAGTCCATATACACATCAATCATCCCGGTTACCTAGAGTCATAGAGTCATAACGGTACAGCAGGAAAACATTCAGCTCATCAAGTTCATTCCAATCCTCTGAAGATCAATCTAAGCAGTCCCTTTCCCCCTCTCTATGCCCATAAATTTAATTCCTTCAAGTGCCCATCTAATTTCTTTTTGAAATAATTTATTATTTCAGCTTCCACCATCCTTGTAGGCAGTGAGTTTCAGATGCCACTCACTGTGTAAAAATGTTTCCTCACATAAACCTCCTGCATTTCTTGCCTGAACTTTAAATCTATGTGTCCTGGTCCTTATACCAACAACTAATAGGAACAGCATTTCTTTGTCTACTTTCTAAAGCTGTCATAATCTTGTGCACCTCTATCAAATCTCCCCTCACTCTCCATTGCTCCACGGTGAACAACCCTAGCTCTCCCAACTAAACTGCCTCATCTCCTGAATCATTCTGGTAAATCTCCTCCGCACCCAAACAAGGAGCCTCACATCCTCGCTAAAGAATGATGATCAGGACTGGACAAATACTCAAGCTGTGGCCTGACCAGAGCTTTAAGGTTCTGCATAATTTCCCTGCTTTCATACTCAAAATCTCTATTTTTTACGCCAAAAGGAAATCAGGAACAATGTCTGAGATGACTACATTTCACAAAAGAGCATGCAATCTCTACAGTTGTCTTTGATTTTACCTGCAAATAATTTTTTGTATCCTCTCTTTGCTTTCCTAATTTCCTTTTTTACTCCACCCCCGTACTTTCTATACTCCTCTAGGCTTTCTACAGTATTAGCTTATGGCAGTCACAAAAAGCTTTTCTTTTTCTGCTTTATCTCACACTTTATGCTTCTGGATAACCAGGGGGCTCCAAATTTGACTGTAGCACCTTGTTCTTTGTGGGGACATGTCTACACTGTGCCCATAGAATTTCGCTTTTGAGTGCCTCCCACTGATTTGACCTTGTTTTCCCTTCTAGTAGCTGTATCCAGTCCAATTTCACCAGTTCACCTCTCAGCTTTGAAAAATTTGTCTTACCCCAATTTAGAACTTTTACTCCTGTTCTGTCTTTGTTCTTTTCCATAATGATGCAATCTCTTTCTGTATTATGATCATTATCTCCAAAATAGTTCCCCCACTGCTACTTCATCCACTTGCCCAGCTTCATTCCTCAGACTGAATCTAGAATTGCACCCCCTCTTGTTGGGCTTGTTACATTCTGGCTATAAAAAGTTCTCTTGAATGCATTTCAAGAATTTTGTGCCCCCTATGCCCTTCACACTGTTAGTATCCCAATTGATATTAGGATAGTTGAATTCTCCAACTAATGCTGCCCTGTTGATTTTACACTCAGAAATCTGTCTACATATTTGCTCTTCTAACTCCCTTCCACTATTTGGGGGTCTATAGTACACTCATGGCAGTGTGGCTGCCCCTTTTTTATTTCTGAGCTCAACCCATATGGCTTCATTTGATGCTTCATTTAGGATATCATCCCTCCTCACAGCTGTAATTGATTCCTTAACGAATAATACTACATCCCCACTTTTTTAAATCCCCCTCTCCATCCTGCCTGTAAACATTATATCCAGGGATGCTTAGCTGCCACTTTTACCCCTTGACTTTCAGCCAAGTTTCCGTTATAGCGATGATATCATGCTGTCATAAGGGGAGGTGGTGGCATCTAAGGGCAGGTGGTGGCATAGTGGTATTGTCACTGGACCGGTGACCCAAGGTAATACTCTGGGGACCAGTAAAAATCCAGAATTAAAAGTTGAATGATGACCATGAAACCATTGCTGATGGTCGCAAAAACTGATCTGGTTCACTAATGTCCTTTAGGGAAGGAAATCTGCTATCCTTAGCTGGTCTGGCCCTGCATATGACTCCAGACCCACCACAATGTGGTTGACTCTTAAATGCCCTCTAAACAAGGGCAGTTAGGGATTGGTAATAAATGCTAGCCTAACCAGTGATGCCCATATCCCTTGAATGAATAAAAAAGAATGTGTCTATCTGTGCCCTCAGCTCATTGGCTTTATTTGCTATACTCATTGCATTTACATATATACCTTTTAACACTGCCAAATTCCTGTGCTGTATACTTTTTAACTTGTGCTGCTTCTGTCTTTCAGAGTCACTCGCTAATTTTCCACCTCCCATTCCCTGCTCTGAATTTGCCCTCATGTTCCCATTCTCCTGCCAATCTAGTTTAAACGTCCCACCAACAGCACTAGCAAATCTCCCTGCGAGGATATTCATCCCAGTCCTGCTCAGCTGTAGACTGTCCGGCTTGTACAGGTGCCACTTTCCCCAGAACCGGTTCCAATGGCTCAGAAATTTGATGCCCTCCCTCCTACACCAGCTTTTCAGTCAAGTGTTTAATCACTCAATTCTCCTCCTTATATATTCACTTGCACGTGAGACTGGGAGTAATCCTAAGGTTACAACTTTAGAGGTCCTGCTTTTCAATCTCCTTCCTAACTCCCTAAAGGGGACCTCATCCCCTTTCCTGCTAAAGTCATTGGTACCAACGTGGACCACGACCTTTGGCTGATCATCCTCCCCCAGAAGAGTGTCCTGCAGCCGTTCCATGACATCCTCGATCCTAGCATCAGAAAGGCAGCATACCATCCTGGAGTCACGTCTACGGCCACAGATATGCCTGTCTCTTCCCCTAACTAATGATTCCCCTATTACTACTGCTCTTCCCCTCTTCTTCCTCCCCTCCTGTACAACAGAGCTGCATGTGGTGCTACAAACTTGGCTCTGACTGCACTCCTCCACGGAACAAACACCCTCAGCCCCTTCCAAAACAGAAAACTGATTGACAAGTGGGACTCCAGGGTCTGCTGTATTAGTTCCCTTGGACTGCCTGGCTGTCATCCATTCCTCTTCTGCCTACACACTCCTAAGTTGCAGTGTAACCATCTCTCTGAACACGCTACCCACATAGTTCTCAGCCTCACGGATGCACCACAGTGACTCCAGCTGGTGCTTGAGCTCCAAAACCTGGAGTTCGATTCCGCAGAACACAGTCAAGTCAGAGTGGCCATGGGAGTGCTCACCCTTGACTCTGGGCATCATGAAGTCTTATGATCTCAGTTAAAATTTGGACAAGGAAACCTCCAGGAGATTATTACCCTCCCTGATGAATCAGTATACCTCCATGTTGAACACCATGTGGAGGAAGTATGAGGCAGACAAGGTCTAAAATGTATTCTGGTTAGGGGGCTTTCAGGCTTATCACAAAGAGTGGCTCAGTAGCACCATTACTGACTGATCTGGCCAAGTCCTGAAGGACTGGGCTTGCAGCAGCTAGTAAGAGAACCAACAAGAGGAAAAGCCTACTTAAACTCACCCTCATCAAGCTACATGTTGCAGTTGCCCATGACAGCATTGGTAGCAGTGACCACTGCACAGTCCTTTTGGAGACAAAGTCTCGTCTTCGCACTGAGGATACCCTCCACCATGTTGTGTTGCACCATCACTATGTTAAATGGAATAGATTCAGCACAGATCTAGCAGCTCAAAAACCAGGCATCCCTGAGGTTCTATGGGGTGTCAACAGCAGTAGAACTGTATTTAACCACAAACTGTGACCTCATGGCCTGGCATTTCCCTCACTGTAGAATTACCATCAAGCCAGGACACTAACCCTAGTTCAATAAACAGTGTAGAAGAGAATGCCAGGATGCCAAGAGTAGCACCAAGGATACCTAAAAATGAGACGCCAACTTAATGAAGCTATAACCCAGGGTTACATGCATGCTAAAAAGCAGAAGCAGCATGTTATAAACAGAGGTAACCAATCTCACAACCAACCGATCAGATCAAAGCTCTGCAATTGTGCCACATCCAGTTGTGAACAGTGCTGCACAATTAAACAACTAAAAGGAGGACAAAAACAGAATTACCTGGAAAAACTCAGCAGGTCTGGCAGCATCGGTGGAGAAGAAAACAGTTGACGTTTCGAGTCCTCATGACCCTTCGGCAGAACTGAAGTATAGTTAGGAAAGAAAAGGAGGTCAACTTGGGATTCAACAGACACGGGGTCATATTTTCAGCCCCAATGTTTTTCATCAATACGCTTTGCTAAAAAGGCACATCAAATTTCAATTGTCTAGGCATATGCTGTTCATAAGAAGCAGGGCAACTCAAATCTAAAACCCCGCCATCAGCGTGCTATCAATCACCAGCAAAGTGATAGAAGGGTCATTGACAGTGTTATTAAGTGACATTTACTCACCAATAACCTGCTCATCGACGCTCAGTTTGAGTTTCACAGGAACAGTCAACTCCAAATATCATGACAGCCTTGGTTCAAACATGGACAAATGAACAGCATTTCAGAGGTGACTGCACGCAACATCAAGGCAGCATTTACTGAGCATCGCATCAAGGAGTCTGAGTAAAATTGAAGTCATTGGGAATCAGGCTGAAAATTTTCCAACAGCTGAAGTCATATCTGGCAAAAGTAGATGGTTGGAGTCCAATCATTTCAGCCCCAGGACATTGCTGCAGGCATTCCTCAGGGCAGTGTCCTAGACCCAACCATCTTCAACTGCTTTATCAAGCTCTTTCCCTCCATCATAAGGGGATGTTTGCTGATGATTGTACCATGCTTAATTCCACTTGCAACTCCTCAGGTATTGAAGCAGTCCATGCCCACATGCAAAAAGACATAGACAATATTCAAGCATGGGCTCATTCGCACCACACAAGTGCCAGTCAATGCAGTGAGCTTCTGACCATCTCCCTTTGACATTCAATGGCATTACAAATATCAAACCTCTCACCTGGGAATCACCACTTATGAGAAATTTTACTGGACCCACCAAATAATTATTGTGGCCACAAAAGCAGACCAAAGGCTAGGAATTCTGTGGTGAGTAACTCACCTCCTGACTCCCCAAATCCTTTCACCATCTACAGAGAATAAGTCAGGAGTATTGTTCGATACTCTCCACTTGCCTGGATGAATACAGCTCCAACACTACTCAATAAGCTTGACATTATCAGGACAAGGCAGCCTAATTTGTTGGCCTCTCATCTACCAACTTACACTTTCTCTCCCTCCACTATGATGCACAGTGGCAGCAGTATGTACCACCTGGCACTTCAGTAACTTGTCAACACACCTTCCAAACCTGAGACCTCTACCACCTAGAAGGACTATATCACTGTTCCTCACTGCCGCTGGGTCAAAATCCCCAAATTCCCTTCCTAACAGCTTTGTGGGTGCACTTATACCACTGGATACAGCAGTTCAAGAAGGCGGCTCATCACCATCTTCTGAAGGGCAATTAGGGATGGTTAATAAATATGGCCCTTTCAGTAATGCCCACACCCTGTGAATAAATAAAAGAAAAGGGCAGAGCTTACTCAGTACAGGCACTACCCACTTTCACTCAAATTATCCTTCTTTGCCCTACAATCAGAACTTTGTATACACAAGGCATCAAATGACTGTTTCAGGTGAGTGTCGCGGCTTACTAAAAGTAGCCTTTTCCAATAGGATGAGCAGCGTTCTTTCAGGATAGATTATATGTGGGTGGTCACAACTCAATGTAAGTCTCAAAAAGTTGTTTCAACGTCCTCACATAACCATTTAATTTAAGAAAACATGACCTCACAGCAGCAAATCTCTTCTTATAGGTAGTTTGGAGCCTTTTTAGGGAAGACAGAGATCCTTTAACTGCTGCTGGCACTTAATTGTTTGTCCCTATGAGGTCTGTGATCTCCTCATGTACCATCTGCTGTGAGCTGGGCATGCCCACAAAATGCCCTGTTGATGATATATTTTGATCAAAGGTCAGCTTAAAAATTCACAGACAAAGAGCCATACTCTCAGTCTCATAGCACATTACTTTCATTAAGAATTGTGCCAAGATGTAAATTACCACTTTATGGATGAGGTGGCTGGTCAGATTTTACTGCATTGTCATCAATGATCTACTTCTCTAAGCCTTGAAGTCTGTAGGCCACTCACGAGTAGCTCCAGACACTCAGTCTTACCCCAGGACTAATATCTGCAACTAGCTGATATGTCCAATGAATTATTCAATAAATAAGTAATTCAATACTTAGCCAATACCCTATGGCTTAAGTCAATTTTGCTTAGGTCTTCTGGTCTGTTTCAATTCCCTCACAAGAATTTAATAAATAGTTACCTGATAAGTTATTGTCTCATCTGATCTCATTTCAACCATTTGAACTGATCATCCAATGCAACAGTCAATCTGTGCTGTCAGCCCCTACAAGGAAATCGCTTACACTGTGCTCCATTTCTTCCTGCAGCCTTCCTGAAATGATTGATTCTATCGTATTCAATGAACAAGTTAATGACTTTTCACCTGATTGAATGTACTGAATTAATAAATATCTAAAGTCTCTCCACTTAAATTGAAGTTGATAAGTTAATAAATAAACAAATTGTCTTGTTCAAATTCTCATATGTTACAATAAATTAGGAAACAAATAATTACTTATTCCTTCCTGAGTGAAAGTCAATAAGTACCCAATAAAATCAATTGTCTCTCTATGCTAAACATTAATGGGATATATCATTTAAAAAACACCTTATGGCTATTGGGAACGAAACATAAACACAACAGTGAATTCATCTGCTTGTCAATTAACTCTTTTCATGTACCAAGCTTCATGGTAACTCAGTTTAACATATTCTTAAATGTCTCAAGGGGAATTTAAAACCCTGATTTTGCAAAACCATCAAAATCTGCACTGGGAATGTTTGAGTCACCCAAGCTGCCTCACTGTACAAAAAGGTGATTGTGCCAGATCTGCAGAATCAGTTTATTTGAATAATTATCACCTAATCACAGAGCAGCTTTGGCCTTGTTCAACCCAACCATTGGAAAATACAGTAGGTGTTGACTGTGGCAGAATTTAAAGAGGTGTGTACACTGATGTTCAGGTGACTCCCCATACAGCAACAATTACTGTTTCAACCTTTATAGAGCTTCAAAGTGTATTTTTTAAAAAAATATTTGTCTGGTTTGCTAAGGACATGGGGAGACAAGAAAGAAAAAAAAATACCAGGCAAAAGTAAAAGGCAGGGAACCTAATGTGGAGCTAATGGAAAGGAAAATTTGGTGCATTTAATAATGGATGAGGTTTATAACAGGTGAGGTATATAATAGTTGCTTCATATAATAGGAAGGGTGCATTATATAATGGGAAGGTATATAAAGATGAGGTGAGGTATATAAAGGAGGTTGTTAAGAGGTATGGTATATAACAGTGTATATAATAGGTGTGTTACATAATAGGTAAGATCCAGATGGGGTATATAGTAGGTGGTGTAAATAACATGGCATTAATAATGGGTGGGGTATATGATAAAATAATCAAGAGGGAGAAATTGCAGTATGAGAGAAAACTAGTAATACATATAGGGCAGCATCTTCCAGTCAGCGAGCGGGGACGGGGCCCACTCGCCGACACGTAAAATGACACGGGGATATCCCAAAATCACCCCACGTCATTTAGATTCTCAGTTCAGCCTATTAAGGCCATTAAAAAACTAATTATGATGATTAATGGACCTGCCTGTCCAACCTTAAGGTTGGCTGGCAGGCCGGGAGCCCAGGCGGGCTTCGGATAAAACATGAAACCTCATCCATTGGGAGGGATGAGGTTTCATGAGGGTATTTAATTTTTTATGAAATGTTTCAATAAAAGTTACGGACATGTCCCAATTCATGTGACAGTGTCACATGAGGGGACATGGCAGGGAAATTTTTTTATCACCTTTATTTAAAGTTTTCAATCGGAGCCGAACGCTGCATCAGGGAGATTTGTGCACTCTTTCGTGCACAGCACTTCCTGGCGGATGTCACGCTGGGCAGGCCTTAATTGGCCTGCCCACGTAAAATGGCAGCGCCCCCCCCCCGACCGGGGGCACTGATCGGAAGGCCACCAGCCCGTGCCCGCTCCCGCACTTCCCCCGCAATGGGGGAAAATGTTGCCCATAAAAACAGGCAGTCAAAGCTTCTACAAATATATAAAAAGAAAAAAATTAGCAACGGTGGGCGTTGGTCCCTTAGAGGTTAGACTTGGGAATTAATAATGAGAAACAAGGAAATGGCAAAGACTTTGAAGAGCATTTGCATTTGACTTCACAGTAGAAGACACAGAAAGCATCCCAAGAATAGTAGAAAGGAAGAAGGCAAAAGAAAAAGAGGAGCTTAAAACAATCACAGTCATTAGAGAAAAAGTACTTAGAAAACTAATGAGACTAAAGGCTGATGAGTCCCATGGACCTGATGGGTCTACATCCTAGGGTCTTAAAGGGTGTGGCTGCAGAGTTGGTGGATGCATTGGTTGCAATCTTCCAAAATCCCCTAGATTCTGGAAAGGTCCCTGAAGATTGGAAAACCACATATGTAACTAATCTATTCAAGAAAGGAGGGAAACAAAAAACAAGAAACTATAGGCCAGTTAGTCTAACATTTGTCATTGGGAAAATACTAGAATCCATTACGAAGGTGGTAGTAGCAGGATATTTAGAATATCATAACACGATCAGGCAAAGTCAACATGGTTTTGTGAAAGAGAAATCATGTTTGACAAATTTACTAGAGTTATTTAAGAATGTAACAAGCAGGGTGTATAAAGGGGAAGCAAAAGATATAGGCTGGGATTTTTGGTGTCCGCCAGCACCGGGCGTGTTCGGTGGCGGAGCGAACAATATGGCATGATTGGTTTCATGACGTCATGAAACCAGTTTGTGATCGTCCGCTCAGCCCACTGATGGCAGGCCGCATTTCCCGCCATTGGACATCGTAAAGCTCATTGTAATATATCTGCACATCATTATTAGGCCAGCCCGCCGGAATTGTCCCCCCCTGCTGGATCATCCGTCCATGTCAACGGGAAAGCACGCCGATGTGTTTCACAACAGCACATAAAAGGCGTGCACTTGATGGGCTGCACTTTACGAGGAACTCGGAGATGAGCGCACAGTAACATTGTGCAGTGCTCACCAGGGCCTCCTGTTGGACTTCAAGCTTGAGGAGCATTGTGGGGAAAGGGTCAAGGGCAGCCCTGCTATTGAGGTGACTTGTGGGGGGAGGGCAAAGGCCACCTTGCTGTTGAGGCGATTTGATGGGAGGTCAAGGGCACCCTTGCCGTTGAGGTGACTTGTGGAGGGGTTGTGCAAGGGCTGCGTGTAGTTGAGGCAATTTGTAGGGGTACGAAGGCAGCCCTGCTGTTGAGGTGACTTGTTGGGGGGTGGTCAAGGGCAGCCCTATATTGTTGAATATAGCGCACAAGCATTCGGGGTGGGGGCTTGGATGGGAGAAGGAAGCGGCCACACATTAGGGGAACCTGTTTAAAGTGACCATTCCTTTGCAGCTGAGACAGTTCAGGCGCAGCCACATTGATGTGACTGCAGTCGGGCTTCTAGCATATCTGCCCGTTCAAGTGATGAAGAGGCATTGCAGTGCCACCAAGTGCTCCAAAGATTCTCACTGCTTGCTCCCCCACCCCCAGCACAGACTGCAAAGTCAAGAGTGTTTTAGCGGACTGCAGAACAGTTGGGCAACTGCAAACATTGTACAATCTCCTTGCTAAGGTTGGCCGTGGAGCAGTCACTGGCGGAGTCCCTCAAAGCCCCTTATAATGTCAGCATCCCGGTTTGGGCCAGTCTCCCCATGATTCAAGCTAACAGTGCAGCCTTGCAGTGCGGGTTAGGAGAATGCCTGCACCTGAGCTGAGAGCACAGCATGCAGTCCAGTGGGCAAAGCTGCTGCCAATCAGTCGGGTGGAGTGGGGCGGAGGTGAGGTTTCAGGCAGCCATGTAGCTCACTAATCTCTGGCCATCCAAGTGGTGACCAGCACTCTCCTTGAAGTGTTAAGGGGCTTTCACACTTAACCAGGACAGGTTTTTAGTACACCCGTGTTAACCATGTGTCCCTCTTTCATTCTGCAAGAGGAGTACATCAGGATCATGGAGACTGGTGAACTAGCTGTATGCCTGATAGCCTACAGAGAGTGAAGACGATGGAGGAGAGGCCGACTGTGGCTCCTCGCCGTGCAGAGGCAGGAGAGCAATCTCAAGAAGAAGGGGAGGCTGGGGGTCCCACACATGCTGCCGAAGAGCAACTGTGAGCCGTCGCTGGTCATTGCCTAGCAACACCCAGGGCCTATAGATGCCGCCTTTCATTCCTGCAGATCACCAAGAACCAGTGTCACCAAAGACTGTGCATGTCTAGGGAACTGGTCAGTCACATCTGCCAGCTACTGCAGGATTTGGTGCCCCGGGGACATGGAGGGCACCCACTACCAGTGATTGTGAAAGTGATTGCGCGCTCAATTTTTGCACCAGTGGCTCCTTTCAGGGCCCCACAGATAACCTCTGTGGGATATCACAAGCCTCCATCCATAAATGCATCCATGAGGTCACGGATGCCATCTTTGTGAGGGCACACAACTTAGTGCATTTCTCTGGGGACCAGGAGAGTCAGGATGCAAGAGTGATTGGATTTGCCCAGATCTTGGGTTTCCCACAGGTGCAGGGAATGATCAACTGCACTCATGTGGCACCCAGATCTCTGTCACAACACACGGTCAACAACACCAACTGCAAAGGCTGAATGTGCAGCTGGTGTGTGACCACCAGAAACACATCCTGCAGGTGTGCGCATGGTTTCCAGGGAGTGTGCATGACTCCTACATCCTCAGTCGGTCTCAGATCCCTGACATATTCCATGGTCCACAGAAGCTGCAGGGATGGCTCCTTGGGGCAAGGACTACCTGCAGAGGACGTGGCTGATAACACCCATGCGGTGGCCTCAGACTGCAGCAGAGCAATGCTGTAATGAGGCTCATGCTGCAACTCGCAACTTGGTGGAGCAAACCATCAGGATGTTGAAGATGAGCTTCCAGTGTCTGGGCCGGTCTGGTGGGGCCCTGCAATACAGTCCGCAGAGAGTGTCACACATCATCGTCATCTGCCGCGGCCTTTACAACCTGGCACTGCAATGGGGAGAGGAGCTGGCTGAGGGGGAGATGGAGGAGCTGCACGTCTCCTCCGATGAGGAGGGCACTGACGGGGATGATGGTGAGGAGGTCCTCGAAGGCCACTATGATGGGGATGAGGCCCTTGCACTGACCAGACAAGGCAGGCGTACTCAGGAGGCCCTCATAGCTGCTAGATTTGTGGAGGATGATGATGACATGCAGTAGGGTGACCCTTTAGATCCTCACATTGCACCTGTGAACGTTTGACTCCTGTTTGGCTCATAGCAATGTGCATACCCTCTGTGAGAGTGCTCCTGTCATGGAGACACAGTGGAGGCTCTAATACTCACTCAATTACAGGGGGATGATGGTGACATGCAGTGAGGGCACTCCATAGATCTTCACATAACCTCTGAGAATGTCTGACTCCAGTCTGGCCAAGGCCTCCTCGCTTGCGCTCTGTGATCAGGGTCATGCCATAGAGATACAGCCATGAAACTTTAGAAATATCTGATTCTTTGTCTGCCTTCAGCACCTGACCCCTTCAGGGGCACAGTGTCACTGGTCACAGATGCTGAAGAGATGGGGCGAGCCCCATCTTAAAGGTGCTGAGAGCACACAGAGAGAATGACAGAACTCTGTGGTGCCTGCCCACAACATTCTGGTAGCAATGACAAGCACTGCCAAGGTACAGGCATCAGTAATGTGTCCAGGGAGTGTGAGGCCGGACCAATACTTTGGTCTGAAGGCTGCACAGGGAAGAGGCCTTGGACTGAGACACCTGCCTTTATCTTGCGCAGAAAGGTTTTGCATCAGAGTGACAAGAACACTGCTCATCAGAACAAGGAGCCATAGGCAGAGAGACATTCTTGGGAGTTTATTGACAATAGTGAACAATATGTACAAGTGATTAACACCCGTGCTCAAGCTGTGTAACTAATTGTTCTTAACTTTCCCAATCCTGCCACTACATCTTGTTTCTCCACCAATATTGACAGCGAAGGTGGAGGCAGCCTGCTGATCGCCATACCCTGTCTATGATGACCTTGGCAGGTTTCCTCTGAAGGGCTGAGACCTGGAGGGCCCCAGCCTGCTTTCTGGGTCCTGCTGTGTGGCAGGGGCACCCTCCTCGGCCTGTGGACCTGGAGCTGCTGAGGTCACAGGAAGAGGGGGTTTGGATGGGCCGGACACTCCCGGAGTCACCTGTATGGATGGCCCCGGAGTGCGCATCTGCTGAGTCTCCTCCCTAGGTTTCCAAGGGCCCCAGGCTGACTCGTTGAGTTGAAGGGGTAGCTGGAGTGAGAGCGAGCTGCCTGGCACCCCTCTCGTGTACACACTGTTGGAGGTCAACTATGGTGTCAGCGATGGAGTCAAGCCCACGCATCAGTGCAGGACCAATGACCTGGACCAAGGTCTACATGGCAGCTGCCATCCTACCAGTGTTGACCTCGGTGTGTTGCACTGCTGGTATTATCACCTCAGAGTGAAGGTGGACAGACTCCCCCATCGTGCCTTGCAGTCCAAGGAGTGCAGCAGACATCCCTTCCTGATATTCCTGAGCTTGCCTTTGTTGCTCCAGCAACTGTGACATGATTGAGTCCAGAGGCTCATCGTCAGGCTCAGACTCAGCAACATTCTGGCCTCCAGCAGTCCTCCAAGTGCCGGAGACCTGGGAAGTCCCTGCCACCACCTGCTGTGGATCAGACAGTGCGATGTGCTCACCAGATTGTGATCCTGAGATAGATAGGTTCTTGATTGGTAAGGGGATCAAAGGTTACGGGGAGAAGGCGGGAGAATGGGGTTGAGAAACTTATCAGCCATGATTGAATGGCGGAGCACACTCGATGGGCCGATTGGCCTAATTTCTGCTCCTAAATCTTATGGTCTTATGGTCTGAGGCTACTCTAAAGCTAGGTCCCACTGAGGTGTGTGTGTCTGCGCTGGTGGAGGGTGTGGGTGAGTGATGTGACGGGACTTCAAGGAGGATGCCTCCAGATTCCTCTTCAGAGGTTTCTTCGCGGCTTGATTGGAGGCCCCGGGTCATGGACTCCGTCAATTGTTTCCTAGATGTGCCTGCAGAAGCAAGGGGAGATAATTAGCGAATGGCAGTGGCCTGTGAAACAGGACACCACTCACAGCATGGCTGTCTGATGGATGTTGCACTGCTGGATCCTCACTTGGCAAAGCACCGCCGACCTCACCGTCAGCGCAGGAACGGTCCAGATCATCGCCGGCCAGCTAGATGACTCTATTTTCAAAGCCCTTGAGGACCTTGATTTCAGGTATTCCTCCACCGGTCTGCGACCTCTCCCTCTTGTGTGTAAGCTTGTCCTGCATGAATAGAGATGAAGAGAGTGTAAACAGGACGCCTGCCAGCCAGATGATAAGTATGTCTGGCATGTGTGGGCAGTGAGTTTTCCCATGGATGGGATGAGAGCAATGAAGGTGTGTGTGAGAGTGAATGGTGATGTCCTTTGAACTGGCAGTGAATGTGGGCCCTGTGGATGTGTGATGGGTTTGTGAGTGTGTGAGTTGATAGTGATGAGAAGAGTTTCTTCTCCTGGTGGAATTGAAAAGGCCATTCATCCTCTTGCGGCATTGGTTGGCTGTCCTCTTTTGAAGGGCATTGGTGCTGACCACAGCTTCCACCATTTCCCAAACCTGGTTGGTCACGTTGTTGCCCATTCTGCGGCCAGAGTGGGGGGTAGATCGTTCCAATGATCCATCACTGAACCTGGGGGCTGCAGTCTTTTTGCCTTTCGTGGACATCTTCCCTGCAGCAGTCGTGGTCTGGAAGCACTGAGATGTGTGCGTAAGGCTGGACTTTAAATATGGCGCCCGGCATGATGAAGTGTTGAGGTGATGGTGGGTGGACGAATGAGAACCCACCTGCCATGGAAATGGCATGTTTCCTGGGAATGCATAAAGAATATAGCGGATTTGGGACGATACGGCGTGAAAACCTGCCGTCACAGCTGGCGGGTAAAACGTGATTTACCCGCCCACTACCCCACTTAGTTCAAATTTGGGACTATCCTGCCTGTAGTGTATTTCTATTTTCAAAAGGGATTCGATAAGGTGCCACATAAAAGTTACTACACAAGTTAAGAGCTTATGGTATTGGTGGTGATGTATTAACATGGTTAGACGATTGGCTAACTAACAGGAAACAGAATTGGGATAAATGGCTCAATTTGCGGACTGAGGGGGATTCACTGAGCCAGGAGTGCGCACAGATCTCCCTGAGGCAAAGTGCTGCCTCAGGGAGCTCGGCTCAAGTTTTAAAACTTTATTAAAGGGCGAAAATAATATTCCTGACGTCCCCTCAAGAGCAGGGGCATTTCAATTACTTTTATTTAAAAATTTTATATACATTTTAAATCCCTCATGAAACCTCATCCCGCCCGTGGATGAGGTTTCATGTTTTTTCCGAAGCCTGCCTGGGCTCCCGGCCTGCCAGCCAACCTTAAGGTTGGACGGGCAGGTCCATTAATCATCTTAATTAGTTTTTTAATGGCCTTAAGTAGCCGTTGACTGGAAAATGCAGCCCATAAGATTCTGAGGACACTTGATAGGGTGAGTGTTCAGAGGATGTTTCCCCAAATAGGGGAGTCTGGAACTAGGGGAGCATAGTTTAAGAATAAACGGTCTCTCATTTATGACTGAGATGAGGAGAAATTTCTTCTCTCAGAGGGTCATTAGTCTTTTGAATTCTCTTCCACAGAGAGCAGTGGAGACTGGTTATTGAATATATTCAAGACTGAGTTAGATAGGTTTTTGATCAACAAATGAGTCAAGGGTTATGGGGTACAGGCAGGAAAGTGAATTTAAGGCCACAATCAGGTCAGCACGATCTTATTGAGAGGAGTTTGATGAGCTGAATGGACTACTCTTGATTCTATTTCTTATGATCTTATAATGAGTGGGGTATATAAGAAGGGGCTGTATCCACAACCACCCACTTTCCACCAGTGCTGAAAATCATAATCAGCCCTGGAGCCTTGTAGTCAAGGGACAGCATAAACATTCTTATCTGCCATGAGGTAGCAGCCAGAGTCATAGGTCACCACGCTGTATGCATGCTATTTAACACATCCTGTACCCTTGTGGCTTGGGGCCTGGGAAAAATTATATGCCAGGTTAAGCTGATGCCTGTCACCCAGAGATAAAGTGATTTTTTTTCCCCTCACAAGCAAACTCTCTTAGTTACCTGATGCATCTGTGGACATCCAACCAAGTGGCTGCAACTAGTATCACTCCATATCCTCTCTGATCTCCATGCAACATTCAGGAGTGTCAACCACTGCATCATTTCTGTAATACCTCTCCTCCATTCCCCAGTGTGGTCAATTTACTAGGTTCTGCTCTTACTTATCTGATCAGATTGTCTCCAATAATAGCTTCCCTTCCCAACTCTGCGCCATCCCTTGTGGAGTCCCCAAGGAGCTATCTACGGTCCCTTCCTCATCTACACTGCCCCTTTCTAACATCATACATGGACATAGGGTCAACTTCCTCATTCACACTAATGATAATAATACCTCTCTGGCATAGCTGTGGACCCCACTATGGCCTCTGCACAGGCAAACTGCTCACCTACAATAAGCTGTAATTCCCTCCAGCTCAGGATTGGGAAGACTCATCATCCTTAGTCCACATCAGAAGTTTTATATTCTTGCCAGGATTTGCTCCTCCCTGACCACTGTCTTCGGTTGGACCAGGTTGTTGACAACCTTTGCTTAGCTTTTAACTCTATATCCTTTCTGTCACAAAGGCTGCTTACTTCTACCTCCATAACATTTCCTGCCTGTACCCCTATCACAGCCCATCTGGTGTAGAGGCCCTCATCTATGCCTTTGTCACCTCCGGACCACTGTTTCATTGCTCTTCTTGTCAAATTCCGATCATCCATGCTCCATAAAGTTTTATTTATTCAAACTTCTATTCCCTGCATCCTATTTTGCACCATGTCCTGCTAACTTAGCACCCCTGTCCTCTCTCATCACCTAATTTGGCCCCAGATCCATTAAAATTAAAATGATATTTCTACTCTTTATGACTTTCATTGCCCTTTTCTTCCCTGTCTCAATAACAGCCTCTAACCATAAGCATCCCTGAACTTCTCTGTTACTGTAACTCTCATCTTCGTAAGAATGAAACAAGAACTGGAACCCGCGAGAGTTGGCAAAAGCAAGAAACAGCATTAGAAAAAATAATGTTACTAAATATTTACGAATTCCCAGGATCTTATGGTTTCCACTTCAGGGTTTTAAAAAAGTAGATGAGGAAATTTAATTTGTCTTAACCATAATTGCTGAAAAAGAGACACGCTGTTGAAGTTGTTTCATCTTGCACTCATCAGGACAGATTCACAAGAATAAATCCCCAAGGAAACAACAACTTATGCTGCATGAGAAGGGGAGGGGGGATTCTGATTGGTTGGCAAGTAGGCTCCGATTGGTAGAAGCATTGCTATGAAGAATGCACCAGGGAACAGTTAACTGTCAAGCTTTTGTTTTTAATTCAGCAACAGCTGAATTGAATCAGAATGACTCACCATGTCATTCTGATACGATGCAGTAGCAATATGAGTGGTATTCTTCACTAACAGGGTGCTGCTGTCAAGCCAAAAAGATGCTCTGCTTACCACAAAATTGAGTAATGTGGTATATAAGTCTAGGTACTGGTGTGATGCCAGCTATGTAGGCTATATGTCCCAACGACTGGTGGATCATATCAAATAGCATGTCCCTTTGGATGTTTGCAACAAGAAAAGAATTGATTGTGCTTAACCAGCCATGCTTGTGAAACTCAGAACATAGTGTCCAACATTAGATGTGATTCTGTGATTGGATAACGCTTACTAAACAATCCAAATTGTGCTCAGAATTGCGCTAACAACCAATTTGAGACTACCTGTCTGGCTGCCACTGTGGCTCGCTTATGCCTGCTAGAAGCTACATATATTTACACAAAGGGCCCTGCCTTTGCAAACAGAAAGAATGTGTCCATGCATTGCAACTTTTTCAGCTAAACAAAATCTTGAGAAAAGCCATTCCCTGGTTCATTCCCCATAGCCCTTGGCCAATGAGAGTTGACTTGTATGCTTTGAATTTTAACAAAGGGCTTGGCAATTACTTGTTCACTGGTGCATTCTCCACGGCCATACCTCTACCAATTGGTGTCCACTTGCCAACCAGTCAGCACCCTCTTCTCAAGCAGTATAAATTGCTGTTCCCTTTGAGATTTGATATTCTTGCGACTTTGTCCTGATGAGTGTAAAATGCAAAGCTTCAATAACATGTCCCTTTTTTCAGCTATGCTCAAGTTCTGTACTACCAAATGACTATTTAACCATAATCTTCAAAGCTCTCTTTGGTTCAGGAATTGTCTCTTTAGATTGAAAAATTGCAAATTCAACTCCATTATTTAATGTAGGTGAGAGAGAGAGAGAATATAGGAAATTAAAGAGCTGTTAGTCTAACGTCTGTTGTGGGGAAGTTAGTGGAATCTCTAATTAAGGACAGAGTAACAGAGCTCATATAGAAATTTGGACTGATTAGAGAGCGCCAACTAGGATTTGTAATGGATAGGGCATATCTAATAAATATGTTAGAATTTTTTGAGGGAGTAGCTAAAGCAGTAGGCAGGGGAATACCGATGAATACAGTTTATATGGCCTTTCAGGAGGCATTATATTTGGTTCCACATGAGGCTGTTAATGTAAATAGAATTGAAGGCTAATTATTGACCTGGTTAAGAGATTGGTTTTACAGTAGAATACTGGGAGTAGAGATAAATGGTATGTGCTCAAATTGGCAGGAAGTGACTCATGGTATCCCACAAGGTTCTGTACTAGGGCCTTAACTATCCACTATGTTTATTAATTTCTTAAATAACACGGTAGAGAGTCATTGATCCAAATTTGCTGATGATGCAAAAATTGATGGCATGGCAACTAGTGTCAATGAGAACATAAAATTATAAAGAGAATTTGATAGTTTTAATGAGTGTGCAATACTACAACAGATAGATTCCAACACAGTTAAGTGTGAGGTCATTCATTTTGGATCAAAAAAAGGATAAAGCAAATAATTTTTACATGGTTCAAAGCTAGGAGCAGTGTAGATTTAGGGGTCTATAAGCATAGATCACTAAAATATAGTGGTCAAGTACAAAGAATAATTAACAAGGCCAATGGAAAAATGGCTGGAATGTAAAGGGACAGATGTTTTGCTGAGCTGTACAAAGCACTGGTTAAACCACATCTGGAGTACTTTGTTTAGTATTGTATTAGAAAGTGTGTGTTGGCCTTGGAAGGAGGGAAGCACAGATTTACCAGAATGTTACCAGGCTTCCAAAGGTTAAATTATCAGGAGAGATTACATAAGAGATTACATCTCCAACACTTCCCTCCCCTTCCTCGACCTCTCTGTCTCCATTTCTGGTGATAGACTGTCCACCAATATTCATTATAAGCCCACCGATTTCCACTGCTACCTCGATTACAGCTCCTCACACCCTGTTTCCTGTAAGGGCTCCATCCCATTCTCTCAGTTCCTTCCATACCGTCGCATCTGTTCCGATGATGCCACTTTCCAAAATGGGGCTTCTGACATGTCTTCCTTAACCGAGGTTCCCCACCCACTGTGGTTGACAGGCCCTCAGCCGTGTCCGACCCATCTCTCGCGCCTCTACCCTCAAACCTTCCTCTCCCTTACCGAACTATGACAAGACCCCCCTTTTCACCCCACCAGCCTCTGCATTCAAAAGATCATCCTCTGCCATTTCCGCCAACTCCAGCATGATGCCATCACCACTAAACACATCTCCCCCGCGGCCCCCCCACCCCACCATCAGCATTCCATAGACCATCCTTCCGGCACACCATGATCCACTCCTCCATCACCCCCAACACCTCATTCCCTTCCCACAGCACCTTCCTATGCACTCGCAGAAGGTGCAACACCTGCCTCTTTACCTCCTCCTTCCTCACTGTCCAAGGGCCCAAACACTCTTTTCAGGTGAAGCAGCGCTTCACTTGCACCTCCTTCAATTTAGTCTACTGTATTCACTGCTCCCAACGCGGTCTCCTCTACATTGGAGAGGCCAAACGCATATTGGGTGACCACTTTGCACAACAACTTTGGTCTGTCCACAAGCATGGCCCAGACCTTCCTGTTGCTTGCCATTTCAACACCCCATCCTGCTCTCATGTCCACATGTCCGTCCTTGGCCTGCTTCAATGTTCCAGTGAAGCCCAACGCAAACTGGAGGAACAGCACCTCATCTTCCAATTAGGCACTTTACAGCCTTCCGGACTTAACATTGAGTTCAACAACTCCACACCATGAAGTCTCTCCTCTGTCCTCACCCCCTTTTAATCCTATTTTTCAAAATTCATTTTTCTTTTTTATCCACTTATTTATATTTTTATTTATTTGTATTCATTTATTCATTGTTTTATCCCCTTTTTTATCCCCCCTTTTATCCCATTTTCTCTCTTTTTTTCCCGCACCTCCCCATGATGTAAGATGGCATCTGACCAAGAGCTGAGGTCAGCAACCTAGAGCTAGTCAGCAACATGTAACAGAGTCCTCTCCATACCTGTACCCTCTACTGTAAATATGTACGCAGTTCAGGAATGTTAATAAAGACATCTTGGTAACTTCTATAAGGCAGCTTAATGGTACCTAAGCAATGCATACCACGGGTAATGACAACCCAACAAAACAGGGATGACCTGAGGGTATGAAAAATGCTATGTAAATATTTTACTTGTTCGGAACTAGAGATAGTTTAAGTAAGTTATATTTGTATTTATAGGTGCTAGGAATGAGTTTTAGTTTTAAGTTTAAGTTTAATTTGTATTTCTGTATTTGTGTGTTAAGAAAGGGGTATAACTTTAAAAGATGCCTGCATTCTAATGAGGGAAATTAAAACAAACAAAGTAGAAAAAACTGTGCTGCTGCCTTACAATAGGGATCCAGAGAGAGGGACCCACAGAGACAGAGAGAAACAGAAAAGCCATTTGAGTTCAGTTGGTTATTATGCTCTACGGCAGAGGAAGCAGTTTAAGTCTCTCTCTACCTGGAGATACTAGCAGATTGTTGAGAAAAATAAGCCTAAGAATAATTCATGGATGTGGCCTTCGCTGGCTGGGCCATCATTTTTATTGCCTATCCCTAGTTACCCTTGAGAAGGTGGTGGTGAGCTGCCTTCCTGAACTGTTGCAGTCCATGTGGTGTAGGTACATCCACAGTGCTGGTAGGAAGGGAGTTCCAGGATTTTGACCCAGTGACAGTGCAGGAATGGCGATATATTTCCAAGTCAGGATGGTGAGTGACTTGGAGGGGAACTTCTAGGTGGTGATGTTCCAATCTATCTGCTGCCCTTGTCCTTCTAGATGGTAGTGGCCGTGGGTTTGGAAGTTGCTGTCAAAGGAGCTTTGGTGAGTTCCTGCAGCACATCTTATAGATGGTACACACCGCTGCTGCTGTGTGTCGATGGTGGAAGGAGTGAATGTATGTGGATGGGTTGCCAATCAAGTGGGCTGCTTTGTCCTGGACGGTATCAAGCTTCTTGAGTGTTATGGGAGCTGCAGTCATCCAGGCCAGTGGGGAGTATTCCATCACACTCCTGACTTGTGCCTTGTAGATGGTGGACAGGCTTTGGGGAGTCAGAAGGTGGGTTACTCGCCACACAATTCCTAGCCTCTGACCTGCTCTTGTAGCCACAGTATTTATATGGCTAGCAGAGTTCAGTTTCTGGTCAATAGTAACGCCCAGGATGTTGATAGTGGGGGAAACAGTGACGGTAATGCCATTGAATATCAAGGAGTGATCGTAGGATTCTGTCTTGTTGGAGATGGTCATTGCCTGATACTTGTGTGATGCAGATGTTACTTGCCTCTTGTCAGCCCAAAGCCTGGATATTGTCAAAGTCTTGCTGTAATTGGACATGGACTACTTCAGTGTCTGAGGAGTCGCAACTGGTGCTGAACATCATGCAATCATCAGCGAACATCCCCTCTTCTGACCTTATGATGGAAGGAGGGTCATTGAAGTAGCTGAAAATGGTTCGACCTAGGACACTACCCTGAGGAGCTCCTGCGGTGATGTCCTGGAGCTGAGGTGACTGACATCCAACAACCACAACCATCTTCCTTTGTGTGAGGTATGATTCCAACCAGTGGAGAGTTTTCCCCTGATTCCCATTGACTCCAGTTTTGCTAGGGCTCCTTGATGCCGCACTCGGTCAAATGCTGCCTTGATGTCAAGGGCAGTCGCTCTCACCTCACCACTGGAGTTCAGCTCTTTTGTCCATGTTTGAACCAAGACTGTAATGAGGTCAGAAGCTGAGTGGCCCTGGCAGAACCCAAACTGGGCATCAGCGAGCAGGTTATTGCTAAGCAAGTGCTGCTTGACAGCACTGTTGATGACCCCTTCCATTACTTTACTGATGATGGAGAGTAAACTGGTGGGGCAGTAATTGGCCGGGTAGGATTTGTCCTGCTTTTTGTGTACAGGATATACCTGGGCAATTTTCCACACAGCTGGGTAGATGCCAGTGTTGTAGCTATACTGGAACAGCTTGGCTAGGGATGCAGCAAGTTCTGGAGCAAAAGTATTCAGTACGGTTGCCGGAATATTGTCAGGGCCCATAGCATTTGCAGTATCCAGTGCCTTCAGCTGTTCTTGATATCATGTGGGGTGAATCGAATTGGCTGAAGACTGGCATCTATGATGATGGATCATCCTCTCAGCACTTCTGGCTGAAGATTTTAGCAAATGCTACAGTCTTACTTTTTGTATTGATGTGCTGGGCTCTCCCATCATTGAGGATGGGATATTTGTACAGCCTCCTCTTAGTTGAGTTGCTCTAAAGTTAAAGTAACAGTGAATGTTGAATGAAGTCTGGATCTCAAGGGAGATACCAAGTTGTCAACAAGCTACTGGGAGATGGAACTGCAGGGAGCAGGTACTAAAGGAAAAAGGGAAAGGTCCCAAGAAGACCTTTAAGTTAAGTCAAAGGACAAGGACAGGAATCTGGAACAAGATCCTGCTCAGTGGAAGTGAAAGCAAGGAGCAGAGACAAAAGCTCCAAACTTAAAGGGAGAATGCTGCAGGATGCAGGCTTAAAGCAAAATAGGCTTACGAGAAGTCAGAAGACCCAAGGAGACTGCCAAAGGTCTGTAACTCTTTACTATGGGCATGTGAAGCAATGTTATTCTGTTGGCACAGCTGAGTATCTGAGAGTGTGTGCATGGAAGGCAAAGTTTGAATGCATGTGGCAATCCAAGGGAGGAACATCAGAAGGACAGATCAAAGCCCTGGAGGTAGACGCTTATGGAATGCATCCAAGAGAAAGAGCCATTTGGGAGAAGATTCCAAAGTGGGTTCTTCGAGAGTGGAGATTGGAAATTATTGTGTGAAAGCGAGACCAGTTGGCTCACGGTGTGACAAGCGTCTGGGGGGAATTGATGAGAGATCCATAGCATCTGGTTGGGGTGGCATTTATCACTTGGTTTTAAAGAGTGGTGCACCTGACCACAGGTCGCCTATTGGTTTACATGGACAGTGTACTTACTGTGAACATGAGAGTATAGAGTAGCTTTTGTAATTTGTGTTATCCTTATGAAGCTGAATATATCTGTAAAGGTATACATGTGGGTGAAGGATTATTGTAACGTGTTCATATTGTTTCATAAATGTTTTATTCTTTTGTTAAAAGTTCATAAGCTGACTCCTGTGACTCTGTTCAGTAGATAACCTCTGTGTTTCTAAACAAAAAGTAAAAGTTAGGATCTATCAAATCGGGTTCCACCCTGGGATCTGACTTGTCCAGTAGTAACATTAGCTGGGATAATTTATTGGGTGGAGGGAAGTCAATTTTTCATAAAGAGGAGGGAGCAGTCAGATATCAAGATCACACGTGTTCCTCATACAATCCTTGGTGTTTAGTTGCACAGCAATATTGAAAAGAGGTTTAGAATCAGGCCTTTTTACTCCTCACTAACTATAATTACATAGCAAGCTCTGTGTTAACCCATTTTTTATGCTACACAGCATTTTAGGATCTGGTAAGGAAAAATAGATTTCAGTTAGCTTGTTTTTCTTGTCTTTGTCACAAACAATTTATTAGCAACGTTCAACTTTAAGTTCATTACTGTTTTAATCAGTTATTGACTGCTGACTAATTAAAATGTGTTAAACTGCAGAATTTTTCAGTTAAAATAGTATTTAAGCCTGAATTATTTATTAATTACAGCCTAAACACATCCTGAATAGGTCCTTTCATTTCCAGAATGGCTCCATTTCTGCTGTGTAAAACACCAAGTCCCAAGGGCTACATTCACCTTTCAAAAAGAATTAAAGCTGACATAATGTGGTCAAAAATTCGACGTTACACGTAGCTATCACCTTTAAAAATGGTATTTGTATATAATGAGTGTGATCTGCTCGCTGGGGTGATATCTGCCTAGGACAAACATGCAGAGAAATTTAATGCCCTCCACCATGGGGGGCGTGGGGGGCATTTAATTGGGCAGTAGGGTGGCGGGCGGGGACCCTGTCAACTTTGCATTTCCACTGTGTTTAAGTCCATGGTGGTAAGGCCCATGGACTGCCTTCCTACCCCATCACCAATTGAGGCCATAAGGTGGGCAATTAATGCCCACTTAAGGGCCTCTTCCCACTGCTTCTAGTATTAACCCAGTGGCAGGTAGAAGGCTCACCATGCAGAAAGCATGACAAGTAAACCCATGAAGTTGATTTTAGGATCCAGGATTGCGGGGGGTGGGGTGGGGGGTGGGGTGGGGTCCCTCGTTCAAAGGCTTGCTGTGTCTAATTGAGGGACCCAGCATTGAGAAGGAAGGCCCACAGAGAGCAACCTCCCTGCCCTTACTGCCAGCACCCCCTCCCCCTCCTATACGACCCCATCCCACTTCCCCCCTCCAGCCATCAGTTACCTGTGGCCTCGGATCCAGCGCCAAAACTAGGCTTCAGGTGGGTGTTGTACCAGCATCAGCCACCATCTCCATGGTGGCACTGCCATTCAATAGAGCTGCCAGCATCTGATTGGTTGATACCTCACAGAGGGCAGGACTTCTGTGGGGAAGGCCCAATGCTGGCCAGTCAAGCACTTAATTCAGTGGGCCTTCCCTGTAAGAGACAGTGTGGAGCTCCCCCTAGCTGCAGGTATAAGACTCCCGTCACCTCCATTAAATCCTGCTCATGGTTTCTGGCAAATTTATTTAGAATGTTCAGCAGAAAAATTACAACATGCCAACAGGCTGTGCGACCCTGTGCTGGTGTTCCTCTTGCACAGTGGTGAGACATCAAACCTAATTGTGAAATGTGGGGCAGAATCTTACGGCCCTGTTTCGGTGGGGACAGGGCTGTAAAATGTGTCGAGCCATTATAAACCCCATTGACTTCAGTGGGAACGTAAACTCCCGCTGTCGTAAAATTCTGTCCTATGGTGTTCATAGATTTAAGAACTGAACTTCCAGAATTCCCAATAACTATGGAAAGGAATTTGTTCTTCTTGGGTCCACATAACTTAAATATATTGATACCACATTCACTTCAAAATGGTTTACAGTATGCTACAACAAAAATTTTCTCTTTTTTAAAAAATTCATTTTTAACATTACTGGCATGTATTGCCCATCTCTAGCTGCCCTGAGAAGGTGGTGGTGGTGGTGGCTCTCCTTGTAGCAGTTTAACTTTTCAATTTAAATTCTCAAACTGCCACAGTGGGATTTTAATTTATATTCTTTGGATTATGAGTCCTGGCCTCTGAATTATGAATCCAGTGACATAAGCACTACACCGCATTTTTGTATGCTTCAAACAAATTAATATTTCAACTATTTTAGGTTTTACTTCACTGCGAGTTACATGTTTTAGAGTTCTAACATCCTTTGCACTTGCCCCTTAGTCTGTAATAATATATAAAGATCTTTTAGTATGATTATGGTGTAAAGATTCACATTTTCATCGATCTTAATTGCCATCGACACTTTTGCACTTTCAATATCTTGTTTAATCTATTTTGACAAAATTTTTCTGCTTCTCCCAGCATTGTCTTCCTCCTAGTCCTTTATTGAATGATAAACATTGTCAGTATTCCAGTTGCCAAAATGAAGGATGTGCCACCAACAGGACAGCTTCCTTCCTGCCATGTTTATTATACACAACTTTCAGTGTATATTGCATCTAATTTATTTCCTCAAATGCAAGATTTCCTCCTTGACTGGGTTTCTCAACACAATGATGACACTTAAGATTTAAAATCAACAGAGCCTGTGCCTGAGGCTAACCCGAAGGAACCACATCAGGATATATTTAAAAAAATGACAGGACATTCTTTGCAACATGCTGCCTGGGATCTACTCTGGGTTACGCCACCTCAGGCTCATCCTCAGATATAATTTTGTCTTAAGCAAATCACAGGTAGCCCATGGGTCAAACTGAGGCACAAGCAAGGCTTCAGGTCACTTAATTTGCAGAAAATTACTAAAATCTCAGTGGTTAGCACTCTAGAAAGTCTGAAATTGAAATGTTGAAGTTTTGAAGTGTTACTGATCTTTGCTAAAATGGCAATTGTAATTTGAAGTTCTACAATGTTAAATAAAAGAACAGCTGACTCTGGCAGGCTTATTTGCGTGACTTCTATTAATATTGACTGTAAAACCCTCAGACTCATCAAATTGCACCTTACAATGCTTTAACTTGTATCGATCATCTTTTAGAGTGTTCCATTGGAAAATATAACACCTTTCCTAGTCTCATGATGTCCCAACTTATTTTACAGCCAATTAAGTACTTTTGAAGTGTAGTCACTGTTACAAAATAGGAAATGCGGGAGACAATTTTTGCACAGCTAAGTCTCACATACAGTAATGAAACTATGACCAGATAACATTTTTTTAGTCGTGATGATTGAGGGCATCATATTGACCAGGACAGTGAAAATAACTCTTTTGCTTTTCTTCATAATGGTGCCACTGGGTGCACTCTTCCAGGCAGTTGATCTGCCCCCTGGTGCATCAGGAAACTGAACACTGACTGGAAAATCCCAGTCAACCTCCTCTACCCCTGGTCAACAAGGCTTGTAATGAACGTAATTGGCTATCTGCCTCGTGGGAGTGGATAGCCCTGCCTGGGCGCTTGAGAAAAACTGCCTCAGTTATGTTCTGATTTAATTAGGCATTCCTTGAAGCAGTCAAGACTAGGTGCAGAATCTTCCAGTTTTGAAACTAAGTGCGGTGGCGGGCAGGTTTCATAGTACGTATCCTGCTTCTCGGAATGGTGGGAAATCATGCCCAATTCTGCACTGGGAAGCTCATTAATTATGCACAGGCGAGTATCTCCCCAATCACCTGGTGGGTTGGAAGCTGATTCGTCTGCCCCACCATTACCTGGCAGGGTCGAAGGTCTAGGTGTTATATGCCACTGAAGCACACACATATCGCTCTCTTCAGCCTACCGGCCTCCAATAGGCCATTAGAGATGTCGCCAAGCCAACAGAAGGTGGTTGCAGGCCTCAAGAGGAAAGTAGCACCCTGCTTGTGCCACCCAGCTGTCGAGGATTTGATTAGAGGAGTGTGGGCACCTAGGAATGTTCTATATCCCAGGAATAGTTTGAGAAAGCATACCAGCCTCACCTCCCTGGCCTGGGAGCCAATTGCAGGGGCCATCAGTGTGGCTATGCTATCCAGTGCAGGAAGAGGATGAATGATCTCATCCACTCCACCAGGATAAGTCATCCTTTGACTCCCTCCAATATCAAAATCTCGTCATGGCACCATGTAAGCAAACGGCTACTCTCTTCAGGGATCTCACACAACCATTAGTGGGAGACACATATCACCATTGTCTGTCCCACAGAAACTTTCACATAACCACCATCCCATCTATCATGCTGTACACACTACATCCTCAGACATGCTGGAGTGGGCTCACCACACACAGGGGGCATGCATCTTTCTCAACTCTCCATCCCTTCTCATCACATGCCTTTCTTTCGTCTTCATCCAGGGCAGGCTTGCCCACAACGGAAGGGAAAGAGCGCAGACTGGGGGAGGCATGTCTAACATAATTGCCCTCACTGAATTCGAGGAGGCTGCAGCTGAGATCACTGTGGAGGACAGGGTTCACTCCTGTGGGGAAGAGAGATTGGATTGTCTCAGCAACCTAGCATGGATCACACCTCTGTTAGTTCATCACATCCTGACAATCACAATCAACAACATGCAGTCTTATAATCCACTTGCTCATCAACTAAAACTCTATTCTATATCCTGTAGGCACCAGCAGGTCGAAGGCCATAAGGCAGCCCACCATAAGTCCAAGCCCCCAGACCACATCAGAAGAGGGAGCTGAGGAAGAACTGTCACTGCACTCACCCACACCCTCCACCAGTGCAGAGACACACACCTTGATGAGGCATAGCTCTAGATTAGGCTCGGTCTCAACTACTGGAGAACACCTCACTGACACATCACCGTATTGGTTGGAGGCAGGGACAGCCCAGGTCTCTGGCACTCGGAGGGCTGCTGGAAACCAACCACCCTCTCAGTCCGAGTCAGATGATGAGCCTCTGCAAGCGGCCACCAACTCGCTGCTGGAGATACAAAAACAGGTGACAGAACATCAGGCTGAGATTCAGCAGTCACTCAGCAGACTAGAGGGAAGGATGGAGGAGTGTGTCTGCATTCTCTCTGATTTGGTGGCACCGACATGTGAGCGCCTCGATGTCACCATGAGAAGGTTGGCGACCACCATGGACAACTTGGTCCAGCAGGTTTTGCCAGATTTGCACTCAATCCTGGACTCTATGGCCACACACCCTGGTGGGCACCATCAAGATGTAAGTGACAGGGACAAGGCACCCTGATCTCCCTCCAGGTGTCCCTTCTCCTCAAGGAGTCAGGGTGGGGCCCCCGGGCACCCACAGGGAGAATGAGCATCAGCCAGACACCCCGGGGGCCTCCACTCAGGACAATCCTGAGTGTCCAGCCACTCGGCATCCCCTCTGCCTGTGACCCCATCCACTCCAGCTGCTCAGGCCAAGGAGGGTGCATCTGCCCCTGAGCACGAGACCCTTATCAGGCCGGGGGCCTCCAGGCCTCGGGCCACCAGAGGACGTCCACCAAGGTCATCACAGACATCAGGATGTAGCAGTCATCAGGCTGCCTCCACCTCTGCTGCAGATGTCGGGGCTGTACCCAGGCATAGTAGTAGGATTAGGAAAATTAACAAATATTGAATTCACTTTTGGGTCACAGGTGTGCCACCACTGTGAAAATGTTACACTTTTGTAGATACATTTGATGATTATGTGAATGGCTTGGCCAACTGAAGGCATGTGATTATGTACACTTGAATCCTCTTATTTTGAGGTTTAGCCATTCTCCCACTCTGTGAGATTCACATTCATGTGATGTCGACCTCACTGAAGATAGTTTATGCACCCTTGTGTGAATTCAGGGAGATGTGTTAAAATCTTTATTGGAAGTGTGTGATTTACGTGCTTGTAACCCTTCTTCCTCAAGAAAGACTAGTGTGTGAGGGCAGCTCAGCAGTCTTGAGTGATTAATGGCAGTTGTGTCGCCTCAGTGGTAGTGCCAAAGGACAAGACATGGAAGGGAGGAGGAGATCCCTCACCATGTCCTCATTTCACTGGCCACTGTACTTTCTTATTTATGTGGTGATGACTGCTTCCAGAACGATTGCATACAGAGGGTACTGCAGATCTCCTTAGAGATCATGGCCTGGTGCATCATGAGGCTAGAAGGTGCAAGCATGAATGCTCTACTAGTTTTCGATGCGACTGGTTGGACATCCCTTGAGATGAAATGGAATGGCATTGAGGGCCAGGAGAACTGTGGCCATCACCCCCTACCTTCACTTTACTCCTCCTGGAATCTGGCAGTGATTTAAGTGTCACGGGCATGTCTCCCATGTCTTGCTTCTTATGGTCTCATCACCTTCAAACTGACCCTCATCACTCTCTTGAGGTTCCTGGGTGCCCTGATCTTCACCCTCTGAAGAGCTGTCATCCTCCATTTCACCCTCTGGCAAAGGATCACCTCTTTTCAGTTAATGTTTCGAGTCCGTATGACTCTTCAACAGAATTAAGGAAAAATAGAAAAGAGGTGAAATATAAACTGGTTTAAGGGGGAGTGGGACAAGTAGAGCTGGATAGAGGGCCAGTGATAGGCGGAGATAGCCAAAAAATATCATAGACAAAAGGGCAAAGAGGTATTGAAGGTGGTGATATTATCTAAGGATTTAACAATTTTAGATCATGAACTCTCTCCTCCATCCCCACCCCCTTTCCGATCCCCCTTTTTTCCAATAATTTATATAGATTTTTCTTTTCCCACCTATTTCCATTATTTTTAAATGTATTTCCATCCATTGTTTTATCTCTACCTTTTAGCCTATTTTGATACCTTCCCCCCACCCCACCCCCACTAGAGCTATCTGTACCTTGCTTGTCCTGCTTTCTACCCTTAATGTCACCTATTAGCACATTCCTTAGATAATACCACCACCTTCAACACCTCTTTGTCCTTTTGTCTATGACATCTTTTGGCTATCTCCACCTATCACTGGCCCTCTATCCAGCTCTACTTGTCCCATCCCCTCCTTAAACCAGCTTATATTTTACCTCTTTTCTATTTTTCCTTAGTTCTGTTGAAGAGTTATACGGACTCGAAACGTTAACTGTGTTCCTCTTCGCAGATGCTATCAGACCTGCTGAGTTTTTCCAGGTATTTTTATTTTTATTTTTGTTTTGGATTTCCAGTATCTGCAGTTTTTTGCTTTTACCTCTTTTCAGTGCCAGGTTGTGAAGGGCGCAACACACAGTCATGATGCGTGAAACCCTATTGGAAGTGTACTGTAATGCGCCACCTGAGCAGTCCAAAGAAGTGCATCCTCTGAATCCCAATGTCTGCTCGATTAGGGAGGGTATGGAGCTGTGAGCAATATTCTACCATCAGCCAGCATATCAGTGGGTACCTGTTATCCCCAAGCAGAAGCAGCCGACCCTTCAGACATTCAGGCCCTTCAAAAATCTGAGGCACCTGGGAGCGACTCAGGATGTATGAATCATGGCAACTCCCAGGGTACCTGGCACAAATGTGAAAAATGTGCTTCTGATGCTCACACACCATGAAATTATAGTCTTTGCGGTTTATAAACATTAGGGGCTGCTGCTATGGAGCCCTTGAAGCCACATCGATACAGTCGATTGCACCCTGCACTCTTGGGAAGCCTGAGATAGCTGCAAAGCTGGTGAATCTTGCAGCCTGGCTATCTTTGTCCAGAGCAAACCTCACATAGTGATGTGCCTTGTTGTAAAGGGTAAACATTGTAAAAGCAATCTGTGACCTCCTTTATGCTTCTATGTGTTGTGGACTGCAAGATGCTGTATAGGCCCCCTGTGGATCCCTGGAACGACACACAGGCAAAAAAATTGAGTGCAGCGGTCATCTTTAAAACTACTGGCAGAGGATAGCCTCCACCTCCATGAGGTGTCAGATCTTCACGTAGAAAGTGGCAGATGTGATCTACCAGAGCTCGGGACAAGCGCAGACATGTGCGGCATTGTCTCTCACTCATCTGTAAATAGGAGAGTCTTCTTTGGTATAACCTAGCCCTGTTGAGTCACCTCCATTGTCTAGGTCTGTTCTCCGGACCCTCTTGTTCTTGTTCTGGCTCGTTTTGATCCTGGACCTCAGGCCGGGCCTCCTCCCGGAGCTTTGCTCAGTATCGCCTCTCTCTCTTTCACTTCCTCCATTGCATTTGGACCCTCAAAAAGGCAGCATTGAGCCCTGGATCCATATTTGCTTTTACCTTCTCCCTGAAATGAAATATTGAAGACATGAATGATTAATGGTTGAGGTACTGAAGCTCACGACCTGTTTACCTATAGCAACTGTAATGGTCTATCGTGGTTTCTGCCCTACTTCCATTTTCACTGATGCAGCCTTGTCTCTGAGGCACTGGCACACGTGTCGAGGTGACCAAGATGCCATCCTAGGAACATAACATTTGAATCCCTCAGTGGTATGAGAAGGTTTCAGTGACATGCGCGACCTAACCTAGCTCAGTGCTCCAATCTCTGATTTTGCATACTAATTAACAATAAGTGCTCATGATTAATGACTGGATATCCTTTGGCCCATTATGAATGCCAATTCTGGAGAACACATGACTGGCCTCCATTGATGGAATGCCATATATGCTGCACCTGTGTCTCCTTTAACAGTTGCCTGCATTTTCAAATTTTACATTCCTATGTGTTAATGTTGAGATGCAGCGGATGTGACATTAAGCCATTGACTTCTGAGCATCCCTGTTACAGTGCTGATAAAGGCATTGACTTCCAATAGCTTTTTTTCTTTCTCTCCAATCAGACTCCAGTTTATTGTTGCGGCACCAACAAGTTAGCGGGCACCCACCGAAACGGCCCCTTAGTCCAGCAGTGCTCTTCTCCCACACAGCCTCGGAGCCCTCCCATTCAAATCTTTTCTTCTTTCGATTTATAACTGCGCCATAACTCCGATAGAGCAAGATGGTGGTTCTGCACTACTATTTCAAAATGAACTTGGATGCTCCCTCTCTCACTGCCCATGTCCCAGAAATCTACCTGGAACCTCACAATGTGGAGGTACAGCTCCCTCCTGTAATTCTCCAGCCTCCCCCAATAATACTGGATGCGTAGTTGTTGTTGTTGACATTCCTACCCTCCCCCCGAGCCCATCACTACTGACATGCCCATGCCCAATTGTGGACCTCTACCCTCCCCATCTAGAGGCTGTGTGCATGGCCACCTACCGAGGTGAACCCCCAGGAAAGCTTCACATACCGCAACCCCCTTTATTATGAATTCCCAAATACAGGCTGCAGATGCCCCCCATAACCATCGCCATACCATCTGCAGTCCAGTATAGAGACAGACAAGCCCATGGATAGCAACTGTGCATTATACCAATTGAGCACACAGCCCTTACCCCTCCCTGGAGTTGGAGTACACCCTGCTCCCAATGAAGATTCCTGCAGCATGCCTGCTGCACCCCATTTGACTGAGATCCACAGAGCCCAGGAGTGTCTCTGCTCTTGGACTCCTGACTGCAAGCCCCAAACCAAGGACTTTGACTTTCACAGAGTTCCCCATTGACCCTCATGACCGAAGACTACAATGTGTCCCTTCCCAAGTCTCCCTTCCAGCATGAGTCTCCATGTGACCCATCCCTCTTGTACCACACTAATAACATCCTCCCCCACCCTTCCCTATGCATGTGGGTGGTATCCCTTTCATTTCCTTGTTTGTCAGCGTTTCAGTTACCCTTGTCAGGCTCCAGCTTCCCACCCCTCGGTCTACCCTCTGCCTCCCATCACCCCCCCCACCACCCCTCCACCTCCTTGCAAAGTCTTCCTGCCCCTCTGCCTTCCACCATGCCCCCTTCCTCCCCCAAACCCTTGCAAAGCCTACCTTCCACATTGCCCCCTGTGTATTTTCTCCCTGGTAAAAAGGCCGCCAGGTTTTATAGGCTTCTTACAAAACTAAATTAAACCTTTATTAAATAGAAAAAAAATGTTTTTATGCACATACGTAGGTTTACAAATTGGTGCAATGTTAACACCTACCTCCCCTAGTTGACCTAACTTCCAGTTACACCTCCGTTAAGGCAACAGTAAAAACACAAATATTTTAAACAGGCCCAGGCAAAATAACGTGATACCCTGAACAGTCAGATTCAAAGTGAGTTTTTTTAACTTCAGTTCTTGCAGACAACAGTTTGCGCACAGAAGCTGCAGGCTTTTCACACTTGCAAGATCTTAGAATGCTTTCGTTCCTATACATAGAAACAAAGAAACATAGAAAGTAGGAGCAGGAGTAGGCCATTCGGCCCTTCGAGCCTGCTCCGCCATTCGTTATGATCATGGCTGATCATCCAACTCAATAGCCTGCTCCCGCTTTCTCCTCATACTCTTTTATCCCTTTTGCCCTAAGAACTATATCTAACTCCTTCTTGAAAACATACAATGTTTTGGTCTCAACTACTTTCTGCGGTAACGAATTCCACAGGCTCACCACTCTCTGGGTGAAGAAATTTCTCCTCATCTCAGTCCTAAATGGTCTACTCCATATCCTCAGACTGTGACCCCTGGTTCTGGACTCCCCCACCATCGGGAACACCCTTCCTGCATCTACCCTGTCTAGTCCTGTTAGAATTTTATAGGTTTCTATGAGATCCCCCCTCATTCTTCTGAACTCCAGCAAATATAATCCTAATCGACTCAATCTCTCCTCATATGTCAGTCCTGCCATCCCAGGAATCAGTCGGGTAAACCTTTGCTGCACTCCCTCTATAGCAAGTACATCCTTCCTCAGATAGGGAGACCAAAACTGCACACAATATTCCAGGTGTGGTCTCACCAAGGCCCTGTAGAATTGCAGCAAGACATTCCTGTTCCTGAACTTAAATCCTCTGGCTATGAAGGCCAACATACCATTTGCCTTCTTTACCGCCTGCTGCACCTGCATGCTTACCTTCAGCGACTGGTATACAAGGACACCCAGGTCTCGTTGAACATTCCCCTCTCAGATAATAATCTGCCTTCCTGTTTTTGTTACCAAAATGGATAACATTACATTTATCCACATTATACTGCATCTGCCATGCATTTGCCCACTCACTCAGCTTCACACTGAAGCATCTCTGCATCCTCCTCACAGCTCACCCTCCCACCCAGCTTTGTGTCATCTGCAAATTTAGAGATATTACATTTAATTCCCTCATCTAAATCACTAATATATATTGTGAATAACTGGGGTCCCAGCACCGATCCCTGCAGTACCCCACTAGTCACTGCCTGCCATTCGGAAAAAGACCCGTTTACTCCTACTCTTTGTTTCCTGTCTGCCAACCAGTTTTCTCTCCATCTCAATACATTAGTCCGAATCCCATGCGCTTTAATTTTACACGCCAATCTCTTATGTGGGACTTTGTTGAAAGCCTTCTGAAAGTCCAAATAAACCACATCCACTGGCTCCCCTTCATCAACTCTACTAGTTACATCCTCAAAAAATTCCAGTAGATTTGTCAGGCATGATTTCCCTTTCGTAAATCCATGCCGACTCCGTCCGATTCTGCCACTGTTTCCCAAGTGCTCAGCTATTAAATCTTTTATAATGGACTCTAGAATTTTCCCCACTACCGACGTCAGGCTGACTGGTCTATAATTCCCTGTTTTCTTTCTGCCTCCCTTTTTAAATAGTGCGGTTACATTAGCTATCCTCCAATCTGCAGGAACTGTTCCAGTGTCTATAGAATCTCGGAAGATGACCACCAATGCATCCGCTATTTCTAGGGCCACTTCCTTAAGTACTCTGGGATGTAGATTTTCAGGCCCGGGGGATTTATCAGCCTTCAATCCCATCAATTTCCCCAACACCATTTCCCTACTAATACTGATATCTTTCAGCTCCTCCCTCTCACTAAACCCTGTGTTCCCCAACATTTCTGGTATGTTATCCGTGTCCTCCTTTGTGAAGACAGAACCAAAGAATGTATTTAGTTGGGCAGCCATTTCTTTGTTCCCCATTATAAATTCCCCTGTTTCTGACAGTAAGAGACCTACATTTGTCTTCACCAATCTTTTTCTCTTCACATACCTATAGAAACTTTTACAGTCAATTGTTATGTTCCCTGCAAGCTTACTGTTGTACTCTATTTTCCCCTTCTTAATCAATCCCTTGGTCCTCCTTTGCTGAATTCTAAACTGTTCCCAATCCTCAGGTCTGTTGTTTTTACTGGCCAATTTGAATGCCTCTTCCCTGGATCTAATACTATCTCTAATTTCCCTTGTAAGCCATAGTTTGGTCACCTTTCCTGTTTTACTTATGCGCCAGACAGGAATAAACAATTGTTGCAGTTCACCCATGTGCTCTTTGAATGTTTGCCATTGCCTATCCACCGTCATCCCTTTATGTAACGTTTCCCAATCTATCATAGCCAACTCGCGCCTCATACCATCGTAGTTGCCTTTATTAAGATTCAGGGCCCAAGTTTCAGAATCAGCTACATCACTCTCCACCTCCATGATGAAGAATTCTTTCATATTATGGTCGCT
Organism: Cetorhinus maximus; assembly: GCF_964194155.1. Lineage (NCBI taxonomy): Eukaryota > Metazoa > Chordata > Chondrichthyes > Lamniformes > Cetorhinidae > Cetorhinus > Cetorhinus maximus. The sequence continues at coordinate 158,431,938 of NC_135880.1, read as the reverse complement.
CATCCCCAAGGGCCCTCGCACAACTAGATTGCCAATTATTCTTTTCTCATTACATAATACCCAGTCGAGGATGGCCTATTCTCTTGTTGGTTCCTCAATGTACTGATCCAGAAAAACACACATCCCCATCTCCTTTATACAGATTTCCCCTTTGAATGCAAATTCCCATTGTTTCACTATGACCTCTAATAATAAAAATCTATCATCGTACCAATTTTACCAGTGATCTTTGGGAAAAATAATCTCACAGGTTCTTAACTTTTCCTGGCTAGGTGTAACATTTCACCCCCTCTTTTGAATTCAAGCTAGTCTGGTTTATTAAAAAATGCAAATGCTTCCTTTACACCTCACATTTTAAAACTTCACCCATGTTTACCCCCTTAACATTTCAAACCGAGGTTATCTCCCGTACATCAGCACCTTCAGACCAGCTGCCTTTAATTCAACTTAGACATGCACGCATGCACACACATGCACCGCTATTAAGGTACTTTACAATAAATTCCAACAACATTATGAAAATTATTATATCTCCATGACACCTATGCACACCACCCATTTGCAAACAAGATTCAGATCACCGTGACTTCCCGCTGGCGTGACGCAAGATTGGAAGGTGATTCCAGCAAGAAGCTAATTTAATGAGCATTCATGAGATGGTAATGAATGCAAATGGTATTCACATCACTACTCAGCAGGATACTCCACCCGCCATTAACCCGCCACCAGGAAAATCGCAAACTATTTTTATGCCGGCGGGTTTCTGATTTTTTGCCTCCCACTAGATTCTCTGCTCCCGCCTGCCACAAAACCCATGAAGGCAAGATGGGAAACTTCTACCCACAGAAGGTGGTCCTATTTCCCATTAAGGGCAACAGAAAACTGATTGCTATGACAAAGAAGGCACGGCTAGAGGTGGCTGACAAAGTAAACAGCAGAATCCAGAATGGACTCAGTATGGGGAGTGCTTTAACAACCTAATCAGATAAGGAAAGGTGAGCATAGTTGCAGATTCACCTTTGTCCTGTAGTGCACCGAGCCTCCTCTGACTCTGTCTTATTAAGCATAGTCTATCACATCACATCTTATATGCACTTAAATTTCAGCAGCCCACATCATCCCATTTCAGTACAATTCCTCAGCTTCCCCTTCCTCCACCACTGACACTCAGTCCACTTTATGTAATGTGATGCCACCTCAATCACTTTACTTGATTCTCAGTGCACATCTTCAAAGGTCTGTGTGTCCTCAGGTACATGCCAGTGACAGACGTGATGCACATCTCACTGAATCCACTTATCCATCAGAAGAACATCTACCTTACAGACACTCATAGGTCTGCTGTGCCTCCTTGCAACCAGCACAAAATACAAGAGAGAGGCCAAGGACTGGAGCCAGGCCACCAGAGATCTTCTAGTTGATATCTGGAGAGCAAGAGGCCTTGGGGTTAGGTGCGATATCAGCATTGCTGAGCAAGAGAGATGGCAAGATTCAGACTTCACTGCTGCATATTGACAACATTAAGACCCTTAATCTTCATCTCACACAAGACTGTTTATTTGAGTGCCAATAAATGATCACCTTAATCATGCTGAATTTTAACATTTTTGCTTTCCCAAAATTAAATACATTCAACTCTTCTCTAGGTCTATCACATAAAGAAGACCAGTTTGTGCCCATCACAGATAATGTTTCCTCAGAGGAGCAATTTCTTCAGAGATACTGTCACAGGACTCACGTTTGCCAGGCACCAAAACAGATACAAACGCTTCAGTTGGTCCTGTTAAAGACTTAGCTGGGATTTCACCTGGTGATTGAAGCTTACAAGTGAGCATAAGCACAGAATGGTGGTATGCAGTGGGAAAGTCCACCTCAAAGGAAACAGTCCTTTTCAGTTCTGTGTAATTAGACAAATGTACTGAATTCCGGGCCATCAATGAAAAAAGAATGATAGTGGATCAGCAGCTTCTGCGTAAGACACTGGCAATCCTGCTCCACAAAGCTTCTGGATAAGAGATATATTAGCTGTCTGTTACAAGGTAACACTGATTGTTAATTCATTCTGAAGCTAGATGGTGAAGTAGGAAACCAGATGCCAATTGTTTGCTTAATACTAGATTAATTTACAGAGTGCAATATTACGTATGTCTGCCTCCTCCTTAACCAACACCCAGCATCCTAGAAGTCTCTCCTTATGTGTGCTCAAGGTACATAATCAAACAATGTCCTTCAGCTGTGTATGCTTAAACTTAATGATACAATTAACATACCTTTAACACTGATCTGCTCCAAGCTGCTTTCCTACAGAGAGGAAACTCTTTCAAGTTATCAACAGTCACAGATTGCAACTCTTTCAAGTACAATCACAGTTCTTGGTTTCCGGGAGTGGGACATGAACCCACAACCCTCTGATTCAAAGGCGAGGGTGCTATGAACTGAGCCACTGCTGACACCTCCCTACAGAGAGGAAACTCTTTCGAGTTATCAACAGTCACAGATTGCAACTCTTTCGAGTACAATCACAGTTCTTGGTTTCCGGGAGTGGGACATGAACCCACAACCCTCTGATTCAAAGGCGAGGGTGCTATGAACTGAGCCACAGCTGACACCTCCCTACAGAGAGGAAGGTGCATTGTGCTATTGGACCAAGCAAGGGGTGATGGTGAAAATGGAGATAGAAGTGGAATCTCAACACTAAGCATTTAACCTTGCAATGTTGAACTTTAGGAAGAGGTCACACCATAGCAGAATTTGACACCTTTGAACTGTGCAACATAAGTAACAGTAGTGGCATAGATATGAAGTGCTGGTTCTTCATTCTTAACTTATCAGTATTAACTCATATGTTTTGTGTCTGACAAGATATGTGCAGCAGCATCTGATGGACATCGCAGAGGAGCTGAGTCCTTCAGGGCGTGCACTATCACTGGACTCATGCTTACCATGCACCAGCTCAGATATTCCCACTTTGATAGAACAAGTTAAGCAGATATTGGGGTTTTTACCTGGTGAGTCACACTTCACAAATGGACAAGTACAGATGATGCAGGCTAGCACAGCAGTGGTGAGTCCATGTCCGAGATCGTAGTCCTCTCCAAGTTCTGCTCAAGTGGACAGACACTGTATCCTATGAGCCTCTGATGAAATGGAGAATCACTGAGCAGCAGCAGAGAATCTGTGATATACTGACAGGTGCACACTGACCACGATTGCAGAGACATTGGAGGAGTCCGCCTCAAGCAATAGAGTGTTGATCTCACAGGGCATTGTGATGATGCCTTCTTGTATGAATGGAGTGGCCAACTCTGGGGTACATTAAATGCGGTTATAATATGAGCCCATGCCCATCTTAACCATGGCTGTGCTGACTCTGTGTGCCAAAATTCTGTTGCCTTAAGTAAAATGACAGACACCTTAGCCTTGGCATTAAGGTGCCACATTGATCTGCAGCAGAGTGTTCCCAGCAGAGTAGTAGCAGTGAAGTGCACCTGGACCATGAGAGTGAAGGTAGCAAAAGGGATCTAAAATTGGGAACTCCCCTTAACTACTTCCACTTTTCATCTGTTGATCCTCTTCCCCCTCTCCCTCCGCACCCCATGCCTCAGTCAGTAGCCCAAATGCTGTCTCATAACCTGATGGCCAAGTCTGCAAAAGGTGCAGGGGGAGTATTCTTTGGCGAGGCCCTTATTGACTCCAAAACCCAGAGGTCATCAGTCAAGAACATCTCATCAGTCAGAACTGGAACCTGGGCATTCTGCTTCTACCTCTGTTGAAGCCACAGGGATTGCATCCCTTAGGAGTAGTAAGAAAAGGAAGAGTAAAACTTTGATGTTGCCCAAGCGTGTGCAAATGGGTTTCTGAGAAAATATTATGGCTGGGATTTTCCATGCCCACCGGCATCGGACGTGTTCGGTGGCGTGAGCAGACAATGTTGTGAGAAAGCCAAAAATTGCAATAGTCCGCTCCGCCAGCCAATGGGGGGGGGGGGTGCACTCCCCGCCATCGGACCTCAGGAGCCTCATTGTAATACACCAGCATATCATTATAAGGCCAGCCTGCCAGACCCATCCCCCCGCTGCTGGATCATCTGCCCACATCGAAGTGTTTCACAATAGCATATATAAGGCGTGCACTTGATGGGCAGCACTACACTCAGAACTTCAAGTTTATTTGCCAACCTTGCTTCGGGCAGCGCTCGCAGCCATCAGCGCCATGCTTCACAGACAGCACCACAACACTTTTAGGGGGCTCACGGGTAGGTCTCTACCTACCAGGTCAACCATGTGTGGGTGGCTTTTCAGTGGCTGCAGGGCAAGATCTTGCTTGGGGAAGGGGGAGAAATGGCCTCAGGCAAGGGTAGACGCTGCAGGGTGAGGGCTGTACTGGGGAAGGAGGGTATCCCAGGGTGTGTGGGGCACATGTTGATCTGTGCAAGTGGCCTCAAGATGGTGAGGGCAGAGCAGGCAGTCTTCAGGGGAGATGAGGCCAGATGGAGATGTGAGGGTATGTGTGTGAGAATGGGTGGTGATGTCCCTTGAGCTGGCAGTGAGTGAGATGCCAGTGAATGTGTGATGGGCTTGTATGTATGAGTTTAGAGTGATGAGATGGTTGCCATACCCTGACTACACGGATGAGATCATTCATCCTCTATCTGCACTGGATGGTCAATCTCTTCGGTGCAACATTGGCACTGTCACCACTGCCACCACCTACCAAGCCAGAGTGGTATTGGAGCTGCCCCTCCTGAGGCCAGAGCAGGGTAGATGACATCGCAGCAGGCCTCCACAGTGTCCAAAAGGTGCTTGAGGGCTGCAGCCATCATGCCTTTCAGGATCATGTTTTTTTTGCAGCAGTCCTGGGCTGGAAGCACCGAGCGTGTCTGTACTTTAAATGTGGTGCCTGGCGTGAAGCGACGAGCTGTCAGCATGGCAGGCGAATGGAAACAGCATGTATCCCAGGAATGCGGTGGGTTTGGGATGATACAGCATGAAAACCCGCCTGCTACTGCACATAGAAGGCAGAGAGCTGCCTCAGGGAGCTGAAGAATTTTAAACCATGAACTAAAGATTTGGAAATGCAGGAAAAAAATCTCCATCCATTAGACTGCCTCACATGAACAGATAGGTTATAAAAATTCTGTCAAAACATTTTTATTTTTAAAAAATTAATATCAGAAAACCCATCCCTCCTGTGGATCAGGTTTCCTCAAAAATCCAAAGGCCGCCTGGCCAATTCACCCATCCGCCAACCGTAACATTGGACAGGCAGCGAAAAATCGCATTTAATTAATACATTAATGGCCTTAATTGCCCTCTTAATTGTTGGCGGGCGTGCCACCGACTCTTACGCGTTCCCACCAACCGAAATATCACACAAGCGCGCGATGATGCTGAGACGCTCGCCTGACGTCATCGTGTGCTATTTTATGCCCGATTGGACCAGGCGTGCGCCTGTCCATGAAACGTAAAACTCTGTCCCAGGTCTCCCAGAAGGTTGCAGATGTCTGCTATTACCTAGCACGACAACTTGAGCCTCTGATATATCAAGGAAACTCAACCTCTTCCTGTACACCCTGTATTGCAAATAATGCCCCCTGCAAGCTGCACACCTCTGTTTCTCCCATCTCTCCTGTCCAACTGCAGGTCTCTGAACAGCAGGCCGATGCTGCTGCTGCTGGTCACATCGCTTCTTGTTTGAGCTCCAGTCTAAGGCAACCTGGGTACCAGGCATTCTGATGTGGTTCAGAAAATTTCTAAAGTGTTGAGAATTAACTCTCAGCAGAAGTATTGTGAACAAATTATTTTCCATTAGTTGGTAAGAAAGTAGCTGAGCACCGAATACTTATTGGAGTATTTCCATGAATTTGATTTAGTCCCTTTAATTGGTGTTGGCCCGGATCTTCTGGTCTCCTGATATTTGGAGACAGGATGTACCCTCCAAAATAACGCTATGGGACTCCTTGGAAGTCACAACACAATGACTCTGTGGGATTTACCTTGGGAGTTTGAATATCCAATAGGAAATTCTCCTGATCCCCAGGATCCTCTGAAACAGACGGCTCCAACTTACTTACCTGGGTAGTTACCCAGGAAGTGTTAGACAGAAAAATCCTAGTCTAACTCCTGGTTAACTATACAACTGACCCCACAATCACACAAACTGATCTTTTCAACTCCCCCCACTGACCCCCTGGCTTCCCCCTGACCCAACCTCACAACCCGAATACCCCACTTGAACTCCCTACTTCCCCCATGTCTCCCGACTCCCACTGACACCTCAATTTCCCTTGATCCAAACTGACTCAACCTCACCACACAACTTCCCCTTCACCCCGACATGCAACTCCCCTGACCCGACTTCGTCACCCTACCCAGCTGCTACACTCTTACCCACTTACCTTGGCAACCCTACACCCATACCCAATTACCTCACCCACCATATCATGTAACCTCACTCAGCCTCCCCCCTTACCTCCTTACCTCACTCCCCCTACCCTTTTACCCACTTACCTTGTCTCCATAGCATTTCAAAGAAGTTTTGGCAATTTAAGCTCTTTACTTACTGGTGCCTTATAAAAGGGGGTGTAGCTTCTACGCAGATTGCCTTCACTGATGGTCTCCGAGGTTTCCTGTGCTGAGTGAATTTGGAAGGACCCTCCATCAGACGATTGCCCAGAAAAATCAGAAGAAGGTATTTTTTTGTCTGATCAGGGTCGGAAATAGGGGTTCCAATCCTGATTGGAAGATTTGGGCCGTTGTGTTCTTGGCTGGCTTTCACCAATTTGTTTCAGATTGCTCGAGAAACATGCAGCTGTGCTGGCAAATTTCAAAACTGGTTGAAGTATTGCTCCAGTTGAGTGATTATCATATGTTAGGAGGCCTCTCCTGAGTCGGTTGCCTGCATTTTTCCCTGTTTTCATCTCTCTCCCAACCCAAGCCATGGATATATATAATTCCCAAACCATGTGCTCCTTGAGGTTAACAGAGTTGCTGTTGTTATTTATTTAAATTTAGCATGTAACGTAAATTGACAAGAATTCTATGTCATTATCAGATTAACAATTTTGAGTCATGAATTTGTGCAGTTTCTACTCTTGGTGCAAAATGTTGCCTTGATGTGTCTGGAGTCATCATTTCTGAGCCCTGAGATAACTGTGCACATTTGTCTTACTATAATGCCTAAGACTATCCAGATAAATGCTCCTTCTCCACTTTGGGTCATGTGAAAAATGCATTCAGGGAAGGCGATGTGTCAAGCCAACCGAATTGATTATCAATCTGGACGATTGAAAGAGAGCTGTCAAAAGACAATTGATTTTCAGAGTATCATTGATGACTTTACTGCCAAGAAATGCAGGAGGAAATCTCTGAAGAGTAACTAACTGTAAACTGTGTGGACTCTGCACAGAAGCTCTGTAAACATTCACATTACTTAATATCCAAATGTAAAAGCATATTTGACCTATTTTATTGAAATTAAAGTTACCCACTTCCATTTATGATGGTTTAAGTTGATTTGATTTTTTTTCCTGCCTTAAATTAAAGCTAATTAAAAGTTTAAGCCGTCTGTTAATAAAATAAAATTTATATTTAATTATTCAAAATTTTTAAAATGATGATCATATCCAAATTGGCTCCAAGTTAGTCAATGAAATTAGATCCCCCATGCATTTAACACTGGTTACTTGTGACGCTTATATAATCTGCATCTACTAGCATGGATATAGAAAATTCATGGAGATACCTTGTTATATATAGTTGAAATATGTAAATTAATTGTTAAAATAAGATTTGTCATCAGCATACTAAACCCTACTAACATTCATATGAAACTTACTCTCATCATATGGGATGTGAAGAACATCTGTTCTATTGTCACTTCAGAACAAGTTCAATCTGCTGAGCAGCTAGCCTTATCTTCAATAATGTGGTATTATCCTTGAATTATAGAGCTAACTGGAAAGACGTTGATATCAATTATTTCACCTGGTATTTTTAATTCACTGGTACTAGTTGTTTACTGCAGTGAAATCCAGAGTGGTAGAAAAACACAATAACCATTTAGTCACCTAGAACAGAATTAACAGGGAAATACATATCAGGTGATTTTCAGTGAATATGTTAGGTGCTAAAGAGCCTCCAAGGTGGCCAAAGTGAGGTCTTAAGCTAGAACATTGGCTGAGCCCACATTTAGTGTAGACACCATCTTGTTTAAAGAGTTGAAGTGCATACTAGAAACGGATACCCAGAGGATCATTAAGCAGCTGGTGGACAGACAAATGGCCTACTTGTGCTCATTAAAGAGGTTTAATACTATTTTGGTGGGTAACACTTAACTTCTACTAATTGCAGCTGAACAGGAATAAACCATGCATTGCTGAGGAATATAAATGCTAATTAAAGCCATACTCAGTTTTCAATGCATTGCCTGTGGCAGTCAAGGTCAAGTTCTATGATAATGGAGCCCCAGGTTTCCACAGGTGTTAAAGGTCACATATCACAACCTTCTGTGCAAGCTACTGCTTAAGGAGATCCTTGTGCCTCTATACGTTCTTGTTCTGAGGAGTGATTATATATCATTCCCTATTGTCAGAAGACCAGACATAGAGATTCAACAGGATTGCAAGATTCTCCATAGTCCAGGAGCCACAGACTGCACACATGTGGCCACGCGAGCCATTCATTTAAACTCAGAGGTTTTCAAGAAGAGTAGGATTCGATTTTCTCAATATGCAGCATGTCTGTGTCTAACAATAGTACACATTAAGGTGAATGCCTGATCTCCAGGGAACTGACATGATGTGTTTGTAATGACAGAATCATCCGGTCCATAGATCTTTGACCTCTGCCGCGCCCCCCCATCCAATGTGCATGGCTGACTACTGGGAGACAAGGGATACCCTCTGATGCCATGGCTCATAACTTTCCTGAAGTTTTCATTATCAGGGCTACCATTTCAGCAACTCATATCTGGTTTAGCTAGCGCTACTCATATAAATGTTAGCGGAATACGGATATTGGTCTGTGATGCCAACACAACAACTAAAGAGAAGCAAAAGCCCCCAAACACCAGCTAAGCACTCATTTAACAAGAGCCACTTTGCTGCCAGGAATAGCATTGAGCAGACCATGGGGATCCCTGAAACAGAGGTTTAGATGCCTTGATTGGTCAAGAGCTGCCCTGCTGTACTCGACCAAGAAGGTGTCCAGATTTGTGATGATTTGCTACGTGCTCCACAATCTGGCAATCATGAAATATCTGTCATTACCAGCAGCAAATGTGCCTGGGAATCAAGTTAAGGAGCCACAGGAGGAGGATGAGGAAGAGGAGCAATAATAGTCTTCAACTGAATCTGTCATCACCACACTGTCAACCAGTGCTTTCCAGATCAAATCACTCACAGTGTAAAATAGGTTTTTCCTCATGTTACTTTTGTCAATCACCTTAAATCAGTGCCTCCTGGTCCTCAACCCTTCCACAAACAGAAACAGTTTTTCTCGATCTACTCTGTCCAAACCCCTTAGGATTTTGAAGACCTTTGCTGAATCTTCTTTTAGTCCTCTTTTCTCTAAGGAGAACAACCCTAGCTTCTCCAATCTGTATACATAACTGAAGTTCCTCATCCCTAGAACTACCCTTGTGAATCTTTTCCGCATCTACTCTAAAGCCTTTCCATCCTTCCTAAAGTATGACGCCCAGGTTTTAATGTTTGGATTTAATGAAGGTGGTGGGGTTCTCACCCACTGGCTGGAGAGCCAGCGGGAGCCCTGCATCACCTTCTTTGAGGAAGGCCCGCCGAGTTAAGTACCACTCAGGCATTTAATTGGACAGCAGTGGGCCTTCCACTGGATCAAGGACCCTGGGAGCAGAAGGTCCGCCTGCCAAGAGCTGCTCACCAATCAGAGGCTGGCAGCTCTATTGAACGGCAGTGTCACCAGGGAGGTGGTGTTTGTTGCTGCTATTACACTCAACTGGGGCCTAGGATTGTCGCTGGATCCCAGGCCACAGGTGAGCGATGCAGGGAGCGGGATGGTAGGGTGGGGGTTGTCAGCAGCAAGGATAGGGGTTGGCTTTCATTGCACCACCCCCACTTCCTGATGCTGGGTCCCTCGATCAGACACCGAGTGTCTATGAATGAGGGACCCCACTCCCAAAAGCCCACGAGCAACCCCGCACAGGTTGATTTTTGTGCTCCCGGCATGGCAAACCCCTCACTCGCTGCTAGATTAATACCAGCAGCAGCAGGATAAGACTGGCATTAATTGCCACTTAGGGACCTCAATTAACTGCGAGGTTGGAAGGCTGTCCATGGGCAGCTTGGTTAAATGGCTCCCGCCACCACCACCAAACTTGCCATAGTGAAGTAAATTAAATTCCGCCCAATATCCAGTTGAACCCGAACTAGTGTTTTGTAAAGGTTCATCATAAATTCCTTGTTTTTGTACTCTTTGCCTCTAGTTCTAAAGCCCAGGATCCTGCCTGCTTTATTAACCACTTTCTCAACTTGCCCCACAATGATTTGTGCACATATACCCCCAGGTCTCTCTGTTGTTGCTCCCTCTTTAGAAGTGTATTTCTCCTATGCCTGGTGTATATATCAGTGTTTACATCAATAAAATTGTCCTCAAATTGCTACTCCATGGCAGGAATTTTACAGCCCTGTCATGGTGGGGGCGGGGCCATAAAATGCAACGAGCCATTCTAAACTCCATTGACAAAGGCAGGAATGAAAAGTCCTGCTGCTGTAAATTTCCACCCTAAGTAATTATCTGTTTTCTTAAAAGCATTACTAAAGCACTCTTTATAAACAACATTTGCATGTTATGATTATTATATAGCATTATAATTTCGATGGAGGTCTGTGATTACTAATTCATTTGAAAAGGGTCCCTTCAAACAAAAAGTTTTGAGGACTATTGTCCTGGGTAATATGCCCCCTGCTCTTCCTCTGGCCATGGCATCCTCCACTTCCCTTGCTAACATTGCCAACACTGTCTCCTCAAGTGGACTGATCTCATGTAGATGTGGTTAACCTCGCACCCCCCCCCCCACTCAACCTCCCCCCCACCCCTCCCCACCCCCCCGCCACCCCACCCCGCAACCATTCAGGTCCGGCTGTTGTCTGTTACATGCTTTTTCTATTCTTGGAAGAGAAAGAGGGGTGATTGTGAATGAGCGTAATGACAGATGCATATGTGTTTGTGTGTGTGTGCTATCTTTAAGAACTGTGAGATGTATCTGAGGTGAGAGTAGCACCTGAGAAGGATGCAATACTGAGGTATGTGAATGTCAGTGTAAATTTAGATGGTGCATGCCGTGCTAAGGTTGTGATGCTGGTTCACTTATTGTGAAATATGTTTGTGAGGTGGGATCTTAACTTGACCAGATGTGTTAACTCCTTACATTTCTTGCAGCACTGGAGCCATATCTTGCCAGGGCTCATGGCTGTCACTCCGAGGTGATCTCCTTCTTCATGAGTTGCATCATTTGCCTTTGTAGCCTCCTTCCTCCTTTGTGATGGAGGATATTCCTCCTCCTCTCTACCCCCTTCACCTGGAGCTCCATTGCTGCATCGAAGAACCTGGGTGTGCCCTCTCTAGGTCCCTGAGACATCCTTCAATGTTAGTTTTTTTCCAAGCCAATGCACTCAACACCTTCAGTGGAAGTGAGTGAGTGAAGGCTACATATACAGTTCCAGGAAAATTTTGTCTAATTTATGCTAAACCTGTGGTTTTCAGTCTCGGCAACTGCAGGCACATTTAAATCGTGATAATTATCAATTCACCTGAAAACTGAAAGCTAAATCCAGATTTTCAAACAAATGTTTCTTGTTAGCATGGCATTCAATTAGCACCCTCTGACCAAAATAATCTTCAAAGCAATTGATACCAAATAGAGTTCAGCTTTACGCCAGGCCTCTCCACCATTGACAATTGACATATATTTCCGATCACGTTACCAACGAAGAAAAAAGCAGTATTATCAAGAACATTTCAAACAACTTTTGTTGATTTCCAAAAGATCTTACATGGCATTAGTTATTAGGGTGATGTGAGTTTGTGGCAAAGAATGTAAATGCCTGAATTGTTGGATACAGTGATAGTGCTAACTATAGTTGTATTGGAATCCAGCTGATCACTGTGTTTCACATAAAATTAGGGATACATTGCAGACCCAGAATTCAAAAATGTAATTCATGACAGAATTATAAAGTGGTCAGTACTGAATTTCATATTGATAATATCGTCATCGCTGATTTTGTGGCATGCTGATAATATGATAATTTTTGCTGAAAATGAGCAGCATCTGTCAACTATTCTCTGTTGCCTGTTCAAAAGGATTGTCAAGTTTGGAATGAGCATCAGCTGGCCTGAGATAAAAGCAGTGCGTTTCTATTGAAAGCTTCTGTCAGCTGCTTGTCTGTAAGTTCGAAATAACACCGCCCAGTTCAATAAACAGTTGATTTATCTTGGTAGTAACATCCACTGTTGCAATGACATTATAACACAACTGAGCCAACGTTGGTCTTGCTGCATTTGTCATGATCATCTTTCAATAGTACATTGAATAGTTCGCCTGGAATGAAGTTTTGAATCTGTGACACTGCTTTCTGCTACTGAATCTTGCAAGAGCTCAAGTTGGAGCACAACTAGAGAGCCTTTGATATGCATTGCCAATGCTGCCTGCTCAGCATTAACTAGCAACAATACATCAAAGATGTCACCATTCATCAATGGACTAATGCTGATCTGTTACTCGTAATGCAGGCCAACCATCATGCCACTTTGAACATGTATCTTGACAAACTCTGCTGACTGATCAGGTCTTTGCCAACCTGCAACAATTAGCATGTGAGCCATTTCTGAGCTCCACCCGAGATCTCCAGAATACTTCAGCAGTGACCACTTCTCCCAGTGGCTAGCCCACAGCTGGCCAACTGGAGGCCACCTGCCGCAAAATCACAGAGCTGGTCCCATTGCTGCAAGTGTGGGCTTGGGATCTAAATTTCCCCCTGATTTTAGGGTTATGAAACTCATGGTGAAATTCAGCCCATAGAGTTTAATTAAAATACAGGCTTGGATATAATTTTACAAGCTAACTTTTAAAATTCATCTCAATTTGCTCAAAAATGTTAATAAAAGTGCCATATTATAATGAAATGTTAATATTTTGGCAAAGTCTATTATAATTTAGCACATATTGTGCTATCTGTCCTCCATGAATAGCAGATGAGATGGTCAATTATTTACAAGTGAAATGTACTTTTCCCAGAGCCTTCCGCTTACCTGCTACGATCTGCTTCTTTGACAATGGTCGTCTCCCACAATCTGAGGCTGACTCATAATCTTTTTCACCCCCTGTGATCCATTTATGCCTTCCTCCCTCTCTCCTGCTGTTGACTGTGGCCTTCAAAGGCAGGCTTTCTCAAACAACGGCCTGTCAATTTCTCAATCTTAAATATGCAGGTCCTCCATAAGACATAAGACATAGGAGCAGAAATTTGGCCATTCAGCCCATCGAGTCTGCTCCGCCATTCAATCATGGCTGATAAGTTTCTCAACCCCATTGTCCCGCCTTCTCCCCGTAACCTTTGATCCCCTTACCAATCAAGAACCTACCTATCTCGGTCTTAAATACACTCAATGACCTGGCCTCCACAGCATTCTGTGGCAATGAATTCCATAGATTCACCACTCTCCGGCTAAAGAACTTTCTCTTCTTCTCTGTTAAACCTACTCTGAGGCTGTGCCCTCGGGTCCTAGTCTCTCCTACTAATGGAAACATCTTCCCCACGTCCACTCTATCCAGGCCTTTCAGTATTCTGTAAGTTTCAATCAGATCTCCCTTCATCCTTCTAAACTCCATTGAGTATAGACCCAGAGTCCTCAAACGTTCCTCATATGTTAAGCCTTTCATTCCTGGGATCATTCTCGTGAACCTCCTCTGGACCTTCTCCAGGGCCAGCACATCCTTCCTGAGATATGGGGCCCAAAATTGCTCACAATATTCTAAATGTGGTCTGACAAGAGCCTTATAAATACTCAGCAGCACATCCCTGCTTTTATATTTTAGTCCTCTCGAAATAAATGCCAACATTGCATTTGCCTTCCTAACTACCGACTCAACCTGCAAGTTAACCTTAAAAGAATCCTGGACTAGGACACCCAAGTCCCTGATTTCTGAATTCTCTCCCCATTTAGAAAATAGTCTTTGCCTCTATTCTTCCTACCAAAGTGAATGACCTCACACTTCCCCATGTTGTATTCCATCTGCCACTTCTTTGCCCATTCTCCCAACCTGTCCAAATCCTTCTGCAGCCTCCCCGCCTCCTCAATACTATCTCCACCTATCTTTGTATCATCTGCAAACTTAGCCAGGATGCCCTCAGTTCCTTCATCTAGATCATTAATGTATAAAGTGAAAAGTTGTGGTCCCAACACTGACCCCTGCGGAACTCCACTAGTCACCAGCCGCCATCCTGAGAAGGATCCCCTTATCCCCACTCCCTGCCTCCTGCCAGACAGCCAATCTTCTATCCATGCTAGTACCTTGCCTCTAACACCATGGGCTCTTATCTTACTGAGCAGCCTCCTATGCCTTGTCAAAGGCCTTCTGGAAGTCCAAGTAGATAACATCCATTGGCTCTCCTTTGTCTAACCTACTCGTTACCTCCTCAAAGAATTCTAGCAGATTTGTCAGGCATGACCTCCCCTTGATGAAACCATGCTGTCTTTGCCCGATTTTACCATGCACTTCCAAGTATTCTGAAATCTCATCCTTAATATTGGACTCTAAAATCTTACCAACGACCGAGGTCAGGCTAATCAGCCTGTAATTTCCCGTCTTTTGCCTCACTCCCTTCTTAAACAGGGGGGTTACATTAGTGATTTTCCAGTCCTCTGGGACCCTCCCTGACTCCAGTGATTCCTGAAAGATCGCCACTAACGCCTCCACTATCTCTTCAGCTATTTCCTTCAGAATTCTGGGGTGTAATCCATCTGGTCTAGGTGATTTATCCACCTTCAGACCTTTCAGTTTTCCTAGCACCTTCTCCTTGGTAATGGCCACCATACTCACCTCTGCCCCCCGACTCTCTTGAACTTTGGGGATGTCACTCGTGTCTTCCACTGTGAAGACTGACGCAAAGTACCTATTCAATTCCTCCGCATATTTCTTTGTTCCCCACTACTACTTTTCCAGCATCATTTTCCAGCAGCCCAATGTCCACTTTTTCCTCTCTCTTACCATTTATATATCTAAAAAAACTCTTGCAATCTTCTTTTATATTACTGGCTAGTTTACCCTCATATTTAATCTTCTCCCTCCTTATTTCTTTTTTAGTTGTCCTCTGTTGGTCTTTGTAAGCTTCCCAATCCCCTGGTTTCCCACTGCTCTGCGCCCCATGTTTCATAAAAGCAAAATACTGTGGATGCTGGAAACCTGAAACAAAAACAGAAAATGCTGGAAAAGCTCAGCAGGTCTAACAGCATCTGTGGAGATAGAAAAACAGAGTTAACTTTTTGAGTCCATATGACCCTTCCTCTGTGTCTCATAGATATCTTGAAGAGTGGTAACATGGTGCAATTTTTGTAATGCAGCTGTAGGTCAGTTTATTTAAACTTTTTAAACATGCCAAGTAGCCCCTAAAATGTCAGCTCAGTTTGAAAAACCTCCACAAGGCTCACAAATGGGCAAAATCAGCAGAAACTCATAATGCTCATTATTTCAGTCAGGTATTCTTAACACTTAACAGAAGTGTTCAGGAAAAAAAACCTAAAAATTTAATGCCCAAAATTATTTTCCTAATGCTTGCTGGCAACTTGGGAGGGTTGGCAGCTCGACTCCATAAGTTAGCCGCAGTTCCCTCCAGCAGCTGCTGCTGAATGTAAGCTAAACCACATACAATTGTAATAATGATTTGTAACAGACAGAATAATATGAGTGAGGGAAATCTCCAACAGACTTTCTTTCAATCCACATCCACACTGGAATGCCTGTCTGATTCCACCTCACTCTAAATTATTCTTCTCAGAATTTAATATAAGCATGATTTTTTTTTTCCTTTAAAAATCCTCATGGAGCATCTGAGGTGCTGTTGTCATGAAAATCTTGCCAAAATCCCAACAGCCCATTGTGTTGGATAAGCTCCAGTGATGCAAGCAGTGTGCAACCACATAGTGGAGGAAATATTGGAGGCAATTCTGGGGTTTCAAGTGAAGGAGGTAACAACTGTTTCCTCCACATTTCCCTTCTCTCCTTCTCAGTAGATGTGCCTAGTACTATAGGCCTGCTAGGAGTTGTAGTTTGTGATGCCTAGTTCCCCAAAGGAAGAGGAGTGCATGACAGGCTACATCTCCCAAGGTGCAGGACAATGCAGCTGTCAGTCTGGAAGAAAGGCTGCCATGGGCCAGTTGTGACTCCAAGGCCACAGTTTGCCCACCCCTACTTTAGACAGAGTTAGGCAATTGCAAGAACAACAGAACAGCTCAAAACGTTACAGTCCTGTCACATCCAGTCAGGAATGGTGCTGCTTCTGCTGTTTAGCATGAATGTGTTCTGTTTTACCATGTTAACATCTCATTTTTAGCTATGCCTGATGCTACTCTTGACATGTGCTCCTTCACTCCTCATTGAACCAGGGTAGATCTCTTGGCTTGATGGTAATGTGTAGAAGGATGATTCTGCTCCTGCTGATGGCCTGGGAACCTGTTCAGCCCAGTTTTGAATGACTAGATCTGCTCTCAATCTATCTCATTAAGCACATTGATAGTGCCGCAATCCATAATAGAAGCTGCCCTCAATGTGAAGATGAGATTCTGTCTCCACAAGGACTGTGCAGTGGTCACTCGAACTAATACTGTCATGGATAGATGCATCTATTAAAGGTAGATTGGTGAGTACTAAATCAAGCTGTTTTCTTCCTTATGTTGGTCTCTCATCATTTGCCACAGGCCCAGTCTGGCAGATATATGCTTCAGGACTAAGCCAGCTTGGTCAATAGCGGTGCTACCAAGCCACTCTTGTCAATGGGCATTGAAATCCCCCACCCAGGGTACATTTTGTGTCCTTGCTACCCACAGTGTTTCTGACAATTGGTGTTAAACATGGAGGGGTACTGGTTCACTAGCTGAGTGAAGGTGGTAGGTGTTATTCCGTGAGAGCTTTCCTTTTGCCCTAATGCCTTGTGACTTAATGGGATCTGGAGCCAAAGTCGCAGACTCCCAGGGCCATTTCCTCCCAACTGTATAACACTGTCCTGCAACCTCTGGTGGGTCTGTCCTGCTAATGGGACAGGACATACCCGGAATCATAATAGAGGAGCCTCCGACAAAGGGTGTAAGGTTTGGAGAGCAGAACATATCCAGGGAAATATAGATTGGTCAACTTAACATCAGTGGTTATAAAAATAAGGAATCTTTACTTCAGGAGAATTTAGAAGAACATATAGAAATGAAAAATATAATAATGAATAGTCAGAAGGACTTTAAAAGGGAAACTCACCAGTCACATATTGCACAGGATACTCATATTCTTCCATTCCCCATGCCCCTGAACAGTTGAAAAGAGAACTGGAGAAGTTTGGTTCCTGGACTCCTCAACAGTTGATGACTGCATTGTATAAGTTGCTGCTCTTGGTCCTTGAAAAGCTCATCACTGTGCGGTATAAATTATTGTTCTGCTTTCCTGCCTTCTTGAACAGTTTCGTGATGTGCATTTAACAACTTAGCCAGGTTGACGGAATAAATTAACGACTAATGTAACTGGGCATTAGGCTCCCTGATGTTGAAATATCCGTAGATGCCTTGTTTCCCTGTTGAGAAACATAAACAAAATCGCCAAGTTAATAAAAGTTGCAAATGTGGATGTCAGATCAGGGCTCTTTTTCTCATCACTGAACAAAAGTCAACGTTTGCTAATGTAAATATGGTGCAATCGCTGTGAAGTAACTGCTGTTTACAGTAAATATAATGGAGCTGATATTAATCTCATCACATTCATGGAAAACAGAACAATTTTAGCTGCACTGCAATGACAATGCTGTAGCTCATCCACTGTTTTGTTGCATACTTGCTGTTATGTGACTGCTTTCAGTAACCCAAGTGAGCATCAGCTGTGAGAAGAACAACTTAACAATCATTGGCAATAATAATAGATTAACTGTGAATATGAAATTAAATGTCTTGCATATATTCATTTACATAATCTCACCTAAATCTTCTGCCTGCCACCCTGGCCTCCACTGACCCTGTCCTACATTTTGAGGATCAGCTCACTGTCATAACAGGAGTGGGAAGCTAGTTGAAGCACTTAAGGCAAATTCATTCAACGTAAGTACCTGTATCACAGAGTGGCACTGAAAATTCCCAGCACTTTAACTTTGTTCTCTTCTACTGTCAGGGCAAGGATCACATTTGTGTGATGCTGTTGGAATGCTTGGCAGCCAGACCCATGGCAACCCAGAACAGCACTTACCCCAGCAGAAAGCTTGCTTAGCTACTGATGGGGCTTAGGCATTACAGTGGCACACTTGACACAGGAATTGTGTCAGAGAATGCCAGGAACATTCCCAAATGCTAAATGGGAGACCATATGGAATTTGAGGGTCTCTGATATCATTAACTCATCACAGAAAGGATGGAAAAAATTGGTTGCACATAATTTGGGCTTTGCACAGAAATGTTCATTGTGACTTTGCAGAATATGGTAGAATCACAGTACAGACGTTGACGATACCTGAGTTTTTTGGGAACTTTATTTTGTACATGTGGACACTGAGGTTGTTTAAAGCAATAACAACTTGTATTCATCAAGTGCCTTTAATGCAATAAAACGTCCCAAGGCTTAGCAGAAGCCTTGTTAAGCAAAATTTGATGCTGAGCCACATATGGAGATGAAATTCAAAAGCTTGGTCAAAGAGGTAGGTTTTAAGGAGCATCTTAAAAGAAGAAAGAGAGGTAAAGATGCACAAAGGTTTAGAAGGGAAATTCCAGTGGTTGGAGCCTTAGCAGCTATAGATATGGCCAATAATGATAGAGCAGTTAAATTTGGGGTTGCTCAAGGTGCCAAAATTAGATATCATGGAGGGTTGTGGGGTTGGAGGAGATAACAAATATAGGGAGGGGCAAGGCCATGGAATGATTTGAAAACAACACTGAGAATTTTAAAATCACAGCATTGCTTAATCAATAGCCAATTTAGTTCAGTGAGCACAGGGTGAATGGGACTTGGTGAGAGTAAGAACATGGGCATCGGATTTTTGGATGACCTCAAGTTTACAGAAGATAGTATGTGAAAGTGTGTTGGAATAGTCAAGTCTAGAGGTAACAAAGGCATGGATGAGGCTCTCAATAGCAGATGATCTGAGTTGCAGGCAGAGTCAGCCCATGTTACAGTGGTGAAAATCAGCTCTCTTAGGAATGGCAGGGATACGTAAGGGGAATCTCACATCGGCTGTCATTTGTGGCTTTTAAAAATAACATTCTGGCACTGTGGCAGGGGCAGAAACTTAGTGGGACAGATTCCAACATGCTGTTTGAGAAAGGTGGCCAAAGAAGGAGCAACTAGGCATTTTGCTAAATGTGAAACAAAAACAAAAAATGCTGGAAAAGCTCAGCAAGTCTGAGAACATCTGCGGAGAGAAAGACCGGGTTAATGTTTCGAGTCCGTATGACTCTTCTTCAGAACTTCTTCAGAGCTCTGTCTCTGTCTTTCTCTCCGCAGATGCTGTCAGACCTGCTGAGTTTTTCCAGCATTTTTTGTTTTCATTTCAGACTTCCAGCATCTGCAGTATTTTGCCTTTAACTTTGCTAAATGTGTCTTACTGAATGTCTGCCATACTAGTCTTCCAGCTGCAATTGTGTTTCAGGAACTATGTTCTCACAGCCTCTGTATGTCTTCTGCTCTGGCCTCTTTCTCCTTCCTGGTTAGGGTTCTTTATAAAACAAAGGAGCACTTAGCAGATGCCAATGATCCTAGTTATCTTGCGTTGGCACCTGCTCACACAGAACCTGCCAATGCCAAAGAATTACTTTTGTTGTGTCGCGATATGTGCTAACCAGCTTCCACACATATCAAGTTCCCACAAACACCAGTGAGATAAATTACAACTGCAGATGTTGGAAAATCGAAATAAGAACGGAAAATGTCAGAAATACTCAGGAGGTTCAGCAGCAAGTGTGAAGAGAGAATCAGAGTTAACAGGTGAGATACTAACTTACCAAAACCCATTCACTTACACAGCGTTAAAACTGGGCCCAATGTTTCAGGTTGCTGACCTTTCATCAGAACTGGTAAAAGTTAGAGGTGTAACAGATAAACAGGCAGGAAAGTGGGGAAGGGAGGTTAAGAATAAAAGAAGAGGTATATGATAGGGTGAAAGGTAGGAGTAATTAAATGACAAAAGGGATACTGGTTCAAGGCAAAAGAGTGTGGTAATGGGACAAGTAAAGAAACAAAAGATACAGCAGCTGAAAATGACAAAAACAGAATTATTACTACCAGCTGCTATCCAAAAAAAAAGGCGCAGTGGTTATGGATTTGAAATTGTTGATCTCAGTGTGGAGTCCGAAAGGCTGTAAAATACCTAGTCGAAAGGTGAGATGAGATGCTTCTGTTGAGCTTCATTAGAACCATGTTGGATGTTGAGGGCATGGCGGTCAGACTGGGGTGGAGGATGAGATCCATGAATGCAGCACACTCTCAGTATTCCAATAATGTATCGCCCTAGATCATGTGTTCAAATCATGCAGTGGGGCACTACCACTGAACCAAAATTCACCATAATATGTCTCCTGATCTGTCCAGTCATCTAGAACACTCTATCCAGATGTGAATGCTACACTCAATAATGATCATGAAAGCTGCATCTTTGTATCAGTACTCAGTTTGAGCTGAAAAGTTACCTGGTCTCAGTGGAGTCTTCCTTCTTCCATATCCTCTTCTTCAAGTAATTCTGACAGAGATGTGTGATACAAAATGAAAACAGCCATTGACCTACACAATAAGAACCTAAGAAATAGGAGCAAAAGTGTGCTATACAACCTCTTGAGTTTGTTCATTCATTCAACAAGATCATGTCTGGTATTATACTTCAACTGCACGAATGTGCCCTATCTCCATATCCCGAGATTCCCTTTTAAGGCCAACTGCATATTAATGGATTATATTCCCTTTCTGTTCATGTAAATCATTGAATTCTGGATAGTTGCATAAGTGGAACCAATCACCTCTTGTAATCTAAGGAAGACAGCAGTCTAGTGGAATTGAGTAACCTTATCATACTGGTCAATAAGAAACAAGACGAAGATGTTAGCTGTCAATAAAGCACCAGTCACTTCTTTGATGCATCAATGAACAATTAATTGGCTGATGTTGGCTCCACTAACCTGACAGAACTAGAGACATAAAAATCAAGGACCATGGTCACCCTGACAACCACTGGTTAGGTCAGTCCAGAGGGCTGTTTTTGGCTTTTTTTTTTAACGGCTGGGACAAAGTCTCAGAGCACTGGGGCAAGCCTTTTAACCAGCCCTCCTTGGCACCCAGCTGCCCCTGTGGCTGTATCCGAACCCTTTCTGGGTGGGGTGGGCCCGACACCTGTTATCATCCCTCTGGAATGAAAATCCAAAGATCTGGAGCACTTTCCCCCAAGTTGGTTTTGCAGAGTTGGGAATTTTCCCAGCTCTGTGGGCAGAATTTTGCTGTCAGCGAGCAGGAGGCGGGGCCCGCTCTCCGACGCGTAAAATGATGTGGGATGATATCGGGGGAAACCCTTGCCCCATTTAAATTTTCAGGAAGGCTGGGGGCGCAGCAAAATCAGCTGCAGGCCCGCTGACCTGTCAATGGCCACTTGAGGCTATTGACAGGATCATTAAAACAATTAAAGGACCTGCCTGTCCAACCTTGAGGTTGGTGGGCAGGCCAGGAACCCTGGCGGGGAATAGAAAAAACATGAAACCTCATCCACCAGCGGGATGAGGTTTCATGCAGGGATTTAAAAAGTTTAATAAAGTTTTAGTGTAATTTATGAACATGTCCCATCTCATGTGACATTGTCATATGAGGGGGACATGATAAGGATTTTTTTTTTCTATTTTTAATGTTTTTACAACTTTCAGAGATCTCCCTGAGGCAGCACTTAGCCTCAGGGAGATGTGAGCTCTTTTGTGCGCATGCACTCTCGTGTTTGGGGAATCCCCCCTGCCCGCACAGGAAGTGCATAGTGCTTCCCGGCGGATGTCACGCCTCAATTGGCCCACCCGCTTAAAATGGCGGCCTGGCCCGCTTCTCCGGCGGGGATCAGCTCCCTGCCCGCCGGAGATTGGGTTGGGCCTGCCCGCCCGACAGGCAGGAAATTCTGCCTTGTGACCCTGCCTCAAGAACGAAAATTTGGCCCTATGTCTTCGGTGCTATCGGACTTTTCTGGCTGACGCCTTCCTACTCCTCCAACTGCTACTGCTTAGCACTACAGAGGCACTGAAAGCAATGTAGCAAATTGAGAGAAAGTTTCTGTCTGAATCTTGACCTCTTGGCTGAGAACCTGGACATAGGGCAGCATTGATGTGATGCATGAAGACTGATGTGCTAGTTCCATAATGAACCAGTGATAATGCTGGTAACAACTAGCACAATAAGATTAACACTTGCAGCAGGTGACGTCCTTAGCAGTGGAAAGCAAGCATTGCACTGCGCTGCCCACATTTCTGGCTATACATTTGCTATCAGCATAACAGTTTATGCAGACAGAAATTTCTAGGCCCATACTCTAATAATTAAGATAAAAGAAGCACAGATTCTGAGAGATTGTATTCAACAATGTACACAGAAAACCTGGCCTGCTGAGAGTCTGTTTGTGTACAAATAAAAAAATCATGAAAAAATTATGATTCCCTGCAACCTTAGCCCAACAGTAATAAATTATTGGAATGAGTAAATCAGTGTGATAGCTAGACAGCTCAATAATCTTTTTTCTTGAAGACTGATTGAATATCACTATCGAGAATGGTGGTTCTTACTCTCGACAGGTGATTAAAGAAGTAAATTTAATTATGTGGCCGTTCCAACCCTTTTTCAGCCTAAACTTTAAATTGCATCATAGGGAATGGCATACCTTGTAACAGTGCATCTTTCTGAATACATGCTTGCGGATTTTGTGATGTGGAAAAGTGCTCTGCTTCAGTAATCCAAGCAAATTAAAACGCCACAAAAGCAACCCTTACCTGCGCATTAAAGCTGGGAGCTGATCATATAAAAATAATGGTTAGCTGCAACTGCAGGACAGTACACCAAGCCAATAATTCTATAGAGCAAATCAAACTGATAGCTGGACCACTTAATCCTCCGCCTGGTTGGCTGCTTGCAAAGTGGAGGGTTACAGTGTACTGCTGTGATGCCACTGCTATACAATTAGTGCAAAGACTGGAGTGCAAATGCTGTTCAGCAGCATATTAAAATAGTTTTGTGATGTAATTTCTCATTATATTTTATGGATTCTTCCATGACATGCTGCTGCGATAAGAGTGGGAGACTGCACAATCACTATTTTTGCTTTTAATTATGTCAGTTTTGTCTATTGGACTCAGATTTGCACCATTCATAATGACACTAAGTGTCAGGGTAGCAGTAGCCCTACCCCTACCCTGCCAATTTACTTTGCTCTAAATATTTAATAAGAAAAACAACATTTCATCTTTGTACAATATATTTTCATTGACTTATTTCTTGCACCTCCTTGGAGATAATCTACTGGTTGACATAATGCCAACTGAATTGCAAATGCTCTCATAGTCTTCTCACATATCTTGCAATTTAAAATAACAACTCTGCAGTCGTGCAGAGAATTTCATGCATGCCATATTGTTAAGTAATTGACTGCAGCATACAAACGAATTAGATGTACTCCCCAAAGTTGAAATTCTGTTAAAAATAAATTTGTGACCTTAATGATAAGAAATAGTTTGAAAAACACAAACTCACCTGGTCCCAGTAGATAATGCATTGCATGGTCTGGCTCTTAGCCAAATAAACATAGGAAAGATCCAGATTTAATGGATTGATTTCAGCCTGGAAAGGGTTGGAAACAGTACATTTGACATTAGTGCTCTTGATGCAACAGATTCCAATTCTACTGCAGCCAATATTCAATACCAGTAGTTTCAGATCTCTTTTTCCAGGAGAACTCTCCACTGACGCATAATTGTTGAATTCTGTGATGTGTTCAAATGATTGTGTTGCTCTGACAACAAATATGAAATATCATATGGTTATTAGGCAAACGTTTAGCACAATTGCAGTGTATACTGCACAAACTATCTGTGTTGGTGACAAAACCAATAGCATATTTGAAATCTTGAAAAGTAAGATAAAGAATAACGGTCTCAATGTATTGAAAGCCAGCAACTGCCCTTAAAGTTGTGCCTGACAAGAGCTCTGATGAAAAGTCATTGACTTAAAATGTTAATCACAGCTTTTTCTCTCCACAGATGATGCCCGATCTATTGAGTATTCTGAGCATTTTTATTCTGTACAGAGTTTGTCAGATTAAATTATGGTGCAGCCTATAGATTGAAACTCCAGTGATAAAATAAGACCTTTATTGAAACAACCCTACAGGTAGTGTATGTAGTCAAGTATGCAAACACATCCTACCATACTGCTGCTTAACTCCAACATAAAATCTGTAATCTCAGTTCAGCCACCACATCAGCAACCTACATCTTTCTGTCTAACTCCCAACCTACACTGCTCACTCCTTAATGACAAAGAATAACTGTTCTATCACAATTTCAATCTGCTGCATTTCCCAAAGCCTGTAACCTTTGCAACCTTATCAGTGCCTTGTCTGTCATTCAGCCTAGGTATCCTTGTTTTGATTTCTTGGGATATTAGCCTGATGATGACTAACTGTTCTAGGTGGGTAAAGAAAGGTTGATCTATATTTTGGGATTTTATAAAAATGTCACCCGGTTAGAACAAATGATGGCCCCCTTCCTGCAAATGCTTCAGCAAAGACCTGCATGTACCATTCCTAGCTCCATGACTGAACTTCCAGTCCTGAATGAATTGACATGGAAACTGAAAGCAGAGTAACTCCTGTTGGTGTTGTTGATATAAGTAGTATAAGTGGTATAAGTTGGTATAAAGACCTTTGGCTGCCCTTTTATTGCTAATGAAGGAAGAGCCCCAGAGACAAATGTGGCCTCCCAAATCAGTGACCTTCGGGTCAGCAGCCAGGTTACATGTGATCAGCGCAAGCAATTTAATGTGGAGCCTTTGTTGATGTTGAATTAAGAATACTGTCCTGCGTCCTAGCAAACAGTGATCAATACAATCCCACATTAGAGCCCTGGGATCTGATCAGCCCCAATTCCAGGCAGGTAAAATATTGGATTGGTTTTGTGAGTCAAGCAGTACCTACTATGGCTCAGTTATCCAGCAGGGAAAGCCAATGTTGCGGAAATAAAAACACCCATTGCTGAATGTTCTGATGTACCATCTCTCAACATTTATTCATGCTATATTTGGTTTCTGTGGACGGGCATTGTCACCTTCATGGACTAACCTGAAGCTATTTAGATTTGATTTTATATCCTAGCCAAATTTGCTTTGTTAGCTCCATCTGGTCAGCAGCTCATTATTGTCATGGTTTTCACACCTCTGTTCATTAGTTACAACTGTGATTTTGTTTCTGATCTTTTTGTTTAATCCAGAAGCCTTATCTTTCCTGATATTTAAATGCTACAAACAACCCTATCCAGGGCTTCCTATCCATTGCTTGTCTTTGAATCCCATCATTACTGAGAAAGATCCTAACTTTTACCAGCAACCCAAACCTAATCTTGGCAAAGCCACTTACATTTACTGAACTCTTTCCATATTCATTTCATTTTTATATCAATCAATCAGCATTTTCAAATTCACCTAGAGATTGTTACAGACCTTGGTTGCTATTATGGCCTATTTCTAATTTACAACCTGTTGAGCAATTGGGTTTGACTTGTTAGTCCATTCATTTTTATTGGTTGATTGAGGAGATTGATGGATGATCTGATCAAGCTGTTTAAAATGCAATAAATAAATTGCTAGCACAGATAGAAAGTAACTATTTATTCATTTAGGGAAATCAAGAACAAGGGAACAAAATCAACGTTCCCTGTAAGTTGTTCAACAATCTGAAAGTACCCAGCTGGCCGCACACAAATCAGCCTTTTTACGTGTGTATGGCTGTGCAAAAAGGCACTTGCAAAAAAAACACATTTGAGGGAATGTTCAAAACCAAGGTAGCTAGGTTTTTGTTAGGTAAGAGCAAGGATCACCCACCTGCGGATCCGAGCCACATGCGGCTCTTTAACATCTCATTTGTGGCTCCCAACCTTTTCCACAGGATCACATTGCTTGAAAGGAGCCTAAAAAGAATTAAGTCAAGAATAGTAAGTACCATATTTTTATTGTGAAGATTAAAAGCTAACCATTATGCTACACTTCAAATGGTTATTTTAATGAACATGAGGCATTGGCATGGTGGTTTCTCACTAGACTAGTATTCCAGAGAACCCAGTGTGATGTTATGGGGACCTGGGTTCAAATCCCATCCCAACAGATAGTGAAATTTGAATTCAATAGAAATATGGAATTAAAAGACTGATGATGATGACCATGAAACCATTGTCATAAAATCCCACTTGAGGGGAGGAAATCTGTTGTCCTTACCTGGTCTGTCTGCACATGTGACTCCAGACCCACATTGACTCTTAAATGCCCTCTGAACAATGGCAATTAGGGATGGGCAATAAATGCTGGCTGAGCCAGCAATGCCCACATCCCATGAACAAATAAAAAAAAGTGGTATAGCCACACCATGGTTTTAGATAATGTTGCGATGATTATTGTTTGTAATATAGCTGAAATGATAAATTGTTTTGATTGCACTTTTTTATCACAAGAGTCAATAGCAGTAAAAATTATCTTGATTCTATACATCTTAAGTTAAAGTTTACTTGAAAGATGACTTTACCAAAAAAATATACACTCAAAAAAAGTTTTAAAATGTGATAAATCAGAGTTGGATTTTTCTTTGTATGGATACATAAATTCAATACAAACATTTCATTTATTATATATGCAAATTATGCATTCTACCAGAGTCACTGGGCAATTTGCCAAGTATTTGGTGTGGATTTGCCAAATTTTGATTTTGCAGCTCCCACTAGTTTTTATTTCAGGCATTTCTTTTAGGTAAAAAAAAGGCTGCCAAACACTGGATAGGAATATCAATGGTTAAGGATCAAAGATAGGACACTGGAATTGAGGAACAGCTAGGTCAGCCATGATCTAAGTGAATGGCAGAGCAGGTCCAAGAGACTGAATTATTAATCTTTAACAACAACACCACTTTCATTTATATAATGATTTAAACATAGTAAAACATCCCTTCATAAAAGCAAAAATTAAACATAATTTGACACCGAGTTACAAAAGGAGATATTAAGATAAATGAGCAAAAGGTTGGTTAAAGAGGTAGGTTTTAATGAAGAGGAAGAGATAAAGAGGCAGAGAAGTTTAGGGAAGGAATTTCTGAGCTTAAGACCTAGGCAGCTGAGAGCATGGTCACCAACGGTTGAGTGATCAAAATCAAGGATGTGCAAGAGACTAGAACTGACGGAGTGCAGAGACCTCGGGGGTGGGGTTCCTATGTTCCTGAATGCATGTAACAAAGTATTAACATTCTGTCCCTTATTTTCCAATTGGTAGTTGCATGCACCAGACAAATTGACAGTTTTTAAAAGTACAGCTCAAGAAGGCAATAATTTGGGTTTATTTCCAGCAGCCATGCTCTTGTTTCTTTCAATAGATCAGAAATACTGATAATTGATTTTACTCACTATTTCGTTTGTGCAGATCCCTCTGTGGTAATTCATCCATACTTGACCTCTGTTTAATGCATGAATAATGCAATAATTTTCCATAGTATGGCAAAGTTATCATTCATACACACCAAAGATCTCTATGGAGAGTGCTGCACTGGGTTAGACACTGTGAAGTAGGGGAAGCAGTTGGGGGGATGAATGGTATTTTAACCTGAAAAAAAGCGGGTTGGATAGGGGGTTAAATCTGAAAAATCTGCTTCCTAACCCACACCTAACTCTCCATCTTTAACTGATGCTGAAATGTGGGCTGGCCACCAACTTGCTCAGAGTGGGATTGGAACATATAAATATGATAATAAGGCTTTGAGCTCATTGCCATTCAGATTTTCAACTTTAACTCTGGTCAAGCTTCAGGAAACCTATCAGCTTCATCAAGACATGGGTTTGCTGAGTTTAGGAGGTGATTGCCTTTACAAATACCTCCCGGATCTAGGTGCCTTTTTGAGGTGGCTCCATAATTGTGCACCCCTCGACAACCTTCCCGCAAGTTTCTGAAGCCTATCATGAGGCCTCTGACCTTTCCCTCACCACAAGGCTTATAAATCCTGCCCCCACAATGTCTCCCACCCCAACAGATACTGACCTTCATTCTCATCAATCTCCCCAAGGTCTCTCACACACGCAGATCCTTGACATTCACACCTCACTCTCGCACCCCTCCCACCACCCTCCACCCCACCCCCGCCACACAGGTCTCTGATTACCTCCAACCTTCAGGCCTGGATTGCCCCTCTCCTCCTTGTCCCAGAGTCTCTAACCCCAACCCCCCACACACAGGACTCTAAGATTAGCAACCCATCCAATTGACCTTCTTCTACCCCCTACCTCATGATCAATCTCCCATTCGGCTGTCTACCAACCTACCATGCCCCCCAGTTTTATTGACACCCAACCACTCCCCTACCTGATTTGAGCCAGTTGTATGAACTTAATTTTTATATTGCCTATAGTCACATCCAATTGTTCAGCTCTTTTGAAGATTATAGTTTCTTTAACATTTAATTGACCAACTTATTTTATGTTGGCTATTTGATACATTTTACATACTTAGGTAAATAAGGCCAAGATTTTCCGGTCCCAACCGTGGCGGCAATCATCCCTGGTGGGATGGAAAATTTGACGGACCAGCCAAAGTTCCTTTGACTTCAGGCAGGAATTTCCGATCCCACGGCGGGCAGGATTTATAGTCTAACGATGGTACCTTTGACAGGACCATTTGGTTTGCATTGCTTCCAATGTCAACTTGATCCATGTTACTGATTCATACTACTGCAACTGCCAATTGGAAAATAAGGGACAGAATGTTAATAATTTGTTACATGTGTTCAGGAACATAGGAACCCCACCCCCGAGGTCTCTGCCCTCCTTCAGTTCTAGCCTCTTGCACATCCTTGATTTTGATCACTCTAACGTTGGTGACCATGCTTTCAGCTGCCTAGGTCTTAAGCACAGAAATTCCTTCCCTAAACTTCTCTGCCTCTTTATCTTTCCCTCTTCCTTAAAACCTACCTCTTCAACCAAGCTTTTGCTCATTTATCTCAATATCTCCTTTTGTAGCTCAGTGTCAAATTATGTTTTGATTTTGTTTTTGAACTTTTGAAAGCAACTGAACTCCAGCCAGGGAAGTTATATTCAAGCAGTGGCTAAGAAATACATAGCTTAGTTTTGGCAATTACAATTTATACCTGCACAAACCTTAGCACTGCCCTAATTAAATGCCAAATAATCACTTGGCAAACCTATGTGCCAACAGGAGCTCGCTATGATGCAGTTTGGTGTGGAATGAAGAACTTATAAGTCACAAAATAGTTATTTGATGGTGTGGCGAGTAGTTAATTTAAAAAAAAAACGTGTGTTAATGGTACTCAATTAACTCCACATATGAATTTAAAAATTATGCCTTGTAAAGCAAGAAAATAATAAAGTAGACAATGTCTTTTGCATGCCTAATATTAAAGCATCCCACTGCCTATACTTGTAGATCACATCTTATCTTTCTTAGTCATTTTAATTAACATGTTAATAAATGCTGAGATGGATTTAATTGTACGTGACAGCTCAGTGGTGAGCATGGAAATCAAATCCAGCACAGCAATGTTGTCACTTGCAAGCATAAAAAATATTAACACCTCTGCAACCAATCCAGAGCAGAAAATAATTCTATTTGCAGGGAGAAGATTTACACTTCAGGTAGCATATTAAGGAGAATTAATGATCTGTTTGCCTTGGTGCTGTACATTACCTCCACTTTATCCATCTACTGAGTAAACGGTAAACACCGTTTGGTCAATATGATAGATTTGGATGTGGGTTTGAATATCAGTCAATGTCAGGAGTTGATTAGTTGTGTGTGTCTGTGACAGGCTCTTCCATCTCTGTGAATGAAAACCCACTGATTGCTCTCACTTCACTTCACATTTATTGCCCCCTCTCCACCATAATATTGCAGGCCTTATGCTGACTATGGAGCAGCCTAATGACTACATTTTGGTAATTCTTCCATCTTCTTTTCCCTCTTTTGCTACTTTTTTCTTTCTCAGTTGATTTAAATTTGTTTTTTTAGCTAAACTCCATAGCCCTTTTCCTTGATTTGTCTTGTTTTTATTTGTGAACCCCACTTGTAAAAACTGAAGGAAGTAAGCATGCAGAGGCAAATAAAATCAAGCTTCAGTGCTAAACTCCCGCCTTTAAGATACCGTGCTTCAACATTGCAACTCTCAAACAACTGTGTTCATTTATGGAAGATGTGAGTAAAGGAGTTAAGTACCAAATGTTTTCTCATAAAGGAACAGGGAATGGTTTGGTTATCAAAGAATACTGTTCCAATTACACATCATGTCACTAACCCAAATTGGCAGTGGCAGAACAACAGATTTATACATTAGAGTTCCATTTGGTGGAATTGTGTTTATAAAGGAAAAATCCAGTGAGCTACCATTAATAGTGCAACAGGGCCCATATGATTACATTAGATCATTTCAGTAATTTGTTTCCTTTTAACTAGAGCAGAAACAAAAGGGCAGATGCAGAGTCCTCTGCAAATTTAAAAAGAAAACATTTATCAATATCACAATGAAAATTAAAATTGTTCTGTTGCACACATGGTTTTAATTTAACGGCAGTCCTCCTCTAGAATTTTCACAGATGGAGCATAGCTATATATAATCCTATCAATACAAAATTGTAATAGAAACCTATGGGGAGCTCTCAGAGGGCTGTGTTAAAATACGAATAAAATTATCACCAGATGCATTTGAAGCTCTTCTATTAACATTGGCATGTTGACCGCACAGTTACAAGAGTACTGATGAAAAGCAACAATGTTAATGGGGTGCAGCATGCTTACATTTTTAGGGCTAATTGATCCATAATAAGATTTGAGGTGAACCAATATCATATCCAATATTTAGTAAAGCACCAAAACTAACAGCAAATAACCTGACACAAAAGTCTCCTTGATTCCTATTACTCATTTGTCGTATGTTGTATTCTTTGGATTTCTATCCTACACACGAACATATGAACTAGGGGCAGGAGTAGGCCACTCAGCCCTTAAAGCTTGCTCCGCCATTCAATAAGATTATTGCCAATCTGATTGTAACCTCCCACCTATCCCTGATAACCTTTCACCCCTTTGTTAATCAAGAATCTATCTAGCTCTGCCTAAAAGTATTCCAAGACTCTGCTTCCACCGTCTTTTGAAGAAGAGAGTTCCAAAGACTCACAATCCTCTGAGAGGAAAAATGTCTCCTCATCTCTGTCTTAAATGAGTGACCCCTTATTTTTAAACAGTGACCCCTAGACCTAGATTCTCCTACAAGGAGAACATTGGGCACAATTTTGCGGCTGATGTGCGGGTGGCGGAGCCTGCACGTCAGCACATAAAATGTCACGCGCTGACATCGCACGAGCGTCCTGACGTCAGCGTGTGGCATCGCGATATTTCGCTCGGCGGGTGCGCTCAGCAGCGGGACACTTGCCCGCCATTAATTGAAGGGTTCATTAAGACCCTTCACTTGCCAATTGTCCAGGATTTTGAGGGGCCCATGCAAACTTTGGATCGGAGCACGGGCCCAATGGGCAGGCGGGTAGGAGATTTTTTAAGAAAACTCATGCAATGTTGGGATATGTGGACTCAGAGGGGTTGTTCATGTCTTACACGAAGTTTTAATTGCTGAAAGTGTTTAAAAGTTGCCTGTTTGATTGTTAGCAGTTCACAACGATTTCCAAGAGCTTCTTGTGTACTTTGAAACCAGTCTGCAGACAGTAATCTTTCTCAGGCCTGCAGCTTTCCCGAGGCCTCCATTTAGCCTGGGGATATGGGTTCTGACCTCTCCACTGGAGGCAGCTCCCCTGAGGAGGAAGGTAGGGATAGAATAAGGAGGAGGCCAGGACAGGACAATTAGCCTCCAGGGAGGCCACCTTTGGGAGTACAGGCGCAGGCACAAGGGGTGCAGGGCCAAAAGGTTGTCCAAGGTGCAAGGGGCCGCAGAAGACGTCACTATCCTGCTGCCAGGGTATACAGGCGGCGAAGCAGCTACCTCAATATGACTGAGGTGCAGTGCCGAAGGAGGCTCCGACTCTCAAGCAAGACAGTCAACTATATCTGTCAGATGATTGGCCCTGAGATCTCTCCTAACTGTGTGGGTGGACACCCCATTCCAGCGGCTCTGAAGCTCACAGTTGCCCTCCACTTCTATGCCTCTGGCTCCTTCCAGGACTCGGTGGGTGATCTTTGCGGTGTCTCCCAATCAGCTGTCCACACTTGTGTCAAGCAGGTTACAGATGCTCTGTTCAGATGGGTATCCACCTTCATCCACTTCCGCTGCGAACAGGCAAGTCAGGCAGAGCGAGCCAGAGGCTTCACGGCCATTGCTGGCTTCCCCCATGTCCAGGGTGCAATAGCCTGCACACATGTGGCCATCAAGGCGCCAGTGGGTGAGCCCGGTGCCTTCATCAACAGGAAGGGCTTCCACTCCATGGACGTGCAGATAGTGTTTGATCACAGGATCCTAATCCTACAAGTCTGTGCAAGGTACCCAGGCAGCTCCCACGACATCTATATCCTCAGACACTCCCAGGTGCCGGGGCTCTTCAGTGCTCCGGCTCGGCTGGATAGATGGCTGGTGGGTGACAAGGGCTATCCCCTGCGAAGGTGGCTCATGACGCCTCCCCACCATCCAAGAACAAAAGCTGAGCAGCGGTACAATAGGAGCCACGGCACCACAAGGGCTGTAGTGGAGAGAGCCATCGGTCTTCTCAAGATGCGCTTCCGTTACCTGGACCGCTCAGGGGGTGCACTCCAGTACCCCCCAGCTCGCGTCTCTGTGATAGTGGTAGCATGCTGCACTCTGCACAATCTTGACACCCTGGATGAGGCTGCGCATGATGAATCCAGCAGTGCCTCAGAGGATAAGGAAGCATAGGGCGATGATGCGGGGCAGAACGATGACCCGCATTTACACCAAGGAGGCAGGGACACCTGCGCAATTTAATCCAAAGAACCTTCAGCTAGCTCCACACACATGGATCAGCAGGAACAGCATTGCCTGGCACTCCCACACGTGGCACTTAGGTGCTACATCTACCACCTGTTCAGCTGCAAATAAGGCCTTAGTACAGAAACATCAATCTCCACTCTAACACTCATGATAATTATGTGAAAAAGAAAAATGCACCGCAATGAAAAGATGCTCAGCCATGGTTACAAAGGTGGACTTTATTTGGTCCAAAAGAAAAGCACACAACACTTTTTTGCGATCACAAAAATATGGGTCCCTATTCTAAGGCCAACACAAAATCATGAGTTTCATACCCGTGGAGTGCCTAAGGTGCCTTATGCTTACATTTTCGGGTGCTACGTCTAGGTGCCGCCCCATCGCTCAGAGTGGCTTGTCAGACAGCCTGCTGACTCTGCTGTTCTATTGGCCTCGATGACCTTGGCGAGCGTCATCTGGCCCATGGAGCCTGTGATGGCCCCGCCTGGGAGGGAGTGGCCAGTTCCAGAACTGGCACCTCCCCAGTTGTCACAACTTCAATGGAAGAAACGTTGACTAGCAGAGGGGCAGAGGAGCTGCTGCCCTCATCCGGAGCGCCCTGAGAGGAGCTCGCAGCGATGACAGGCAGCTGCTGCACCGACGTGAGGTCCCTTTTGACCTCCCTGCTCACCGCAGATGCATGGGCACCGAGTGCCGACACTTGGTGCCCACAACATCTCCCACATTGGGAATGACCACCCATGGCCAGTACTACTGTGAGGGCTTGCAGGTCACAGCATATCCCAATCATGAAATGTTCCATTCGATTGAAGCCCCTCTCTATGAGAATTGCCAATCTCTCATTGGAGGAAGCCTGAAGCTCTGCCCTGAGGGTCAAACCTTCACGTGCACTCTGCCTGGCCTCCTCCATCGCAGAGAGCAACGGAACCATTCCCTCATGCAACCCTGCCAGATGCAAACACACTTCCTGTTGCCTGTCCTGCAGCTGCTTCATTGGGGACAACTCCAGAGGCAGGTCATCAGTGCCGGACTCAGCATGTGCCTCGTCCACTGCAGCCCTCCGGCTGCTGGCGCCATCGGCACTCTCTGCCCCTACCATCTCCTCCAGCGATTATGATGTGCCCTCTCCACTGTGACCCGGGACACTAGCTGATGGTAAATTCCCCACCGAGGTGTGTGTGTCTGCGCTGGTGCCTGGCTGGCTGAAATCATGTGCCACAAATTGCACATGTTGGCCCTCAGGTGTAGAGGGGGGGCTGCGGTGTTGAGGTGTGGCCATGCGGTGGTGATACTGAAATTAACAACAAGGACACTGCATCAGTTATAAAAACAAAAAACTGCGGATGCTGGAAATCCAAAACAAAAAATAAAAAATACCTGGAAAAACTCAGCAGGTCTGGCAGCATCGGCAGAGAAGAGTACAGTTGATGTTTCAAGTCCTCGTGACCCTTCAACAGAACTGCATCAGTTAGTGTACATTCAGTTAAACCTTTCATCCCTTGCCCCCCAGCCTCATAAGTCGCTCACCCTTCAAGACCCTAAGGAGACAAACATTGGTGAGATGGGAAAGAGTCAAGAGGAGCTCCAACCATCAAACGTACATGCAGACAGGCTGGTCAGATGGCCTCAGGAATGCCACATGGCATGTTATGTACCATTGGAGTGGGGAGAGTGCAGAGGTACCTGACCTGGATGCATTGTGGCCAGGATAGTTGTGGGGCTGAGGAAACATCGCAAACAGTTGCGACATTTGCCGTGGATCACAGGAGATTTAAAGGTCTCATTATTGGCCTTCATTCTGAAAGGAGGGGCATAGACCAGGTGGGCAGAAGGCAACATTTCCCCTTGGCGCAGGGATGAGTAACTTGGTGGCATTTATTTAAGTTGAGTGCCATGAGGTTCACAGCTGAGGTGCTGAGGACCATTTGGACAAAGTAATTTGGGGCGCACTGGCTGAAACGGTGCTGGAGGTCCCAAACCTCCTAAGATGCAATAAGTCTTTGGCTGTGCAGCAGTGATCCAATGGCATGTTAGACCATGGTGATAGTGGTCACAAATGGGATAAGGTGACTTTGGAAGGTGGTGGAGACGCGATTCCTCAAGGGGACGAGGGTCCCTTCTGTATGACCCACATGTCAGAATGTCTCAGTCTGTGAATGAGCAGTGTTGCAGCATTAACGATTGCAGCAACCATCAGTGGTTTGGATGGTGGGCAGACAGAGTGGATGGAACTGTGGATCTCAAATACCTGGCCGCTGGACCCCAACCTTGCCGCCCCGGCTGCCCTGGCCTCCTGACTGCTGCCCAGCTCCATGGCCTGCTCTTCAAAAGGCGTGAGGCACTGGAGGAGGGTGTGCCCACCTCCAGTCCTCTGGCACTACCGGACATTGTGTTCACTGCTTGCCTGCAAAACAGAGAAGAGGATTTATTGGGGCTGCTCGCTCATGTACTCTGCACACGCACGCCGCACCCCAACCACAGTGGCCCATCTGAGGCCTCCAGCGGCTCCTGTCCACACTACTGGTGATCAGTCCCCAGAAGATAGTACGGCTGGTCCCAACCCCCTCCCCCAACGGCCACCTTGGACACATTCGGCATCCATCACTTTGAATATCACACGGCTCTTAACGCCCATGGCCAGGAGGAGCAACTAGGTGCGCCGCCGATGCCAGCAGATGGCACTTGCCCAAAACACCTTGAGGCTCCCCTTGCACCATCTCATCACCATCAGTAAGACATGTGTTGGAGTTCTGAGTATGTGTCTAGTGGCCTCCCCTGCAGATTGCCCCCAGACTATTCAAATGCGACAAACACCAACATATGCTGTGGGGAGAACCCTTCTTCACCTCAACCACTAAGGCTGATGTAAGCATGGTCAGTACCCATTTGCCCACCCAGCGTGCACCAGATGCCCTTTGCAGTAACGACAGCAAGACATGGTGGGGGCGCTCAAAGGTTAAGGTTGCCTTCTGGGTCAAATGGCCAAGACCGACATGGTATTCACCCTTCCAGAGCGCAACAAATCATTGAATCTTTTCCTGCACTGGGTGCCAGTGCGCCGCACATCATCATGGGCACTGACAGCGTCACCCACCTCCTCCCACGCCTGGCTGGTGACATGGGGGACTCTCCTCCTCCCATCCTCAGGTTACAGAAGGTGCTGAATGGATAGATACCTCTTGCAGGAGGACAGCAAGGCATGCATCAGAAAATCAGGGGGCTCAGTGGCCCCCCGCTGGCCTCTCCTGCAGCCTGCCCCCCCTCCTCCCTCCCTCTCTCCACGAGTGGCCATGATGCACTCCTCAAGCAGGCTACCTGGCCACTCTTTAAACTGGTTGCCGGCTCCCCATTGGAACCAGCAGTCTGAGGCCCCCGTGACTATTTTCCCGTTTCCGAGTCGCTAACCCGTTGGGCGGGCCTTAATTAGCCCACCTGCGGAAAATGGCGGCACGGCCCGTTTCTCCAGCAGCAATCAGCTGCCCAACCGATGAACGTAAAATTCAGCCATTAAATTAAAAAATTTTTATTTTATTTTTATTTGCTTTTGGAAACCTCATCCTGCCCATGGATGAGGTTTCCTAAAAAGTGCAAAGGCTGCTTGGCCTTTTCGCCTGCCCGCCAACTGGTGCCAATTCCTGCTCGTGCCCGCCGACCAAATTATCACGCGACTGCGCGTTGAAGTCGGGACATTCACCCAGCATCAACGCGCGTCATTTCACGCTCAAGCACGTCGGACGCACGCCCACCCACCGAGGTGAAAATTCTGCCCGATATTTCCAGCTAGCTTTCTCCCGTACTCCAATTTTTCTTTCCTTATTAATCTTATTGTCTTTCTTTGCTGTTCTTTATATCCTGTACAAACATCTGACCTGCCAGCCATCCTTGCGCAATTATGTTTTCCTTTAAATTTGATATTGCTTTTAACTTTACCGTCTTTATCCTGTTCATAATTGTGTATTTCATATTCCGTTGCTTTATCCCACTGGGTTAATTTATAAAATATATTATCATGCCAGTATAGATAATCAATGACGATAAGCCAAAACAGGCCTGTGGTGAAATCGAAGGTATGTAGAACTATTTAGATAGATCTTTCAAAGCCCTGCCACAGATATGATGGGCTGAATGGCCGCCTTCTGTGCTGTATGATTCTAACCAGACTTTCTGAAAGCAGGACTTATCAGATTTTCTGTATTTGAACCTGCCAATTGCTGATTTTGCATCTATTAAATTGAACGGTTGGGACATCGCATGCTTGAAAAGTTAAGAGCAAAAGTCCAGTTGCTATGTAAAACAGGTTAGAACGTATTCACTTCTGGGATAGGTTGCCTACTAAAATTCATTATTAAGCCACTGACTCCCACAGCAACCTCGACTACACTTCCTCACATCTTGGCTCCTGCAAGGACTCTGTTCCATTCTCCCAGTTTCTCCGTCACCATTGCATCTGTTCTGATGATGCTACCTTCCACAATGACGCTTCTGGCATGTCTTCCTTCTTCCTCAGCCAAGGAATCCCCCCACTGTGCTTGACAAGGCCCTCAACTGGATCCGACCCACTTCCCACATTTCTGCATTCACTCCTTCCCCTCCCTCACAGAACAATGATATTGTTCCCCTTGCCCTCATTTTCCACCCCACCAGCCTCCACATGCTAAGGATCATCCTCCACCATTTCCACAACCTCCAGCATGACATCACCATCAAGCACATCTTTCCCTCCTCTCTCCTGTCAGCACTCTGAAGGGACCATTCCGTCTATGACATCCTGGTTCACTCCTCTATCACCCCCAACAGCTCATTCCCTTCCAACGGCACCTTCCCATGCAATCGCAGGAGGTGTAACACCTGCCTTTTAAACTTCTCTCCCCTCACTTTCCAAGGCTCCAAATACTCCTTCCATGTGAAGCAGCAACTTACTTGTACTTCTTTCAATTTAGTCTGCTGTATTTACTGCTCACAATGCGGTTTTGGAAGATCACAATCAATGCATCTACTATCGCTGCAGCCACTTCTTTTAAGACCCTCGGGAAAAAGCCATCTGGTACAGAGGATTTTTCAAGCTTTAGTTCTCGTGAATTCCCAATATCTTTTTGCTACTGATTGTGATTTTTTTAAAGTATTCCTTCTCTTGATTTTCAAGTAGTTATGGTATTTTTTTTGTGTCCTCTACAGTAAAGGCACAAAATATCTGTTCAATGCTTTCCCTATTTCCTTGTTTGCCATTATTAATTCCCAATTTTCAACCTCTAATGGATAAATACTCACTTTGCTTACTCTTTTCCTTTTTACATACATGTAAAAACTCTTTTTTTAATATTTCTAGCTATCTTTCTCTCATGCTCTAATTTTTCTCTCATTACTTTTTAGTCATTCTTTGCTAATGTCTAAAATCTGTCCAATCTTCAGACCTACCATTAATCTACACAGTATTGTATGCTTTTTCTTTCAATTTGATAGTATCCTCAGCTTCCTTAGTTAACCACAGATAGTGCATCCTTTTTATAGAGCCTTTCATTCCCAACGGAATACATCTTTGCTGAGAGTTATGGAATATCTCCTTAAATTTCTGCCACTGTTTCTCTACAATCTTTTAACTTTATTTTCACAGTTCACTTTACCCAACTCTGTCTTTATACCCTTGTAGTTGCTTTTATTTAAGTTGAAGTCTTAGAACTACACTTCTCACCCTCAAACTGAATGTGACATTCCATCATGTTAAGATCATTGTTGTCTTAAAGGCTCCTTTACTATGAGATCATTAATTAATCCTGTCTCACTGCACATTACCAGTGTTGTAATATTGACTTAAGCATGATGTACTTTTAAGGAAGTCACCATGAAGGTGAGCCAATGACCTGGATGTCATCTTGTGACCAAGAGCCATGGGATCTCTCTGCACTGTAGTACCCTAAACAACAGAATGTGTCTGGAGATTGCTCCACTGCTTATTATGATTTAGCTGGAAATAAACCCCACCAGCGATAGTCAAGAAAGCGGAATCCAAGTACCTCATTTGTATTACATATAGATAGCATAAGGATATCACTGCATGGTTTGAAGTTAAAAAGCAGAACAAAGGATACAAGCTTGAAGACCAAGGGGAGAAACAGCAGGCAAGGATAAAAAACACTCCAGAAATCCTCACAGCACAGAAAACAGATGAAGACAGGCACTGAAAGCAAAAGAAAGAAGGCTCACTTACTTCACAAGCCGTGAGTACCTTTGGGCTGGGTAAGTCCAGACCAGCAGCCAGCTACCTCAGGATCACACTACTTAAAGCAAAAAGCAGATAGCACAGCAAGAACACAGTTGGAGGCAAATGAAGCATTCCTGTATATCCAATAGAGTCTGAAAAGGCAAAAGAACAACAAAAGAAGAACACTCCATTTTTTATTCTTTCAAAGGATGTAGGCTTCACTGGCTAGGCCAGCTTTTATTGCCCATCCCAAGTTGCCATTGAGAGGGTGGTGGTGCAGTGCCTTCTTGACCTGCTGCAGTCCATGTGGCATAGGTGCACCCACAGTGCTGTTAGGAAAGGAGTTCAGGATTTTGACCAAACGATAATGAAGGAAGGGCTATTTATTTCCAAGACAGGGTGGTGAGTGACTTGGAAGAGAAAATCCAGGTGGTGGTGTTCCCATCTATGTGCTGCCTTTGTCCTTCTAGATGGTAATTGTGGATTTGGCAGGTGCTGTCTAAGGAACCGTGGTGGAATTCCTGCAATGCATCTTGTAGATGGTACACACTGCTGCCACTGTGTGTCAGTGGTGGAGGGAGTGAATATTTGTGGATGAGGTGCC
Source organism: Cetorhinus maximus (assembly GCF_964194155.1). Classification (NCBI taxonomy): domain Eukaryota; kingdom Metazoa; phylum Chordata; class Chondrichthyes; order Lamniformes; family Cetorhinidae; genus Cetorhinus; species Cetorhinus maximus. The sequence continues at coordinate 158,391,711 of NC_135880.1, read as the reverse complement.
AACCAAGTGGGCTGCTTTATCTTGGATGGTGTCCAGCTTCTTCAGTGTTGTGGGAGCTGCACCCATCCAGGCAAGTGTGGAGTATTCCATCACACTCCTGACTTATGCCTTGTAGATGGTGGATAGGCTTTGTGGAGTCAGGAGGTGAGTTACTCGTCGCAGGATTCTTAGCCTCTGACCTGCTCTTATAGCCACAGTATTTATATGGCTAGTCCAGTTCAGTTTCTGGTCAATGGCAATCCCCAGGATGTTGATAGTGAGGGATTCAATGATGGTAATGCCATCGAATGTCAAGGGGCAATGGTTAGATTCTCTCTTTTGAAATTGGTCATTGCCTGACACTTGTTTGGCGCAAATGTTACTTGCCACTTGTCAGCACAAGCCTGGATATTGTCAAAGTATTGCTGCATTTGGACATGGACTGCTTCAGAATCTAAGGATTTGTGAATGGTGCTGAACAGTTTGCAATCATCAGCGAACATCCCCACTTCTGACCTTATGATGGAAGGAAGGTCATTGATGAAGCTGCTGAATATGGCTGGGCCTAGGACACTACCCTGAGGAACTCCTGCAGTGATGTCCTGGAGCTGAGATGACTGACCTCCAGCAACCACAACCATCTTCCTTTGTGCGAGGTATGACTCAAACCAGTGGAGAGTTTCCTCCTGATTCCCATTGACTCCAGTTTTGCTAGGGCTCCTTGATGCCACACTCGGTCAAATGAGGCCTTGATGTCAAGGGCAGTCACTCTCACCTCATCTCAGGAGTTCATCTCTTTTGTCCATGTTTGAACCAAGGCTCTAATGAAGTCAGGAGATGAGTCGTCCTGCCGGAACCCAAACTGGGCGTCAATGAGCAGGTTATTACCAAGCAAGTGCCGCATGATAGCATTGTTGATGAACCCTTCCATTACTTTCCTGATGATCGAGAGCAGACTGATGGGGCGGTATTTGGCTGGATTAGATTTGTCCTGCTTTTTGTGTACAGGACATATCTGGGCTGTTTTACACATGGCCGGGTAGATGCCAGTGTTGTAACTCTTCTGAATCAACCAAGTAAGCTAAATTAACAAAATCAGGGACAAAGTAAGAGGCAACCCCTTAAAGGGAAACTGCAAAAACAAAAGTTAAAATGTAAAGGAAATTACCAACATTCAATCAAAATGTGATTAAAGGAGTCAATAAAACGCCTCAGTCCCCGCAGTGCCCACTAAGCATGGAAGGCCTCGACAAGTGCCAGCAGATACCGAGTGCTCCCTCTCCAGGGACAACCAGCTATGAACGTAGCCGTGGAAGAGGGGCAGACAGTCGGGTCAGAATGCCAGTATTATAGCAGTAGTGGAACAGCTTGGCTAGGGGTGCGGCTAGTTCTGGAGCACAAGTCTTCAGTACTATTGCCGGAATGTTGTGAGGGCCCACAGCCTTTGCACTATCCAGTGCTTTCAGCCATTTCTTGATATCATGTGGAGTGAATCGAATTAGGTGAAGACTGGTATCTGTTATGCTGGGGACCTCCGGAGGAGGCCAAGATGGACCATCTACTTGGTACTTCTGGCTGAAGATTGTAGCAAAAACTTCAGCCTTATCTTTGCACTGATGTGCTGGGCTCCCCAATCATTGAGGATGGGGATATTTGTGGAGCCTCCTCCAGTGAGTTGTTTAATTGTCCACCACCATTCACAATTGGACGTGGCAGGACTGCAGAGCTTAGATCTGATCCATTGGTTGTGAGGTCGCTTAGCTCTGTCTATCATGTTTGGCACGCAAGTAGTCCTGTGTTATAAGTTCACCAGGTTGACACCTCATTTTTAGGTATGCCTGGTGCTGCTCCTGGCATGCCTTCCTGCACTCTTCATTGAACCAGGGTTGCTCCCCTGGCTTGATGGTAATGGTAGAGTGGGAGATATGCTGGGCCATGAGGTTACAGATTGTGTTTGAGTACAATTCTGCAGCTGCTGATGGCCTACAGCGCCTTATGGATGCCCAGTTTTGAGTTGCTAGATCTGTTCAAAATTTATCCCACTTAGCATAGTGGTAGTGTCACGCAACACGATGGACGATATCCTCAATGTGAAGGTGGGACTTTGTCTCCACAATGACTGTGCGGTGGTCACTCCTACCGATACTGTCATGGACAGATGCATCTGCGGCAGGCAGGTTGGTGAGGATGAGCTCAAATATGTTTTTCCCTCTTGTTGGTTCCCTCACTACCTGCCGCAGACCCACTCTAGCAGCTACGTCATTTAGGATTTGGCCAGCTCGGTCAGCAGTGGTGCTACCGAGCCACTCTTGGTGATGGACATTGAAGTCCCCCACCCTTGCCCACCCCACGCAAAGGCAATCGAGGTGAGGGCAGGGTAAGCGAGGGAAGTGTCCATGCATTAGGGACACTTGTATAAACTGACCATGCCTCTGCAACTAAGACAGATCAGGCACAGCCACAGAGATATGATTGGGATCGGGCTCCTAGCCTACCTGCCAATGCAAGCAACACAGAGGCACCAGAGGGCTGCCAAGTGCTCCATACCCCGCCACCATGCCCACCCCCTGGGCACAGACTTCGAATCCGCCACCACGTTATTGCACCGTGGAGCAGTTGGACTGCACACATTGTACAATCTCCTCACCAACACTGGCCATGTAGCAGTCACTGCTGGAGCCACTCACAGTCTCAGCACCCTGGTTTGGACCAGTGTTACCCATGTCGCAGGATGACAGGGCAGCCACTCAGCGCACACATCTCTGGCCATCTGAGGGGTGACCAGCACTCTCTGGGAAGCATTAAGGGACGGTCACATGGGGCCAGGAAAGATGCTAAGTACAGCCATGATAACCACACCTCTCTCTCTCTCTCTTTCATGCTGCAGGAGGACCATGTCAGGCTCATGGATCCTGGTGACCGAGCTGTATGCCTGATGGCCTACAGAGACCGTAGAAGACTGAGGAGAGAGCAACTGAGGCATGTGGCCATGCGAAGGCAGGAGCAGCAACCTCATGAAGGGGCAGTAGGAGCTCCCGCACATGCTGCCCAGGAGCGACAGCGAGCCGTGACTGGTCAAGGCCTAGCAACACCCAGGGTTTATAGACGCTGACTGCCATTCCTGCAGATGACTGAGAACCAGTGTCGCGATGACTGCGCATGTCTAGGGACCTGGTGGCTCACATGTGCCACTTACTGCAGGACTTGGCACCAAGGGGACATGGAGGGCATCCACTGCCAGTGGCTGTGAAAGTGACGGTGGAGCTCAATTTCTATGCCAGTGGCTCCTTTCAGGGCTCCACAGGTGACCTCTGTGGGATTTCACAATCCGCCACTCACAAATGCATCCATGAGGTCATGGATGCCATCTTCTCCATGGCACGCAACTATGTGCATTTCGCCCGGGACCGGGACAGCCAGGAGGCAAGGGCCATTGGATTCGCCGATCTTGGGGTTCCCACAGGTGCAGGGTGTGATTGACTGCACTCATGTAGCGCTCAGGTCTCCATCGCTACACTCAGTGGACTTCATCAACCTCAAGGGCTTCCACTCACTGAACGTGCAGCTGGTATGCGAGCACCAGAAACACATCCTGCAGGTATGCGCATGATTTCCAGGGAGTATGCACAATGCCTACATCCTAAGTCACTCGCAGATCCCTGCAGTCTTCCAGGGTCCACAGAAGCTGCGGGAATGGCTCCTCAGGGACAAGGGCTACCCGCAGAGTCTGTGACTGATGACACCCATGCAGCGATCTCAGACTGCAGCAGAGTGATGCTATAATGAGGCTCATGCAGCAACTCACAACTTGGTGGTGCAGACCATCGGGATGCTGAAGATGTGGTCCCAGTGCCTGGGCCCGCCTGGTGGAGCCCTGCAATATAGTCTGTGGAGGGTGTCAAACATTGTCGTCATCTACTGCGTCCTTTACAACCTGGCACTGCAACGGGGAGAGGAGCTGGCTGCGGAGGAGATGGAGGAGCTGCACATCTTTTCCGATGAGGAGGACGCTGATGGGGATGAGGGTGAGGGGGTCCTTGGTGTTGACAACGAGGGGATTGAGGATCTCGCACTGGCTAGACAAGGCAGGTGCACTCGAAAGGTCCTCATAGCTGCCAGACTTGTGAAGGATGATGACAATATGGAATGAGGTGACCCCATAGATCCTCACATCGCAGTTGTGAACGTTTGATTCCAGTCTGGCTTATTGCAGCGCAAATACCCTCTGTGAGAATGCTCCTGTGATGGAGATGCAGTGGAGGCCCTAATAGTCACTCGATCACAGGAGGATGATGACAACATGCAATGAGAACACTCCATAGATCTTCACATAGCCTCTGGGAATGTCTGACCCCTGTCTGGCCGAGGACAGCTCGCTTGAGCTCCATGATCAGGGCCATCTCAGAAACGCAGCCATGAAACTTTAGAAGCATCTGATGTTGTGTCCGCGTTCAGCACCTCAGCCCTTCAGGAGCTGGTGCACAGCATGACTGGTCACAGATGCTGGTGTGATGGGGTCAGCCCTACTTTAACGGTGCTGAGAGCACACTGAGAGTATGAGAGAACTCTGTAGCATCTGCCCACTACATTCTGGCAGCAATGACCAGCACCGCCGAGGTGCAGGCATCAGAAATGTTTCCAGGGATTGTGAGGCAGGACCATCACTGTGGTCTGAAGGCCGCACAGAGCACAGGGAAGAGGCCCTGGACTGAGACACCTGCCTTTTATCTTGTGCAGAAAGGTTTCACATCTGAGTGACAAGAGCACTGCTCATCAGAACAAGGAGCCAAAGCAGGGAGACATTCTTAGGAGTTTATTGATAATAGTGAACAGTATGTACAAGTGATCAACACCCATGCCCAGGCTGTGCAACTACTTTTACCTAATTTTCATAACCCAGCCGCTACATCTTGCTGCTCTCCGGACATCCACAGCAGAGGTGGAGGAGCCTGACTGTGACGCCCTGTCTGTGATGACTTTGGCAGGCGTCCTCTGGAGGGCCAGGACTTGGAGGGCCCCGGCCTGCTTTCGGGGTCCTGCTTGTGGCAGTGGAACCTCCTCAGCCTGTGAAGCTGGATCTGCGGAGGTCACAGGAAGATAGGATTCAGATGGGCTGGTCAGTCCCAGAGTCACCTGGGTGGATGGCCTGGAGCGTGCACCTGCTGATCCTCCTCCCTATGGGTGCCCAAGGGCCCCTGGTTGACTCCGTGAGCGGAAGGAGTAGCTGGAGTGAGATCAAGTTGCCCAGCACCCCTCTCATGTACACAATATTGGAGGCCAACTATGGCATCAGCGATGGAGTTCAGCCTGTGCAGTAGTGCAGAAGCGACGTCCTGGACCAAGGTCTCCATGGCGACCACCATCCTGCCAGTGCTGACCTTGGTGCATTGCAATGCCGGCGCTATCGTCTCAGCCTGAAGACAGGTAGACTCTTCCATCGTGCCTTGCAATCTGAGGAGTGCAGCAGACATCCCTTCCTGATGTTCCTGAGCTTGCCTTTGTAGCTCCAGCTACTGTGACATGACCGAGTCCAGAGGCTCACCATCTGATTCAGACTCAGCAACGTTCTGGCCTCCAGCAATCCTCTGAGTGCCAGGGATATGGGAAGTCCCTGCCCCCACCTGCTGTGGATCAGAAATTGCGATATGCTCACCATGTGATCCTGAGGCTACTCTAAAGCTAGGTCCTACCGAAGGGTGTGTCTCTGTGCTCATGGAGGGTGTGGGTGAGCGCTATGGGTACTGTGATGGGTCTTCAGGGAGGGTGCCTCCAAATTCCTCTTCAGAGGTTTCTTTGGAGATTGATTGGAGGCCCTGGGTCATGGACCTTTTCGAATGTTTGGCAGATGTGCCTGCGAAAGCAAGGGGAGATAATTAGTGCACAGCAGTGGCCTGTGAAAGAGGACACGTCACTCACAGCATGGTTGTCTGGTGGATGTTGCACTGCTGGATCCTCACTTGGTAGAGCAGCGCTGACCTCACAGTCAGCACAGGACCGATCCCGGTCATCACTGGCCAGCTAGATGGCTCTGTTTTCGAATTCTGTCAGAACTTTGATTTCCAGCATCCCTCCACCTGTCTGCGACCTTTCCCTCCTGTTGTGAGCCAGTTTGTCCTGCATGGATAGAGATGGAGAGAATGTATCAGGATGCCTGCCAGGCCAGATAATAAGTATGCCTGGCCTGTGTGGGCAGTGACTGGTCCCATGGACGGGATGAGGACAATGACGGTAGGTGTGAGAGGGTGAATGGTGATGTCCCTTGCACTGGCAGTGAGTGGGGGCCCTGCGGGTGTGCGCAGGGCTTGAGAGTGTGTGAGTTTGGAGTGATGAAAAGAGTGACTTCCTCTGGCAGAACAGAGGAGATCATTCATCCTTTTGCAGCACTGGGTGAATGTCCCCCTCTGCAGGGTGTTTGCGCTGACCACCGCTGCGACCACCTCCCAAGCCAGGTTGGTGACATTGCTACCCCCATCCTGTGGCCAGAGCGTATCCTTTCAAGTGAAGCAGCATTTTACTTGCACTTCCCTCAATTTAGTCTACTGCATTCGTTGCTCCCAATGCGGTTTACTCTATATTGGAGAGACCAATCGCAGACTGGGTGACCGCTTTGCGGAACACCTTCGGTCTGTCCACAAGCATGACCCAGACCTCCCTGTTGCTTGCCATTTCAACACTCCACCCTGCTCTCATGTCCACATGTCCGTTATTGGCCTGCTGCATTGTTCCAGTGAAGCTCAACGCAAACTGGAGAAACAGCACCTCATCTTCCGACTAGGCACTTTACAGCATTCCAGACTGAATATTGAGTTCAACAATTTTAGATCATGAACTCTCTCCTCCATTCCCACCCCCTTTCCGATCCCCCTTTTTTTGCAAATATTTATATAGATTTTTCTTTTCCCACCTATTTCCATTATTTTTAAATGTATTTCCATCCATTGTTTTATTTCTGCCTTTTAGCCTATTTCGATCCCTTCCCCCCACCCCACCCCCACTAGGGCTATCTGTACCTTTATTATCACATTCCTTAGATAATATCGCCAGCTTCAACACCTCTTTGTCCTTTTGTCAATGACATCTTTTGGTTATCTCCACCTATCACTGGCTCTCTATCCAGCAATACCTGTCCCCCCCCCCCCCCCCCCCCCCCCCCACTTAAACCAGCTTATATTTCACCTCTTTTCTATTTTTCCTTAGTTCTGTTGAAGAGTCATACGGACTCGAAACGTTAACTATGTTCCTCTCCACAGATGCTGTCAGACCTGCTGGGCTTTTCCAGGTATTTTTGTTTTTGCTTTGTAACTAATTAACTCATTCATTTCTAGTTCTTTTTTTTCTGGAAAATTATATCACTTATCTTGCCTGAAGAACTTTTGTATGAAAATGTTTGCTGCAAACTTCTGATGATCCATGAGAAGTTTGTTTTGACTAAAAAGGGATTGAGATTAAAATCAGACTACTCACCCCCAAGACTGAGGCGAATAGACTGCATTTTTCTGCATCCATTATCAAATAATGCACCTTTGAGAGTTCCTAATTTGCATTCAGAAAAATTCAGTAATGTTAGTGCAAGTTTTTGCCCATGGTCTGACTTTCTTCATGAACTAAAGTTTAATTTTGAGGCTGTTAGGAAATTTGATACTGTCAAGGGTGTGTTTTTTTAAATTCTTTCACTGAATATGGGCGTCACTAGGCCAGCATTTATTGCCCATTTCTAATCGCCTTTGAGAAGGTGGTAGTAAGGTCCTGGGAGAGGGGGTTGCAGATGGTGCCGAACACCAGATACCAGGGACATGGGAGGTCAGGGCTCCCTGCTCTAAATGGAGTTTCTCGTTGTTTCCCAGCCTGACCAGCCAGACACAGAGCTGCAGACCTGAAAAACTGACCCAAAAAAAATCAGATCTTTCAGGCTGAGTTCTGATTTTTTTATTTACTCTGTCTGAGTCAGACCAATATCATTGATTTGTTGCTGCTGCTTCCAACCTTCACGCAGTTTCGTTGTTCCGATTTTTTTTTGAAAAGCCCGCCAGAAAAACCATGGCTTACTCCTGCTCCTAATTTGTGTGTTCCTATGGTCATATCAGTGCAGCAACTCAGAGTGTTCTTGGTTGAAAAATGTTAAGTCAAATCTCTCTTTTAGAGCCAATTGGATGCTGGGGCAGGGTAATGTGGAGATGGTTGGGATAGGTTAGGGGATGTTGCAGGGTTGTGTGGTAGGTTGGAGGGGCTGTTGGTGGTGTGGGGTGAGGTTTGGGGTATTGGAGGGGCTGATGGGAAGTTGGGGTGTTGGAGAAGTGGGGTTTAGTTTGGGGAGTGTTGGAGGGGTAGGAGGCAGGTTGGGGGCTCTTTGAGGGATGGGGATAGGTTGGAGGTTCTTGGAGGAGTTGGGTGTAGGTTGGGGAATATTGGAGAGATGGGGGTTAGGTTGGGGGGTGTTGGAGGCGTAGGGTAGGTTGGGGGTTTTGGAAAGTTGGTGGGAGGTTGTGGGGCTGATGGAGGGATATGGGGAAGTTTGGAGCACTGTTGGAGGAGTGAGGTGTAGGGTGGGGTGTTGGAGGGGTGGGGGGAGGTTGGGGCCTATTGGAGGGGTGGGCGGCAGGGGTGGGCTGGGAGGTGGCATAGTGTTGGGTGGGGGGTGTCACTTTTTTTGCTGTGGGAGTTTCTTATTTATTAATTACATTTTTCCATTTTAGGCTGCAAATTCACAGTGTATAACACAATTTATATGACAGTTCCTGGGGGAAGGGGAAGCAGTCCAGTTCTTGAGTTAAGGCTGGACTGAGTTTATGTGCGTTGGATCATTCTTCTCTGAAAAATTCAGATCAGCAATTCAATTTACTGTACATTTTTCCTGAACTGCTGGTAGATGTTAGATTGGCAAATCCTGGGGATAGTGTCATTAGCGTAAAAGGAGGAGATGCCATTTATAGTATATTGTGGGTTTATGTCAGAGAAGTCAGAATGGTAAGGTGAATTTAATTGTTTTATAAATGTAGTGATTTCTTTGTAGTCACTTTTCTAACATCAGTTGATTGTACTATGATTAATTATCCTTAGAGAATCAGCATTGGGCCTCCAATTTCACTATTGCTATAGCCACTCTGCCTACTGCATGCAGGTGTAATGAAAGAAAGTCAAAACCTACTTTTATACAGCACATTTCACCATGTCTCAAATCACTTTACAGCCAATTAAGTAATTTAGAGTTGTCGTCACTGGTATAATTTAGGCAATGTTAGCAAATGGCAGAGCAGGCTCAAGGGGTCAAATGGCTTACTCCTGCTCCTAATACATATGTTTGTATGTCTTCTAGATGGATGAAATGAGCTGGGTTTGATGGCCTTTGTCATCTGTAATTATGGACAGAATTTTTACCTCGGCAGGTGGGCGCGGAGGGAGATTTTCAAACGCGCGCTCACGCGCATGCGCTCACCTTCCTCCCCTGCCCGCACAGGCAGCGCTGAGCACTGCTACTTGCATTTCACGTTGGATCAGCTTTAATTGGCCCACCAGCGTTAAATCGCACTCTGGCCTCAATCGCGGGTGGCGGTCAGCTTCCTGACTGCCACAACCGAGCCTGACCGACAAGGGTAAAATTCTGCCCTATCTTACGAGCAGCAGATGGAATCATGGCTGGAGTTCTCTTTATTTTATTGCTAATGGAAGTTTACTGTGAGCAGGCTTTGTGGAGTGAAATTGCCAGGACAGGAGTGCATAATGGGCTTACAGTGAATCAGTAACCCATTTTACACTGCGCATGAATCTCATGAGTCTTTTCTATTGATTTCAATCTTGCCCTTTTATCTACTTATCTATTATCCCACTCTATCTTGGTGCTTTTTTGATATTTTTGAGATATTGAAATATTGCGATAAAGTTGTGTTTCATGGTAGATATTGAAAATATATCTTAGTGAGAAGCAGCAATCAGCAGAGTCTTCAGACTTGCTGATCAAGAAAACACAGATACAATTGTGAACCATTCGGTCCTTGTTCTCTGGCCTCTTAAAAGCTGCGTTGATCAGAGGCACCTGAGAACTCCAATGCTTCTCACTGACAGTGAGGACCCAAATTGTTCAATCATTCCACTGTGTTGCTCAGGAGTCATTTGATCTTTCTGCCCTGTGAGATTACTGAAAATAGAATCCAATTAAATCCCTTCTGTGCAATAATTATATTGAATAATATCATGCACCCAGGCAGGAAAAAATCTTTGAATTCTTCTACAGAATGGAAAAGACCTTGTGCAGTTTATTTGGGTTGCAAGTATTGAATCTTTCTCCAAAATATTAATTTATTGTCACATTGCCCATATGGTGCAATATGCAGAACATGTTAATAAGGGCTGAGGCAGTTACTGAAATCAGTGTTATCATTGGCACAGTGTTATAAATAACAAATAGGATATTTTCCTGTCAAATTAACAATGTTGCATGATGCTGATAAAGTAAGATTTATACTCTCTGGTTTGTTTAATTGTCGCGGTGGTATCACTTAAAGGACACGGACAAATTAACACTGCATTAAATCATTGCTGCTTTTAATATTAATGACCCATGCTGCATATACATCAAACGATATTTGTAACTAGATGCCAACTATGGACGTCTTCATTTTACTAGTACCTTTCTTTGATTGGTGAATCATGAAAGCTGGAAAAATACCATTCATGAATGAGGGGGAGGGTCAAGTGGTAGTAGGGGGATGAAAGAGCCCAGGAAGAGGAGAAGCACCAGGGCCCATGATTTCTCTCCCTGGCCCTGGTAGTGGTGAGCTGTCTTCTTGAACTGCTGTAGTCCATGTGGTGCATATACATCCACAGTGCTGTTAGGGAGGGAGTTCCAGGATTTTGACCCAGTGACAATGAAGGAACGGCAATATATTTCCAAGTCAAGATGGTGTGTGGCTTGGAGGGGAACTTGCAGGTGGTGGTGTTCCCATGGCCTTCAAGGGGGCAAAGGTTGTGAGTTTGGGAGGTGCTGTCAGAGGAGCCTTAGTGAGTTGCCCCTAGACTAGGCATTTTACTGCCTTCTGGGGTCGATATTCAGAAAGATTCAGAGGGTGGTGAATCTTTGGAATTCTCTAATCCAGAGGGCTGTGGACGCTCAATCATTGAGCATGTTCAGGACAGTAATCAATAGATTTCTGAATACTAATGACATCAAAGGATATGGAGATAGTGGGGGAAAATGGCGTAGAGGTAGATGATGAGCACCATCTGTTTGAATGGTGGAGCAGGCTCGACGGGTCACATGGCCCACTCCTGCTCCTATGTCCCTATGTTCCCGTATTGAGTTCAACAATTTCAGATCATAACCCTTGCTTTTTTTTTGTGTGTGGCAGCTGTTGGTGTTGATTCCGTTTTCACACTTACACCTTCTCTAGACACATCATTTGTTTCTTTACTTGTCCTATAAACATCCCTTTTTGCCTTTCTTTATCATCCATTTTGTCACTTAATCTTTCCTGTCTTCAGCTTATCACAATTCTTCCTGTTTGTTCTTTCCTCCCCCTGTCCCGCCTTCCCTGCCTGACTTAAAAACTGTTACATCTCTAAGCGCTTACAGTTTTGATAAAGAGTCACTGAGCCGATACACTAACTCTGTTTCTCTCACCATATATGCTGTTGGACCTGCTGGGTATTTCCAGAATTTTCTGTTTTTGTTTCTGCACAAACCAGTTGCTCCCAATCATGGGTGCATGAGCAGTCATTCACTTGGAATACAAGAGCTGGAGAAGAAGTGGACGGCACCCAGAGCAAGATAACTTATAGGAAAGGGAGGAGGGGGGTGGACAGGCAGGAAGGCGCTCAGCAGGCGGTCATATTTGCCATGGTGTTCAGGAAGCGATTCTCCTGCCTGAACTTCACTGCGGAATAATGCGTAGGACGTTTGCACTTCCGTAAGGACAGCTCACTGAAACCTGTCACCGGCTGCAGCCATAACTCTAACATCAGAGCAGGGCAAGGCATGTATTGCCAGTGGCATTGGCTAGACGAGGCAGGCATGCTTGGGAGGCCCTCATAGCTTCTACATTTGTGGAGGATGATGACAACATGAGGTGAGGAGACACCATAGATCCTCACATTGCATTTATGAATGTCTGACTCCAGTCTGGCATATGGCAATGCACATACCCTCTGTGAGAATGCTCCTGTCATGGAGACACAGCGGAGGCTCTAATAGTCGATCAGTTCTAAGAGGAAGATGACAACATGCAGTGAGGACACTCCATAGACCTTTACATAGCCTCCGTGAATGTCTGACTCCTGTCTGGCTGAGGGTAGCTCGCTTGTGCTGTGTGATCAGGGTCATATCATGGAGACAGCCAGGATACCTTAAAAGCACCTGATACTTTGTCTGCCTCCCAACACCTGACCCCTTCAGCACCACAGTGTCACTGGTCACAGATGCTAAAGAGATGGGGGCCAGCCCCACCTTAAAGGTGCTGAGAGCACACAGAGGAAATGACGGAACTCTGTGATGCCTGTCCACTGCAGTCTGGCAGCAATGACAAGAACCACCAAGGTGCAGGCATCAGTAATGTGTCCAGGGAGTGTGAGGCCAAACCATCACTTTGGTCTGAAGGCTGCACAGGAAAGAAGCCCTGGACTGAGACACCTGCCTTTATTTTGTACAGAAAGGTTTCACATCTGAGTGACATGAACACTGCTCATCAGAAGAAGAAGCCATAGGCAGGGAGACATTCTTGGAAGTTTATTTATAATAGTGAACATTATGTACAAGCAATTAACGCCTGTGCCCAGTCTGTGCAATTACATCTTCTTAACTTTCCTAACTCTGCCGCTATGTCTTGGTGCTACCCGGGCATCCACAGCGGAGGTGGAGGCAGCCTGCTGATGCCTTGTCTGTGATGACCTTGGCGGGCATCCTCTGGAGGGTCGAGACATGGAGAGCCCTGGCCTGCTTTTGGGGTCCTGCTGTGTGGCATTGGCACCCTCCTCGGACTGTGGAGCTGGAGCTGCTGGGGTCATAGGAAGAGGGGATTTTGGTGGGCCAAACACTCCCAGAGTCACCTGGGTGGATGGCCTGGCGTGTGCACATGGTGATTCCCCTCTCTACGGGTGCCTGAGGGCCCTTGCTGACTCTGTGAGCGGAGGGGTAGCTGGAGTAAGATCGAGCCGTGTTGCACCACTCTCATGTTGATACTGTTGGAGGCCAATTATAGTCTTGGCGATGGAACTCAGCCCACGCAGCAGCACAGGAGTGATGTCCTGGACCAAGGTCTCCATGGCCGTCACCATCCAACCAGTGCTGACCTCGAATAGCCGACGCTGTCACCTCAGCCTGAAGACAGATGGGTTCCTCCATCATGCCTTACAATCTGAGGAGTGCAGGGGACATCTCTTCGTGATGTTCCCAAGCTTGGCTTTGCAGATCCAGCAGCTGAGGTATGAGGGAGTCCAGTGGCTCATCATCAGACTCGGACTCAGGAGACTTCTGGCCTCCAGCAGTCCTCCAAGTGCCAGAGACCAGGGAAATGGATTGGTGATGTGCCCATTCTGCAACCACAGCGGCGGTAGAGGACATCATGGTGGGCCTCCACACAATGACCAAAAGGCACTGGAGTGATGTGTCACTAAACTGGCAATGGTGGGGTGTGGGCTTCAGTCTTCTTGCTTTTCAGGGCCATGTCTTCTGTGCAGCCATCCTGGGCTGGAAGCACTGAGAGGTGATCGCGCGGACGCGCTTTAAATATGGCACCCAGCGTGAGGAAGCAGCAAGGTGATGGCATGGTGAGCGAATGAGAGCCTGCCCGCCATTGAAGCGGAGTGTTTACTGGGAATACATGATTAATGCAGCAGGATTGGGACGATGCGGCATGAGAAGCCGCCATTGCAGCTGACGGTAAAACATCGTTTTCCCAATCGCTATCGCAATTAGTACAAATCTTGGACATTTCTGCCCAGAGTCTGAAAAGAGACTTCCAGCTACCAGAAGGGAATCCAAATGTCTTCTATAGGCATACAAATAGTAAATGGGTGGTAAAGAAGGAGTGGGGCCAACTTGGGACCAAAAAGGGGAATATGCATGGAGGCTGGGGGCATGGCTGAGGGGTTAAATGAATAAGTTGCATCTGTCTTTTCCAAGGAACTAAATGCTGTGCAGGTCATGGGGAAAGAGATGGTAGTTCAGACACCTGAAGGGTTTAAATTGGTAAGGCGGAGGTGATGGGTAAGTTGTTTACACTTAGACAGTTGATATGGCACCAGAATCCGATGGGATGCATCCAATGATACTGAGGGAAGTGAGAGTGGAAATTGCAGAGTAACTGGCTAGTTTTCCAGTCTTCCTTAGACACAGAGGACTGCGAAAGCTTCTGGAAACAATAATTTGGGACACAATTAATAGTCACTTGGAAAAATCTGGGTTAATTAAGGAAGCTAGCACAGATTTTTAAGTGTTTAATTAACTTGTTTTTTTTTGATGAGATAGCAGAGAAGGTTGATGAGGGTAATGCTGTTGATGTGGTGTACATGGACATCCAGATGGCATTTGATAAAGTGCCAAATTTGCGGGTAAAGTTATAGCTCATGGAATATGAGGAACAGCAGCAACATGAATACACAATTGGCTGACTGACAGAAAATAGGGAGTAGTGGTTAATGGACGTTTTTCAGATGGAGGAATGTTTGTAGTGGCATGCCCCAGGGGTCAGTCTTGGGATCCATGCTTTTCCTGATATATATTAATGATTTAGACTTTGGTGTACAGGGCACAATTTCAAAATTTGCGAATGATACGAAACCTGCAAGCATTGTGGACTGAGAAGAGGATGGTGTAGAACTTCAAAAGGACATGGACCTCCTAGAACTTCAAAAGGACATGGTGGAAGAGGCAGAGAAGTGGCAGGTGAAATTTAATGCAGATTTGAGCAGTGGCTGAGGCAGTTGGTAGCATATTTTATTTGAAGGTGCAATCATTGATCTTGACCCTTCATGTGGTGTCATGAATCTTCTTGCAGCACTGCATTCAAATCTGCCAAACTCCTAGTATTGACATCCCTGGCTATCTGCTCCCACTGCCTTTTGACCCTATGTTTGCGGGGAGCTTTCTGTAGATGCAGGGCAGCTCTCCTCCTTTCCACTTCCTCCACCCAAAAGGAAGCAGTTGCCTTCATGCCTGGCATAAATTTAGAATAGTTGCCTTAATATGCCTAGTATCTTTGATAAATTTTAACACTCCAACCTCATTAAGAAGCTGGTCTGTTATGGTTTATGTGGTGATTTGCTTAATTACATACTTCACTATCTCACAAAACACTGACATTTTATTAGGACAAATGGGCATTCATCTTCATGTCTCAATATCAATGCAAGAATTTCACAGGGATTCTTACTTGGCCCCAATCTGCTTCCCATCTTCAGTAACTAGGTAGATTCCATCTAAACCTATATGATTGTCTTTGCTTTTGGCAATATCTTTGGCTGAGTGGATTGCTCCAATTTGAAAACAATTGATGATGAAATGTGGGTTGATGTTGTAAGGCTGTACAAGGAGCTGTGAAACAGTTTGTCACATTCCGAGCTGAGAAGCCTAAGTCAATAACTCTGTTTCGGAAGATTGATTGTTGTTCACCCACCTCTAAAATCTATTTGTGCTGAAAAATCTCTTAACTTATAAATGTTCCCCTCTTGGCATAGCATTTTATCTACTCCACAACTGACAAATATAAATCTAAAAGGCTGGTAAAAGCATAAGAATCTTCAAGAGCATTCACCCTCTGTTGCCATCAAGCTGAAATTTAGCCAGCAACAAAAGTTTGTCGAATTGTTTGTGAAATCTCAAAAACCAGGAATCAATCAATGAAACCCATGCAGACTTACGGATCTCTTGAAGATGTCTTGTTTCATACATCATACACCAAAGACATGCTGAGAGGGTGCCAATTCACAACAAAATTAAGACTATAAGACAAGGGTTACTAATGTTGATATCAGGATTCCAAAACCTCTTAAAGCCACATTTTGGTATTCTGAGTTAATCCAAGAAGTTCCTTGCAGAATATCAGAAGTGAAGTTGCACACACTGCTCTTCCCTCAATGCGACACTCCCAGTTGTGAACACCACCTGGAGAGCTGCCCCATGTACACAGGAGTTTAAACACAGAGTTAACTATCACTTGCTGATTTGATCAAGATTGCTAGAGGATGCTTTCAGCTGAAAGAAATCTGTTGCACAGTACAATTTCTCCAAGTTTATTTCTGCTGCCAGAAACCACCAGGATTAAATTTGTGAGACATCTGTTCCTGTTATACTTGTCTCTAGCTGCACCCTGTTGTTTTGGCACCTATAATGTAAAAAAATGTGTTATGCAACAGTAGATGTGTGTACTGCTACTGGCGAAGAACAAGCTGTTCCTTCCCAAAACACAGTCACAATACTCAGTGAGCTCATTTGCATCAAGGATGTTTTAATTACCGTTGATTCCAACTCAAATCTGTAGTGTCTGAATCATGAGGTGAACACTTTTACATTCACCCTAATACTGGTTTATATGGAGTTGAAAGAAATGCGCCAATTATTTTTGAGACTATATTGGAGTTTGATTAACTAGCTAGACATGGCTACAAATTAAGTTCGCAATTAGAATTAAGATTTCAGAAATAAATTCACACCTTTGAAAATACTACCTCACAAAATTCTAATGCAATTAGTGTAATTACAATCTTTTTTGCAACACTATAGGGCTATTTTTAATAATTGCTGTACCATTAGCTTTAAGTTGAACGGTCAATTGTTCTATATTTTAATGTTACCTTTTTATTGTATTGTTATTTCCAAGACTGACCACATGCACATGGTAGAATACTTTTTAAATCAGCTAGTAAAAGCATTAAGAGAATAGACTGCATAAGTTGTTGAATGGATGAGATTCCTACTCCAAGAAAGTATTTTTTTCTCTTTTATTGACGGTTTTCTCCCTTCCATTCCCCTTCTGAAGGTACTGACTCGTTATTAGATTAGAGACACCAATTGCATTCTGGTGCTTCCCATAATAGCCATTGAAGGTCAACAGGTCCTGGACATCATAGTTGGACCATCATCCGATGTCAACACAATGTATTTTGTGGCAGAGATTGCTGGATAATGATCAGAAACAGGAATTAGAGTGCCCCAATTGTCACCTAGGCTGACATCAACAAACAGAGCACTGATCAGTGTTCAAACCTAGGACCTCCTGTGTTTGTATGGCTTAGCTGTTCACTAGATAACCTAGATGAATCATTGGAGAAATGGTATAAATATCAATTTCAAATCACAAAATTCTTTATAAGCGGTGAGATCTTTTCACTTTCCTATTGTATTTTTAATCATAAGACATTTAATTTAGATTTATAGTGCATTAAAAGACCGCTTGCTCCAATTGCTATTTGCTTCTTAGAAGTGGCATTAACCTATCTTATAAGCAAATACTATAAGGAGAGGTCATCTTGAAAGGTAGTGAATGGTTTTGATTTGCTTATGAAGACCAAGAAGAAAATTTTGATCATACTTTTCTAGTGAGGATAAGAATACAAAATTTACCGTAATTAACAGGTTGTGACTGTAATGTGCTAGCACATTGCGTATCATACTAATACCATATAGTACTTTTCATCACTGTCAATTTGGCTGAGCTGGCAGTACTCTCATCTCTGAATCGCATGATTTTGCGTTCACGGCCCACTCCTGGATGTGAGCACATAATCTAGCATGAGACTCCAGTACGTGAGGAAATCATTCAAAGTGTGATTTTTTTGGATGAAATATTAAATCAAGGCCATTCACCACTGATTTAGATGAATGCTATGGTATTACTCAAGGAAGAGCAGGGAATTCTTCTGTGGTCTTTGGCAATATTCCATCCTTCAGCGTTATTGAAGGGTTACATTGATCACACTAGCATACAGATCTCCTAAAAGCAATGAAGCAAAGGTGGAAAGTAGAATTGCAACAATAGAAAAATAAAATGTAGCACACTTTCAACCCCAGACAGGTTATTTGGGTCTGTGAAATATAGGGGGCAGCTCACCTCTATTATATTGGCCTTAGTAGTCAATAACGCAGTCATCAAAATTAATTCTCTTTTTGGGAAGGCACAAAATTTGTTCACCATAGCCTGCAGTATTAATATCAAGGTAAGAGAAACACTCCTGCTCCTCCTAGTTCTATATTGAGGAAAGCATTAAAAAAATACCTGAATGTTTCTTTGGCAGGATCATATTTCAAAATAGCAGCCCTAACTTTCTGTTGTGAGTTTACTTCATATTCACAGTGCATTTGCAATAATTCTTTGACACTCATGGGGAGACTGATAGAGAGCTCCAGGCTAACAGGGGAATAGTGCAAACATCCAGCAATTTATGGTGAATTGCAACTCATGGTTAATCCCTCCCTCGTCACATATTTCTGGGATTTTTATACAATAATATTGGCACGCGCAGTGAAGTTGCTGTTACTTTTACAACAAATTTTTACTCACAATTTCTCAGAAACGCACCACTGAAATTCTTACTGAAAATTTTTAAGACTAAACATTTTAAATATACTATAGCCTTGTACCAGAATGCTCAATATAGTTCACTGAAGTTGCAACAAAATTCACCGGAAGATCAGTGAAACCACTAAAAAAATTATGTCAATAGTAATTCATACTCTCTTTCCAGGGATACTGACAAAGTTATGATGAGAGATCAGGGAACATCCACGTAAATTTAAGGCAGGATTTTCCAGTCGTCAGGCGGGCGGGCCCGGGAGCAGCCGGGAAACGGTCCGGTGCCTGCGACCAGCCCCCGACCACGATTTCATGCTGGCGGGCCAATTAACGGCCAGCCAGTGTGAAACGCACGCTGGAAGGCTCAGCGCTGCCCGGGTGGGGGCGGGAGGACTGTGAGCGGTGAAGTCTGCACATGCGCCGGGGATCACGCACTGAAAGCTCCCTGAAGGCAGGGAGCTGCCACGGGAGCTGAAGATTTGTAGGAACAGAGATATAGATTTTAAAATGAGAGAAACATGTCGCCACATATGACTCAGCCACATAAATAGGGACATATTAAAAATGAAATCTAAAAATGTTTTTAATTTTTAAAAAAAATGATGTTGGAAACCTCATCCCGCCTGTGGATGAGGCTTCATAAAAAATCCAAAGGCTGCCTGGCCGATTCGCCCACCCGCCAACCATAAGGCGGGATGGGCAGCAAAAAGTTGCTTTGAATTAATTGATTAAGGCCTCTTAATTGTTGACAGGTGTGCTGCCGACTCCTGCATGCGCCCACTGACCAAAATATCGCGCGAGTGTGTGATGACGTCAAGGCACTCGCCTGACGTCATCGCGCGTTATTTCACGCCCGATCGGGTTGGGCACCGCCCGCCCGCGGGATGTAAAATCCTTCCCGTAATTTCCTTGTAACTGTGTTTATATATCACAGAGACCTCCTTCCACTGATCAGATTGTATAAATAGATATAGTGGGGACAATGTTCAATTCTGGGCAGTGGGCATTTACCCATGGCCCGTTGAGGACACCAGCAGGAGACACGAAGCATTTCACGGTCCGTCTTCATATACATAATATCAGAGATTGGCCAGCACTCAGCAAGCGTTGGTAGACAGCCTGCTGATTGGTGTGAGCGGAGCAGTGGTGTGGGGGAATGATTCAGTAATGGCTCACAGAATGGCCGGCAACAGCATGAAAGATTTTGGGGCCAGATGAAGCTGTCTCCAGAGCAGACTCCAGCAGCCCCTTTACGTACCATTGCTTTGGCAGCTCCATGTTCAGTATCAATGGCAGACTCCAGCCATTTGTACCTAGAAATTGTTTGGGCATCAAATAAACAGTATAGGATACCAACTGAAATTTGGAAATAAGGTTCCTACCCATATCAGTGGGAGCGCCAGATGCTCACTTTGAGTGCTGTTTGAAAATCAAATCGTGTGGAGATCATGGAGCCAGTGACTGGTAGTTTTTTTTTTGACAGCTGTCATTTTCCTACAATGCTATTCTTTAGCACGGGCATATGAAAACCCTCAGCATGTTTCTTTAACTTCTAGGTGACCTGGTCCTCCTCCTAAGTGGAGTGGACTGGTCTTGATTCTAAATTTTTCTGGGTGCCGAGGCCTTGTTTCTGCATAAAATGTACCTCCTCTCTAAGTGTTTCACTGGCAAAGCTGCTGCATCAATTTAAACTTACCCTTTTCTTTGAGTTACACCACAAAACATTTTGGAAAATAACTTTAGTTCCAACTATTATAAAACCTTGAAAATAAGTTCAAATGTGTCTGAAGTTTCATAACTATTGAAAGCAGGGGACCCATAGAGTATTAGTGCAGATAAGAATATTAACCATTCAGTGATAGCACAGGTAGATATAACCAACCAGCAGAGTGCTCCCACTCAGCTAAGTTGACACTTGAATAATGCACAGGTAGATGTATATACCTGCAAGTGTATCATTTAATGACCCAAAGAATCAAACATGCAGCAGTGTCCACATATGGCTCCAATGTTAATCATAGTGTTATAGCATTGTTGATCAGTCTGCTGGAGAATCATCAGACCAAACAGATCAACAAATTGGGAGACGCCAAAATACAAAGGAAAATGAGCTTCTTCCATTCAAATATCCACAGTCCATGTGGTTTAGTAAGTAAATAAATCGCATGATATAAATCTGAGTGTCGAAATCAGGGATATTACCCCAATCTTTGCTGAGTTAGATGATTTACCTGCAGGGGCTATGGCCAGATGGCATAATATTTGTTCTCAACACATTTGTTACAATCCCATTGACAGGTAGAGTATGTTCCTATGGCTGAACAGCCCTTCTACACTCACTAGCCAGGAAGATATATCCACTAAGAATAGGACCTGTAAGGGGAAAGAATTGAAAACAGTACCTGAAGTTAGCATAATTCACCATTAAACCATTATCCTTGAGTTTCCGTGTACTGGCACAGTTAAGATTGGATTAGTTTTTCTGTACTGTGATTTTCCTGTTGCAGTCATGCTACTTGAAGAATTAATATAATGTGAAGGGATTGTTAGTACAAGCACGCTTTTAGTGCTTAAGTGAAGAAGTGAAGATTTCATTTGGATGTGGTGTAAAGCAGTGTGGGATTTTCCAGCCCCACCCGCCACTGGAATCATCCGGTCCCGCGGAAAGTCAATGGAGTTTTGGCTGAGTTGCCAAATCTCCTGTGGCGGGTCTCACCGCTATGCAACCGGAAAATCCTGGCCATAGTTTCACTGTGTGTTAATGGTGAGCTTGGCTTGAAATTCTTCTTACCTTTCTTGTACTCCTTTGTCATCTTGTTTCTGTTGTATCAAAATTGCTTATGTATCCTGTTTGTTCTGGTTCAAGCCATTATCTTAATATTCTTTTGGTCAGTTATTGGTTTCACTTTCATACAGATATCCATTCTGAACAATTCAGGCTCACTTAGATGGGCAATATTGCAGTCACTTCCTGTCCTCAACTCCAGCGATTAAGTGGACATTTTGATTTACAAGACGGTATTTTAATTTAGTAACTTCGTTATACTCTACAAGATACTTGATGGACACCCAGTAACTCACACAGCTCAATTATAGGGAAGATTTGTCCGGGCAAAGATTCATTCCTTACATAAACAAATTGAAAAACAGCTATCTTATAGCAACACTTTAGATAGGGTTGCTGGTTAATATATGTGATGTTTAGGCAATACTGAAACTGATTCATTATTGGATTAGCAAATGGCAGGAATTTAAGCAAATGAATTACCAACTGATTATTTGAGTAGATTTTGTAAAACTTGGGCCATTGTCATACGATTGGTCTATTCCTAAGAAATTCAGCAGATAACTTTAAATCTTTTCGTTACACATTGTAACTATCCCGTTAATGGTATGGCAATGAAATTTATTCTCGGGTATTTGCAACATACTTTACTGCTGAGTAATTATATTTGCTGGATAAGATAATAGTAGGATTTTGCTTGGCAAAAAGGGATTTTGACTGGACCACTGTAAAGGTCTATTTTTCAAATTTTCTGCTATTTTTCTCCTGAAGGCTGTTAGTGCAGGTTGTCCTTCAGTATATTAACAAAGCAACCAATCAGCGTGAGCCCACGCTGAGGGTAAGATTTCCCTCATCAGCAGGATTCCTTCAGTCTCTGTGGTGCATCTGTCTATAGGAGTGGTCCTGCTGAGATCCTACCATATTTTTCTTGCTCAACATTTCCTGGCAGTATCTCTGCTTTACTTTGGGCGTCTATACTATGGGAGAAGGAAATAAAATGCTGCTACATCATTCCTGTCTCAGTAGCAGAGTAAACTAGCAAACAAATTCCTAATGGAGATGAGTGTTAAATGAAGCTGAAGGGCTCTCAAAATTCCCACATTTTTCATATCATCAACAAGGATATGACTTTTGGACTTATACCTGAAACCAGACAATGAGAGGAGACAGAATACACATTCTACCCTTTAAAACAATCAACACGAAACTAAAGCCCATCAAAATCTTGCATAACTAATCGCTACTAACTACTAAGGCAGGAAGACCACAATCTGCAATTATGCGAACCCATCAATACTCCACACATACAATGGCTTTCAGTTCAAGACTAGTTACGGGGACAGGAAGACAATGATAAACATCATGCAAGCCCATTAAAAACAACGGGACAACACTCACCTGGGGAAGCCCACCAAAATCAAACAAAGAACTAACCTTGATTTGGATTGAGATAAGAAATTCGAAAAAAAAAACTGTACAACTGGGCCAGCATATCTGAACGTGGGCAGTTTTTGAAAGCAGTTTTGGGCAGTGAGCAGTTAGGAGCGGTTGAAGCCGAGTTTAAGCAGGGAGAGATAGCTGAGCCAAGCGGAGGGAGGAGATCTGGAGGTTTGCAGGCCAGCAGGCAACATCACGGCAAGGGACATGGGGTGGCAGGCTCAACCGAAGACAACAAGGCCACAACCGCAGCCCTCCACGAAGATCGACCACCCACAACCGCGCCCTCCACCCAACTGAAGAACCTTCGCAGATTCCACAGACCAGGACCATGTGGGGACGGCAGGCCCCAGAGGACACAAAGAACGTACCCCAAAACTGCAACCGCCTTACCTGGCTGGATTTCGAACTGTCAAGGAACCCTGGTTGGTGAGCATGATCCCTGACCTCTACTAGTTCAATTTAGTTAGGTTTTGGGGGTGGGACAAGGGTAAGGGGATTAGTAGCGTGATTTTCCCTCGTTATGCCGTGTGTTCCCCATTCTTAACTAAGTGTACTTTGTAGCTCTGTATAATCTCAGTGTAATCCTAATGTTATAAGTTCATTTGTGACTTCAATAAACACAGTTCTTTTTTTCTTGCACCAAAACCAGTTGTCTGCTGTACTTTGTCACAACCCCCAAATAAGTCCAAGGTCTAGAATCCAGGGAGTGGGAGCAATTCGAACCGCTCAGAAGTCAGAAGTGAAGCTGACACACACCACCACCCCCTACAAGGCACAACATTGATTTTGAGTTCCCCAGAAGCTCTGCTTCAAAGAATTGTTATGTGGAGACAAAGAAGTCAGACCTGTAATCTCCCTGTCTCTATGGGTTTAATCTAATGTACTCTGAATCTGCCGGAGCTTGGGGACCGTATCCAGGTGGCAAGCTGATCCTGCAAGCTGCAACTACTCCAGGTGAATTTTCTGCGGAGCAGTCAATTACGAGGCTGCTTCCAAGTTTGGCATCCTATTAGGAGAAGTGGGTGGGAAGAACAGTTATGAGGCTGATAGAGGACACACTATTTAAAGGTGCACCAGCAGCAGGCGCAGTGGGGGGAAATGTGTGTTTTGCACAACAAAGGTACAGAAGTGAAAGGAGGAGGAAGATGGATAGCAGAAAAGGAAGGACAGCCCCATGATTTATGGATGTAGCATCTGAGTTGGGAAACTGAGGAGTGCAGGAATCCAGTCAGCTTAACCTCACCAGGCTTAGTAAGTGAGCAGCCCGATAGTATGGAGGACATTGATCCAGTGCAGGAAACACTTCCATGACCTCTTAAGATCCAGTAAGTAGCAAGCAAGTGTCATATGGCAACCATCAATCTCTTATCTGCATAACCGTTTCTAGAATACATGGCCTTTGAAGTTCTTGCTTTGCAACTACACCTACGAATGTCTAGCCAGGCAGCATCTTAACTCTACACAGATAGCAATTACACTCCTCCAGCTGACCTGGTACTACCCTTCCCATAGTGAGTCTCCTCAAATTTTGTCTTAAACCCTAAGCAAAGACTGATTTAATATTAGTCCTCACTCTTTCTTTTCTCCTTGTGGGAGAAGAGGGTTTTTAACTCCTGGGAGAGATGCAGAAGCGGGGGTGGTGTGGCATCCTTGGCTATACTGATGCCAATGGAGGAGGATGCACTGGAAATTGTCAGGGTGGCACTATAGCATGCTGTTACCGATGGAGAGATGGAGGTACCGCAGTGAGTAGGTGAAAGCAATGCATATGGCCCTAGCAGCTGGCTCTGACATGTGGCCCATGTGGAGCCCCGTTCACTGATCGGAGAAATCTAATAATCGGTGAACTGCAAGGCTTCATCTCTCAGTCAGCTATGTGCCCCACTGATTATTGTCTTTTATCTCCTGCAGGGGCATTGCCAGAGGCACAGCGAGAAATGAGAGAGGATTCAGTGTTGTCCACAGAAGAGAAGCAACATTCTGAAGACGTGCTGTCACATGGCTCAGGCGCATTTTACACCATCACAGATGTGCTCACCTCGCTGGGTCCAGGATCACAGATAGAACAGGGGTACAATGTGAGGAGCAATTCATATGTGAAGAGGCACAGGTACTCAGGCAGAGGCAGCCATGGAGAGCTTCCTTCCAAAGCCTGAGGGCACATCCAGATATGCTCAGTGAAACACAGATGCTGAACAATGGGGGTCATACACTAAGGAGGTACTTGTTGTGCAGCAAAAGGAAATGTGTGGTCATTGACAGAATTCCCAGAGGCAGTGTGGCCCCTAGTCCTGGACATGGAGGGATCCATTGTGGCCATGAGTGCCATAGTGTTTCCTTTATTCATTCATGGGCTGTGAGCATCGTTGGCAAGACCAGTATTTATTGTCATCCCTATTGCCACTGAGAAGGTGGTGATGAGCTACCTCCTTCACCCACTGTGGTCCACATGCTGTTAGGGAGAGAATTCCAGGATTTTGATCCAGCAACAGTGAAGGAACTGCAATATGGTTCCAGGTCAGGATTGTGTGTGACTTGGAGAGGAACTTGCAGGTGATGGTGTTCCCATGTGCCTGCTGCTCTTGTTCTTCTAGGTGGTGGAGGTCACAGGTTTGGAAGGTGCTGTCAAAGGAGCCTTGATGAGTTATTGCAGTGCATCTTGTAGTTGGTACACACTGCAGTCACTGTGCGCCAGTGGTGAAGGGACTGAATGTTCAAATTGATGGTTGGGGTGCCAATTTAGCATGCTACTTTGTCCTTGATGGTGTCAATCTTCTTGAGTATCATTGGAGCTGTACCCATCCAGACAAGTGGAGGATATTCCATCACATTCCTGACTTATGTCCTGCTGTTCTTTATTTTTGGGTAGATGCCAGTGTTGTAGGTGCACTGGCTAGGGATGTGGTTAGTTCTGGAGCACAAGTCTTCAGTACTATGGAATATAAAAGAAGGGATGTATTAGTTGTACAGGGCATTGGTGAGACCGTATCTACAGTACTGTGCAAAGTTTTGGTATCCTTATTAAGAAAGGATATAAATGCATTAGAAGCAGTTTGGAGTAGATTGATACCTGGGATTAGGGGGTTATCTTATGAGGAAAGGTTGGACAAGCTGGGCTTGTATCCATTGGAGTTTAGAAGATTGAGAGGAGATCTTATTGAAATATACAAGTTCCTGAGAGGACTTGACAGGGTGGGTGCTGAAAGGATGTTTCCCCTTGTCGAGGAGACTACAACCAGGCGACACAGTTTAAAAATAAGAGGTCTCCCATTTAAGATGGAAATGAGGAGAATTTTTTTCTCTCAAAGGGTCGTGAATCTTTGGAACTCTCTTCCCCAGACAGCAGAGGTGGCAGGGTCAATGAATATTTTTAAAGCAGAGGTAGATAGATTCTAGAATAACAAGGCTGCTATCTGTGATGCTGTTATCTCTGGAGGAGTCCAAGATCGTCATCTATTCAGCACTCCTGGTTGAAGATGGTTGCAGATACTTCTGCCTTGTCTTTGTACTGACACACTGGGCTCCGCCATCAGTGAAGATTAAAATATTTGTGGAGACTCGCCTCCAATTAATTGTTTAATTGTTCATCACAATTCATAACTGGATGTGGCAGGACTGTAGATCTTTGATCTGATCGATTAGGTTGTGGGATCACCTAGCCCTGTCTATAGCATGCATGCAGTCCTGGGTTGTAGCTTCACTATGTTCGCACCTCATTTTTAGGTATGCTTGGTGCTGCTCCTGACATGCTCTCTACCATCCTAATTCAGCCACTGTTGGTCCCCTGGCTTGATGGTAATGGTAGAATAAAGGATGTGCTTAGTCATGAGGTTACAGATTGTGGTTGAATACAATTCTGCTGCTGCTGATGACAGAGCCTGTTAGATGCACAGTTTGAAGCTGCTACATTTGTTCTGAATATAAGCCATTTATCATGGTGGTAGTGCCACACGTGATGGAGTATGTTCTTAGTGTGAAGGTGAGACTTTATCTCCACAAGGACAATGTGGTGATCACTCCTACAACTACTGTCATGGATAAATGCACCTGCACCAGGTATATTGGTGAGAACGATGTCAAGTGGGTTTTTCTCTCTCTCTTGTTGGGAATCAATTGCTGTGCTCCTGACAAGAGCTGTGACCTGGGGGTGCCTACAGAACAGCCCCCAATTCCATCATCCATGTCCACTACCCCCTTCCAGGGCTGACCTGTACCTCCCTGCTAAAAAAAGTGTGTTGTGTCCTATTTCCTCTATGTCTCTGGCATATGAGCACATGGCAACTTCCATTGAAGAATGGCCAACCTTATAGTGATTCAGATGCAGAAGACCAAAGAGTGGATGCTGGCACACAACCACAACCTCCATACTGTTATAAAGCCATGTTTTATATAAAAATAACTTCATGTATTTATTGGGTTGAAACCACTGGTTGAGTTTTAAAAGACTAAACAACAGCATTTCAGTGACTTAAAATAGCAGCATCTAAGTTGGCTGAACATTTACATAACTTCACCCTACAAATTCCAAAGGCATTGAATGGAGTCAAGCTGTCTCAAAAAACCCAGAGACAATCGCCTTAGAGGAATGTGAATGGCCCATTTCTTGAACCATTCACAAAACATCCAGACCTGTGTATTCAACTGGCTGGGGAACAAGCCATTACGTACAATCACTTTGGACAATGGACTCTGGTTGAGGGTCTTCCAGCCATAATCTAATCATGTCTAAACCATGGACTTGGAATTAAATTTCTATGACCATGTTTGGGTAACTGATCAGTTGGTGGGAAGGGATCATGTAATGAGCCAACTAACTCTCTTTTTAGTTTTATGAAACTGCTTTTCTCCAGGTCAGAGAAAAGAAGAAGAGAAGATACAGAATAAGGACCATGAGTGGGCATTCTCTCTCTCTCTCTCTCTCTCTCTTTCTCCCTCTCCATCCATTCTGAAAGCTTGAGCCCTGCCTGTTGTTTGACCATCCAAATGCTGCAGGAAGTGTTTTAAGAATCAACCCAGCAGCTGCTGAATCCAGAAGTGATGATATAAATTATCCGCCAACATCTATAAATCATCTTGACACAGAATCCAGAAAGACCATCGAGCCCAGTATGTAACCATCTCAATCATCAATCTACAAGATCCATATACAACTGACTATTTTGGACTCATGACCGCTTAACCTATCCTCCCATTTTGTAGCTTACTTGTGTGTGTGTGTGTGTATGTATGAGCTCCTGAATGCATGTGTGAGTGGAAGTCAGAGCATTTTTATTATTTTAATTTTGATTTAGAGATAAATACTACTCGCTTTTCTTTTTAACACTTACAAGAAAATCTGCCTGTGTGTCTTTTACAGTCAAAGCACTTCAACAACTAAACACTCACTAAATCGGCAAGTGTATTCTTTTAAAAACAACTGTTACTATCATTCGAGGAGTGGGAAAAGAGGGGAGCCATTCTACCACTTCTCACCTGACCATAACAACACAATGACAATGATCTAGAAAAGCATTGAGCAAACAGTTGCCTTGTTGGCCAAGGACTATGTCCAAAAGCATTCAAAGTGCTCACCCACACTCTTTGGAAGGGCCCTCAGGATCTCCACCATCCAGAGGATGCTCACCACTGTCATCTAAAGTGCAGGGTTTGGAAATGAGCAGGCTGCTGCTAGCTTTGCTGTAGCCACAGGGGTAGCATCATATCAATGCAAGAGAAAGAGGGCACCAAAAATATTTTACTGGCACAAATGATTCACTATGCTGATAGTTTTTTATTACATGTCTTGTTCCCTGAGATGTATCATTCCCTACCATATTTCCAATCCCACAATGACCATGGACAGGTTGAAGAATAGGAATTCCATAAGATTGTAGGTTTTCAATCCGTGATGGAGGGCACAAAGCAGGGATATCTGCCTTTGTTTGCAGGAAGGAGGTAGAGTTAGTGTCTAAATGTGAGTGCCATGGCAATGGCTAGTATGAGGGCAATGATGGGTGTGTTGTCCTCAGTTGAAACGTGTCTGCATGAGAGTGATGTGGGCTTCTCTCATGCAGGTCAACACCAGTACTCATCATAGGCACCTCTGAGAATCCTTGTTCCACTGGTATATCCTCATCCTCTTCCTGCTCGAAGGACGCCTGTCTGTTCCCTACATCCTCTGCCAAGAGCTCCGCTCCTCTTTGAAGTGCCAGCCTGTGCAGAATGCAGCCCACTACCACAAAGCAGGAGACCCTCGATGGCCTGAATTGAAGGGCACCTCATGACTGGTCAAGGCGCCTGAACCACACTTTCAGCAAGCCAATGATTTCAGTGGGTACCCCTTGTCACCCAGGAACCATTCACTGAGCCTGCAGAGTGTGAAGAGCTGAGGCACCTCAGACTGCTGGAGGATAAAGCTGTCATAGCAGCTTCCTGGAAACTTCACACACCTGACTGGTCTGTAGGAGCTACATGGCTGCAGTCGATGATGCCCTAGACTTGAAAAATCCCAGCCATTGAGGTGAAACTATGGTCTGCTGGGCCTGACTGGCGCATCCAAATTGAATTTAATGTACTAGAATGCTCCCCAATACAGGGCATCTGACACCTGCCTAATACATTTATGATCTGCGGATTGTGAAACCAAAAGATGGTTTTGACTGATCCCTGAAATGAGCCGATTGCATAGAAGTTCAAGGCAACAATCACCTTCACCACCACAGGCCTCCTGCTCCTAATGACATTAGTTCATTCTCCATTAGGGTGTACAGGTCAGTGATCACCTGACTTGACAGCAGCAGATACTGCTGCTCTGATAGGTCAAGGAAGCTGACCTTTTGCTTGTAGATTTTGTGCATACAGTAGCACCTTCTGGATGCAGCCCTTCTCTGCCATTTCCAGATGCCATTCCTCTGTTTAATGCTGGAGCCACTGGTCCTTTGTGAATTTTTGGAACTGTCTACCCCAAAGGGTTGCATGATTGAATACATTTAAGGTTGGAATAGACAGATTTTTGGACTCTCAGGGAATCAAGGAATATGGGAAGCGGGGTGAAAAGTGGGGTTGAAGCCCAAGATCAGCCATGATCATATTGAATGGCGGAGCAGGCTCGATAGACCATACGGTTTACTCCTGCTCCTTTTCCTTCTGTTCCTGTGTTTGGTGCTTGCTGTCCTGTCGCTAAGCTGCAGAGCACTGCACCTCTCGATTATTGAACCAGCACACCTCAGAGTACATGGGACAAATGTCCCCATGTAAGAACAGAGT
The DNA here is from genome assembly GCF_964194155.1 of Cetorhinus maximus. Lineage (NCBI taxonomy): Eukaryota > Metazoa > Chordata > Chondrichthyes > Lamniformes > Cetorhinidae > Cetorhinus > Cetorhinus maximus. Next base: position 158,361,765 of record NC_135880.1, on the reverse strand, counting down.
TTTAAAGGTCGATGGTGCTCCCTTTCTCTCCAAATTCCCACAGGACAATGAGGGATGAAATCTCCAAAAATAACTGCCTCATAGTGCCCCATCAACGCCTGACTTGCACAATGGCTGGGCCATTTACTGTTGTTTTCCCCCTTTATAGTGCTGCAATTATGGGCTTGATGTGTCAATGTTAACCAACTGTGTGCTCACCATCCTTAACTTGCTGCATTCCTGTCAGGGCCTGCTTGCCTGTGCATGAGGAAGAGCCATTGTACCTGAAAAATTGCTTGTTGCCATTTTAATTGATTAGTCGGCGATGCATTTCACCCACTGGGTTTCCAAACCTCACTATCACCCTGCCCCCTGGAAAACTGGAGGGAGATGGGAAGACATCTGTTTACTAGCCTTGCATCTATGTCTATGGACAGAATTTTTCTCTTGTCGGGCAGGCGCGAGCCCGACCCGAACAACAGAAAACTAGTGCGTGGTGAAGTCATGCCAGCGTCCCGACGTCTTCGCGTACTCTCACGGTATTTCGCTCAGCGCGAGAGGCGGCAGCGCGCGCACAGATAATTAGGAGGCCTATTAAGACCTTTAATCAATTAATAACATATGATTTTTCACTGCCCGTCCAACCGGTCAGTTGGCGGACGGGCGGGCGAAAAGGCCAAGCGGTCTGGACTTTTTATCAATCCTCATGCACGGACGGAATGAAGTTTCCAACAGGAATTAAAAATTAAGTAAAAATGTTGAAATCTCATTTATAACATGTCCCTGCTCATGTGACAAAGCCACACGAGGGGACATGTTTTTAACATTTTTAAAGTCTATTATATGTTTTTTAAAATCTTCGGCTCCCTGAGGCAGCTCTGTGCCTTCAGGGGCCTTTCAGTGCATGCACCCGCGCGCATGCGCAAACATCTGCACTCGTTCTCCTCCCGCCCCCATCCTGGTGGCACTCAGCATTGCAGCACGTGTTTCTCGCTGGTTGGCCATTAATTGTTCAGCCAGCGCAAAATCTTGGTCGGGGCCCAATCCCGGGCAGTGGTCAGTTTCGCCACCGCTCCCGGGACTGCCCGACAAGGTAAAGATCCTGCCCTATGATTTTTGCCAGATTTCTCAACGCCAATCCGGCCTCCCGCTACCTGGTAAAGCTCCACTCTATGGCTGGATATTAATGTAGGCGACAGTGGCCTCACCAGCCAGCTGGAGAGCCAGTGAAAGCCCTGTATTGTCTCAATTCAGGGAGGCCTGCCGCATGAAGTGCCAATCAGGCACTAATTGAGCAGCAGTGAGCCTTCCCCAAATCAAGAACCCTGGCACAGATGCCCCGCCCACCAAGAGCTGCCGGCCAATTAGAGGCCAGCAAGCCTCTTCATTGCTTAGCAATGTCGCCGGGCAGGTGTGTGGCTGTCGCCATTTATGCACACGCCGAGGCCCAGGATCACCGAGGGACCCAGGCCACAGGTGAATGATGGCATGAGGGGCAGGTGAGGTTGAAGCGACAGGGAGCACGGGAAGGGTGTTGGCAGCAAGGGCAGGGGTTGGCTTTCAACAGGCCCCTCCTTCCCGATGCTGGGTCCCTCAATCAGGCACTGAATGGTGGGATGAGGCCCTTAAGTGGGCATTAATTGCCCACTTAAGGGCCTTACTTGGTGGCAGGGCAGGAAGCCCATCCACAAACCATCGCACCACGGACTTAACCGGGACAGAGGTGGATAGGCGGCAGGGTCCCCGCCTGCCATCCTCCCACCAGATTAAAAGTCCCACACCACCAAAAGCACCACAGGGCAGGGTATTAAATTCTGCCCTATGAGTGAGATATTGTTACTCATTCGACCATGAAGGAGAAGCAATATGGGATCCAATTGTTATGGGATATTTTGCCTTAGATGGCTAATGTTTAAATCCTGTGAATATTAAAGTGACTTAAATTAACAAATCCACACTTTAGAGATTTCTGGTTTCAGTTATTTTTAGTGCCTGTCAGTTGCGCACAAGCACATTGCATGTGATATCAAAATGTGTTCCAAAACGTGTTGTGGTCAATGGCTATTGATCAGTGAGCAGTGATTAGCAACCAAAAAAATATCTGGGGTTGTATCAGGGGCAGCTGAACATCTGACTAGTTAATTTGACTGTTATTCTATATATAATAGAGGAGGGTGAGGTGTACACGGCTAGCAGCTGGGCAATTCTGCCAAACAGGATGTAAGGGAGCTAGGAAACAGATCAAAAAACAGGACCTCAAAGGTAGTAATCTCTGGATTACTTCTGGTGCCACGCGCTAGTGAGTATAGAAATAGGAGGTTAGTCCAGATGAATGTGTGGCTGGAGAAATGGTGCAGGAGGGAGGGAGGGCTTTAGATTTCTGGGACATTGGGGCCATCTCTGGGGGTGGTAGGACCTGTACAAGGCAGACGGTTTGCACCTGAACCGGAATGGGACCAATATCCTTGCGGGGAGGTTTGCTAGTGCTGTTAGGGAGGATTTAAACTAATTTGGCAGGGGGATGGGATCCTGAGAGGAGATTCAGCAGGGGGAGATGCACAGCCAAAATTAGAAGAGAGAGCAAGGGAGTTTGGAAGGCATAGAAATTATAGGCCAATTAAGGCACAAGGGAGTTTGGCAAGGTTGGATGGTATTTATTTTAATGCAAGGAGTCTGACGAATAAGGCAGATGAGTTGAGGGCACAAATTAACACCTGGAAGAATGATGTTATTGCTGTCACAGAGACATGGTTGAGAGAGGAGCAGGATTGGCAGCTCAATATTCCAGGATATAGGGTCTTCGGGCAAGACAAGAAAGGAGGTAAAAGAGGAGGGGGTATTGCACTATTGATATTATCAAGGAATCAGTTACAGCAATAAGGAGGAATGACATCTTAGAAGGCTCCTCAAATGAAGCCATATGGGTAGAACTGAAAAACAAAAAAGGAGCAATCACATTGCTGGGAGGGTACTATAGGCCCCCAAACAGTCAGAGAGAAATAGAAGAGCAGATATATTGGCAAATTTCAGAGAAGTGTAAAAATAATAGGATAGTAATAGTGGGGGATTTCAACTTCTCCAACATTAACTGGGTTAGTCATAGTGTGATAGGTTTAGAGGGAGCGGAATTCTTAAAATGTACCCAGGAGAGCTTTTTAAGCCAGTACGTAGAAGGTCTGATGATAGAGGGGGTGGTCCTGGACTTAATTTTAGGGAATGAAGCTGGGCAAGTAGCAAAGGTATCAGTGAGGGAGTATTTTGCAGATAATGATCATAACTCCGTTAAATTCAAGGTTGTTATGGAAAAGGACAAGGATGGGCCAGAAATCAGAGTTCTAAATTGGAGGAAGGCTGATTTTAATAAGATCAGATATGATTTGGCCAGAGTAGACTGGGAGCAATTACTTTTAGGTAAATCTGCATCAGATCAGTGGGACTCATTCAAGAAGGAAATAGGGAGAGTACAGGGCCAACATATTCCAGTAAAGATAAAGGGTGGGGCCTGGATGTCGAGGGGTATACAGGATTGGATGAAGAGAGAAAGGGAGGCTTATGGCAGATACTGAGGGCTCAAAACAGTGGAAGCCCTAGAAGAGTATAGAATGTGTAGGGGGATCTTAAAAAGGAAATTAGGAGAGCAAAAAGGGGGCATGAAAAAACATTGGCAGGTAAAATAAAGGAAAATCCAAAGTTATTTTACAAGTACATTAAGAATAAGAGGATAAGTAGGGAAAGAGTAGAGCCCATTAAGGACCATCGTGGTAATGTGTGTGTGGAGCCGGAAGATGTAGGTGGAGTTCTAAATGAATACTTTGTGTCGGTGTTCACATGTGAGAGGGATGACGTGGGTATGGAAATCAGGCAGAAAGACTGTGATATAATTGAAGAAATTAGCATAGAAATGGAGGAGGTTTGGAGTGGTCTGGCAGACTCAAAAATAGGTAAATCTCCAGGTTCAGATGAAAGGTATCCAAGGTTGTATCCCTTGACATCCAGGGTTCCCTGTATTTTTTGGTCCCACCCTTGATCTTTACTGGAATATGTTGGCCCTGTACTCTCCCTATTTCCTTCTTGAATGAGTCCCACTGCTCTGACACAGGTTTACCCAAAAGTAGTTGCTCCCAGTCTACTCTGGCCAAATCATATCTGATCTTATTAAAATCGGCCTTCCCCCAATTTAGTACTCTGATTTCTGGCCCATCCTTGTCCTTTTCCATAACAACCTTGAATCTAATGGAGATATGATCACTATCTGCAAAATGCTCCTCTCAGGCTGTGAGTGAGGCAAGGGAAGAGATAGCTAGCTAGCAATAATTTTCAATATCTCTCTGGCCACAGGAGAGGTGCCAGAGGACTGGAGGACAGCCAATGTGGTACCGTCATTCAAGGAGAGAGGAAGGGATAAACCAGGGAACTACAGGCCAGTCAGTCTAACCTCAGTGGTGGGGAAACTATTGGAAGCAATTCTGAGGGACAGAATGAATCTACACTTGGAGAGACAGGGATTAATCAAGGACAGTCAGCATGGTTTTGTTAAGGGAAGGTCATGTCTGACCAATTTGATTGAATCTTTCGAAGAGGTGACCAGTTGTGTAGAAGAGGGCAATGCATTTGACGTAGTCTACTTCCACTTCAGCAAGGCTTTTGATAAGGTCCCACATGGGACACTGATAATGAGGGTAGGAGCCCATCAGATCCAAGGCAATTTGGCAAATTAGATCCAGGATTGGCTGAGTGGCAGGAAGCAGAGGGTGATGGTGGAGGGGTGCTTTTTTTACTGGATGCCTGTGTCCAGTGGGGTCCCACAGGGATCAGTGTTGGATCCCTTGCTGTTTGTGGTATATATAAATGATTTAGACTTGAATGTAGGAGGGTTGATCAGTAAGTTCACGGATGACATGAAAATTGGTGGGGTGGTAAATAGTGAGGAGGATAGCCTTAGATTACAGGAGGAGAGAGATGGTAGATGGGCTGGTCAGCTGGGCTGATCAGTGGCAAATGGAATTTAATCTGGATAAGTGTGAGATGATGCACTTGGGCAGAGCAAACAAGGCACGGGGATACATGATGAATGGTAGAACCCTGGGAAGTACCGAGGATCAGAGGGACCTTGGTGTACATGTCCACCAGTCCCTTAAGGTAGCAGGACAGGTAGATAAGGTGGTTAAGAAGGCATATGGGATTCTTGTCTTTATTAGCTAAAGCATAGAATATAAGAGCAGGGAGGTTATGCTGGAACTATATAAAATGCTGGTTAGGCCACAGCTGGAGTATTGCGTGCAGTTCTGGAATTCTCATTATAGGAAGGATGTGATTGCACTGGAGAGACTGCAGAGGAGATTTACCAGGATGTTGCCTGGGCTGGAGAGTTTTAGTTATGAGGAGAGATTGGTTAGACTGAGGTTATTTTCCCTGGAGCAGAGGAGATTGAGGGGGGACATGGTTGAGGTGTATAATATTATGAGGGGCATAGATAGGAGAGACAGGAAGGAACTTTTCCCCTTCGTGGAGGGATCAATAACCAAGGGGCATAGATTTAAGGCAAGGGGCAGGAGGTTTAGAGGGGATGTGAGGAAGAAATTTTTCACCCAGAGGGTGGTGGGAATCTGGAACGCACTGCCTGAAAGGGTGATAGAGGCAGAAAGCTTCATAACATTTAAGAAGTATTTGGATGTGCACTTACGATGCCATGGCATACAAGGCTATGGGCTTAGCGCTGGAAAATGGGATTAAAATAGTTAGGTACTTGTTTGACCAGTGCAGACTCAATGGGCCGAAGGGCCTTTTCCTTTTTCTATGACTCTATGGCTTTCAAGCAAGTAAATTATTTGGTATTAGATGTAAACTAGCCCCAAGATCCTGACAACATGAATGATGCAGTTATGAGAATGAATTAATTTATTTTTTGTACTCTAACTTGGAACACCTCTTTTTCCTGGTTCTTTATGGACAAACCCATGTCTTGCTTTTTGGTCCTAGCTACATTTCAGGCCTTTGCCTTTGCTCTCACCACAGCACCTGACACTTATTGGACAAAAGTAAAGAAGTAAAGTGTGCATTTAAATAAGAGAGAGGGAAGTTCGAGGTGATCTTGTGGTCTTGCAGATGAAGTAGTCCTCTCCACCCTTAGTTGGAAAGTTGCTTTATTCGGATGCCTAAATTTGGTCAGCTTCTCTTCAATAAACACACGGCCTATTGGAGTTCTGAATGATAGCTTGGAGGCTAGTGAAGTGTGGTGGAACAGAATCTAACACTGTTTATATATCCTCATGGCTACTTCTTAATTTTAAACTGGACATTTCGTCTGACAAAGATCATTAAGATGGCTAAACCTATGTCTGTGACTTATTGTCTATGACTCAGCAGAACAAAAGAAGCCAAGTCACAGTGTCAGAAATGTCACATCTCATTATTTCTGAGGAGCAACAACAGACCAGCTGGGGACAGCACAGCCCAACTTCAAAGAGAGCTACACAAAGGCAATTTTCATTTGATAGCCCAGGCTTGTCACCGGAGCCAGAGAGTCTACTTAGATAATGACCTCTCAGGCATTCCTTTTAACCCATAATGGCAGGGATGTTAGCAGTCCTGAAGATCAAGCCAAATTCCAGACACTGTATAAACATCCTTTATTGATGACCTTTTGGAGAGGTAAGGTCAAGTGACTTAAGACTCTGGCTTGTTAAACAAGTTAATATTGCCTTCTTGAGCTACAAGCCAGGCTGATGCTTTAACATCTGAATAGCAGGCCACACAGAAGGAGATCTGAACAGGCTAGACAACTGGCCCCATCTACCTTGCCTCTGCTGAAAGTTCTGTACCATCGCCCACAAACTGATTCATCTCTGGATGCCTATTTCATCTTGTGAAGTCAACACCACTGGAAAAGCGAATTTTTCACCACCAGTTTTCAGCCCGCCGACCTCTGTGAAGGAATCCTCATGGGACTTTGATTCTGGACTACAGACCTTATTTGAATCAATATTTATTTTTTCTGTCGCCTCTGTACTGTAAAATCTTCTTTTCTCTATCCCTCTCTAATGTGTGCATGCGGAGGGGGACATTTGCAGACCCTCCTTTTCATGATTTTTGAATGTGTGCAATTAACTAACCTTTTTGAGTTCATCCTCCCTCGAGTTTGCCGTGGGGTTATTAGTAGGAATTGGACCACACAAAAACCGAGGGGTTGGGAAATATGCCACCGCTTCTTAAAAAGGAAACAAATCAAAATACCATTCTGTTTATGGGTGGGTGATGAGAGGAAAATTAGTGCTGTTTGAATGGAACCACCCCACCCCTTGTCCGTAACAGAAGTAAGTAAGCTTATATTTAAAATAGACACTGCATGATTTGAAGGAGGAGCTTTGGAATCTTCCTTACATTAATACCGGCAATTGAAAAAAACCATTATCCATCTTCCAAGTCCCATATCTTTAATTTTTTCTTGGCGAGGCTGCATTTATTGTTCACCCCTGGTTGTCATGAGAAGCTGATACCTTTGCCTTGAACCGCTGCAGTCCTTGTGATCATGATTTTGCCACAATCTAAAACTGTAACTCCTGTTCATTCACACTCAGCATCTATATTTTTAGTAACCTTTTGATATCTCCATGGTTCTTAAAGATAAAAAGGTTACAGTTATGCATTTCCATTTGGAGACATCATTCTCAATCATAATCCACAAAGCAAAGCACATGTCGCTCCATTTTCTGAATCTCTTTTCTGGCTTATAGTCAGTAATGATTGGCTCTAGGATTGAGAAACCTGCCTGCACTTTCTGGGTAACACAATGGGCAGAATTTTGCCCTTGGCATGCAGGCTCGGCATGGGCGGGCGTGGGTGGTCTGGAAGCTGAAAGCCTGTGATCGGCACGGTACCGCGATTTCACGCTGGTGGGCCGATTGAGGCCCAGCCAGTGTGAAAGGCGGCTGGGGAAACACAGAGAAGGGTTGAGCAGGGGCATGATATCCGCTGGGTCCAATGGAAACCCGGCGGCTGATTTAAAAGTGGCCCAGGCAGCCCCGGAAGGCTGCCATGGAAAGGTGCTGAAGTGAAGATGGATTCCAGTGCGGTTGGATACAGCAGGTGGGAGGGCAGGTCGGCGGGGCAATTGGCACCGCGCTTCTCCGATGAGTGCCTTGCTGCCCTCCTGGAGGAGATGGCAGCCAGGATGGAAACCCTTGTCCCCAGAGACAGGAGGAGGAAGGCACCCCCCACCTCACTAAAAAGGCCAGGGAGGGGAGGAGGTGGCTTCCAGGGTGTGTAGCCACGGCGTGGTGAGGCGCACATGGGTGCAGTGCCGGAAGCGCTTCAACGATCTGCTGTGATCGGCAAGGGTGAGTACTGTGTTGGCATGGGTCAGTATGCAGAACAGTTAAGGGCTGGCTACCCCCTCATGGACCTGAGGGGTGTTAGAGTGTGAGTGGCAACTGTCAATGATGCCGGAGCTGACCAAGGGCCTGAGCCCTGGCTGCTTGGACTGAGTGCCCTGCGGCTCGAGGGCCACGACTTGGCTGAGCCCTGAGAGCTGTTCCTCAGTTGGGGTTGGCCAGACTGCAATGGCGCTGCAGGTAGAGAGTGGACTAATCAATGCTCCTCTATCCTTTCAGGAGAAGACATCCCATAACAATATTGAGAGCTTGTGGACTGGCGAAGGACCCCCACAGCTTCTAATCCTGACACACTATGAGCAGGAGGCACTGGAGCTCGAGAAGTGGCATGCACCTCGGTCAACCAGCCACAGTGACGTTGGGTGCCAAAGGAAGGTAAGAGTGCAGTGCACTGAGGTGAGAATGTCGGCTATTACAACCATTGTAGTGTTGTGTCTACATTGATGTGACCCTCAAAACTGGAGTCCCCATTGATAATCGAATGACGAGGGCACCATGATGCAGATATCTGTTGTCTCACCAGGGTGCCAGGCATGTAGAGTGACAGTGTCATGACTTAAACTAATGACATGTCCTTCTTTTCCCTTTTAGGCTCACCAGCAGGCGCTCACCATGAGGAGCCTGAAGGCCCATCTCTTACCCCGGAGGACACCATGCTCAGCAGGCACCAGCGTCACACTCTCTCTGTCAAGCAGGCACCAGCGCAGATACCAACACCTCGGTGGGCATAAGATCGCTGTCTAGTATCTCAGTGCACATTGGTGAGGGCACTTCACACTCGCTTGAGGTGCAGGTGGAGGCAGAGAGTGCCCAGGGCTCTGTCAGTCAGAGGACTGCTGGAGACCAGGACAATGCTCAGTCGATGGCTGATGATGGGCCTCTGGAGTCATCCATTAGGCAGCAGATGCTGGATGTCCAGTGGGGTGTGAGGAAGGATCTGGCAGAGATACATGAGGAAATGCATGCCATGGCGTCTGTTTGGGAGGAGTCCCTGCGGAGTATTACCACTGTGTTGACTCTCATGACCGAGCGCAATGCCACCTCCATGGAGAGAGTGGCAACTCTCATGGAGAGACTCCTCCAGGAACTCAATCAGGGGTCCTTGGGGATGCACTTGGACCTGCAAGCCCACACACCGGCAATGACCTCAGCTGGTCAGTGTCAGTGTGGGAGATGGATTGGGCACCCAGTATCCCAGCTAGGTGCCCGTCCATTAACAGTGAGCAAGGAGGGCCAAAGAGACTTCATGTTGGCACACAAGCCGCCTGTTATCTCTGTGGGCTCCTCTCAGGGCGCTCTGGATGATGCCAGCAGCTCTTCTGCCCCTCTGCTGCAGCAACTGGGAAGATGCCAGTTGTGGTACTGGCCACTACCTCCCAGGCAGGGCCAGCACGGGCTCCATTGGCCAGAGGATGACCGCCAAATTCATCAAAGCCAACAAGACAGCAGGGTCAGTGGGCTGTCTCTAATGCCGGTGCCAGGGAGGGGGAAGCACCTAGATGTAGCACCTGCAAACATGAATGTAAAAGCACCTTAAGCACAAGACGGCCTTATCACAGGTGATATTTTGTTCCCCCATTTTGCTTTAACTTTTTTAATGGTCTGATAAAGAACACTGGTTTATGTTCATTTAAGATATGTTTCACATGCACAATTAAATGAGATTTTATTTTGTGCTATTGCTCTCTGTATGCTTCATTTGTTCTGTAGGTGCAGGGTAAGCCATTATATAATGATGGACGTGTCTCCTGAAACTTTATTGCACAGGCACAGAGTGTATGTTGTTGGCCAAGGAAATGGTCTTCTCTGGGATTGAGTATGGGGCCTACAGCCCTGGCATGTGGTGGTGGTTCTTATTTGGTAGGCTAGCTGAAGGAGTGTCAGATCAAAATTCCCCAGGTGTCCCTGCCCCCCTTGAGGTTACCCAGGTCAGCGTCCATACCCTCAGCGTTCTCCTCACTGTGTTCATCCTCGGACTCGCTTTTGGGCTCATCATCTGTGGCCTGCGCAACTGTGTCAAGATCCTCTTCCTCCAGTGGATCCCCCCTTTCCAGCGCTAGATTGTGGAGAGCGCAGCATGCAACCACAATCAGTGACTCATGATCTGGTGGGTATTGGAGTGTGCCCCCTGAATGGTCCAGGCATCAGAAGCACATCTTGAGAAGACCTGTGGTTCTCTCTACCACCGCACTTGTGGAGCCATGGCTCCTACTCTACCGCTGCTCTGACTCTGTTCTTGGGTGGTGAAGAGGTGTCATAAACCACCTTTTCAGGGGATAGCCCTTGTCAGCCAGCAGCCATCCATCCAGTTGGGCTGGAGCACTGAAGAACCTCGGCACCTGGGAGTGTCTGAGGATGTAAGCTTCATGGGAGCTGCCTGGGTAGCTTGCACAGACTTGCAGAATCTTCATTTTGTGATCACACACTATCTGCACGTTCATGGAGTGGAATCCCCTCCTGTTGACGAAGGCTCACTGGTGCCTTGATGGCCATATGTGTACAGTCGATGATACCCTGGACGCAGGAGACCCCAGCAATCGTTGCAAAGACTCTGGCTCGCTCTGCCTGGCAGGCCTCATCCATACGGTAATGAATGAAAGTAAATGCATGCCTGAACAGAGCATCTGCCACCAGCTTCACACAACTATAGGCAGCTGATTGGGAGACACCACAAAGATCCCCCAGTGAGCCCTGGAACGAGCCGGAGGTATAGAAGTTGAGGGACTTGTGACCTTCAAAGCCACTGGCATGGGGTGTCCATCCATACAGTCGGAGCTGATCTCAGGGTCGACCCTCTGGCAAATGGAGGTCACTATCCCCCTTGAGAGATGGAGCTTCCTTCGGCATTGCACCTCGGACATATTGAGGTAGCTGCATCGCCACCTGGCAGCGGGATAGTGCCATCTTCTGTGGCCCCTTCCGCCTTGGACTCCCTGCTGGCCCTGCACCCCTTGTGCCTGCACCTCCCCTTCCACAGGTCCCTCCCCTGGAAGCCTTATTGGGACACCTGGCCTCCTCTCCCTTTTGCCCCTCTCTTCCTCCTCAGAGCAGGTGCCTCCAGCAGAGACCACAATCCCCATTACCAGGGTTATGGAAAGCTGTCTGATACCTGGAAGGGCCGACACGGTCTGAATCCTCCGGGGGCCCGGAAGACATCAGTGCGTCCTGAAATGAAGCCTAGAAATGCTCAGAATGCAGCCCTGAAGCGAGATGAAGCTGCCCAGTTCACAAAATTAACCAGCAGCACACGATCTCCAAAACTCCTCACAACTCATATTGACAATGCTGCTGACCCTTCTTATCCCACCTGTGGATGAACTTTTGCAAATTGTGGCCTGCCCGCCTGCCTGTTTTGCTCGTGCGATGGCTGAAAATTCGCACGGGCTACATAAACTTGGAGACAGCTGGTGATCAAGGGCTTTGACTGGCCTCTCAATTAATGGCGGGTGTGCCTCCGTGTCCCTCGCGTGCCCACCTAGTGAAATATCGCGAGAGTACACATTGACATCAGCAAGTTTGGGCGACGTCAACGCACATCATTTCACGCTCGAGTGGGTCGAGCACGCGTCTGCCCACCAAGCGAAAAGTTCTGCCCAATGTAAAACAAACTGAATGTCTCATTATCCAGCAATTACCTCATAAATTTAAACATCTCTGCAAATTCCACTCAGCAAAGGGTGGCTATTCTAACAGTCCCTTCAAAAAGACTCAGTATAGTATTTCAGTTCACCAGTGGGAGTAACTGACAGTGAAGGCTATCAGTTACTGTAAGACGAATCAGCTTTGTTTTCATGCATCTCAGTTTATGGCTATATCTTTCTCATCAAAAAAGGATCATCTTTCCTGTTACCCTGCCATTAAGCACAAGACATCAGATGATAAATTTTGCAAAAGAATATAAATAGAAATATGGATTTGCCCGTTAATGCATCAAGCTTATTGATGGCACAAAAGCTGTGCATGAGCTAAAAAATGATTATCTGATAAAGGAACAATTTTACTTTAACCTTCCACTGTATTCACAGAAACAGCAGCATTAATAGCAATTTTTAAAAGAAAATAATAAGGCTGACGCTCTGCAGTGCAATTAAATTTCATGACTCTTTGAATGCAGCACTATTTATACAGCTAAATTAAATTGAAAGGGTATCAGGGTTTATTGAAAGCTCACATATTACTGGTTGGTGGACGGTGCTTAACTGCCACCAGACAAAATGATTAATTATTGCACTGCTGCAGGAATGCGAGATGGAAAGTGATTTATTACTTTGACTCATTAAAAGAAGAAACACAAGAACAGGCACAATCAGAGAAGCAGCTCTGTCTCCTCATTGCATTCGCCAGTCATGATTTGTAGCACATCAAATCCCTTCAGGAATAACTGCAAATTGATTTGATTTCTTAACCATGTCAATGATGCACAGAAGATTGGGAGAGAGAGAATGAAATAAGATAGTGGCATCTTTGATTCTAAAGGTGCTGGGACTATTCTGATGGTCATACTCAGAATCCCCTGAACTGTCATTGCACACCCGCCCAATCTTTCACATTCAGTAGTAATCTTGCAGCCGAGATCACAATCTCTGCCTCTCCTACCTCAAGGTCACGATCTCACAAAGGTATCAGAGGCGCTGCTAATTCCCAGTACTTTTCTTGATTTATAATGCCAGACAGCAAGCAAAAAACAAGAGGGCACTATGGATACTGGGCTGCCTCACTATGGTAGCAGGAGTGAAAGCATTCTATAAATACTAATGGTCCTAAAACTGCACAAATAGGTTTTGTAAAAAGTTGCCAGTCCTGCTGTCAGATTGTGGTATTCATTCTGGCAGTGGGGATGGGGTCCTGGCATTTTGTGAAATTTCTTTGGCCTAGACACTGAAAGACAATGGGCAGAAGTATAAGTGCCCGCTGACGTTGGGTGCGCTCGGCGGCGTGAGCGGACAATATGGCGAGAAGGCCAAAAATCAGATTAATGATGTCGTGAAACCAGTTTGCAATTGTCCACTCAGCCCGTTGATGGAGGGCCACGTTTCCTGCCAGACATCGGGAATCTCGTTGTAATGTATCTGTAAATCATTATAAGGCCAGCTCACCGGAATCATCCCCCCACATTGGACCGTCCACCCACCACGCCAACGTGTTTCACAACAGCATATAGGTGTTCACGACAGGCGTGCACTTGGCAGGCTGCACTTTGAGGGGAACTTGGAAGTGAGTGCACAGTAATGTTGCGCAGCACTCGCCCGAGTCATCTGTTGGACTTTGAGGTTGAGGCGCATTGAGATGTGGGGGCAAGGGCTGCCCTGCAGTTGAGGTGACTTGGGGGTGAGGGCAAGGGCTGCCCTGTGGTTGAGGTGGCTGAGGCGTGGGGACAAAGGCTGCCCTGCGGTTGAGGCGCTTTGGAGTGGGGGGGCAAGGGCTGCCCTACTGGTGAAGATAGTGCACAAGCACACGCGGGGTAGGGGAGAGGGAAGCAGCCGTGCATTAGGGAAACCTTATATAAAGTGCTATGGCACAGCAGTTGGTAAAGGCTGTTATTTAAAATCTCAGAGAGAAACTTTAAACAACTGTCATAACCTATATTTTCAATTGGTATGTTTTGAGTTGCAGCTCTACATTCAGGAATAAGGCCTCCAGTTCTTGAGAGGTTTTTATATTAAACTAAATGAAACATTTATTAATGTACAACAAATTAAACACATATGCATGGCTACAAATTACCACTATTATAACTTTTTAACAAATTCCCAAATTAATCTCCACTAAGACAACAAAAACCAATAGACTTAAACAGACACCAGGCAAAGCATTTTTCACCTTACGAATTCAAAATGAGGTTCCTTTCCATTTGTTCCTTCGCAGACACAGTGGTAGACTTACAGCTGCTTAGATCTTACATAACCCTGACCGGCACACACAAAAACCTTTCTGTTATACCTAGCCTTCCCCTTTGAATGTAAATCTTCATTGAATCACCAGGTCCTTTGAACCCCTTTCAAAATACCAATTTTATTAGTAATATAAATATTGCTTGGGGTCTCCTAGCTAGGTGCAAGATCTCACTCCCGCTCTTGAATGCTCTATTCAAAAAAAAGCAAATGTACCCTCTACCTTACTGTTTACATCTCAAAACAACTACACATCAAAGAAATCAGACTAGCTAGCTTTATTCCAATTAGCACACACACAGACTAAACCTCTATTTAAACAAAAAGATTATTTCCAATAACATTATATGCATTAATATCTCTTCATGACAAAAGTGGCTATCCTCTGCAGCTGAGACAGTTCAGGCACAGCCACATTAATATGATAGGAGTCGGGCCTGTAGCTTATATACCCACTCAAGCAATGCAGAGGCATGCAAGTGCCACCAAATGCTCCAGAGCTTTACACCCCTCAGGCACAGACTGCAAACTTAAGACCATTTTAATGGACTGCAGAACAGTTGGACGACTGGGCATGTTGTACAATCTCCTTGCTAAAGCTGGCTGTGGCGCAGTCACTGGTGGAGGTGCTCACAGCCTCTTGCAATATCATCATCCTGGTTTGGACCAGTCTCCCCCATGGTTCAAGCTAACAGTGCAGCCTTGCAGAGCGGGTTAGGAGAATGCCTGTGCCTGAGCTGAGAGCACAGCATGCAGTCCAATGGGCAAAGCTGCCGCCGATCGGTCAGGTGGAGTGGGCCGGAGGTGGGTAGGGTTTCGGGCAGCCATGCAGCGCACTAATCTCTGGCCATCCAAGTGGTGGCCAGCACTCTCTGCAATGCATTAAGGGGCCTTCAGACTTAACACAGAGGGGTTCTTAGTATACCCAAGCTAACCCACGTGTCTCTCTCTTTCATCCTGCAGGAGAAGTACATCAGGATTATGGAGCCTGGTGACCTAGCTGTATGCCTCGTGGCTTATAGAGAGCTGAGACAACAGAGAAGAGAGCGACTGAGGTGCATGGCTGTGCAGAGGGAGGAGCAGCACCCTCCGGTAGCATGGGCAGCTGGGGTTTCCTCACCCAGGGTCTAGAGATGCCACATTTCATTCCTGCAGATGACCAAGAACCAGTGTTGCTGAAGACTGTGCATATCTAGGCAACTGGTCAGTCACATCTGCCAGGTGCTGCAGAATTTGGTGCCGGGGGACATAGAGGACATCCACTGCCAATGGCCATGAAAGTTGCCGCGGTGCTCAAATTTTACGTCTGTGGCTCATTTCAGGACTCCACAGGTGATCTCTGTGTGCTATCATAAGCTCCCCCCACAAATGTATCCATGAGGTCACGGATGCCATCTTCGTGAGGGCACATAACTTGTGCATTTCGCCAGGGACCAAGAGAGCCAGAATGCAAGAGCGATTGGATTTGCCCAGATCTTGGGTTTCCCACAGGTGCAGGGTGTGCGACTGCACTCACTTGGCGCTCAGATCTCTGTCACAACAAGGGTCAACTATGTCAACTGCAAGGGCTTCTATTCGCTGAATGTGCAGGCATTCTCCTAACCCACACTGCATCCTACAGGTGTGCGCACTGTTTCCAGGGAGTGTCCACAACACCTACATCCTCAGTCGGTCACAGATCCCTGGAGTCTTCCAGGGTCCATAGAGGCTGCAGGAATGGCTCCTTGGGGACAAGGGCTACCTGCAGAGGATGTGATTGATGAAACCTGTGCAGCGACCTCAGACTGCAGCAGAGCGAAGGTACAATGAGGCTCATGTTGCAACTCGCAACTTGGTGGAGCAAACCATCGGGATGCTGAAAATGAGGTTCCAGTGCCTGGACCGGTCTGGTGGAGCCCTGCTATGTAGTCTGCAGAGGGTATTGTGCATCATCAGTGCCTGCTGCGCCCTTTACAACCTGGCACTGCAAAGGGGAGAGGAGCTGGCTGAGGAGGAGATGGAGGAGCTGGTGTTCTCCTATGATGAGGGGGACATCAATGGTGACGAGGGTGAGGAGGTCCACAAAGTTGACAATGATGGCGATGAGGGCCTCGCACTGGCCAGATGAGGCAGGTGTGCTTGGGAGGCCCTCATAGCTGCCAGATTCGTGAAGGATGTTGACAACATGTAGTGAGGCGATGCCATAGATCCTCATATTGCATCTATGAACATTTGACTCCAGTCTAGCTTATGGCAGCGTACATACCCTCCATGATAATTCTCCTATCATGGAGACACAGTGGAGGCACTAATAGTCGCTCAATTGCAGGAGGATGATGATGACATGCAGTAAGAACACTCCATAGACCTTCACATATCCTCTGGGAATGTCTGACTCCTGTCTAGCTAAGGGCAGCTTGATTGTACTCCGTGATCAGAGTCATATCATAGAGACACAGCCATGAAACTTTAAAAGCATGATCCTTTGCCAGCCTTCAGCACCTGAACACTTCAGGAGCACAGCGTCACTGGTCACAGATGCTGAAGAGATGGGGGCCAGCCCAACCTTAAATGCGCTGAGAGCACACAGAGAGAATGACGGAACTCTGTGACACCTGCCTACTACATTCTGACATCAGTGACAAGCACCGCTGAGGTGCAGGTATCAGTAACGTGTCCAGGGAGTGTGAGGCTGGACCATCACTTTGGTCTGAAGGCTGTTCATATCACAAGGAAAAGGCCCTGGACTGAGGCACCTGCCTTTAACTTGCGCAGAAAGATTTCATATCTGAGTGACATGAACACTGCTCATCAGAACAAGGAGCCATAGGCAGGGAGACATTCTTGGGAGTTCATTTACAATAGTGAACATTATGTACAAATGATTGACACCCGTGTCCAGGCTGTGCAACTACAGCTTCTTAACTTTACTAACCCTGCCGCTATGTCTTGGTGCTCCGCGGACATCCACAGCGGAGGTGGAGGCAGCCTGCTGACTACTATGCCCTGTCTGTGATGATCTTGGCAGGCGTCATCTGGAGGGCTGAGATCTGGAGGGCCCTGGCCTACTTCCGCGGTCCTTCTGTGTGGTAGTGTTAGTCTCCTCAGGCAGTGGAACTGGAGCTGCTAAGGTCACAGGAAGAGAGGATTTGGAAGGGCCAGACGCTCCCTGAGTCACCTGGATGGATGGCCCCAGGGTGGGGGGACACCCACTGATCCTCCTCCCTATGGGTGCCTGAGGGCCCCAGGTTGACTTGTTGAGGAGAAGCGGTAGCTGGAGTAAGATCGAGCTTCCCTGCTCCCTTCTCATGTACACACTGTTGCAGGTCAACTGTGGTATCAGCAATGGAGTTGTGCCTGTGCAGCAGTGCAGGAGCGACATCCTGGACCAAGTTCTTCATGGCGGTCCCCATACTACCAGTGTTGACCTTGGTACGTTGGCATGCCGGCGCTATCACCGCAGCCTGAAGGTGGACGGACTTCTCCATTGTGCCTGCAGCGGACAACACTTCAGATGTTCCCGAGCTTCCCTTTGCAGCTCCAGCAACTGTGACATGACTGAGTCCAGAGGCTCGTCATCTGACTCGGACTCAGCAAATTTCTGGCCTCCAGCAGTCCTCCAAGTGCCGGACACCTGGGAAGTACCTGCCTCCACCTGCTGTGGATCAGACAGTGTGATGTGCTCACCAGATTGTGATCCCGAGGCTACTCTAAAGCTAGGTCCCACTGATGTTTGTGTCTCTGAGCTGGTGTAGGTGAGCTCTGTGACAGGTTCAATTGGGGTTTGAACTTCCCTCGAGGCTTGACTGGAGGCCCTGAGTCATGGACTATCTTGGCAGTTGCCCAGATGTGCCTGTGAAAGCAAGGGGAAATAATTAGTGCATGATAGTGGCCTGTGAAACAGGACACATCAATCACAGCATGGTTGTCTGATGGATGTTGCACTGCTGGATCCTCACTTGGCAGAGCACTGCCAACCTCACTGTCAGCACAGGATCAGTCCAGATCCACGCTGGGCAGCTGGATGGCTGTTTTCAAAGTCTGTGAGACCTTCACTTCCGGCATTCCTTCACTAGTTTGCGACCTCTCCCTCTTGTTGTGTGCCAGCTTTTACTGCATGAATAGAGATGGAGAGAGTGTAAGCAGGATGCCTGTCAAACCAGATGATAAGTGTGCCTGGCATGTGTGGGTGGTGAGTGGTCCCGTGGACAGGATGAGGACAATGACAGTGTGTGTGAGAAAGTGAATGGTGATGTCCCTTGAAATGGCAGCGACTGAGGGTCCTATGGATGTGTGATGGGTTTGTGAGTGTGTGAGTTGAGAGTGTTGAGAAGAGTGACTTGCCCTGATGGAATGGAGGAGATCAGACATACCCTAGTGGCACTGGGTGGCTGTCATCTTTCGCAGGGCCTTGGCACTGACCACTGCCTCCCAAGCTGGATTAGTGATGTTGCATCCTGCGGCTAGAGGGGGGATAGAGGACATCATGGCAAGCCTCCACTGCGTCCAAAAGGGAATCCGAGGGACACATCATTGAACCTGGGGGCTGCAGTCATCTTGCTTTTTGGGCCCATGTCTTCCATGCAGCGGTCATGGGCTGAAAGCACTGAGAGGTGTGCATACGGCTGCACTTTAGGTATGAATTGGTGAACTGATGAGAGCCTGCCCGCCTTGGAAACTACGTGTTTCTCTGGAATGCATAATTAATGCAGTAGATTTGGGACAATACAGCGTGAAAAGCAGGCATTGCAGCCAGTGGGTAAAACATCATTTTACCTGCCCGCCAGTGCACTTAGTGCAAATCTGGGATGATTCTGCCCAATTATTCAAATTATTGATGGTTTAAATAGCATGGTTTGTTGTAAGGGGTAGCTTAGAGGTGTGTTGAAGCAGTTTAACTATTAGTTTTATGCTTAATGGTTATAAGTTTTAAACGCAGCACAAGGTAACCCTTAAAACCACTGTTCATGTGCATGATGGCTAATTGCAGTGAGAGGGGAACGATGCGGGTGAGGCCCAAAGTGGTGGACGAAACTAGCAAGGCCATGTATGCAGAGATCATGCCAACCTTAATGGCAAACACCCTCATTAACATCTTTAGTACCATATCCCACCCTGCAGCAGGTCAAATAACAGACTAGAATGGTCCACAGCAATTGGGAGGTCGGAGAAGCCTGATTTTGGATTGGGGGAAGAGGCTTGTGATAGTGAGATCTGGGAGGGGGTTCAGCAATAGAGGCTGCAGACAGGTGGGCAACAGAACCTGAGGGGAGGTTAGCGATTTGTCTGGGAGGATGGTTAACAGCCAACAATAACTAAGGGCTATGGTAAGAGGCTGGCAAATAGGGCTGTGTGAGGCCAAAAGACTTCTTTGACTGGCTTGGGGCAGCATCTCTGCTCCTCTTGGCCGACAAAGAGTGCTGCAAAAGGAACTTACTTTGTGGAATTGGAAGATTCCATATTCTTTTCACTGCTAAGTTTCCTGACCCTTGGAAACCAGTGCAGCATCATTAAATCAGGCTGTCAATTGTACTACGGACTCTGATATCCTCCAGTGTTATAAAAAGGGAGGTGGTGTGTGCAAGCAGGTTTGGGTCACGTTCTCTGTATTTAAATCTTTACCCCTGACCCTTTCCTACCCATTATTGTGGGGTTCAGCATCAAGTCGATGATACTGTGTACATTCGCCAGACCACATGGTAGTAGAACTAACGTTAAAAAAACTGAGTGGCAAATAGTGGCTATAAGATTTTAAAATAAGAACAGAAAATGCTGGAAATACTCAGCAGACCAGGCAGCATCTGTGGAGAGAGAAACAGAGTTAACATTTCAGGTCTCTGACCTTTCATCAGAACTGGGAAAAGTTAGAGATGTAATAGGTTTTGAGCAAGGGGTGGGTGGGAAAAGGACAAAAGGAGGTCTGTGACAGATTCGAAGACAAAAGAGATTGAATTACAGAAAAGTTCGTCTTCTGGGACCAAAGAGAATAGTGATGGGGCAAGAAAAGGAACAAAGAAATAAAAAAGTTGTGCCTTGACTGCAATCAAGAATAAGAGAACAACTGAAACATGCAAAGAAAAGGAAACAAAAACGGGGCAGAGATTATGGTCTGAAATTGTTGAACTCGGTGTTGAGGCTGGAGTGCTGTAAAGCACCTTGTTGAAAGATGAAGTGCTATTCCTAAAACTAAGACTTTTCCTGTTCTGTTTAAAGAAGGAAAGCATGAGATATAAAGGGAAAGTAGGAGAATAATCACACAGAAAAAGTCATAACAAAACAAAAAAGCTTATCGTGTACCTGTGGTAAAATTGATCGATGTGAAAGGACTATATTAACAGTCTGGATTTTCTTTAATAGAAGACCAGTGTGTTGTGTTGTATTTTTTAATAGCCTGTCCTCGTGACAGTGGAATTTAGTTTGGATTTTTTTTATATGTGTGAGTGGCAAATATAATTACTGTTGACATGTTGCAATCTTATTGTTATATTGAAGCCACATCAGGGTAATGGCATGACAGCATGTCAGGTTATTTTAAAGTTAAGGGAATCACATGTTTATGATGTGCCTATTTGAAGAAGCTGCAGTGCTCACTGCATGGAACCCAGTGGACCACTCACCCTCACAGCCACGAATGGATGTGGATCTGATAGAATGAGGCAGTAGTAATTAATAAGCGTAGAATTTTGAGTACCACAAAGACATGAGACCATGATGTTAATCATCTTCCGGGTCACTATGTAAACTCCAGGGCTAGAAATTGGATAGTGCTGGCTTTCAGGTGTGGCGATTAGAGTTATAGAGTCATTGGCCAGGATCTTGTCGTAGCAGTGGGTGTCTCAAGAAGTAAGTGGGACCTCCGCTCTTAGATGGGACAGCTGGCCACACACAATCGGCAGCAGCCAGCCAATTAGATATTCATGGACGAGGCATCCGGCCAACTGTGCAGCAGTGTGGGCAGGAAGTCACCAACCCCGCCATTACTTCATTAAATCGAATATCCGGGCGCCATATTTATAGCAGGAGCACCAGTCTGGCTGTGTGAGTGGATGCCTTGAGACTATAGCTGCTGCTAGGACTTCCTGATCTCCATCCCCCCAAACTCCCTCCCCCTCCAGCCCCGGATAACTTCAGCTGCTGTTACCATCTGCTACCCTGCAGTGATGTTTCGGAGCAAACAATGAGCGGCCCTACAGTTTAGTGAAGCCTCCCTGCAGGTTCTCCTCCAAGCCATCTGGGAACAACGAGAGGTCCTGTTTTCCAGTCTTGACAGCAGGACACCCTCTTGCCTGACCAAAGCGGCCAAGACGAAGGTCACTGCGGAGGTTAGCAGCCGTGGGATCCACAAGCAAAACTTGCCCAGTGCAGGAAAAGAATGAACAATCTCCTGCGCTCCACAAGGTTAAGTGGCATGGTGTAGTCACTGCAAAGTGGCACTAATAAGGGCATCAAGCAATGCAAATGTTCAAGTGGAGAGTTATGCCAGGCAGGAAATTGGGTTCTAGGCCTCAATACCAGTTGCAATGTGTGGACTACTGTTTGGGAACCAGTTCATGCTATGAAAGTTGTGCCACTGGCAGGACAGTGCATGTGTGAAACATTTACTTTGAAGGTGACTGTAGCTGTCATGGTCCTGCATACTCATTAAAGTTTAGGAGCGCGTTGAAGTGACACTGCAGGACAAAACAGTGCATAACACCAGGGAGTAGACAAAGACAGGGACAGGTATCCCAGAAATCAGAATCCTGGCCCCCTCAGAAGAGGAGGCTGTAAAACTAGCAAAGAAGGATGGTGGCCAATCCTGTGTTGACAGAGTTAAGAGTTTCAGGGCATCAGAGTGAAGATGTCTCCAGCCTGATGTTCAGAACTGGACATATGGGATACAGACCTGATACATTGCTGGAGAGAGGGAACATCAGCTAACTCTTTGTGTTCTCCTCTACAGGTACTCACAGTCATGACACGTGGCAGAACCACTTTGCAGCAAATCTGACCTCCACTTCTGAGGACAATGAAATGGACCAGAGGATGTACCATCACACCTAGAAACAACCATCAGAAACCTGATGGAGATGCAGAGGCAGGGAGAGGAACGTGGCCAAGATCCCAGCGGCCATGCACAGCATTCAGCAAAAGGTGGAGGAGTCCACCCAAGTCCTGTGTTTTGCCTTATCTCTGGTATGTGAATGCATGTCTTCCTCCATAGGCAGGTTGCTGACCAGCATGGAAAACTTGCAGAACATCCAGTGGCTTATGCGCTCAAACCTGCTTTCCATTCCTCAGGCCAGGAACTCTATACAGTGGTGGTTAGGTGAAAGAGGGACAAGGCACCTCGATCTCCTGGAGTTAAGGAGGTGCCATCATGCACCAAGAGGAGGAGGGAACACCAGCAAACTGCCCCGGGGGTGTCAGGGCACTCCAAGGGTGCTCTAGCACTACTCCTCCACTCTACCATTGAAACCAGTGCCTCCTGCAGGTGAGGTCAAAGAAGGCACAACTGCCCCTGTGTAGAAAACCCTCAGGAGGCCAGAGCCCACTAAGCTTCAGACCACTAGAGCATGCCAGCTAAGGTCATTTCAGGCAATGGTGCACAGCAATCAGCAGGCTGCCTCCACCTCAGCTGGGGATGTCAGGGTTGCTCCAAGACGTATTGTTAGGAAACATAAAGTGAAGAAATTCTAATGTACTTAGGTAGCATGATTGTCTATTCATTCTATGGATATTTTAAGTCACATGTAAATAAATGGTTTGGATCACTTTATTGACGTGAAGCTGAGGCATTCCATATATTTCAGGTGAACTCACAGATGTCTTAGCAAGGTATTGCCAGCATTTGGAGCATGTGTCACCGAGACATGTGTAACTTCCTTCCAAATCACAAGTGTGAGAGGCATTGCATATTCACCATGCATAAGGGTTTGGTCATGCCAAGGGCCTGAAGTCTTTTCCTTTTCGATGCCAGAGGTTGTAGGAATGTAGGTTTGTCTGGAAGGAATGTGTTGGGTCTGCTGGAACTTCCACCATGGCATTTATTGAGGAGGAGATCAAGAGATCTTGCTGGGGCCTCACTGTTGTTGGAATTGGCTTTTTGAGGTGTCTGATTTCAGGATTTTGGCCAGGAGGACACTGTGATGGTCCATAGCACAGGTATGGAAAGATGAGGAATTGTGGAACACCAGTAATGTAGGATGTTTTGAGGAATCAGAGTCTGAGTAACTGCTCATCCAGGGCAGCCCATCCAGGGTGATGGTGTCATAGATGCCTCCTCCCCTACCCCTCCCCCCTCCTCCGTGCACAGCTTCTCCAATTTCCATCTCCCTGGCATGTTGCGGCTCAGGATGGACTGCAACTATAGCTCCCATGAGTGATAGCAGGATGCCTGTTCACAGATCTTCAGGCTCCACTGAATTTCTTACAAAAGTCCAGCAGCACTCCCTTCAGTCTCCATCACCTTCTGAAAGCTCCTCCACTATCACAGTACTGTTACTTCCATTAACTTTGCAGCAGCAAAAGAACATCAAGTCAAAGTCCCACATTGATTGCTTTAAATAGCACCATTTTGGGGAGTATGGGGGTTCCTCAGGCAACTGGATACATGTTCAGCTGAGAATGTTTAAGAATATTAGCAGGACTGGTGAGTCCAAAATGGCAGGTTGGGTGCTAAATCAGCGTGAGACAATGAGTGACGCCCCAGTCTATTCAGTCTGCCTGCTTCGGGCAAACACAGAGCGCACCCCTACACTAATATCTCTTTAGGCATGGCACACCATGCAGGCCATATTAGAAATGGCCTGAAATGAATAGGCCACCATTTTCACCGCTCCAAGTTCCTGTACCACACCAGTGATGCATGGCAGGGCCAGGGAGAGGGAATACTAAACACCAGGGCCAGGGGGTTAGGGGGGCCCGGGCTCAAGACCTCCTTTTCTGTATAAAAAGTCGATGTCCTGCATTATTGCAAGCTCTTATTTCCTACCACCTGCCATTTATTTCCTCCGTCAGTGACAAACGGGTTTGAGGAGCAGAGCACCGCAGAGAGGATTTGTGGGGCGGGGAGAACTGCACATGATTGACATGATGTTTCGGCTTTCCATTGGTCCGTGGCGCTGTCCATCAATCGAACGCTCACATAGGATTGGTCAGGCTGGCACGGGCGGGTATGGACCTGCAGGTGGAGGTGTAAGCGCGCTGGGAAGACAAAAAAAACCGCAAGTCTGCAAATCTGGTTAGTCCTTTTGGACTTCAATTGTTTTGTTATGCCAAGAATTCAAGTGTGCAGATTCTGGGATTTAAAAAAGGGATTATATTTCATTCACTATTTTTCCTCCCAAATTCCTCACCTATTTAGGCCTATATAATGTAACTTGCTGTTACATTCATACAGCACTCGGCATGTTCCAAGTAATTTGAATGTTTTTATATTCATTGGACAACACCGTTACAGTGCATTTCAAGTGATCCCGAATACCCAACTCTTGTAGGTGACAGTTGATTGTGATCGTACGGACTTTAATTTGAAACCTGCAACTTTGAAAGCCCTCACTGAAACAATTCCCCAAACTAAAAAGAAACAGCTCTATTTTGTAAAAGAAGCAAATAACTGACCCTCAAGTGATTGCTGCTGTTCTTTTATACATGCGGAATGTTTGTGCTATGGGAGCGTTTTACAGAAACCCAAGCAGTGGAACCCAGGCCATTGTTTAATGAATGAAAGTGAACTGCATTCCCTTTAGGAGCTGTGTTACAGTTACTCAGAAAAGTCATAGCATGTATAATTTATCCAGTTAGGCACATTGCAATGAAAGCTCAGCTCGGGGTTGAATAGGGCATTGAGATTGCAATTTGGTTCAGCTTGAGACGGTGAATAGGGAGCGAGATGGAATGGTGCTGTTTTACATTCCTAGCTGGAGGATATCAGCTCATTTAAGACTGGGTCTCGGATGAGGAGGCTGGCAATACAGAGGTGGTGGAGGTGTAGTGGGAGTTGGTAGAGAGGGTGAGCTCAATGTGAAAGCTGGATGTACAGGGTTGGGAAGACAAGCCATTGTTGGAGAAGTTCTGGCTATGGTCAAATAGGTAAAAGTGGAACCAAATGAGGGATATCTCGCTGAGCTGGATAGCAGCAAAAATGAATTAGAGAAAGGATGTTTTGGTGGAACCACATCAAAAGCTGCAGGTAGATCAAGGCCAGGTAATGCACCTTGGTCACAGTCACAGAGGATGTCATTGTGACTTGGCTAGGAGCTGTTTCAGTCAGTATGGCAGTGGTGGAATCCTGATTGGAGAGATTCAAGAATGAACTTGCAGAAAGTTTGGGCACTGGAGGCAACAACATGTTCAGAGGAAAGGGACATTGGAGATAGAGAGTTATTTGCAAGGACTGTGGGATTCAGAGTTGTTTTCTCTAGGGGAGGAGTTTGAATGTGGAAGGGACAGTGCATGAGTATAGAGAATGTTTTAAACCACTTCAGCAAGCATGGGGCCCAGGAAAGAAAGTTGGGTAATCAGCCGTTTAGTGGGTGTGGGGTGAATAGAATGCAAAAGTCAGGAAGCCACTCTAAATCTATATAAAACACCTGTTCATCCCAGCTGGAGTATTGTGTTCAATTCTGGGAATCACACTTCAGGGAGGATGTGAAGATTTTGAAGAGGCTATAGTAAAGATTTACTGGAGTGGTTCCAGGGATGAGAGATTACTGCTACAGAAGCTGGAGTTATTCTCCTTAGAGAAGAAAAGGCTAAGAGGCGATTTGATAGATGTATTTAAAGTCATGAAGGGTTTAGATAGGGAAAATAAATAGAAACAGTGGTTGAAAGGTTGCGAGCCAGAGGACAAATTTAAGGTGATTGACAGAAGAACAGAGGTGACATGAAGAAAAACGTCTTTTTGCAATGAATAGTTTGGAATACTCTGACCAACAGGGTGGTGGAAACAGGTTCAATAGTAGCTTTCAAAAGGAAATCGGATAAGTATTTGGAAGTAGAAAACATTTAGAGGGATATGGGGATAGTGGGGCTAACTGGATTGCTCTTTGAAAGAGCCTTCCCCAGACTCAATGGGTCAAATGCTGTACTATTCTATCCACTCTTTAGATTCCATGATGCATGGCTCTCTTTCTGTGGAAGGATGGTTCTTGACCCCAAATTACAAAGGTAAAATCTTGCAAATGACAGATGGACAACCATTCACCGTCCTCTGAGTCAGATGATATGAAATTAAAAACTTAGTCCTTCAAATGATTCCTGGAAAGAGTTTTGAACAGACCATGAAAATGAATATGATGCAGGGTGTTCTGATGAGCTGATTGTTCAATCATTGCCATTTATATATATGTATAGTTTAACATATATTCAATTGTAATAAAATATGTATTGTGTGCAAAGCAATTGAAATTCCAGAACAAACAGAGTTGTCGAACTTATTTAAATTTAATGATTTAAAATTGTTACACCAGTGGGCCAGAAAACTGGAGAAGCACCAGGTCCCGTGATTTCCCTCCCTGGCCCTGTGCTACGGAGTCCAATTTTGCCACCCAGCTCTTATCATATAATGACTTCTTGTTGCTAGATCAGTTTACATGAAGAGAATGTGACATTTGGGATGGGTTAGCAAGACCTGTGTTCCAATTTCATTCAGAACATGGAGCTATTTTTACCTTTAACTTTGAGTTAAAAAGTTACCCACAATCCCTTGTGAGCAGGGCATCTTCTGCTTTGGCACTACTCCATACACTAGGTTCCAGGTTTGATTCCTGGTTTACACTAAATTAACTGATTTCAGCCACAACAGTAACTGGGGCACTACAGTTGGGATGTTACAATGTTCTTAATCTACAATACTAGTTTAACTTTACCTCATTTTGTGTGAGTCACCAACAGACTTATATTTCAGGCTCTGTAAGACTCTGTACTCAGGTAAGGATCTGCTTCTGTGAATGCAAATGAAATTCTTAATGTTAACAAAGATCAGACTGTCCAACAATAGAAATGTAAAAATAATCATTCTAGGCCTTTGTCTTTTAAAACTGTAAACCACCATGATTCTGTGATTTGTAAATTGATGTAATATGAAGACTGTATCACATTGATGCTGAAAGGGCAGTATTACTGATCCTGAAATCAGTATCCTTTTATACAGTCCATGCTTCTATCATATATTTTGTTTGCTGCTATTGCCCTCCTAATAACTGGGAACATATTATGAGTCCAGTTTTCCTTGATATAAATGGCAGCAGTAATTGCCACCAGTATCAGTGTATCTTTTTGGTCTTGCTCCTGCTCCATTCCAAACCCCTTATTAGAAAGGAGCAAGGCACAGGGTAATAGGATCATTCCTTTTCCTAAAAAAAACAAAAGCACTTATTTTCCAAAATGGATACCTGTTTGCCATTGGGAGAGAAAGATTAACCTGGGGAAGCAATCACACCCTCAGTCATCTGCTTGTTTTTGCTTGTGGCTGGTGTAGTCCAACCTTAGAAGCCCATGGGCATCATAATGGGACAGGGACCTTGGGTTTTCTGTTTTTTCTTCAATTCTTTTGTGGCTGAGAACTGAACATTCCCCAGGCACAGGGGGAGGCAACTCAGCCCCAACTATTTTCTCAGCAGTTAAGTGAGAAAGTCGGTAGAACTTTAAACTGTGATCATAGGGCTGTCAAGTGAGCATTTTTTAGGCATTGTCTGGGAAGGGTGGGAGTGGCACCAGCCTGCATTTGCAAAGCTGTATTCCTACGAGTTGGTGGCTTTAAAAGAGGAGGGTTTGGTTTAGAAAGCACATAATGAAGAAAAATAACTGGCACTCAATCAAAGGACTTAACATGAAAAATATATTTGAAAAATGCTATAGTCCTGCCTGATAATGATCAGTTGGTTTTCCTCACAGCTTTTGCCACACACTGTGTAGAATAGGTTACATTCAGATACATTAAGCCGGTGGGATATGTGCAGTGTACCTCTTGTTATTCACATCATGATATTCATTACTATTGAGTTAATGTTACCATTATTCTGTCATGGAGACTTGTACTTCCACTTTCAAATTCATCTTCTTTGGCTCTTCATCATACAGTCATTGAGTAAAATTGTTAATATGAAAACTAACTTACTTCCTCTGCTAACCCTTTCCATTTCTTGAATACACTTTCCAACAAGTTGCTTTCCAAGGATGGTGGGGTTAATTTTCATCATTACTGGCTGACATTAGAACCAAGCTGATTTTCCTTCATTCAGCTTAACAAAAGGAAAATCCAGCAGCTTTTCTTTTTAAACTGTTTGATTCTTTCTCTTAATTTTCCTTTCTGAATTCTACCTCAGTGTCACCGAATGCCCAGTCAATAAAGACAAACCCCTACCCCATGGACTTTCTGATCAGATCATCAGTGAGCATATCAGCAGAAAGTGTAGGAGAGAAACGAGGCTGTGATTGGAGGAGCAGCGGACACCAGTAGCAGTGAGTATGCTGGAGAAAAACAGGTTTTTTGCAGGGGGTGGGGAAGGAGAGGCTGCCAGGGCCACAGGGGAAGGAGAGAGAGGGGCTGGGGGGCCATGGGGGAAGGAGAGAGAAAGGCTACGGGGCCATGGGGGAAGAGAGAGAAAGGCTACGGGGCCATGGGGGAAGGAGAGAGAGAGAGGTTGCCGGCCACAGAGGAAGGAGAGAGAGAGAGGCTGCCGGGCCATGGGGGAAGGAGAGAGAAAGGCTATGGGGCCATGGGGGAAGGAGAGAGAGAGAGGTTGCCGGCCACAGGGGAAGGAGAGCGAGAGGCTGTGGGCCACAAGGGAAGGAGAGACTGCTGGGCCCATGGGGGCAGTAGAGGCTTCCAGGGCCAAGGGGAAGGGGAGGCTGCCAGGCCCACGGAAGAATGAGGGAGAGAGGCTCCTGGGCATACAGGGAAAGAAGAGAGAGAGACTGCCAGGGCCTCGGGGGAAGGGGAGGATGCTGGGCAACAGGGAAAGGAGAGAGAGGCTGGCCAGGGCCACATGGAAAGGAGAGGCTGCAGGCCCAAGGGGCCTTGTGTGGTGTGTGAAAATGAACCTTGCTTTGGTTATAAACACCTGTGTGATGCCAGTATTTGAAATTCAAAATTTCTGGAAGAGATAGATTTTGTGTATTCATGCTCTTGATAAATAGAAAATGTAAAAAACCTATTTTTTATTTTTCTTCGACTGTGGCTTTAAAATTGGACTGTGGCTTTAATAAAAAAACATGGCTGCAATTGAAAGACATGTTCGCTGGAACAGGATGAGGAATATCTACAGTGTTGCTATCCTGGAACATCAGGTGCCATAAGAGAACAGGAAAAGGGTTCTAGACTAAGGGGAACTGTCTGACAACAGCATTTTAATTGGCTCCTGACAAGGTGACTAGGATTTTTTGAGGTAACAGTACAGGCAGAACAGATTCTAGCCTGCAAAGAGGGAAGACCTGAAACCTCTCTCCTATGTTTGTAAGATTCCAGAAATTCTGCCATAATAGCTAGCTGGCTATCCCTCACATCTCTGTAACCTGCATTCTCTGAAAACCCTTGTCAAGAGGAAAACGAAAAAATCACCAGTGGATACATTGAAAGGCAGGTTTTTCAACCAGTGAACCACAGACTGAAATTGCTAGACCACCTCGTGTCATCAACAACAAAATTTGGAAGACATCAATCAAAATCAACCCATCTAATCCTGTAATCCGGATTGTTGCTATTGAACCGTTTTACCTCACCCTTAAAATCCAAGTTTTATGTTGTTATGTGTATGTGTGTGCCTTTGTGTATCGGGGTTTAATAAGGGGGGAGAGTTTAAGTAATAGTGTTAGAAGTTAGCAGTTCATATTTCTTTCTTTTGATACTAGTTAAAGACAATTTGTTCACTTATTTATTTATTTATATAATTATTTATTTAAATAAGTTATTTACTTATTAAGTTTACAAACCAGGTTCTCATATTCTGTTAACCTAAATTAAACAGTTAGGTAGAGTTGGAAAAACTGGTGGTTTGGTCAAACTTTTCACATTTGTCGCGGCTCGGGGAACAGTGAGGCTTGATATTACAGCGCACTATCGCCAGTGAGCCATGACAAAAATAAAAGCTTGCAATTAAGTATACCTTCCAGGATCACAGGATGTCTGCAACACTTACAGGGGAGATAGTGGCATAGAGGTATTGTCACTCGACTAGCAACCCGGAGACCCAGGTTAATGCTCCGAATTTGAATCCCGCCATGGCAGGTGGTGACATTGAACTTGCATTCAGCAAAAATCTGGAATTAAATGTTTAATGATGACCGTGAAACCATGTTGATTGTCTTAAAAACCCATCTGGTTCACTGTCTTTTAGGGAAGGAAATCTGCTGTCCTTACCTGGTCTGGCTGACAAGTGATTTCTAGTAAGCCACTCGGTTGTTTCAAACCATTAAAACAATTCAATCAGGAATGGAACCGATTGGACCACCCGGCATTGACCTAGGCACCGGAAACGACAATGGCAAACCCCGCCTGGTTGACCTTGCAAAGTCCTCCTTACTCTGGGGGCTTGTGCTAAAATTGGCAGAGCTGTCTCAGAGACTAGTCAAGCAACAGCCTGACATAGTCATACTCATGGAATCATACCTTAAAGATCATGTCCCATACACCACCATCACCATCTCTGGGATCTGACTTGTCCCACCAGCAGGACAGACCCAGCAGAGGTGGCGGCACAGTGGTATACAGTCAGGAGGGAGTTGCCCTGGGAGTCCTCAACATCGACTCCAGACCCCATGAAGTCTCATGGCATCAGGTCAAACATGGGCAAGGAAAACTCCCGCTGATTACCACGTACCATCCTCCTTCAGCTGACGAACCAGTATTCCTCCATGTTGAAGACCACTTAGAAGAAGCACTGATGGTGGCAAGGGCACAGAATGTACTCTGGATGGGGGACTTCAATGTCCATCAACAAGAGTGGCTTGGTAGCACCACTACAGACCAAGCTGGCCGAGATCTAAAGGACATAGCTGCTAGACTGGGTCTGTGGTAGGTGGTGAGGGAGCCATTAAGAGGAAAGAAAATTCTCGACCTCATCTTCACCAGCCTGCCTGCCACAGATGCACCTGTCCATGACAATATCAGTAGGAGTGACCACTGCACAGTCTTTGTGGAGACAAAGTCCCGTCTTCACACTGAGGATACCCTCTATCATGATGTGTGGCACTACTACTGTGCTAAATGAGATAGATTTCGAACAGATCTAGCAACTCAAGACTGGGCAACCATGAGGCGCAGTGGATGATCACCAACAACAGAACTGTACTCAACCACGATCTGTAACCTTATGGCCCAGCATAATCCCCCACTCTACGATGACCACCAAGTCAGGGGATCAACCCTGGTTCAATGAAAAGTGCTGGAGTGCATGCCAGGAGCAGCACCAGGCATACCTAAAAAAAGTATCAACCAGTTGAAGCTACAACACAGGACCACTTCTGTTTTTTTAATTCATTCATGGGATATGGGCATCACTGGCTGGGCCAGCATTTATTGCCCATCCCTAGTTGCCCTTGAGGAAGTGGTGGTGAGATGCTTTCTTGCACTGCTGCCGTTTATATGGTGTCGGTACTCCCACAGTGCGGTTAGGAAGGGAGTTCCAGGATTTTCACCCAGCGATAGTGAAGGAACAGCGATATATTTCCAAGCTGGATGGTGAGTGACTTGGAGGGGAACTTCCAGGTGGTGGTGTTCCCATCTATGTGATTCCCTTATCCTTCTAGATGGTAATGGTCATGGGTTTAGAAGGTGCTACCTAAGGACCCTTGGTGAATTCTTGCAGTGCATCTTGTAGATGGTACACACTGCTACTACTGTGCATCGATGGTGGAGGTGGTGAATGTTTGTGGATGTGGTGCCAAGCAAGCAGGTTGCTTTGTCCTGGATGGTGCCAAGCTTCTTGAGTGTTGTGGGAGCTGCACTCATCCAGGCAAGTGGAGGGTATTCCATCACACTCCTGATCTGTGACTTGTAGATGGTGGACAGGCTTTGGGGAGTCAGGAGGTGAGTTACTCGCCACAGGATTCCTAGCCTCTGACCTGCTCTTGTAGCCACAGTATTTATATGGCTAGTCCAGTTCAGTTTCTGGTCAATGGTAATCCCCAGGATGTTGATACTGGGGGATTCAGTGATGGTAATGCCGTTGAATGTTGCGGGGAGGTTGGTTAGATTCTCTCTTGTTGGAGATGGTCATTGCCTGGCACTTGTGTGGCGCAAATGTTACTTGCCACTTGTTAGCCCAAGACTGGATATTGTCCAGATATTGCTGCATTTGGACATGGACTGCCTCAGTATCTGAGGAGTCATGAATGGTGCTGAACATCATGCAATATCAGCAAACATCCCCATTCTGAGCATATGATGGAAGGAAGGCCATTGATGAAGCAGCTAAAGATGGTTGGGCCTAGGGCACTACCCTGAGGAACTCCTGCAGAGGTGTCTTGGACCTGAGATGACTGACCTCCAATGACCACAACCATCTTCCTTTGTGCTAGGTATGACTCCAACCAGTGGAGAGTTTCTCCCGATTCCCATTGACTCCAGTTTTGCCAGGGCTCCTTGATGTCACACTCAGTCAAATGTGGCCTTGATGCGTGCCAAACTGCATAAGCAGCAAGTGAAAGACAGAGCTAAGCGATTCCACAATCAACGGAGTGGATCTAAGCTCCGCAGTCCTGTCACATCCAGCCATGAATGGTGGTGGACAATTAAACAACTTAATGAAGAAGAAGGCTCCACAAATATCCCCATCCTCAATGATGTGGGAGTCCAACAGATCAGTGCAAAAGATAAGGCTGATGCATTTGCAACAATCTTCAGCCAGAAGTGCCAAGTGGATGATCCATCTAGGCCTCCTCCGGAGTTCCCCAGTGGCATAGACGCCAATCTTTAGCCAATTTGATTCACTCCACATGATATCAAGGCTGATGGCACTGGATACTGCAAAGGCTACGGTTCCTGACAATATTCCAGCAATAGTACTGAAGACTTGTGCTCCAGAACTTGCCGCGCCCCTAGCCAAGCTGTTCCAGTACAGCTACAACACTATGCGGAACATTGCCCAGGTATGTCCTGTACACAAAAAACAGGACAAATCCAACCCGGCCAATTACTGCCCCATCAGTCTACTGTCGATCATCACTAAGGTAATGGAAGGGGTTATCAACAGTGCTATCAAGTGGCACCTGCATAGCAATAATCTGCTTACTGATGCCCAATTTGGGTTCCGCCAGGGCCACTCAGCTCCTAACCTCATTACAGCCTTGTTTCAAACGTAGACAAAAGAGCTGAACTCCAGAGGTGAGCTGAGAGTGACTGCCCTTGACATCAAGGTAGCATTTGCAAAGTGTGTCATTAGGGAGCCCCATCTAGAAGGACAAGGGCAGCAGACACATGGGAATACCACCACCCGGAAGTCCCCCTCCAAGCTTCTCACCATCCTGACTTGGAAATATATCGCCGTTCTTCACTGTCGTTGAGTCAAAATCATCGAGCTCCCTCCCTAACAGCACTGTGGGTGAACCTATGCCACATGGACTGGAGCATTTCAAGAAGGCAGCTCACCACCACTTCCTCAAGGGCAATTAGCGATGGGAAACAAATGCTGGCCTAGTCAGCAATGCCAACGTCACATAAATGAATTTTTAAAAAGTCAATAAATTACTTCTGAAGCGTTGCCATGTAGTTTTAGATAAATTAGTGATCTAGTGCGTGTACACCAACGTGCTGCATTTTCAATTAGCTAGTTGTGCTAATTGAAATGTACCAATAATAACTGTAAAAGTAGTCTTAACACCAAAATACAAACTTGACACTTGCTGCTCAAGTGTGAAAATCCTATGATAAACAGGACAAGTCAACCAACAGTATGGCACAATGTTCTGATCTGATGAACTATTGAATTTTATATATGCTGGTGAATCATCTTTCTCACCAACCTTCAACAGTCTGTTCTCCATGTTAGAAGTTCACTTTCTAGTGTATGTCATTTAGTTGACAGGCTGTTGTTTGGTGTGCCTTCTGGGCTACACAATATCAATGCTTTTTTTTTGCTTTTTTTTTTCTTATTCAGGAAGAAACTTCCATCAAGGGAAAATTCAACTGAATAATTACATGAGATCTTGGAATAGAACAAAAAGAACAATAATCTATTTCAGTCCTTTTCTACAGGTGTTTTTTTTCAATTTATGAAAGTTGCTGCATTTTTTCAATGTATAGGAAATCAGATTTGGTTAATTCACATTAATTCAAATCTTGTATAGAATATTAATTTAGCAGAAAATGGCAGGAATGCTTGTAACGGGGGGTGTACCTAAAGATGCGCTCTCCCCCCACCCCCCCCCACCCCCGAGAAGGCCCCAGGTAAGGATTGCAAAGCAATTGCCTGGCAAGTTCTAACTTCCATTGGGCAATTGCTTTGCAATGGGGACCATCTGAAAGTGCAATTTAAATCGCAAATTTCGAATGGTTTTGACTGTCTTACCAGAATAGTTATTCAGGAAAAGTTAGAAGAATTAAAACCACTTCTAACTCTTGGGTAACTATAGCAACACCCAACCTCCAACCTCAGATGGGACTCCCCAATCCCCGCAGCTCCCCACAGGACCACCCCTGACCACCTCAGCACCCCCACTGACCTCTCCCGCCCCACAACTGAGCACCCGAACATCCGATCCCCACACCCCATTGACCCCCCAAAACCCTCCCCAAACACCTGATCCCCCCACTGACCACCTGACCCAACAACTGATCACCTGACCCCCCCAAGACCAACCCCGCCCAACCGACCCCTCAACCTGCATGAGCTCCTAACTCCCCCCGACTGACTCCCCCTACTGACCACACGACCCCACCGCCCCATTGACCAAATAAGCTCCCTGAACGACTGAACCTCCTGATTGACTCCCCACAACTGATCACCCTACAACCCCACCAACTGAGATCCCCTAACCATCTGATCACTCCCCTGACCACCGAAAACCCCCTCCACTGACCACTGAACCCCCACACCCTCACTAACCAACCAACTTCCCCCCACCATGTGCTAGAAAAAAGGGGGCATGGCTTCCTTACCTCCAACTGTGCAGTCCCCGACTGAAGGCCTCAGCACCATGCTGCATTGCACAGCTCACACCTGGCCTGAGGTGGAACGTCAAGTGAGAAAGGAGCGGCTAGATTTCCAGGCAAGAAACTAGAAGCAGAGTGGCAATCCAACTCTGATTGCTACTCCACTAAAGTTTACCCCCAATGTGCATTTATGCAGCACTTCTAACACAATAAAATGTCTCAAGGCGATTCAGAGGAGCATTACCAACCAAATTTTGTCACAGAGCTGCATAAAGAGATACTAGAGCAAGTAACCAGCGGTTTGATCAAAGATGTAGGTTTTAAGGAGTGTCTTAAAAAGAGAGAAAGGGAGATAGAGAGGCACAGAGGTTTAGCAAAGGCATCCTGGAACTTAGCAGCTGAAGGCATAGTGCGGTAACAGAAGTGGGGGATGCACAAGACAGCAGAATTGGAGGAGTATGCAATCTTGGAGGATTGGAGGTTACAGAGGTAGAAAGGGACAAGGAAAGAGATTTGAATATAGGATAAGATGTTTAAGTTTGAGGCTCTGGCAGACTCAGGGCCAGTGTAGGTCATGAACAATGATAGGTAAATGGGATTTAGTGAGTGGAAAGATACATGCAACAGAGATTTAAAAGGGATCTATAAATATAATTTCTTTCTTTAGATACATTCCCTCTGGTCCATCACTCGTGAAAGTCAACCCACGTTTAGGTAAAGCCACCTGTGTTTGACCACTATTTTTGACTGCTCCCACCAATTTTCACATGCAGGCATTGAGTGTCCAAACACCATGAAATAAGTACTGATGGAGAACGATTATATGAAAAGCAAATTCTATCAGAAGCTGTGAATATTATTAGGTATATAAATAATTGGTGGAGTACTTCAGTACATGATGCTGGGACCACCATTGTTTCCAATTTACAAAGCCTAGATTCAGAAACCCAATGAAGATGATATCAAACTAGGAAAATCATTGGAGTATGAAAAGGCAGCTTTGAAATTACAGATAAGTGGAAACAAATATGCAAATGGGCAGGACAATGGCAGGTGACAGGCTTATAGTGCCTCATGTAGTAAAGAAAAAACTGGATGCCACTTTTATTTGTATAAATGATGTTGAAATATCTGAGGACGAAACTGAAATAAACCTAGGAATCTTAGTCCACTCAATCCTAAACATGTCCAACAAATATAGAAGAGCAATCTAGAAAATGACTGAGATGTTGAGCTATATAACATCTGCATGTATTTCAATGCTACATAGCCAAAGCAGAGATAATTATCAAATAAATATACTCTCATAAGACGACCCTTGAGCGTTGTGTCAAATTCAACTTGCCAAGAAGCAAGAGAGACATTCAATTCCAGGAGACAGTCCAGAGAAAGAAGTATTAAGCTGATTCCTAGAAGATAAATTCAAGCTAACCTCAGGCAGGTTTGCATCAGACTCCCATTTTACACCCCACCTGATTTTTCCCATGGTTGGAGTCAACTGGGTGTAAAAAATGAGCATCTGATCCAAAGCTGTCCCATTCCTACCAAGTGATCTTAGTTATGAGGTAAGACAGGATAGACATGGAATTTTTAGACCAGAATGGAGGTGTTTCAGATGAACATATAGAGGTGTGTATAATTGTTACAGGGTATAGAAATCATTATAATTAACCTGGAATGTCTTCCCCCCGCCATGCCCAAAAAATTGTGCTTTTGTATGAGACTGATTGTTCACATTGATTTCCATTTTTATGTTCTGACGTATAATAATAAGATTGACAAGAAATTTGGGTGCATAATTCCACCCTATTATTTGAATTCAGAATGTGTTCACCATTATCAAAAAGTGAATCAGGAAGAAATTTCCAGCAACAGCACATGTACAATGAAACGTGCAAATCAGCAAGTTGCTCTCTGAGTTGCCTTGTTCCTCCAGAAGCAACATTATTTCAGTACCTCGCTGAGGAACTCAGCATTGAAAGACATGCAGAGGCATGAAGTTGGAGCAAGTTAACCTTAAGAGAATCCTGGACTAGGACTCCCAAGTCCTTTTGCACTCCAGATTTCTGAATTCTCTCCCCATTTAGAAAATAGTCTATGCCTCTATTCTTCCTACCAAAGTGCATGACCTCACACTTCCCCACGTTGTATTCCATCTGTCACTTCTTTGCCCATTCTCCCAACCTGCCTAAATCCTTCTGCAGCCTCCCCGCCTCCTCAATACTACCTGTCCCTCCACCTATCTTTGTATCATCTGCAAACTTAGCCAGAATTCCCTCAGTTCCTTCATCTAGATCATTAATGTATAAAGTGATAGGTATCTACTAAATATTCCAGAAAAGGTTAAGGATTGTGCATTCAAATGTTAGTGAATTTTTACCTATGTGGTAAGTCCTATTTAGTGGAAAACAATCTCTCTGGAACTTAAAGTTAACTTCTGCAAATGTGTAGTCTCATTCCTTCAACTTTCAATTAATGTTGGGAATTTTGAAACGGAAAAGGTTTATGAAAGTTTTTTTAACAATTACTTTCTGTCTCTGTTAGATCATAAGACCATAAGACATAGGAGCAGAAATTAGGCCATTCGGCCCATCGAGTCTGCTCCAACATTTAATCATGGCTGATAAATTTCTCAACCCCATTTTCCTGCCTTCTCCCCGTAACCTTTGATCCCCTTTCCAATAAAGAACCTATTTATCTCGGTCTTAAATATACTCAATGACCTGGCCTCCACAGCCTTCTGTGGCAATGAATTCCATAGATTCACCACTCTCTGGCTAAAGAAGTTTCTCATCATCTCTGTTCGAAAAGGTCTTCCCTTTAGTCTGAGGCTGTGCCCTTGGGTTCTAGTCTCTCCTACTAATGGAAACATCTTCC
This sequence comes from Cetorhinus maximus, assembly GCF_964194155.1. Lineage (NCBI taxonomy): Eukaryota > Metazoa > Chordata > Chondrichthyes > Lamniformes > Cetorhinidae > Cetorhinus > Cetorhinus maximus. Next base: position 158,323,576 of record NC_135880.1, on the reverse strand, counting down.
CCACATCCACTCTATTCAGGCCTTTCAGTATTCTGTAAGTTTCAATCAGATCCCCCCTCATCCTTCTAAACTCCATTGAGTATAGACCCAGAGTCCTCAAACGTTCCTCATATGTTAAGCCTTTCATTCCTGGGATCATTCTCATGAACCTCCTCTGGACCTTCTCCAGGGCCAGCACATCCTTCCTGAGATACGGGGCCCAAAATTGCTCACAATATTCTAAATATGGTCTGACCAGAGCCTTATAAAGCCTCAGCAGCACATCCCTGCTTTTATAATCTAGTCCTCTCGAAATAAGTGCCATTATTGCATTTGCCTTCCTAACTACCGACTCAACCTGCAAGTTAACCTTAAGAGAATCCTGGACTAGGACTCCCAAGTCCCTTTGCACTCCAGATTTCTGAATTCTCTCCCCATTTAGAAAATAGTCCATGCCTCTATTCTTCCTACCAAAGTGCATGACCTCACACTTCCCCATGTTGTATTCCATCTGCCACTTCTTTGCCCATTCTCCTAACCTGTCCAAGTCCTTCTGCAGCCTCCCCGCCTCCTCAATACTACCTGTCCCTCCACCTATCTTTGCAACATCTGCAAACTTTACCAGGATGCCCTCAGTTCCTTCATCTAGATCATTAATGTATAAAGTGAAAAGTTGTGGTCCCAACACTGACCCCTGCAGAACTCCACTAGTCACCGGCCGCCAACCTGAGAAGGACCCCCTTATCCCCACTCTCTGCCTCCTGCCAGACAGCCAACCTTCTATCCATGCTAGTACCTTGCCTCTAACACCATGGGCTCTTATCTTACTGAGCAGCCTCCTGTGCGGCACCTTGTCAAAGGCCTTCTGGAAGTCCAAGTAGATAACATCCATTGGCTCTCCTTTGTCTAACCTACTCGTTACCTCCTCAAAGAATTCTAACAGATTTGTCAGGCATGACCTCCCCTTGATGAAACCATGCTGACTTTGCCCTATTTTACCAAGCACTTCCAAGTATTCTGAAATCTCATCCTTAATAATGGACTCTAAAATCTTACCAATGTCCGAGGTCAGGCTAATCAGCCTGTAATTTCCCGTCTTTTGCCTCACTCCCTTCTTAAACAGGGGGGTTACATTAGCGATTTTCCAGTCCTCTGGGACCCTCCCTGACTCTAGTGATTCCTGAAAGATCACCCCTAACGCCTCCACTATCTCTTCAGCTATCTCCTTCAGAACTCTGGGGTGTAATCCATCTGGTCCAGGTGATTTATCCACCTTCAGACCTTTCGGTTTTCCTAGCACCTTTTCCTTGGTAATGGCCACCATATTCACCTCTGCCCCCCGACTCTCTTGAACTTTAGGGATGTTACTCATGTCTTCCACCGTGAAGACTGACGCAAAGTACCTATTCAGTTCCTTCGCCATTTCTTTGTTCCCCACTACTACTTCTCCAGCATCATTTTCCAGCGGCCCAATGTCAACTTTTGCATCTCTCTTACCCTTTATATATCTAAAAAAACCTCATGCAATCTTCTTTTATATTACTGGCTAGTTTACCCTCATATTTAATCTTCTCCCTCCTTATTTCTTTTTTAGTTGTCCTCTGTTGGTCTTTGTAGGCTTTCCAATCCCCTGGTTTCCCACTACTCTTCGCCGCATTGTATGCTTTCTCTTTAGCTTTTATGCTGTCCCTGACTTCCCTTGTCAGCCATGGTTGCCTCGTCCTCCCTTTAGTATGCTTCTTCTTTCTAGGGATGAATTTTTGCTGTGTCTCCCAAATTACTCCCAGAAACTCCTGCCATTGCTGTTCCACTGTCTTTCCTGCTAGGCTCATCTCCCAGTCAATTCTGGCCAGCTCCTCCCTCATGTCTCTGTAATTGCCTTTATTCAACTGTAATACCGTTACACCTGATTCCAGCTTTGTCCTCTCAAATTGCAGGGTAAATTCTATCATTTTATGGTCACTTCCTCCTAAGGGTTCCTTCACCTTAAGCTCCCTTATCAAATCTGCCTCATTACACATCACTAAATCTAGAACTGCCTGTTCCCTAGTGGGCTCCACCACAAGCTGCTCCAAAAAGCTATCTCGTAGACATTCCACAAATTCCTTTTCTTGGGATCCACTACGAACCTGATTTTCCCAGTCTACCTGCATATTGAAATCCCCCATGATCGCTGTGACCTTACCTTTCTTACACGCCTTTTCTATCTCCTGGTGTATCTTGTGCCCCACATCCTGACCACTGTTCGGAGGCCTGTACATAACTCCCATTATGGTTTTTTTACCTTTGCGGTTCCTCAACTCTACCCACACAGATTCTACATCCTCTGACCCTACGTCAGTTCTTGCTATCGATTTAATTTCATTACTTACTAACAAAGCAACCCCACCCCGTCTGCCAACCTGCCTATCTTTTTGATAGGGTGTATATCCTTGGATATTTAGCTTCTAGTCCTGATCCTCTTGCAGCCATTTGTCCGTGATGTCCACCACACCATACCTGCCAATTTAAATCTGTGCCACAAGCTCATTTACCTTATTTTGTATACTGCGTGCATTCAGATACAACACCTTCAGTCCTGTATTTCCCATCCCCCTTCTCATTGTCGCCCCTTTATCTGATGTGCTTGAAGTTAGATTCCTAGCCCTTTCCAAATGCTCTGTCCTATTTTCTGTTCTGGAGACTTTAATAGCCTCTCCTGGGCTCTCCTTTCTTTTCAGTTTTTTCATAATTTTCCATGAAGTTGAATCCACCCCCACACATGCTAACCGGCTGCTTTGTTTCCCATTAGTCATACTTCTTGGAGTTTTACCCTTCCCTTCCCCCCCACATTCTAGTTTAATGTCCTGTTGACTACCCTATTTACCCTTTTTGATAGAACATTGGTCCCAGATCGGTTCAGGTGGAGACCGTCCCAACGGTACAGATCCCTCCTGTTCCAAAACTGATGCCAGTGCCCCACAAAATGGAACCCCTCTTCCCCGCACCACTCCTTTAGCCATGTGTTTACTTCCCTTATTCTCGTGTCCCTATGCCAATTTGCACGTGGCTCAGGTCGTAATCCGGAGATTATAACCCTTGAGGACTTGTCCTTTAATTTAGTTCTAATCCCCAAACTCTTTCCTAGTCTTACCTATGTTATTTGTCCCGATGTGGACCACAACAACTGGATCCTCCCCCTCCCTCTCCAATATCCTTTCAAGCCGGTCAGAGACGTCCCTCACCCTGGCACCGGGCAGGCAACATACCATGCAGGACTCTCGATCCTGCTTTCAAAGGATGCTATCAATTCCCCTAATTATAGAATCCCCTACAACTACCATTTGTCTTTTTGCTCCCCCTCTTGAATGGCCTCCTGTGCCATGGTGCCGTGGTCAGCTGGCTCATCCTCCCTACAGGGAACAAGTATCTCTTACCTGTTGGACAAGGTCAAGAGCTGAGGCTCCTCTGTTCCTGAACATAGGATCCCTCTACCTGCCTCACTTGCAGTCACACCCTGCTGACCCTGACCACTGACCGAATTTGAGGTACTTAATCTACCGAGTGTGACTGCCTCCTGAAACAAAGCGTCCAGGTAACTCTCTCCCTCCCGGATGTGCCGCAGCGTCTGGAGCTCGGACTCCAGCTCATCAATTCTGAGCCAGAGCTGCTCCAGCAACCAACACTTGCTGCAGATGTGGTCACTGCGGCTCGCAATGGGATCTGCCAGCTCCCACATCATACAACTACAGCACATCACCTGCCCAGCCATCTCTACTTACCTTTGCAGTGTTTTTTTTCAAATTTGGTGTAGATTTCCTACCAACCAATCAGGTCACAGCTTTCCTGCGATGTCACTTTTTCAGTTTTGGCTTCAGTTACTTTGTGCCCCGAGGTCTCCGCTCCGGTGCTCCTCCCTCCGAGTCTGCTCCCAGGATTTTCTCACCAATCAGCTGCTTTTTCTTTAAAATCTACTTTCAGAATAGTATCCCTCGCAGGCCTGGTGCACTCCTCAAGGCACTGCCTCTTCCTCTTTTTTTTAGGTTTGAGGAGGAGGGAGGGATGGAAACAGTACAGCAATGTAATGTTTGGGGCTATTCCGTTCTTTGACAGTGGGTCCTCCTTGATTCCCTCCTGAGTCACGGTGCCTGTGGTGACTTCTCCCAGAATGCTTCAGTCACTTCTCACCAGCACCCTCTGTTGGATGCTCTTCCTCCTGTTGAGTGCAAGAGTCCTTCTCCTCGATTCCCTCCTGAGTCACGATGTCTGCGGTGACTTCTCCCAGAATGCTTCAGTCACTTCTCACCAGCACCCTCTGTTGGATGCCTGTTATGCCCTCTCTCTCTCTGTTTCTCTTAATCGCACCTTTCTACCCTCTCTTTATTTAACTTTCTGTACGTGACTTGACACTAAACTAACTATTGTAGCTTACACTTCCTGTGGCCCTGATTTCAATTTGTAATGCATTGGGAGCCATCTGATACCATGTGGGAGCACCAGAAATACAACTGTTCTGTCAGTCCCATTGTAGATCATTACAATTTTACTTCTGTATTTCCCATCCAATCAGCAGGCATGAGTTTGATGTGGACCTATATATGTAATTTCAACTCCAGTGTTTGAAGAGACACTGCAAACATGTAAATTGATGATATTTATATTTGAGAAGGAAAGGGAAGCAATTGGCAAAATGAATTCCAGATGGACAAAGGTTGTGCCTCGTTTCAGTGTCATTATCTGGATGTACTGCTGGTGACTATGAGGAGTGGAAGAACAATACTGTTCCCTCACAATAGAAAGATGAAACTTGCATCATTTCTGGACCCCATGAAGTCTCATGGCATTAGGTCAAACATGGGTAAGGAAATCTCCTGCTGATCACCACATACCACCCTCCCTCAGCTGATGAATCAGTGCTCCTTTATGTTGACCACCACTTGGAGGAATCACTGAGGGTGGAAAGGGCACAGAGTGTACTCTGGGTTGGGGACTTCAATGTCCATCACCAAGGGTGACTTGGTAGTGCCACTGCTGACCAAGCTAGCCGAAATTTAAAGGTGCAGCTGTGAGACTGGGTCTGCGGCCAGTGGTGAGAGAACCATCAAGATAGAAAAACATACTTGACCTCGTCCTCACCAACCTGCCTGCCGCAGATGTATCTGTCCATGACAGTATTGGCAGGAGTGACTACCGCACAATCCTTGTGAAGACGAAGAGCCGCCTTCACATTGAGGATACTCTCCACTGTATTGTGTGGCACTACCACTGTGCTAAATGGGATAGATTTTGAACAGATCTAGGAACTCAAGACTGAGCATCCATGAGGCCGTGTGGGCCATCAGCAGCAGCAGAATTGTACTCGAACACAATCTGTAACCTCATGGCCCGGCATATCCCCCACTCTATCATTACCATCAAGCCAGGGAATCAACCCTGATTCAATGAAGAGTACAGGAAGGCATGCCAGGAGAAGAAACAGGCATACCTAAAAATGAAGTGTCAACCTGGTGAACCTATGACTCAGGACTACTTGCGTGCCAAACAGCATAAGCAGCAAATGATAGACAGAGCTAAGCGATCCCACAGCCAATGGATCAGATCTGAGCTCTACAATCCTGTGAGCATCCAGTTGTGATTGGTGGTGGACAATTAAATAACTCACTGGAGGAGAAGGCTCCACAAATATCTCCATCCTCAACGATGGGGGAGCCCAGAACATCAGTATAAAAGACAAGGCTGAAGCATTTGCTACCATCTTCAGCCAGAAGTGCCAAGTGGGTGATCTATCTCAGCCTACTCCGGAGGTTCCCAGCATCGCAGCCAGTCTTTAGCAAATTCGATTCACCCCATGTGATATCAAGAAATGGCTGAAAGCACTGGATAGTACAAAGGCTGTGGGCCCTGACAATATTCCGACAATAGTACTGAAGACTTGTGCTCCAGAACTTGCCGAACCCTAGCCAAGCTGTTCCAGTGCAACCACAACACTTACATCTACCTGCTTATGTGGAAAACAGCCCAGGTATGTCCTGTACACAAAAAGCAGGGCAAATTCAACGAGGCCAATTATCAGTCTACTCTCAATCATCAGTAAAGTAATGGAAGGGGTCATCAACAGTACTATCAAGCGGCAGTTGCTTAGCAATAACCTGCTCACTGATGCCCAATTTGGGTTCCACCAAGACCACTCAGCTCCCGACCTCATTACAGCCTTTGTTCAAACATGAACAAAAGAGCTGAACTCCCGAGGTGAGGTGAGGGTGACTGCCCTTGACATCATGGCCGCATTTGACCAAGTGTGGCATCAAGGAGCCCTAGCAAAACTGGAGTCAATGGGAATCAGGGGGAAAACTCTCTGCTGGTTAGAGTCATACCTAGCACAAAGGAAGATGGCTGTGGAGGTCAGTCATCTCAGCTCCAGGACATCACTCGAGGAGTTCCTCAGGGTAGTGTCCTCAGCCCAACCATCTTCAGCTGCTTCACCGATGGCCTTCCTTCCATAATAAGGTCAGATGCGGATGATCGCTGATGATTGCACAATGTTCAACACCATTCACGACTCCTCAGATACTGAAGCAGCCCATGTCCAAACACAGCGTGACCTTGACAATATCTAGGCTTGGGCTGATAAGTGGCAAGTAACATTTGTTCCACACAAGTGCCAGGCAATGACCATCTCCAACAAGAGAGAATATAACCATCACCCCTTGACGTTTAATGGCATTATCATCACTGCAGGGGAACAATGGTGTTGGGGGGGGGGGTAGTGAGGTTGGGGGGTGGGAATCTTGAGAATGAGAGATGGAAAACTGAAAGAGAACCCCAGCAGGTAGCATTGAAAGTACTTGGGACATTGAGATGAGTGTGATATAGGAAGGATCAACATGCATGGGAGAGTGCTTGCACAAGGCTCCGAAAGGCCTTGCCACACACACACATACACACGCACACTTCTCCCTCCAGAATCACTTGTGGGATGGCTGTGTACAGCTGAACTGCTAGTGGGGGCGATGCAGAGGGAGGACTCACAAAGCCTGTAAGTGAAGCTGAACGACAGCATTACACATTATTCAGTGAAAGTGAATATATTTTCAGACTATAAAATGACAATATGTGTTCACCCGTGCAACTACTTTTGATCAGAAATTCTTAACTTTTCTAGGCCTACCACTGCTAGGTGCTGCCCTGACATCCGGAGGAGGGGTGGAGACAGTCTGTGCAATGGTTGGCCCTGTTGCCTCTGATGACTTCGCGGGCATGGGTCCTCTGGAGAGCAGAGGCCTTGGGGGCCCTGGCTTGCTTTGGCTGTTCTCCTATGGGCCAGCTGCTCTCTCTGTGGTGACAGAGGATGAGGTTAAGGGGATCACAGGCAAAGGGGACTCAGAGGGAGAGGACAGCTTCTGAGTTTCCTGAGTGGATGACCCAGGAGTGTCCAGCTGCTGCCCCTCCTTCCTTTGGGCGCCTGAGGGCGCTGGCCTGACTCCCAAAGGGGAAGGAGCACCTGGAGGGATGTCAAGGTGCCCCTTTTCCCTTTTGTGTTGCCACTGCAGGAACTCACCCTTGGTTACAGCGATGGAGTTCATATCTGCACGCATCTCCACGTTCTGCTGGACCAGGGTCTCCATGGTGTCTGATACCCTTCCCATGGAGATCTCTATATGTGCACATGTGGGTACTGCGTCATCAGAGAGTAGGCGGACGCACTCCTCCAAATCGTGTACCACTCTGTTGAGGGCTTCCAACAGCTCTGCGTGATGTTCCCCCGCCTTCTGCTGACTCTCCACAATGAGTTGGAAGGCCAATTCCAGGGGTTTGTCATCTGACTCGGAGCTCGCTGATGCCTCTTCCCCAGCAGCCCTCTGAGTGCCTGGGAGCTCGGCTGAACCTGCCTCCTCCTGCAGCGGACATGTGCCCGTGCAGTGACCACCAGTCTGTGAACTTGAGCCTGCTCTAGATTGAGATCCCATGGAGGTGTGTGTCTCTGCACTGTTGCAAGGTGTGGGTAAGCGCTATGACGGGTCTTCCAGGCTGCTTATTTCCCGCTCTTCCATGGAGAAGGTATCCTCTTGGCTGGAGGTGAGGACGTGGATGGAGCTGAGCAACTGGCTGGCTAAGGGTGTCGGTCACTTGGCAGAGCTCCCTGTGAACCAAAGTAGAGATAATTAGTGCATGACAGCAGAGTCAAAAGCAGGAGAGAGAGAGAGCACTCACAGTCGCATTGAGAGAGGGATGATGTGGTACAGGATCCTCACGAGGGTGTTCACCACCGACCTCACCTTCACCGGAGGCATGGCCCATGTCTTCACCATTCAGCACGATGGCATGCTCCACCGAGTAAGTGAGGGGCCTAATGTGGTCCTCTCCACCCCCAGTCTGGGACCTCTCCCTGCTGCTGTGACTCAATTTCTCCTTCATGAAAACAGATTGGGAGTGTATGAGCAGGACGCATGGCACTGCATGGAATGTTTGTGTGTTGGGCGGAGACATGGACAGGATGAGTACCATGAGCTCCACGAGGATATGAGATTGATGGAGTTCTGAGGGCGTGTGTGAGTGTTAGTGGTGATGTCTCTTGAGATGTGAGATCCCTGTGGATGTATGATGGGTTTGTGGGTGTGTGAGTTGAGAATGCTCAGAAGAGTGACTTACCTTGGCAGGACGGCTGAGATCATTCATCCTCTTTCTGCACTGGGTGGCTGTCCTCCCACACAGGATTGGTGACTTTTTTTGCTGGCCTTCATCCAGAGCTGGGATAGAGGACATCACGGCAGACTTCCACAGCATCCAAAAGGCATCCCGGGGACATGTCACTGAGCCAGGGGGCTGCAGTCTTTTTGCCTTTTGGAGCCAAGTTTTCTGAGCAGTAGTCCTGGGCTGGAAGCACTGAGAGTTGTGCGCACAACTGCACTTTAAATTTGGCGCCTGGCATGAGGAAGCAACGAACTGACGCCGTGGCGGGCGAATCGGAGGCCGCCCACCAGCAAAGTGGCGTATTTCCTGGGAATACACGATTAATGAAGCGGAATTGGGATGATATGGCACGAAAACCCGCCATTGCAGCCAGCAGGAAAAACGTGTTTTTTTCCCGCCCACGACCTCACTTAATTCAAATCTGGAATGATTCCACCCAAGGTGTCATGTTCCTGGATTTACTGGAGAGAGAACTTTAATGGGTTTTTATTTAATTGTACAACCAGGTAATTGGGGGCTCCCAGTCTCCCCATCTCAAATGGCAGCAATGCCAAAACTCCATTGAACTCCAATGCCCCCTTTGCACCTGCCAATTGCAAGATGTTTGGCGGCTTCCCTCCAGTTTGTTCCCTTTCCCTGGTATTCTGTGCCTTCTTCTCATGCAAGGTGACTAGAAGAGCATTTGTTCATCCATTGGATGGAGTAAAAATGGTGAGGATGACCATGAGGTCATGGTTTACTGGGCAACAGTGAACCCTGCACTCCTATCTGCTTCAGAGACTTGGACTTCCTACAGAAAGCACCTCAAAGCTCTGGAGAAGTACCACCAGCGATGCCTTTACAAGGTCCTCCAAATCCGGTGGCAGGAAAGGCAGTCCAAAGCAGTGTCCTCTCCCAAGCCAATTTTCCCAGCATTGAGGGCTAAACCAAAACTAGTTCCACTGGGTGGGACATGACATTGCTATGTCTGACACCAGACCTCTGAAGCAACTGCTCTACTCATAACTTGCTCGTGGCAGGAGACTCACAGGAGTACAGTGGAAACATTTTAGGGATTTAAAAAAAAAGATTATTTCATGGAATGTAAACCAAGACCAGCATTTGTTTCCCATCCTTTATTGCCCTTGAACTGAGTGGCTTGCTAGGCCATTTCAGAGGGCAGCTATGAGTCAACTACATTGTCCTCAAACCACCCCTGAAGTGTTCAAACATACTTGCCGACTCATGGGAAACCCTGGTTTGTGACCAAAATGGAGAATGCTCATTCAGGAAGGCAACAAGCACATTGAGAGATTTCATCAAGAACGTGCAGAGGTGAAGTCAAGACATCGGAGGGAGTGCACAAAGCTCAGGAAAGCAGGTCAGGAAAGGTGAGTCTTCTTCTGAGGCAGTCCCTCGGATTGGAGGTTGACTTGCTTTCACTCCGGTTCAATGGCCAGGGTTTTACAGCCCCACAGCAGCGTGTCTCCCCCCCCCGGCGGATACGGTGAGGCATTTAAATCTCCTTTCAGTTTGGCGGGACCGTAATATCCCACCAGGCGGGAAGGGCCGTAAAATCCAGGCCAATGGGTTCTTAAATAGCCCATAAGTCCAATGCATGATCTGCAGGCTCTGCCATATACAGGTTAGGTGGTGCTTGAAGGTTGGATAGATGGGCTGTTTAGAAGTTTGTGCGCTCCCTCCAATAGTAAGAGCAACTCAGCAGTCAAGTTAGGGAACTGAGCATCCTGCATCTACCTCTCTGAATGCATGTATGTTGCACCATGTAGGAGTGACAGAAAAAGGAAGAGTAAAGTTTTGTAGTTGCACAATGGTGCCTGAATATAAGGACATACGAAATAGGTGCAGGACTATACTTTATGGTCCTTGGAGCCTACTCCGTCATTCAATAAGATCTTCTGTCTCAACTCCACTGTCCTGGCTGCTCCCCATATCCCTTTGTTCTCTGAGAGACCAACAACCTGCCTGCCTCAGCCTTAAATATATTCAATTATGGAGCATCCACAACCCTCTGTGGTAGGGAATTCCAAAGATTCACAACCCTTTGAGAGAAAAATTTCTCCTCGCTACAGTCCTAAATGATCAACACCTTTATTCTGAGACTGTGCCCCTGTGTTCTAGATTCCCCAGCCAGGGGAAATAATCTCTCAGTGTCTACCCTGTCAAGCCCCTTCAGAATCTGAATGTTTTACTGATTTCACTTCTCATTCTTCTAAACCCCAGAGATATATGTCCAATTTACTCAGCCTCTGATCATCAGACAATACTCTCACCCCAGGAGCCAACCTAGTGAACCTTTGCTGGACCAGTTCCAATGTAAGTAAATACTTGCTTAAATATGGAGACCAAAACTGCACACAGCACTCCAGATGTGATCTTACCAAGCTAGCTGGCAAAACTTGTAACAAAGCCAAACTTTCCATTTGCCTTCCTGATTGTTTGCTGTACCTGCATGCTAATTTTCTTTGTCCCTTGTATGAGTAAACCCACGTGTCTCCAATGATTAACGTTTTGTAGTTTCATGCCTTTTAAAAATAGTCTCAGAAAATATTGTTTTGATAAGTTTTTGTTCTTTATTTAGCTCCTGGTTTTGTTCATTCCTGGGCCATGGGTCTGAAGTAGCTTTTTAACATGTTTGATTATGCATGTAAAGATATGAATTAATGGGAACCAATGGGGGATGTTCAAGGGGTGGTTGGTTGGTTACAGGATGGCTAGTGGCATTGTCGGGGAGAAGGAAGAGTGGTTGTTGCATTTTCTGCTGACCTGGGTGCATTGATACAACCTAAGTGAGACTTGCATTAATAAGAGCAATGCTGACGTCAAGTTCAGCAATGGGAGTACCTGGGCTGCACTGCCTTCAACACCTTCATCATCCCTCTCCTTTACCTTCCTCCTCATCCCACTGAGTCATCCGTGGAGGATCTGAGCTCTTTGTCTTGTTCCTCCTGCAGGTCTAAGCCTCACTGTTATACAAAGTTGGGCAGAGTGTAACAAACCATGACCATTCCAGAGACCCGGCCTGCTGCATACTGTAGGTCACCTCCAGATCATTCCAGGCATCTTCAGCATGCCGATAGCCTGCTCATTCACACATTTGGTGGTGATATGACATTTGTTGTTGTGCTATGGCGTTCAGTAGTCAGGCTTCTGACAGGTGTCATGTGCTAAGTTTGCAGTGGGTATCCCTTGTTGCCTAGCAGCCACGCATTTTACGTCTGTTTCAAGGTTTGACTACCGGAGGACGAAAGCATCATGGCAGTTAGTCGGGAATTTTGTATACACATGCATAAAGGTCTTTTTGTTGTTGAACTTCCAGATCCAGGAGCAGAAATCCACCAAAATGAATTCCCCTGGCTGTGCTGGGGGTGCAGCACTACCATGTATCTAGTTGATGCAACTGGCATCTGTAGGAAGCCAACCAGAGTCACAAAGCTGAGTTCCAGGTCGTTCCAACTGGCTTCAATAGTGACAAAGTTGGCAGCCCTGGCAAACAACCCGCCAGTCACTTGTCTTTTGCATTTGTGGGCAGTCAAGAGGGAGATCCTAGATATATCTGTGCCAGAGCCCCGGAAGAATCCGAATGCCAAAAGATTGAAGGTGGTGGTGGTTTGACAGTCACTCGTAACATGTGGTCACCATGTTCAGCAGACGCTGGTCTTCCTTCTGCAGGCTACAGATGTCTCCTATCACATAACAAGATATCCTGACTCGCCTGAGGCACTGGTTTTCAGACTTTGTTCAGAAACTTCACCTCTGCCTTTAAACCTTGTTTCATCAATATTATTCTTTTGAATTATACCTCTGTGTTGGACCTTTCTCTGCTGATCTCCTCTCTGCTGTGGAGCTACATATCTGTGAGCAGCAGTTTGCTGTGGAGCTGCTGCTGCTGCTGTTGTTAGACATCTCGGTCCTCATTTGGGATCCATTTTAAGGCACCATATGTGGTAAAAGTAGAGTAAACCTTCAACTGTAGAAAATAACCTCTAAATTGTACAATGTAACTATTCAGCAAACCCTTTCCAACTAACAGGTATAAAGCAGCTCTGAGTACTGAGTATTTTTTTGGCAGCTTTGCCTGAAATTGCTTTAGCCCCCCCAACCTTAGCTGCCACTATGCACTCAACTTTTCACTGTTGAGAGGCAACTCGAGAAATCCGTGGATCCTACATTAAAGTGTATCAATTTTGCTCTAATTAAATGATTAGCAGATGTAAATTGACAACCTACCTCTCCACAGGGAGTTGTGGAGCTACAGATCATGTTTCAGTCAAGTGTGGACATTGGTGGGTTGGCTCCAGCTTCCTGACATGGTGTCAAATTTATCAGTTTTAAACCCCTCACCCACACCCAAAACCATTCACTCTTCCAGACTAAGATTTAGTCCTGCATGCCTCAGTAGGAATTCTTCAATATAATTGGTTAAGTAATACACAGTTGCTTTTTCTGTTCACACAGATGTTACGATCAGGGGGTATTTAGTAGGATACATCTCCCCTTTTCTAACTTTTGAATGGCTGCAGATAGATGTGTTTTAAAGAAGAATTGTTTGAATTCTTGAGTGTGAGAGGAGGACCCTGGGACAAGCAGTCAGCAGCACCTAGAGGAGAGAGCGAGAGGAAGACCCTGGGACAGGGACAGGCAGTCAGCAGCACCTAGTGGAGAGTCCAAGAGGAGGACCCTGGAACAGGCAGTCAGCAGCCAGGGCGGCACCGACAGAAGAGGCGGCAAAGCTCCAGGGCGTTGGAGGATGAGACACCCGAGCTCCAGAACATTGGAGACAACAAGGAGACCAGCGCACCCCAACTTTGCCTGCAACCTGAGGAGGCCAGTGCACCACAGCCCCTGGAATCTGGGAGCAGTGAGGTAATCATCACACCCCAGCTCCAGGAAGCCGGGAACAGCAACACCCCAGAGGGGGTGAGTTTTGGAGAAGCTTCTCCAGCAAAGGTCATCTCAAAACCCGCTCTCTACGCGAACGTCCAGATGCCACCTGAGCAGAACACTGCCAAGGAGATCTACCTCAGCCCATCCAAAGTGAAGGAATTTGAGCTCACTACGGGTATGAAGGAGCAGACTAAAGGTCTGGGACTCTCAGAGACAGTGGGTTTGGTAGGAGAATAAATGCTTTAAAATGGGTTTAAAGATTGTATCCATAAATGTGCGTAGCATTAAATCTACTATGCGATGTGTTGCGACCTTGGACTACCTTGCCAAGGTCAAAGCTGACCTGTTGTTTCTGCAGGAGTGTGCGATACCGCACCTCAGCTCCTACAGGCAATGGTCACGATGGTGGTCCCATGGGCCATCGATCTGGTCGGGCGGAAATGACTCTCGTTCCTCCGGCCTGGGTATTCTGCTGCGGGGAGGCAACTTCACCGTCTCCGAGGTTAAGGAGGTGGTGGGTGGGCGACTCCTCGTAGCAGACGTAATGTACAAGAACGCTCCACTCCGGTTAATTAACGTGTATGGCCCGGCACAAGGGGCTGAGCGGCTGGAGGTTTTTCAGCAGCTCCCACTGCTGCTGGCGACCTCCAGGCCGGTCATTCTGGGCGGTGACTTCAACTGCATCATCGATGCGGCTGGACGATCCAGCAGGGCCGGCAGCAGATTGGACGCTACGTCCAGATCCCTGATGGAAACAGTTAAGGATGCCAAGCTGCACGACGTCTTCAGCAACCCTGCAGACGGAGCGCAGCGTAGATACACCTGGTCGCGGCCAGACGGGTCCATTCGTTCCAGGATAGACTTCCTGTTTGTGTCCCGTGCATTCACAGTCAGATCCACTGACGTCAAGCCGGTGTTCTTCTCTGACCACTGCCTCCTACTGGCGGACTGCCACTTGGAGAAGGACCTGAGGGTGGGCAGGGGGGCATGGAAGCTAAATGTGCAACTGCTGACCCCAGAGAACATTGAGGAGCTCAAGAGGGATTACAAAGGTTGGAGAACCGTGAAACCCCTCTTTGAGTCCCTGACACACTGGTGGGAAGCGATCAAGGGAAACATCAAGAGGTTTTTCATCCTCAAAGGCACCCAGAAAGCTAGAAAGGAACAGAGGGAAATGTCCCGACTCCAGAAAAACATGCAGAATCTGCTCCGGCTGCAGTCGATGGGGGTCGATGTCAAGGAGGAGCTCCAAGAGGTGAAGAGCCAGCAAGCCTCGCACTTTGCCTCGGAGGCCTCCAAGATCATCTTCCGTTCCAGAGTCCGCTCCGTGGAGCAGGATGAGACGTGCTCACGTTTCTTCTTCCAAAAGGTACACAGAGAGAGCTCTGTGATCAGCAGCCTGAAGGAAGAAGACGGCTCAGTAAAGTCATCACGGTCCGACATTTTGAGGATCAGCAAATCCTTTTATGCCGGATTGTATGACGTGAAGCCCACGAACAGCACGGCCTCCCAGTCCTTCCTGTCCTCTATCACGGAGGTCTTAGACGACAGTACGCGGGAGAGCCTGGACAAACCGCTAACTCCTGATGAACTGACTAAGGCCCTTGAGTCCTTCGAGAAGAGTAAAACTCCCGGAAGCGACGGCTTGCCGGCGGAGTTGTATTGGGCTCTGTGGGACTTGATCGGCCCAGACCTGCTAGGAGAGTACGAGAGTATGCTCCTGGCCGGTAGTATGTCAGAATCCATGAGGAAAGGCATCATCACCCTCATCTACAAGCACAAGGGGGAAAGGGAGGAAATTAGAAATTGGCGACCCATTTCACTGTTGAATGTGGACTATAAGATTCTGTCCAAGGTCAACGCCAATCGGGTCAAATCCGCTCTGGAATTGGTGATTCACCCTGACCAGACCTGCTCTGTGCCAGGCAGGAAGATCTCTGACAGCCTCGCGCTGCTCAGGGATACGATTGCCTATGTACAGGACAGGGGTGTGGATACCTGCCTCATCAGCTTGGATCAGGAGAAGGCCTTTGACAGAATATCGCACACCTACATGGTGGATGTGCTCTCCAAAATGGGGTTTGGGGAGGGAATTCGAAATTGGATCCAACTGCTCTACACTAACATCAGTAGCGCAGTCTCAATCAATGGGTGGGAAACAGATAGCTTTCCGATTAAATCTGGAGTCAGGCAGGGCTGTCCTCTCTCGCCTGTTCTTTTCGTGTGTTGCATAGAACCCTTTGCCGAGTCCATCAGGAAGGATCCGGGCATAAGAGGAGTGACGATCCCAGGCAGTGGAGGCACTCAGGTAAAAGCCTCCCTGTACATGGATGACGTCGCCGTCTTCTGCTCGGATCCACTGTCTGTGCGCAGACTGATCCACATCTGCGACCAGTTCGAACTGGCCTCGGGAGCCAAGGTAAATCGTGGGAAGAGCGAAGCCAAGTTCTTTGGGAACTGGGCTGACCGATCCTTTGTCCCCTTCACTGTCAGGGCTGACGGCCTGAAGGTGCTGGGGATATGGTTCGGAAGGACCAGGGCATGCGTTAGAAACTGGAAGGAGCGAGTGGCTATGGTGAAAAGGAAACTGGGCATGTGGGAGCAACGCTCCCTCTCCATTGCGGGTAAGAACCTGGTCATCAGGAGTGAGGCACTCTTGCTGTTGCTGTACGTGGCGCAGGTCTGGCCCATTCCAGACTCCTGCGCGATGGCGATCACTCGAGCCATCTTCCGCTTTATCTGGAGGTCGAAAATGGATCGTGTCCGCAGGGACGCGATGTACAAGCCTCTAGATAAAGGGGGAAAAAACGTGCCCAACATCGCCCTCATACTGATGGCCACCTTTGTGTGTGGCTGCATCAAGCGGTGCGTAGACCCTCGGTACGCAAACACCAAGTGTCACTACGTGCTGAGGTTCTACCTGTCCCCGGTGTTGCGAAGGATGGGTCTGGCCACGCTACCGCGGAACGCTCCAAGTAGTTGGACCGTGCCGTACCACCTGTCCCTCGTGGAAAAATTTATGCAGAAAAACACCTTTGACCACAAGTCCATCAGGCAGTGGTCAGCACGTAACGTCCTAGAGGCCCTGAGGGAAAAGGAGAGGGTGGACCCTGTGGGATGGTTCCCCGAGCAGACTGTCAAAGTCATTTGGCAGAATGCCTCATCGCCAGAACTTTCCAACAAGCACCAAGACGTGGCTTGGCTGGTGGTGAGAAAGGCCCTCCCCGTCAGATCCTTCCTACACGCCAGGAGTCTCACCCCCTCTGCACGTTGCCCTCGAGGTGGCTGTGGTGGGGAAGAGACCGTTGTTCACCTCCTTGTGGATTGTGCCTTTGCAAAGAAAGTCTGGAGAGAGATGCAGTGGTTGCTGTCGAGGTTCATCCCGAGCAGTTCTGTGACACAGGACTCTGTGCTCTACGGGCTGTTCCCAGGGACACACACCGAGACAAACATCAACTGCAGCTGGAGGATCATCAACTCGGTGAAAGAGGCGCTTTGGTCTGCCCGAAACTTGTTGGTCTTCCAGCACAAAGAGTTGTCCCCGACCGATTGTTGCGGACTGGCACAATCCAAAGTCCAGGACTACGTGCTGAGGGACGCACTAAAGCTTGGGGCAGCTGCCGCAAAGGCGCAATGGGGAAGGGTCGCTGTCTAAGACCTTTCTGCCACAGCGCACCGAGAGACTGGGAACTGTTTAGAGCCCCTCGGGCTGTACAGCTCAAAATGAAAGGCTGTAAATGATTGTAATATTGTTTGTACTGATGCACCTGGTGATACATTTTGTAAAAGTTTAACCTGGATTGTACCCTTGTAATGGTGTTTTGAAATGGTTTGGAATGTGATTGAAGATATTTTATGAATAAAGTATATTTTTGCAAAAAAAAAGTCAGCAGCCAGCTGCTGCAAAGGCGCAATGGGGAAGGGTCGCTGTCTAAGACCTTTCTGCCACAGTGCACCGAGGGACTGGGAACTGTTTAAATCCCCTCGGGCTGTACAGCTCAAAATGAAAGGCTGTAAATGATTGTAATATTGTTTGTACTGATGCACCTGGTGATACATTTTGTAAAAGTTGAACCTGATTGTACCCTTGTAATGGTGTTTTTGAAATGGTTTGGAATGTGGTTGAAGATATTTTATGAATAAAGTATATTTTTGCAACAAAAAAAAGTCAGCAGCGCCTAGAGGAGAGTGGGAGAGGAGGACCCTGGGACAGGCAGTCAACAGCACCTAGTGGATCTAGCCTATTTGGAGGATCTAGCATTTGGTCTATACTCAGGTTGGAGTAAGGGTAAAATAAAAGCAAGGAGCGGTATTCTATTCTGTTAAGATACGTCTGGGAGCTCAGCCCTGTGATTTGCACATCCTGTGCTATGTGGGAAATCCTAGATGCTTCTTGCCGTCTGGGTGAACATGTGTGCAGAAGGTGCCCCCAACTGGAACAACTCAAGCTCTGGGTTTTGGAGCTTGAGTGGCAGCTGGGGGCACTATGGTGCATTCACGAGGCTAAGAAGTTCATGATAGCACATTTTACGATGTGGTCACCCCGCAGCTTAAGGAAGTGCAAGCAGAGAGGGAATGAGTGACCGCCAGACAGAAGATGGAGGCCAGGCAGGTAGTGAGGGAATCCCTTGTGTGCATCTCACTTGCAAACCATTTTTCAGGCCAACCAGAGACAAGGCAATGGCAGTGTGGGTGGTCCAGCTGCTCAGGGGGGTAGGAAGAAGTGTGGAAGGGCAATAGTGGTAGGGGATTCGTTAGTGAGGGGAGTAGATAGGCGCTTCTGCGGGCATAGATGTGACTCCAGGATGGTATGTTGCCTCCTGGATGCCAGGGTGAAGGATGTCACGGAATGGCTTCAGGGTATTCTGAAGGGGGAGGGTGAACAGCCAGAGGTCATGGACCATGTTGGGAGTAATGACATAGGAAGAAAGAGAAATGAGGTCCTGCAAGCAGACTTTAGGGAGTTAGGTAGGAAATTGAAAAGCAGGACTTCAAAAGTAGTAATCTCCAGATTAGTCCCAGTGCCACGCAATAGTGAGTATAGGAACAGAAGGATAGAGCAGATGAATGCATGGCTGGAGAGATGGTGCAGGAGGGAAGGCTTTAGATTCCTGGGGCATTGGGACCGTTTCTGCTGGAGGTGGGATGTGTATAAGATGGGTTAGATCTGAACAGGAATGGGACCAACATCCTCGTGGAGAGGTTTGTTAATGCTGTTGGGGCAGATGTAAAATAAATTGGCGGGGGGATGGGAGCCTGAAAAGTAGTTCAGAGGGGAGAAAAGCTGAGATGGAATTAGAAGTAAAATGCTAGTAAGTGAATCTGGAAGGCAGGGGAAACATAGGATAGACAAGAAAGAAGTGAGGCAAGGCTAAATGGAACATATTTTAATGCAAGGAGCCTGAAGAATAAGACAGAGGAGCTAAGGGCACAGATAGGCATGTAGCAGTATGATATCTGAGCTATAACCAAGACTTGGCTTAAAGAAGTGCAGGATTGGCAGCTCAATATTCCTGGTTATAGGGTATTCAGACGAGATAGAGAGGGGGATAGAAGAGGAGGAGGCTGAGTCGCAATATTGATCAAGGAATCAATTATACCAGTGAGGAGGGATGATATCTTGGAAGAATCATCAAATGAAGCCATATGGGTAGAAGTAAAAAGCACAAAAGGGTCAAACACGCTGTTGGGTGTTTACTATAGGCCCCCAAACAGGGAGAGATAGAGGATTAAATATGTGATCAAATCTCAGAAGTGTAAGAATGGTAAGGCAGTAATAGTTGGGGATTTTAACTACCCAAATATTAACTGGAATACTTTTAGTGTGCAAGGTAGGGAGGGAACAAAATTCTTAAGTTGCATCCAGGAGAACTTTTTTAGCCAGTACATAGAAAGCCCAACAAGGGAGGGGGCAGTACTGGACCTAATATTCGGAAATGAGCCCACGCAGGTGGAAGGCGTATCAGTAGGAGAGCATTTTGTAGATAGTGACCATAACTCAATTAGATTTAGGATAGTTATGGAAAAGGATAAGGTTGGGCCAGGAATAAAAGTTCTAAACTGGGGAAAGGGTAATTTTACTAAGATGAGATACGATTTGGCCCAAGTGGACTGGGAGCAGCTACTTGCAGATAAAACTGTGTCACAGCAGTGGGAGGCATTCAAGGAGGAATTAGCGAGAGTACATGGCAAAGCCAAAGGGGGGGACCAAATCTGGAGAGTCCTGGATGTCAAGGGACATCCAGGTTAGGATTAAGAAAAAAAAAGAAGCTTATGGCAGATACCCTAGAGGAGTATAAAAAGTGCAGGGGGGTACTTAAAAAGGAAATTAGGAAAGCTAAGAGAGTGCATGAGAAAGCATCCATGGGTAGAATAAAGGAAAACCTAAAGGGTTTTATTGAAATATATAAAGAGCAAGAGAATAACTTGGGCGGGAAAGAGTAGGGCCAATTTGGGACCATAGAAGTAATCTGTGTGTGGACTTGGAAGAGGCGGGTATGATGAATACTTTGCATCTGACTTCACAATGGAAAAGGATGATGCAGGTATAGAAATCAGGGTGGAAGACTGTGAAATATTGGAGGAAATTAACATAGAGAGGAGGTACTAGCAGGTTTGGTGGCCTTAAGAGTGGATAAATCCGCTGGTCTGGATGAGATGTATCCCAGGCTGTTGAGGAGGCAAGGGAAGAGATATTGGGGCCCTGGCAGTAATTTTCAAATCCTCTCTGGCCACAGGTGAGGTGCCAGAGGATTTGAGGACTGCTAACATTGTCCCATTATTAAAAAAGGGAGGAGGGGATAGACCAGGAAATTACAGACCAGTTAGTCTAACCTGGGTGGTGGGGAAGTTACTGGAAAGAATTCTGAGAGACAGAATATATCTGCATTGGAGAGACTTGGATTAATCAGGGATAGTCAGCATGGATTTGTTAAGGGAAGGTCATGTTGGAAAAATTTGATTGAATCTTTTGAGGAGGTAACCAGGAGTGTTGATGAGGGTAATGCATTTGATGTGGTCTACATGGACTTTAGCAAGGCTTTTGATAAGGTCCCTCACGCCAGACTGATCAAGAAAGTAAGAGCCCATGGGATCCAAGGCAAAGTGGCACATTGGATCCAAAATTGGCTGAGAGGCAGGAAACAGAGGGTGATGGTAGAGGGATATGTCTGTGACTGGATGTCTGTTTCCGGTGGGATTCCGCAGGGCTTGGTACTGGAGCCCTTGCTGTTTGTAGTGTACATAAATGATTTGGACTTAAATATAGGTGGTATGACCAAGAAGTTCGCGGATGACACAAAAATTGGAAGGGTGGTAAATAGTGTGGAGAATAGCCATAAACTGCAGGAGGATATCAATGGTCAGGTGGGCAGCGCAGTGACAAATGGAATTCAACCCAGAAACGTGTGAGGTAATGCACTTGGGGGAGGGCTAAGAAGGCAAGGGATTACATGATGAATGGTAGGACCCTGGATAGTACTGAAGATCAGAGGGACATTGGTGTGCATATCCACAGATCCCTGAAGGTAGCAGGGCAGGTAGATAAGGTGGTTAAGAAGGCATTTGGGATACTTGCCTTGATTAGACGAGGCATAGAATACAAGAGCAGGGAGGTTATGCTGGTACTGTATAAAACGCTAGTTAGGCCACAACTGGAGTACTGCGTGCAGTTTTAGTCACCACATTATAGGAAGGATGTGATTGCACTGGAGACGGTGCAGAGGAGACTTAACAGAATGCTGCCTGGGCTGGAGGGTCTGAGCTATGAGGAAAGATTGGATAGACTGGAGTTGTTTTCCTTGGAGCAGCAAAGGTTGAGAGGGAACCTGATCGAGGTGTATTAGATTATGAGGGGCATAGGTAGAGTGGATAGGAAGGCACTTTTTCCATTGGTAGAGGGGTCAATAACCAGGGGGCATAGATTTAAGGTAAAAGGTAGAAGAATAAGAGCGGAGATGAGGAGAAATTTTTTCACCCAGAGGATGGTGGGAGTCTGGGACTCACTGCCTGAAAGGGTGGTTGAGTCAGAAACCCTTGTAACATTTAAGATGTATTTAGATATTTACTTGTGTTGCCATAACCTCTAGGACTATAGGCCAAGCGCTGGAAAATGGGATTAGTGTAGCTGACTACACTAATGTTGACCAGCATGGACACAATGGGCCGAATGGCCTCTTTCTGTGCTGTAAACTTCTATGAGTCTAGGAGCCATGACTCTCAAGAATGGACAAATGACAGTTTTTCTTGTAAGTTTAAAAAGGAAGACTAAATATTTATTTCTCAACATGAGAATGTATTTGCAACAGCACCCACTCACACATGAACACAGACATGTATACACACAAGAAAAAATGATTACAAAAGAAGTTGCATGCACTTAGGCTTTTCAAAAGTCCAAAATTTCACTGTTATACTTGAGTCTTTCAAGAAGGAAGCTTGACACTTTACAGGACTGATGATTCCCTTTTTGATCACTGAAGAAATGGAGGTTGGAAGTTTCTGGTGACAAATTAGCAGTTTTTTACTATGTGCAGCAGAAGGTTTCTGTCTTTGCTCCAGTTGAGATGCAGTTGAGCCTCTCTAGCAAAGATTTGGCTTAATTCTTCAAATCACTAGGTAAAAGGTTAGCCGCACTTCTCTGCCTGTTAGAGGATTCTAGGCAGTGTCCTTCCATTGCTGGGCTAGCTCTCTTCCCTCTGAATCTCCTTGTCTTCCCGACTAACTGAGGCTACTCTCAAAATGTTTTTTATTCAATCATGGAATGTGAGCATCACTGGCTAGGCCAGCATTTATTGCCCATCCCTAATTCCCTTGAGAAGGTGGTGGTGAGCTATCTTCTTGAAGTGTTGCAGTCCCTGTGGTGTAGGTACACCCACAGTGCTGTTAGGGAGGGAGTTCCAGGATTTTGACTCAGCAATAGTAAAGGAATGGTAATATATTTCCAAGTCAGGATGGTGAGTGGCTTGGAGTGGAACTTGCAGGCGATGGTATTCCCATGTGTCTGCTGCCCTTGTCCTTCTAGATGGTAGTGGTTGTAGGTTTGGAAGGTGCTGCCTAAGGAGGCTTGGTGAGTTCTTGCAGTGCATCTTATTGATGGTACACACTGTTACCACTGTGAGTCACTGATGACTGTATGTTGATAAATGTTCCTCATCATAACCTGGTTTCTGTAAGGTGACCATAGTATCTGTTTTTTTTCATTGACCACATAGATAGTCCCTGATGACTTGAGCATTGACACACAATAGGGTTTGTGCTTCAGCCATTTGCATCGCCTTGTGAATTGATGGGTTTCCCCTCAACACCATCCTGTGAAATTCCATTCTGCAGCCAAGATGTCTGTAGGGCCATTGCGCACTTGTTTCTGCATGTAGTTAGACAATAACAGTCATTAAATCCAAAGGAAAGATTTGTTGCATTTTAACGTCTTCTTAATGAAATGTCCCAAAACGTAGTTTGCATTTTAATGTCCTGTCCAAACAAGTAGGCTAACTTCCAGTCTTGTGCAGTTCTGTGTATATTGGCAGACAAGAAGGGAGGTCACCTGTCCTCTCAACTCAATCTTGTTTCAAAGCAGATTATTCATTCACTGTTTTGTTTTTAAAAGCAGTGTCCATTTTCCATAAATCCCTTGGTGTAACTGCATGAGGATAAACCTTTTCCGTATGCTTGGATTCAAATTCAAAGACCATACCTGATCAAGATCCTGACTGCTGTTAATTTTTAGCTACTGTAACTTTCAATGCAAAAGCCCTTAGAAAGTGTGTGGGCATGTGTAAGTATAATAAAGGACTAGCACCGTTCCTTTGCCACTGAATGCAAAATCTGGACCAATGTATTTTACAGCACAAGGTAAAAATAGTTTACAAACCTCTTTGGGACTCATTCCTTATCTTATCAGAAAAGAAGGAAGCTTCAAATGGGTCCTTTAAAAATAGAGTGCAATGAAAGCAATTTTAGACCAAGAGGACCTTGTTCGGTTCTAGCTGTAGCAGTAATTGGAGCTTAGGGAAGGATTAAACTATCAGAAATAACCTAATTCCTCTAAATTTTATCATCCAACTGTTCTGGTGCAGTTGAAGGGAAGAAGAACTCTTGACATATTTTATTACATTTGTCAGAACTGAACAGGACATAAACTTTCCCTAGGTATAAACATCATGATAAAATAACACTGATATCTCCTAATTATATTTTTAATCAACTATCTGTGTGTTCCACACCTATTTACTTTGAAGGATCTCTTGTTATGTTAGCAAATAGATTATTTGGCATCAGATCTAATTAAAATGCTAATCTAAAGGAGGGAATTATGTCTGCTGAACTAACTTATTGTTGCAATAATTTACCCCTGAATGGAATCTGGATTGAACCTGTTGCATTCAGATTTTTTCTACAATTTTCCTTTCATAGAAGGGCCAAGTTTAATTGTGTCTAGCTTTTGTTTTATTCTGTTAATAGTATCTCCAGCAGTAGATATTAAAATTCACATTTTTAAATTCCTACCATATGTACACATTAAAAAATATACAACCAGATTTTTATGAGGAATATTTATATAATTGTGGTAAACCAAAGATCTTGTTTGAGCTGCTGAGTGCCAGCATTCTATCAATGTACGGCACTTTCAAAATTTCAACTATCCAACCTGTGTCCCTCCGTTCAACATGATATTTCCTTAGCTACTGGTTTGTTCAATTGCACCCTCCGCTTCACCTTTAATATCATAGCCCCACTAAAATCATTACTCTCTCTCTCACTCTAGTCTTTCCCCCATTACAATCTTCAACCCTGCTCTCCTAAGCCCAAGGAATGCAGACTAAGGGGTGTAACAAATGTTTGATTTAGCCATTCACTGCCAAATCTGACTGGGCCACTTAAAACACTATTTTGTCCTGCTCTCATCTGGTAAAATTCTTTACTTTTCCAATATCATCCTGAAATGAAAATATAAGCCTGGATTTCTTCTCTCTACTGCAAACTGTTTTTTTAAAGCCCTTTCTCCTGTCTCCTCCGCCCTCACCTCCAACATCAAGAACAAGAAACTCAAGGACTTATTTGTTACTAAGATTGAGACCATCTGATCGACTGCCTCTGACATTTCCCTCCTATCGCTTAGCCTATGGGACCAAATTTCCTCAAACGTTCCCTCTGTCCTAGCCCTGAAATTGCATCATTCACTCATTTCTCTCCTATCTCCCTACATGCCCTACATGTTCATGAGATCCACTTTCTACTCCCAAAACCCTGTTCCAGCAACTGATTGATATTGTTAATAGTTTCTTTCTTCAGGTATGTCCTTCTCTCCTTCACATCTACCATCATTACCTCTCTGCTCAAAAAAAACCCTTTGAGACTTGCTGCCCTTGCAAACTACTGCCACATCTCCAACTTTCCTTTCCTCTCCAACATCTTTGAATACGTTGTCGTCTCCCCCAGTTTGTGTCCAGAATTCCATGTTTAAATATCTCCACTCAAACTTCCACCCCTGCAACAACACAGAAATGTCTCATATTCAAGACACAACTGATTTCTCATGTGACTGTCACAAAGGTAAACTATCCCTTCTCATTCTTCTTGACCTGTCAGCAGTCTTTGACATAGTTCACCACACCATCCTCTTCCAATGCTTTTCCACCATTGTCCAGCTGACTGGAAGTACACTCGCCTAGTTCCATTCTAACTATCTAATTATAGGCAGAGAATCACCTGCAATGACTTCTCTTCCTACTCTGACACCATTATCTCTGGTGACCCCCAAGGATCTATTCTCGGTCACCTATTTTTTATCCATATGATGCACCTTGGCTAAATCAGCCAAAAAGCCAAAGCAATTTTTCATGTATAACTTGATGATAGCTTTACTTCACCACCACTCCTCACAACTCCTGCACTGTCTTGAAGTGATCAGATTACTTGTCTGACATCCAGTCCTGGATGACTCAAAATTTCCTACAATTAAAATTTGTGAAGGCTGACCCTATTGTTTTCAGTCCCCACTGTAAACTCCAATGCCTAGCTCTCGATTCCATCCCTCTCCCTAGCAACAGTCTGAGTCTAAGCCAGACTGTTTGCAACCATGGTGTCATATTTGACTGCAGACGAGCTTCCAACCACATAGCTGAACTGTCATTAACACTGCATATTTTCAGCTCCATAACAAAGCACAAGCTCACATCTGTCTCAGCTCAACTGCTGCTGAAACTCTCATTCATGCCTTTGTTACATTTGGAGATGACCATTCAAACACACTCCTGGCTGGCCTCACACGTTCTAGCCTCTATAAACTTAAAGACATCCAAACATCTGCTGCCCATGTCCTAGTTTGCACCAAGTCCCATTCACCTATCACCCCTATGCTCACTGACCTGCATTGGCTATTGTTTGAGCAACTCCTTGATTTTAAAATTCTCATCCTTCTTTTCACATCCCTCCACCTCTTGTTCCTCCCTAGCTCTGGCATTTCCTTCAGTCCCACACCTTTTGAGATATCTGTGCTCCTCTAATTCTGGCCTCTTGAGAATTCTTAATTTTAATTACTTCACCATTGGTGACTGTGGCTTTAGCTGCCTAGGCTCTAGGTAATGGGATTCCTCTCTCTTTGTAATAGCTTGCAGGACAAAAAAGAGACTGTGTGCTGCATGGAGTTCAAGTGCCCAACTGTATTGGTTTATTTTGGTTTGATTACACTCCTCTCTCAATGAAAAATTGGAACAATGTTCAAAATCCATGCAAATTATATACATTTCTTG
The DNA here is from genome assembly GCF_964194155.1 of Cetorhinus maximus. Lineage (NCBI taxonomy): Eukaryota > Metazoa > Chordata > Chondrichthyes > Lamniformes > Cetorhinidae > Cetorhinus > Cetorhinus maximus. The sequence continues at coordinate 158,297,288 of NC_135880.1, read as the reverse complement.
TTTATCAATTATTTACAAATCTATCTTAAACACTGGTTTCCTATTCCTAAGAGGATACTGCCTTCCTTGACCCAAACTTTCCGAACTTGGGGAGGGACCTTGACCCATCTGGGCCTGAGTTTGAGGAGTTTTCTCCAACAACGACTGATTTTGACCTTGAAATTCAGTTGAAATTTCCACTTCATCAGACATGTTTGTCTGACTCTGACTCGTGTTGGAACTGGTTTCAGGCACCACTTGTGTTGGAATAACTATTGGTACTTGACTCATATCCCAATGACCCAAATCACCAGGTTTATCTAATTCTTCTCAACTCTCTTCTTCTTCATGAACATTACAGGTAAAACGTGATCTAAATGTACAGATCTAACCTTTCCACTACCAAACATCTTGGCCAAGTATGTGTGAGGACCACATACTTTCATGACTCTTTCTAGTAGCCACTTCAACATCTATGATGACAATCTTTCACCTTAACCTTCTGGTTCAATTCAGACTCCCTTCTTTCACTCTACCCCTATCATGATTCTCTTTCTGCCTGGCTTCTACTGACTGTGCTAAATGTATCTCCACCAGTGAAAACTTCGTTCTAGGCTGTCTTCTAAGAAACTGTTCAGTTGGCATTCTGTCTGTAGTAGTGTGAGGTGTGTAACAATAAATAAAAAAAATCACCAGTTTGATTCAAAGAAAACTGACATTTATTCCAAATTGTATCTAGCATTTTCTTAATAAGAGCACACTTAACACTGTGCATTCTGCTGCTCCATTTGAAGCAGGGCAATATGGTGCAACTCTAGTGTGTTCTACCCCATTTGTTCTTATGAAATTTGAAAACTCTTCTGAACAAAACTGAGGTCTGTCGTCCTCTGGGAACCCACAAGCAATAAACAAATGACGCCAAATATCCAGAGTTTTGCTGGTTGCTCAATACATCTGAAACCTTCCAACCCACTTCTAATGACTATCTATCACAATGAATAGCTGTTGTCCTTCAAATTCTGAAAAATCTATGTGCAATTTTTGCCACACTCTAGCTGGCCATTTCCATGGTTGCAAATGTATTGTGGTGGCTTCTTTTCTACAGCTTGACATACTCTACGCTGTTTCATTGTCTCTTCTATGGCCTTATCTAACCCAGGCCACCAAAGATAGCTTCTCACTAGGTTCTGTTTCAAGCTCAGCCCTAAGTGTTGTTCATGAAGATCACATAGCAACTGCAATCTGTACCTTTCAGAATTTACCACTCAGACTCCCCACATAACAGAACCTTTATAAATTTACAACTCATTCCTATACATAAAAATGGCCTGATTTCTAAATCCAATATCTGTTTTGGCCACCCATTTGCGATATAGTCATACACCTTTGCCAGTACTGGGTCCCTACAAGTTGTCCTGCCAAGGTCTCTGATATGACTGGCAACTCATCTATGTGTGAAAAGAAAAAATTATCTTCCCTGTTGGGCTGTACCTCTTATAGGGATGGTAATCTAGACATCACATCAGCATTGCAATGATCTTCTCATTGTCTGTACTTAATGTCATACTGACAAAGAGGCAAAATCAAAGCCCATCTCTATATTTGGGCTGCAGCTAAACTGGGTACTGGAAACTTTGGATTCAATATACCCGTCGGTGGCTTATGATCACTTTGACCGTGAAACTATGACCATACAAGTCTTTATAAAATCTTTTGACTCCAAAAATCAAAGACAATGCTTCAAGTTCTATCTGAGCCTATCTGGCGCGAGGGTGTGTGAGGCAAATATAATTTGCTCTCTCTTCACCATTATCCAACACATGAGAGATCACAGTACCTATTCCATATGGAGAGGCATAATCTTGCTTAATCTTTTGGACACATCATAATTTACAAGCATTGTGCTGTCTCTCAGTTGACTTTTACACAACTTGAATGCTTTCTCACACTCCTTTGTCCAAATACACAGAACACCCTTCCTCAAGATTTAATTCAATGGATACAATAAGGTTGCCAAATTTGGTATGAATTTACTGCAGTAATTCACTAAGTCCAAAAAACACCTGAGCTCAGAGATATTCTGAGGGTGTGGCACATTTCTTATTGCTTGAGCTTTACTCTTGGTAGGATGTAAACCATCTTTGTCCATCCTGTAACCCAAGTACTCCAAAGCAATTTGAAACATTTTGTGCCTTCATCCGAACTCCAATATTTTCCAAAGATCATTATAGGATTGCCTGTTTGGAGCTGAAATAAGTATGTCATCCAAATAGCACACTATTCCCTAAATTCCTTGCCATAGTTGGTTCATCAACCCTTGGAAAATTCCAGGGGCTGAAGAAACACCAAATGACAGTGTATGAAACTGAAGTAGACCCATGTGCATACTAATAGTCAAATATGATTTAGACAAACTCAAGTTGCAGATAGGCATTTGTCAAATCTAACTTTGAAAAAAATCTGGCCTCCTGACAACATTGTGAACAGATCCTTCATGTTTAGCAAAGTATCGGGTGGATTACATTCTAGTACCTGATTTACAGTTACCTTATAATCACCACATTTTCTTACACTACCATAATACCACTATGGTACTGCCTCTATGGTACTGCCATTATGGGAGTAGCCCAATTATTTTGCTCTCGAGGCAATGTTCTCAGTCTCAGTCTTTTCCATTTTTGCTCTACTTTCTCCTTTAGAACACAGACTACTGGAAGAGGCGTGCAATAAACTGATCTTGCGTTCCTCTGAACGGGTACATTAAGCTTGTACACTTGAATCAGTTTGCTGGTTTCACTAAACACCTGAGGATACTTGGCGATCATGTTGCCTTGCGTGTGAATTTCACTTCTACTTGAAAAAGCTTGTTACAATTTAACTTAAGTGTTGTTAATTGGTTTATTTCTAACAAGGCTGTTTTTCACTCTTCACCACAAGGATGGGCAATTTTTCACATTGCTCCTTGTACGAGACTAGAACTGACACACTTCCCACCATGGGAATTTTCTCTCCTCCTTAATTTTGTAATTCTATGTGTGATTTCTTCAGCTGATGCTGACTCAACTTTTCACAGTATAGTGATTAAAAAATCACACTAACTGATGCATCCGTGTCAATCTCCATGTTTACTCGAGCTCCATCCAACATTACTTGAACTATGATGCCCTGTGAATATCAACCTAACATCCTTGTGTTTCGGATCGTATGGTGTCAATCGACTCCTGGTCAACCTGGTGCTGTTCGATAAACATGTGCACTGACTGCCATTTCCTTCAGCCAGCATTTTCTCCATTTACATTCCTTCGACATGACTTGATAAAATGAATATTCTTCTTGCAGCTGTAGCACTCTGCCATCAGAAATGGACAATTCTGTGCCCAATATTGGCCTAAGCGCTTGCAACAGGACTTTGTCGTACCAATGCTACTACTAACTGCTGTCATTGGGGCTTTCTGCTTACTCAGCTGCAGCTTATTTACTTCAACAGATGACTGGCAGTTATTAACTCTAACTTCTCTCAAGTCACGTTCCACCATGTCCATGGACAATGCTGTTTGGAAAGCTATGCCACCCCATGCCCCTCTACCCACCCACCATGAGCCCTCATATCCCCAATGTTAATCCATGCCCCCTATTTACGCACATGGCCTTTTACATCCCCTATACCGACTTAGTGCCAACTCATGCCAACCCATGCCCCCATCCATTACCCTTGGCACTTACCCCTCCATGCCAATTCACTTATTATCCACCATGGATAAACCTCAGGAGAAATGCTGACATAAAATAAAGTCATGTATCTTTTGATAGCATCATCTATTTTGAAAAAAAAACACTCATTGATAAAAAAACAATGTTGAAATTCCTTCAGCTAATCTCTTATGAAAACAAACATTGCACTTAAGTCCTTAAGCTCTTTTGAAAACAAACATTTCTATTCTACAACCACTTGGAGTTGTCAGTCAAAAACTGCTTACTTAACAGGCACCTCACTGTGATAATGTTAGGTTGTAAAATCGGTCATGCAGCACAAAACCTATAATGACAGCCCTCAGGCTTCTGTCAACAAACAGAGTGAAATAGCAAGCACTGATTTTTTTTTTAAAACCTAGCTGAGTAAATCCCTTCACAGCTTTGAGTTCTAATCAGCTTTGACAGTTCCAATGGGCTTTATCAGTTCTTTGACAGCTTAACAGTTCTTGGCATTTCTTTGACAGCTTGGCAGTTCTTTGACAGCTTGACAATTCTTTGACAGCTTTGATAATTCCAATGAGTTCATGCATTTTTTCCCGCACAATCATGTCTAATTTTAACAAGCCAAAGGACACCTGACCTCCCCCAAAGGGTGCCTTACCTCTCCTAAAGATATTCTGAGGCCATATACAAAAGGTTACCTTATCTCTCTAAAAGAGTACCTACCAATGCTGTCTAAATGAATGCAAAAGGATCAGACCAGCTCCTACCAAGTCTAACCTGCACGCTTTGGATTTCAGACACCTACCTCAACAAAATCACATCAGTGATAGAACATGGGCAAATGCCATTTGGAAACCTAGGTGCATCATTTTGTAAATCTTCCTGTAGTCTACTTGGTTGTCATTTTCTCAAAGAGCTTTAGAAGCCTGCATTGCCGGGATCTTTCTACTCTGAAGCCAGGCAGGCTGTTGTAACCCAGATCATTGTTTTACAGATAATGGTCCAGCTTACTCCCAAAATTGAAGTGGGAATAGTAACTTTGTTAAAGATCTTATAAATATTTGGTGTTGTAAAGGCACCATTACAATCTGCGCAGAAAGTAATTGGATATAGAGCCGTTAAGCAGTGTATGCTAGACAAACTTAAGTTTCATAATTGAAACTGGATATATAACACACATGGAACAATTAAATGTAACATTTTAAAAAATGCATCTTGCTGTTTAACTTTGATCAGATTTGTAACTGTATTCTTGAAATAATTTATTAGCACGACTTGAATAACTGGTTAAGAGTATAGAAAGTACAATGCTGCCAATTTGATGCCTTTCAGGGGAATTAAGGATTAAATAATAAACTATTAGTATTGTTTCACTATATTCATAACAACCATTGGATGTGACAACATCTCATGCACTTGATTTTAGATATTGGCAACATAGAGGCTTCAAATTTGGCATCACCTTTGACAGACCTTTCCAAACTAATGACCTCCGTCACCTAGAAGAACAAGAACAGCAGATGCATGATAACAGCAACACGTGTGAGTTCCCCTCCAAGCCACACATGATCCTGACTTGGAACTATATTGCCATTCCTTTACTGCCACTGGGTCAAAATCCTGAGACTCCCTCACAGTTTTGTGGGTATACCTGGGCCACACAGACTGCAGCGGTCCAAGAAGGTGGCTCACCACTAGATTCTCAAGGGCAATTGGGGGGATGGGTAATAAATGCTGCTTTGCCAGTGATACTCACATCCCAAGGACCAATAAAACTCACAATTTAACCTAGAACCTCTCTACGTTTCAGCAGTGACTACAATTCAAAAGTACTTCAGTGTTTGTAAAGGGCTTTGGGACATTCTGAAGCCATGATATTGCTGCTTCAATGAAAGCTTTTTTTTTCAGGAAGCTCCCAATGCAAATATAACCCTCCTTAACGAAGGAGACCAAAACTGTACATGGTGCTCCAGATGTGGTCTCACTAATGCCCTTTACATCTTTATCAAGACTTCCCTACTTTTATACTCCATCCCCCTTGCAATAACATTCCACTTGCCTTTCTAATTATTTGCTGTACCTGCATACCTACCTTTTGTGTTTCATGTAGAAGGAAACTGAGGTCACTTTTTACCACAACATTCTGCAATTTCTCCCTAATTAAATGATTCTACTTTTCTATTCTTCTTGCCAAAGGGGACAGCCTCATATTTTACCACATTATATTCCATCTGCCATTTTTTTTGCCCACTCACTCACTTGCCCGCATATCTCTTTGCATACTTTTTTAAAAATCCTCCCCGTAACTTGCTTTCCTATCTATCTTTGTCATCAGCTAATCTGGCTACAATACAGTCTGTCCCAAGTTATTAATATAGATCATAAATTGTTGAGACCCTCGCACTGATCCATGCAGCACACCACTAGTTACAGTTTGCCAACCGGAAAATGACCCATTCATCCTGACTTTCTGTTTTCTGTTATTCAATCCTCTATCCCATGCTAATATATCACCCCCAACACCACAAGCTCTTATCTTGTTGCAGTAACCTTTTATGTGGTGCCTTATTGAATGCCTTTTAGGAATCCCTACACATTGCATCTTCTGGTTTCCCTTTATCTACCTTGCATGTACATTCTCAAAGAATTCACATACACTTCTCAAACATGATTTCCCTTTCACAAAATCATGTTGACTCTGCCTGATTGTATTATGATTTTTTTCAGTGTCCTGCAGTAGCTCTTTAATAATGGATTCTAGCCTTTTCCCATTGACAGGTGTTAGGCTAACTGACCGATAGTTTTCTGCTTTCCGTTTTCCTTCTTTCTTGTGGTTTTCTAATCCACTGGGACCTTTCCAGATTGTAGGGAATTTTGGAAGATTACAAATAATGCATCCACTGTCTTTGTAGTCATTTCCTTTAAGACCCTAGAATGCAGACCATCAGGCCTAGGGGATTCATTATCCTTTAGTCCCATTAGTTTTCCTAATATTTTTTTCTAGTGATTGTGATTGTTTTAAATTCTTCTCTTCTTTTTGTCTCTTAGTTTTCTGCTATTCTTGGGATACTTTCTGTGTCTTCTACTGTGAAAACAAATACAAAATATGGATTCAAAGTCTCTGCCGCTTCCTTGTTTTCCATTGTTAATTCCCCAGTCTCACCCTTTAAGGGATCAACGGTTATTTTAGATATTCCCTTTTGTAGAAGCTTTTACTGTCTTGCTTTTATATTTCTTTATCATTTTTCCTCATACACCAACTTCTTGCCTCATTTTTGCTCATCCTTTGCTGGTTTCTAAAATTTTCTAATCCCCTGTGCTACCTTTGCAACATTGTGCATCTTTTCTTTCAATTTGATACCATCCTTAATTTCCTTATCTAGCCATGAATGGTATATCTTTCTCAATGTCTTTGCTGAGAGTTATAAAATATCTCTTTAAATATCTGCCACTGCTTCTCTACTCTTTTATCTTTTAATCCTTTTTCCCATTCCACTTTAGCCAACTCTGCTTCATATTTGTAATTGTGTTTATTTAAGTTTAAGACTGTACTTTCAGATCCAAATTTTTCACCCTCAAAATGAATGTGAAATTCCATCATGTTATGATCACTCTTTCCTAGATGATCCTTTACTATGAGGTCACTGATTAATCCTGTCTCATTACACATTACCAGGACTAAAATAAACTATTCCCTACGTAGTTCCAAAATGTATTATTCTAAGAATCTGCCCTGAATACATCATATGAACTCATCCTCCAGGCTACATTTGCCAATTTGAATTCATCTAATCCAAATGAAGGTTAAAATCTCCCATGATTATTGCAGTTGCTTTCTTATAAACCCCATTTATTTCTTGATTTACCCTCTGCCCTACAGCATAGGTTCCGTCAGAGGGCCTATAAACCACTCCCACCAGTGACTTATTTCCTTTGCTGTTTCTTATCTCCACCCAAACTGATTCCTCATTTTGATCCTCTGAACCAAGGTCATTTCTCACTGCTGTACTGATCTTATCCTTTATAGCTGAGCTACCCTGCCTCCTCTTCCTTACTTCCAGTCCTTGAATATTTAGTTCCAGCCATAGTCACTTTGCACCCATGTCTCTGTAATGGCAATCATATCATACTCATTTATTTCTATCTGTGCTATCAATTCATCCATCTTGTTATGAAAACTACATGCATTCAGGTAATGCAGTCTTTTTACCATTTGTTCTGAATCTGACCTTATTTGCTGATGCATTAATATGTTCTGCATTTTGTCCTTTGTTGGCACACACTGGTTATCATTACCTGCATTGTTACCCTACACTATTGCCTTGTCCTTTCTCTTTAATTTTCCAAATCTCCCCTCATCTGATCTCCCTCCGCTGGCCCTCTCTACAGCCTTAGTTATGCAATTTGTCATAACACTGATCCCATCACAGTTCAAGTGAGCCATCACAGTGGTACAGCACATTCTTTCCCCAGTACTGGTGCAAGTGCTCCATGAATTGAAACACATTTCTCCCATAACTATCTTTGAGCTATGCATTCAACTCTCTATTCTTATTTATCCTATGCCAGCTTGCTCGTGGCTCAGGTAGTAATCCACCTTTGTGGTTCTGCTTTTTAATTTAGTCCCTATCTGCTCATACTAGTTAAAGTTAAGTGGAACTAGTGGAAGTTAAAGTAAAGGGAGTAGTTTAAGGCTAAGTCATAGCAAGGCAGCTTGTCCAAGTGGAATGCTCCTCCTGTATGATGTGGGAAGTCAGGGACACTTGCAGTGTCCAGGGCGACCATGTGTGCAGGAAGTGCCTCCAGCTGCAGCTACTCGAAATTCACGTTTCGGAGCTAGAGCTGTGGCTGGAGTCACTGCGGAGCATTCACAAGGATGAGATCTTTGTGGCTAGCATGTACAGTGAGATGGTCACACCACAGGTAAAGAGTGCACAGGCAGAAAGGGAATGGGCGACAGTCTGACAGAGTAAAAGCACTAGGTAGGTACTGCAGTAGTCCCCTTGGACCATCTCCCTCTCCAACAGATTTTCAGTTTTGGAAAATGCTGGGGACGATGGTTTTGCAGGGGAATGCAGCAAGAGCCAAGTCCGTGGCACCACAAGTGGTTCAGCTGCACAGAAGCAACGGTGGAGGTGGGGGAATGTGTGTGAGAGAAATAGTGGTAGGGGATTCTATCATAAGGCCATAAGACATAAAAGCAGAAGTAGGCTAATCAGCCCATCGAGTCTGTTCCACCATTCGATGATCTCCAGCAGGCCTGATCTGATAATCCTCAACTCTACTTTCTTACCTTTCCCCATAACCTTTGATTCCCTTACCTATGTATCTCAGCTTTGAATATACTTAATGACCCAGCCTCTACCGCCCTCTGCGTATTTGGTTCATGTCGGTACCTAAAGAATTCCACAGATTCACTACCCTCTGAGAGAAGAAATTCCTCCTCATCTCTGTCTTAAATGAGTGACCCCTTACTCTGAGATTATGCCCTCTGGTCCTAGACTCTCCCACAAGGGGAAACAACCTCTCAGCATCTACCCTGTCAAGCCCCCTAAGAATCTTATATATTTCAATAAGATTGCCTCTCATTCTTCTAAGCTCCAATGAGTACAGGCCCAACCTACTCAACCTCTCCTCATAAGAAAACCCTTCCATACCCGGGATCAACCTAGTGAACCTTCCCTGGACTGTCTCCAATGCCAGTATATCTTTCCTTAGATAAGGGGACCAAAACTGTTCACAGTATTCTCGGTGTGGTCTAACTAGTGCCTTGTATAGTTTTAGCAAGACTTCCCTATTTTTATACTCCAGCCCCTTTGAAATAAAGGTGAACATTCCATTTGCCTTCCCTATTACCTGCCGAATTTGTGTGTTAGCTTTTTGTGATTCATGCACAAGAACCTCCAAATCCCTCCATGTTGCAGCTTTCTGCAGTCTTTCTCCATTTAAATAATATTCAGCTCCTCTATTCTTCCTGCCAAAGTGCATAACTTCACATTTTCTCACATTATATTCCATCTGACAAGGTTTTGCCCAGTCACTTCACCTGTCTGTATCCCTCTGTCAACTCTTTGTGCCACCCTCACCACTTGCCTTCCACCAATTTTTGTATCACCAGCAAACTTGGCAATAGTACATTCACTTCCCTCATTCAAGTCATTAATACATATTAGAAATAGATGTTTCTGCAGCTGCAGATATGACAGCAGGGTGGTATGCTGCCTCCCTGGTGCCAGGGTCAAAGATGTAACTGAGCGGCTGCAGGACATTCTGAAGGGGGAGGGTGAACAGCCAGAGGTTGTGGTTCATATCGGTACCAACAACTTAGGTAGCTAGAGGGATGACGTCCTGAAGGTAGAATATAGGGAGCTGGGAAAAAAAATTAAGAAGCAGTAATAATCACAGGATTACTCCCAGCGCCATGTGCTAGCGAGATCAGGAAAAGGAGAAAAGACCAGATGAATAAGTGGCTGTAGAGGTGGCATAGGAGGGAGAGATTCAGATTCCTGAGGCAATTCTGGGACCAATTCTGCAGGAGGTAGGACCTGTGCAAGCTGGACAGGTTGCACCCAAGCAGGACCAGGATCAGTATCATCACAGGGGTATTTGCTAGTACTGTGTAGTACTGTGGGGTGTTTAAACTAGATTGGCAGGCGCATGGGAGCCTGAGCAGGGAGACACAAGAGAGGGAAACAAAGGTAGGAATGAAAGGTAGAAAAGTAGAAATCAAAAGTGGAAGGCAGAGGAAACAAGGACTAGCAGCAAATAGGGCCAAAGTATAAAAAATGTGTAAAAAAGTTAAAAAGACAAGTCTAAAGGCACTGTATCTGAATGGACGGAGTTTCGCAATAAGTTAGATAAATTAACAGTGCAAGTAGATGTAAACGGGTGCGATATGATTGCAATTACAGAGACATGGTTGCAGGGTGATCAAGCCTGGGAATTGAATATCCAAGGGTATTCGATGTTTAGGACAGACGGGCAAAAAGGAAAGGGAAGCGGTGCGGTGTGGTTAGTTAAGGATGGAACCAGTGCGGTAGTGAGAGACGATATTGGCTCAGAAAATCTGGATGTAGAATCAGTCTGGGTGGAGCTAAGAAGCAACAAGGGGCAGAAAACATTAATGGGAATTGTCTGTAAGCCTCCTAACAGTAGTGATAAGAGGAAATTAGAGATGCATGTAACAAGGGTGCTACAGTAATCATGGGTGACTTTAATCTACATATAGACTGGGCAAACCAAATTGGCAATAATACTGTGGCAGGTGAATTTCTGAAGTGTGTACAAGATGGTTTTTTTAGACCAGTTTGTTGAGGAACTGAATAAGGAACATGTTATCCTAGATTTGGTTTTGTTCAATGAGAAAGGGTTATTTAATAATCTTGTTGTGTGGGGTGCTTTCGGGAACAGTGATCATAACATGATAGAATTCTTCATTAGGATGGAAAGTGAAGTGGTCCAATCTGAAACTGGTGTCTTAAATCTTAACAAAGGAAACTATGAATATAAGAGGCGTGAGTTGGCTAAGATATTTTGGGGAACTTCATCAAAAGGTATAACAGTGGATAGGCAATGGCTAATATTTAAAGAATGAATGTATGCATTGCAACAGTTATGCATTCCTTTCTGGTACAAAAACACAACAGCAAAAGCTGCCCAACCATGGCTCAGACATTTACTCATTGTTTAACCTGAAAGTTGGAAAGACAGAACTAATATTTGTCACAGTGAAAGTAAATGGTAAATCTGTTAGAATAGAAGTAGACATGAGAGCTTCCACTACAGTAATTGGGGAACATACCTTCAGATATTTGAATAATGGTGAACATCAATTAAGTTTAGAAAAAACAGTCGCCAAGCTAAAAACATATATGGATGAAGACATGTAAGTAAAAGGCAGAGTAACTGTCCATTATGGAAGCCAATCGGCAAAGCTACCAGTGTTAGTATTGAAAGGCAGAGGACCAAGCTTTCTAAGGTGAAATTGGCTAAAGGAAATCAACATTGATAGGCCAGCTGGAAGCATTCCTATTTTGAAAAAGGAGTATTTAAGGGCTCAACAGCCTGAAGAAATGAAGACTGTCTTAAGCCAAAACCTGGAAGAAGAGCAGAAGGAACTCAAAGAGACCCTGCTTGGTGACAGAGTTCGAGACGAGCTAAGCAACCTTCGCAGGGGATAAAAAAACCTGTTGAAAGACCTTCACACACTACAAGATTCCCTCAGGTCAAAGTTTGTACCTCTGGAAAAGCATGAAGAAACAGGACGAATTTAGCACTTCTCTGAACAAACTGAAGAATGAGTTGGCAGAGAAGTCACAACAATGCTCAATTTTCCAGGAGGCAGAAAACAAATACAAAAAGGAGATGGAAGAGCTAAATAATCAACTAAATGAAACCAAGAAGGCTTTAGAAGCAAAAGTCACAGAATTTTCCAAGAAGCAGACAGGTAACGAAATTTTGGGAGAGTCAGCCACTGAGCTCAGGCAGTTGAGTTTGTGTCTGAGAGAAGTCTGGCCAATAGTGAAGTCAAAAAGAAGGCTGATATTAAAGTCTGCACTAGAACAAAGAAGGCACGTAGAAAGAAGATACAGAAATACTAATAGGGCTTTAATTCTGGCAGAATACAAATACACTTGCCTACATAGGCCTGGCAACCAAATCGCAAACGCCAATGCCCTTAGCTTTTACCAAAAAATTATGAGTATGTCCCAGCTCCACAGAAACGTGTTCCACTGTTAAATTTCTAAGATTCCATCACCGGTATGTGCTCGACAGATCAGAGACTGCACAAGTTGGAGCCCAGTCCTATATCACGTATGAGAACAAGTGCTACATGGTTGTTGACAGCAGCCCGTATCAACAGAAGACTTGAAATAACCAGCCAGAATGGCATCTTATTATGGGGAGCACAAGTAATAGTTCCTCCCAAGGGAAGAGAGCCACTTTTATTTAAACTACACAGTGCCCATCCAGGAATTTCCTGAACAAAGACCATAGCATGCAGCTATTTATGGCGGCCTGGGATGGATGGCAAAATAGAGAGTTTAGTAAAGCACTGTATGCAATGTCAGCAACTGCAAAAGCTGCTAGTGACAGCTCCATTACACCCATGGGAGTGGCCAAGTATGCCCTGGGTGCAGTTACACATTGACTACATTGGACCTTTCATGAGAACAATGTTTCTGCTCATTGTTGATGCCCATTTGAAAGGGATTCCTGAACCAGACTTAATTTTGGTGGAGGTGAGAAGGCGGCAGGGTGCTCACACACCACCCTCCCTCTGATTAAATGTCCTCCCCGCCGCCAAACATGCCACAAGAGAGTGTATAAAATTCCCCCACAGTGTGAAAGCAATGATACAAATTGTGGGTGACTGATGATGACACATTACTGACCTCTTGTTTCTTAGCTAGTGTCGTAGATATTACACAGCATGAGGTGGGTGTGAGGAGGGTCGACCTCTTGGGTATTCCTAGGCACAGCCCCCTTGGAGTAGCAGAGCAATATGCTTGAAATAACCTTGAGAGATAAAAGAAAAGGCTTGAGGTGTTGTTCACTGTACCCATATCACAGGACTCTAGGTGTCCTTAGGAAAAATGTCAAAACACAATTGGCCTTCTTCTGACCTGAAGCCTGTGGGGTCAGTTATCCTCTGCCACTGGCAGGTAGCTGTGCAAAGACCTGCAGACATAATTGATTAAATAATGGCGGGTGTGACCATGCAGCAAAGGCATCTCCTTATTTTCATGGCACCCTTCAGTACCACACTTACCATAGTGTGTAACATGTACCTCAATATAAATTTCACAACTTTAATAAAACAACAAAAGAATAAAAAGATACTGTAAACATTGTAGCCAAAAAACCTGAACCAGTCTGATGGAGCCTTGACATCTCCATCACACCCAGGTCTTAATTTGCACATTCAAATGAGCTGTTTAACAAAAATTTATTTATTCTTTTTCACAAACAGTGTTGATGAGCCAAAAATCGGCAGGTAGGAAGGCTTATAAATCTGGTGAGCTGAAGCCATAAAGCGCTTTAGGGCAGACTAATGAGGGCCAAGTGGGACTTCCGCCTCTCATGGGCCGAAGCCCCACCCACTGGAGCTGCCAGCCAATCAGATTGGCAGGCAGCTCCATCAGTCCAGGCAACACCAGGAAGGCAGTGGCCACTACTGGGAATGCTGAAGAAGGAAGGACCCCAAGGCCTCGGATCCCTGAAGCAGTTAAGTGTGGGGTCTTGGGTAGGGTCAGGTAGGCTAGGGAGAGGGGCAGGGGGAGTTCAACCTAAGGGGGGGCTGCCCCATGATTGGCAAAGGGCAGGCCCCAATGAGTGACCCCACTTCCTTCCCGCTTGTCATGAAGCTATTAATATATATAATATTATTGGAAAATATTTTTCTTTTAAAATAGAAGTTTAGTCTATGGGTGTGTCTTAATTGGATTAAAGCCAGCTAGTCTGGGTGCTTTGATGTGCACTAGTTTTGATACGTAAGAGGGATAGCGTGCATTTGCATTTTTTGAATAGAGCATTCAAGAAGTGGGGTGAAAACTGACGCCTTTCTAGCAGCTACCAAGCAATATGTTTATATTACTAATAAAGTTGGTACTATGAAAGGGGTCTCATTGTTAAAAGGTGAAGTTCAAAAAGACAGGTGAAATAATCAGTGGTGATAGGTATAACTTCAGCAGTTTTTTTTCAGGTGTGCGGAAGAATGTGAGATCAAAAGGCAGCTATAAACTTCAATCTGCCTCCACAGCAACCAAAGTGAAAAGAATCTCATTTTGAATTTGTAAGGTGAAAACGCTTTGCCTGGTTTCTGGTTAAGAGAATGGGTTGCAGTTGCTTAAATGGAGATTAGTTTGGGAATTTGTTATAAATTATGATAGTAGTAATTTATAGCCATGTGTATATATATTTTAACCTGTGTAAATTAATAAAATGTTTCATTTAGTTTAATGTAAATCCTGGAGAACTGATGGTCTGATTCTTGAATTTAGAGTCGCATCTCAAACATAACACTTAAAATTATAGGTTATGACAGTTGTTTATAGTTTCCCTTTGGGATTTTTAAATAACTCCGCTTACCAACTGCATCAGTCATAACACCGCTCTAACAACTTAGGTAAAAAATTTGGGCTTCCCGTTCCCACCCTGCTGCCCACACCAAACATTTTATGGCCTGGGCAGTGTATTATCGAGGTCAATTGAATTGATAACAAGCCCAGTTGACCCTTAATTGTTCAGTTAAACATGGTAGGCGGGCTGTGAATTTCGACACCCACCCCATATGGGGATGAGCTCGGGGGCGGGCGAGCAGGTGGTGGTATGGATGCCCATCCCTTTTTATGTAAACCGCAATTTTATGTGCCCCTGCATGGGAAATATGCCCATCGGGGCATGTAAATTTCAACCCAGTGGGTGGGACAGTGGGCTTTGTCACAGGCGGGACGGAAAAATAGGACAGCGGCCAAAAGTCAGTGACCTCTTGTCAATAATTTGAAATTTGACCACTCCACAAATGACCTGCTGAATATTTCCAGCATTTCTGTTTATATTTCTGATTTACAGAATCCATAGTATTTTGCTTTTGTAAAAGAACGCATTGTACTTTGATCTAATTCTTAAAAGAACCTAGATCCATAGCTTAACTTACCTCATGAATGCAAAATGGAATCCTCTGAGGAACAGACCCAACATTTTGAAAGCATTTTTAAAAAGCTGGTGATAAATTACCTTAACTTGCATCACCTCATGAAAAAATTATTAGGTACGTTTTACATTGACACTTTGAGCTGAATATTCCAGAGGCTCGGGAAAGCCGACCTGTGCACTTTTCATGGCTTGCAAGCTGCATTCCCAACCCACGTGTGACTTCACACTCCATGTTTATCTTTTCACACTGGGGTCGCGTTTGTGAGCCAAAAAACAGTGCAGGAGAAGTGTGGGTAGGGGGCAACATGGTAAGAAGGCCCACCTTTGCTCTTACCTCCCGTACCCCGCCCCCACCCACCCCATGCCGCTTCAGATCACTCATGCCATCCCATGCCACCCCTTTACTCCCATGTATCCTCCATGCTCCTTCAGGTGACCCATGACACCTCTATGCCCCCCATGTATCCTCCATAGCCACTCAACCCATATCCGCTCTGTACAGCCCTAAGATTCCAAGCAATATCAATAGAAAATATTTTACATTCCTTGGGGGAAAAAAAACAAACCTCTCATCATTGTAAGCAGGCCTGGGTTTCAGATTTTATTTTAGTAGAATTTAGCTTGTCCGCTTAACTTGACAATTTTTAATGGCTTTTACAGCACCTATATTCTGGAATAGGCAAACAAAGTCAAGTCGCCATTTTATATCAATACCTAATCTAAAGAGAAGTCATTTTGTGATTTGAACTCCTGCCACCAAACTATGCAACATGTTAGTATACCAACCACTACAAATCAAGTATCCTTTATCTGTAAATTCGAAAACTGAACACATCCAAAAACCACATCTTTTCTGAATCTCATTGACCTTTAGCATGTGAAGTCTGTGATCCCAGCCAACACGAACCTCGCCAACTGCACCCAACCTTTAGCACAGGAAGTCTAGTTGTTTGTCTTTTTTTTAATTAATTCACGGGATGTGGGTGTTGTTGGCTAGCCCAGCATTTATTGCCCATCCCTAACTGCCCTTGAGAAAGTGGTGGTAAGTTGCCTTCTTGAACCACTGCAGTCCATGTGGTGTGGGTTGTTATGACCGATGCAGTTGGTAAGCGGAGTTTTTTTTAAATCCCAGAGGGAAACTTTAAACAGCTGTCATAACCTATATTTTTAAGTGTTACGTTTGAATTCAGGAATCAAGCCATCAGTTCTCCAGGTTTTACATTAAACAAATGAAACATTTTTATTAATTTACACAAGTTAAAAATATATATACATATGGCTACAAATTACTATTATCATAACTTTTAACAATTTCCCAAACTAACCTCCATTAAGGCAACAACAAACCATAGACTTAACCAGTCACCAGGAAAAGCATTTTCACCTTACAAATTTAAAATGAAGTTCTTTTCACTATAGTTCTTGTGGAGCCAGTTACAGGCTTACAGCTGCCTTTTGATCTCTCATTGCCCCTGCTCTGCACACCCAAAATGGTTGTCTTATTATACCTACCACCACTGATTGAATTCAAATTCTCACTGTCTCACCAGCCTCTTTGAACTTCACCTTCTAACAATGAAACCTCTTTCATAGTACCATTTTTATTAGTAATATAAATATATTGCTTGGTAGCTGCTGGATAGGCGTCAGTTTTCGCCCTACTTCTTGAATGCTCTATTTTTAAAAATGCAAATACACACTATCTCTCTTACATATCAAAGCTAGTACACATCAAAGCACCCAGACTAGCTGGCTTTAAACCAATTAAGACACACCCACAGACTGAACCTCTATTTTAAAAGAAAAATATTTTCCAATCATAATATATACATTAATATCTTCATGACATCCCCCTCCTTATCGAAAAATGAACTCGCATAATTCTAAAAGATGGCTTCATTTTAATAACCCATCTCACACTATCTCCTATACTCATAACACTATTACATTACCAGATGCATGCATTAACAATATAAATTTTAATGTCGCAATTTCCTTTACGCTTCAAACTCTTGATAATGCATCTGAAGAATTTCCCTTTCAGCAATATGTATAATACGTAGATTAAATGGTTGCAATAATAGACTCTGTCTGAAAAGCCTTGCACTTTTGTCTCGAAATTTGTCCAAAAACTTCAAAGGATTATGGTCTGTATATGGTTTCTGATGAATTGTTTGCAACATGAATTTCAAAATGCTGCAACGTTAATCCCAAACTCAAAGTCTCTTTTACAATCATTGAATATCTTTGTTGTAAATTCAGCTTCCGTGAGAAATACCCTATCGATTTTTCAATTCCAGTGTCATCTTCTTGTAACAGTACAGCCCCAAAGCCTATATCGCTTGCGTCAACGGCCAACTTGAATTGCTTGCATAATTGGGTACTGCCAACACTGGTGTCGTAGTTAACACAGTTTTCAAACTATTGAATGACTTCTAACACTCCAGTGTCCATTGAAACTTCCTGTTCTTTTTTAATAGTTCAGTCAGTAGAGCAACCACTTGGCTAAAGTTTGGTACAAATTTCCGGTAAAACCCACTCATGCCCAGAAATTTTCAAAAGTTCTCAGTTTGTTGTAGGCACTGGGAAATCCACAATAGCCTTTTGCATCTCTCAGAGCCACCTTACCATGTCCAATGGTATGGCCTGGATACGTAACTTGCGCTTTTGCAAATTCATCACCAAATTAGCTTCTTGAGTCCGAGTAAATAATTCTTCCAGATGCTGTAAATGCTCCTCCCATGACAGACTGAAAACAATTAATAAATCATCAATATAAACAGCACAATTGCTTAGACCTGCAATTACTTTTTTTACCAGTCTTTGAAATGGCGCAGGTGCATTCTTCACACCAAATGGCAAGACTTTAAACTGATATAGTCCACTTGGCATTATGAAATCTGATATCTCCATATCATCTTTGCCCTCTCCGACAGTGGTACCTGCCAATATCCTTTTAGCAAATCAATCTTTGTCATAAATTTCGATTCTCAATGCAATCATCCAACCATGGTATGGGATATGAATCTGCTTTTGTCACCGCATTCACCTTTCGATAATCCACACACAGGGCAGAATTTTGCTCTTGATGGGTGGGCAGGCCCCACCGGCTCGGCAGCGGGTGGACAGCTGATCGCCGCTGCCGAAATGGGCCCCGCCACCATTTTAAGAGGGTGGGCCAATTAAGGCCCACCCAGCGGGCCGCCCAAAGGGAAGCGCTATGCGTTTCCTGTGCGGGGCGGGGGAGGGATTCCCCATCTGTCAGAGTGTACTCTTTCGCGCATGCGGGCGAAAGAGCATACATCTCCTTGAGACTAAGTGCTGCCTCAGGGAGATCGCTGACAGTGTTTGAAACTTTAAAAATAGAAAAATAAAAAAATTATTAACATGTCCCCCTCATATGACAATGTCACACGAAATGGGACATGTTAATAAATATCTCAAAAACTTTATTAAACTTTTTTAAAACAGACATGAAACCTCATCCTGCCAGTGGATGAGGTTTCATGTTTTTTCAGAAGCCCACTGGGGCTCCTGGCCTGCCTGCCAGCCTTAAGGTTGGATGGGTAGAGCCTTTAATTGGTTTAACTACCCTGTCAATGGCCTCAATTGGCCATTGACAGGTCGGCGGGCGGACAGCTGATCGCTCTGTCCGCCCGCGTTCCTGAATATTTAAATGGGGCGGGATGATGTCGGGGGGAACCCCTGATGTCATCCCACGTCATTTTTGCGTCGGCGAGTGGGCCCTGCCCCCAGCTCGCCGATGGAAAAATTCTGCCCACAGTCTTTTAGTTCCATCTGGTTTTGGTACCAACGTAATAGGCAAGCTCTAGTTACTGCAACTAGACTCAACGATATAATTTTGAAGCATGAAATCAATTTATTTTAGTGCTTGTGATAACTTTGCCAGATTTAATCTATAAGGTTGTTGCCTTATTGAAGATGATATTTCTATACATATATCATGAAAAGCTAAATGTGTCTTTCCCAACGTATTTCCACAAATAGGTTTGTGTGACTGCAATAGCTTTTCCAAATCATTTTGACACTTGCTTGGAAGGTTACTTATATTACATTTAAATTTTCAAGCACCCCCTTGGTTAGAGGAAAATCAATTTCAGAGTCCTGCACTTCTACCACTTTCTCATCATCCACCATCACTAACGCCTCTTTTTGTTCCTCTTCCCTGTCAAAGTACTTTTTAAGCATAATTACATGACACATCCTCTGCTTCTTTCTTCTATCTGAAGTATTTATTAAATAATTTACTTCACTAAATTTCTTTTCAATCCTGTAAGGCCGACTTAATCTTGCACTTAATGAATCATCTAGAACTGGTAACAAAATTAATACTTTCTCTCCAGAAACAAGACTGCGAATTTTGCCTTCTTATCTGCTTTCACTTTCATCACTTGCTGTGAGATCTTTAAGTGTTCCCTAGCCAACTCACATGCTCTGTTCAATCTTTCCCTGAAATTTGACATGTAATCCAAGAGAATACCTTCTGAAATAAAGGCAAAATACTGCAGATGTTGGAAATCTGAAACAAAAAAAAAATGCTGGAAAAGCTCAGCAGGTCTGACAGCATCTGTGGAGAGAAAGACAGAGTTAATGTTTCAAGTCCATATGACTTCTTCAGAGCTTAGTGTTCAGAATTGTGACCCACCAGTTTCTTCTGAATCAATTTCAGTGGTCCCCTTACCTCATGACCATAAACTAGTTCAAAAGGGCTAAAACCAGTCGATGCATTAGGAGCGTCTCTAATAGCAAATAACAAAAATGGAATTCCTGTATCTTAATCCTGTGCATAATCAAGACAGTGTGTTCCTATCATAATTTTTAAAGTTTGATGTCACCTTTCCAAAGCTCCTTGTGACTCTGGATGATAAGCTGTTGACTTAAACTGTTCTATCCCCAAACTGTTTATTTCTTCCTTCAACAGCTGTGACATGAAATTTGACCCCTGATTTGATTCTATTTCTTTAGGTAAACCGTATCTTGTAAAAAATTTAATTAACTCCCCCACATCTTCAATTGTTGTAATATTGCTTAAAGGTATCGCTTCAGGAAACCTGGTTGACATATCCAGTATTGTTAATAAATACTGATTTCCGCTTTTAGTCTTAGGGAGGGGTCTAATACAATCAATCATGACCCTCGTAAAAGGTTCTTCAAATGCTTGTATTGGGATTAAAAGCACCAGCTTAATCACTCCTTGTGCTTTTTCTGCTACTTGACATATATGACTGGTTCTACAGAATTTGACTACATCCCTATGCAATCCTGGCCAAAAAAAACCCTATGTATCTTTTCCTGTGTTTTCCTAATTCCTAAATGTCCCCCCATTGGAATTTCATGAGCAATATTCAGAATCTTATTTCTATACCCTAATGGGACAACAATCTGATGCACCTCCTTCCAGCTTTCGTTTGCTGAGACATGATCCGACTGCCACTTTCTCATTAAAATACCTTCCCGAAGATAATAACGTACTGGAATACATCTTACTTCAGTTTCTGAATAAGCTTTCTGATATAACTGTTTTAATTGCAAATTGTTTTTCCATAAATCTACTAACCTTTTGAGTTAAACACTTCAACTGAACTGTCCTGCATTCCTTTATCCTGAACAATGTTATCAAATAAAATGCCAGCTAATTGGATTTTGACACCTTCTTCTTGTCTTTGAACTGTCTGTTTATCTTATTTATTTTGTTCTTCCCTATGGGCCAAGATCTTGTTATAACACAATCAGGAAACACTCCAGGATGTTCCTTCTGTAGCACTTCTGTTGAAAACACTTCTACTGGCTGCTCAATTACCATAGGCATAACCCACATTTGTGATCCAGCTATATCATTACTCAGAATAAATTGAACCCCAACAATTAAATTTTTCTACCACCCCCAACTATAACTTCACCTGTCTTCCATCAGCTCTTTAAATTTACCTTCCACTTTGGAATAGATTTAGCATCTCCATGAACCCCACTTATTATTACCTTCTCCTGTAACACTCCCTCAGAACAACAAATATCGCCATCCCACAACATTAAGGATTGACTAGCCCTCTGTCTCTTAAAATGTTAACATCTTTACCTACTCCACCCTGTACATATGGAAAGACTTTCCCTTCACATACAAAGTCTTTAAACATTTCTGCAACCTGCTCCTCAGAATTCTCTTGAGTAAACTATGAACACAACCCACTTCTTTACCTTTCACTGATTCTCCCTGCTTCACTTGTACACAAACCATTGGCTTCTCATGTGCCTGAACCTCAGAACCCACAGTATTTTTTACTTCCAGAGCTTTACTTTACCCCAAAAGTTCCTACAGATTGTTCCTGCAACCTCCAACTCACTGACTTCATGTGCCCCCCTTTATTACAATGAAAACGCCTCAATTTTCGAATGTCACTTCTATCTTCCTTTTTGTTCCGAGAAAAAGCTTCCCGGGAACTTCCAGCTACTCCTTCTCTTCCCTGACTACCTGCCTTCCTTTCACCTTCCCACTTTTTATCCTTTTCCAATTTGAAAGGGTGACAGAAAAATGGTTTAGTTCTATGAACTAACTCATAATCATCAGCTATCTCCGATGCTTATCTTACAGAATCAACCCTCTGTTCCTCCAGATTGAATCTTTAAATTCTTCCAAAAGAATGACTTCCCTAAAAGCTGCATAGTTTGTCTCTATTTTTAACGCCTGTATCCACTGGTCAAAATTACTTTGTTTTACTCTTTCAAACTCAATGTAAGTTTGCTGAAGCTGTTTTCTCATGTTCCTAAATTTCTGCCTGTATGCTTCAGGAACCAACACATATGCACTCAAAATTGCTTTTTTCACCACATCATAATTCACCAACATTTCTTCTGAAAGCGAAGCATATACCTCATGTGCCCTACCTAACAACTTAGACTGTAATAATAATGCCCAGTTTTCCTGTAGCCATTTCATCTGTTTAGCTAGCTTCTAAAATTAAATAGATAATGCTTCAATATCTTTTTCCTCAAACTTTGGAAGAACTTGAACAAATTTAAACATATCCCCATTGGGTTCTACTCTAGAGATAAATCATCCCTCACCTACTGACATCTCTTTTCTGTCAACATTTTCAGTTGGAATTCTCTTTCTCTCTCTCTCTCTTTCTCTTCCTCCTTCACCATCTTTATAATTTCTAATTCCTTTGCTTGTTCAAATTCAAGCTTCTTCATTTGCAACTGAAGTCTCAGTACCTCCAGCTGTGACTCATTAGTGTCAGGTTTCACTTCCAGCTGTGGATGCTGTGCTATACTTTTAACTATATCTGATTTCCTAGTTCTTGCACGTAACCCCAATTTTAACTTATTTGCTAACTCTTGTTAACTTACTTTTGTTTATTCTCTCCAACTCAATCAGAGTTATCTCTTCTACTTCCAGACAAGTCTTAGCAATTACCAAAGCCATCTTGTAGTCTCATCACTACTAAAATACCTCACCAACTCCTGAATTCAAAGTACCCCTCATACTCGTAAGCTTTAAGGTTCACCGATTCCTAACCAAGCAAGGAATTAGAAATATAATTTATCCTGGATGAGTCCCCAATTGTTATGATCAATGCAGTTGGTAAATCAGAGTTATTTAAAAATCCCAGAGGGATTAAACAACTGTCATAACCTATAATTTTAAGTGTTATGTTTGAGATGCGTCTCCAAATTTAGGAATCAGGCCATCAGTTTGAGGTTTTACATTAAACTAAATGAAACATTTTATTAATTTACACAAGTTAAATATATATATATATAAATATATTATATATATATATATATATACATACATACACATGGCTACAAATTACTACTATCATAACTTTTAACAAATTCCCAAATTAATCTCCATTAAGGCAACAGCAACCCATAGACTTAACCAGTCACCAGGTAAAACATTTTCACCTTACAAATTCAAAATGAAGCTCTTTTCACTTTGGTCGTTGTGGAGCCAGTTAGAGGCTTACAGGTGCCTTTTGATCTTTCATTGCCTCTGTTCTACACACCCAAAATGATTGTCTTGCTATCCCTACCAGCACTGATTGAATTCAAATTCTCATTGTCTTACCAGCCTCTTTGAACTTCAGCTTTGAACAATTAAACCCCTTTCATAACACCAATTTTATTAGTAATATAAACATATTGCTTGGTAGCTGCTAGATAGGCATGAGTTTTCACCCTGCTTCTTGGACAGAATTTTTCCATCAGCGTGCGAGGGGCAGGACCTGCACACCGACACGTAAAATGGTGCACGGTGACGTCGGGCACGCGTCCCGATGTCACTGCGCACCATCGTGATATTTCAGTGAGCGGGCACGCAACGATGTCTGTTGCACGACCGCCATTAATTAACGGGCCACTTGAGACACCTGAGGCTCCAACTGACCTGGATTTTAAGGTGCCCTTGCGATCTTCGGCACATCGCATGGGCGCAACGGGCAGGTGGGTAGCAGAAATTTGCATGAAGCTCATCCGCGGGCGGGAGAAGAGGGCTCAGTGGAGTCGTGAACCCAGACATTTAAATGTTACTGTTCAAAAGTTAGTGAAACTTGCCTGTTTGAGGTGGAAAAGTTGCAAACGCATAGCAGCTGCTTGGAATGGTCTCATAACCTTCAGGTCAGCACTTTTCACTGAGGATTTGTTTTGGGGCCTGTAGGTTTTAGGAAGTCTCCCTGAGCCTGGGAATTGGAGGTAATCTCTCCACTGGAGGCACCTCATCTGAAGAGGAAGGGGGGTGCTAGAAAGGGGAGGACGCCAGGAGTGCACATTCAGCCTGCAGGGGAGCCACCTTTGCGAGGAGGGGCGCAAGCACAAAGGGCGCAGGGCCAAGAAGTAGTCCAAGCCGCATCATGTTGCCAGAGTATACAGAAGGCGAAGCACCTATCTCAATATGACTGAGGTGCAGTGCCAAAGGAGGCTCCGTCTGTCAAGGGAGACATTCAACAGCGTCTGTCAGATGATTGGTCCAAAGATCTCAGCTAACTGTGTGGGTGGACACTCCATGCCAGTGGCTCTAAATGTCACAGCTGCTCTCAACTTCTATGCCTCCAGCTCTTTCCAGGTGTCGGTGGATGATCTTTGCAGTGATTCGCAATCAGCTGTCCACACTTGTGTCAAGCAGGTCGCAAATGCTCTGTTTAGGCGTGTGTTGACCTTCATCCACTATTGCTGGGACCAGGCAAGCCAGACAGAGTGAGCCAGAGGCTTTGCAGGCATTGCTGGCTTCCCCTGCATCCAGGGTGCAATAGACTGCACACATGTGGCCATCAAGGCGCCAGAAAGTGAGCCCGGTGTCTCCGTCAACAGGAAGGGCTTCCACTCCATGAACGGGCAGATAGTGTGTTATCACAGGATGCAGATCTTGTAAGTCTGCGCAAGGTACCCAGGCAGCTCCCATGACACCTACATCCTCAGACACTCGCAGGTTCCAGGGCTCTTCTGTGCTCTAGCCTGGCTGGATGGATAGCTGCTGGGTGACAAGGGCTATCCCCTCAGAAGGTGGCTCATGATGCCTCCCCGCCATCCAAGAACAGAAGCTGAGCAGCAGTACAATAGGAGCCATGGCTCCACAAGGGCTGTGGTAGAGGGAGCCATCGGTCTTCTCAAAATGTGCTTCACATGCCTGGACCATTCCGGGGATGCACTGCAGTACCCCCCAGATCGAGTGTGGCTGACAGTGGTTGCATGCTGCACTCTCCACAATCTTGCGCTGCAAAGGGGGAACACTGTGAGTGAAGAAGATGTAAACGGAGTGGCTGCGGGTGAACATGATGAGCCCAGCAGTGAGTCCGAGGATAAGAACGCATAGGGAAATGATAAGGGGGCACACGCTGACCAAGGCATACTCCTGGTAGGCAGGGACACCCAGGACCCTCTAATCCAAGGAACCTTTAGCTAGCACAGCACATATAGATCTCCAACACAAGCCTGGCCTGTAGCCTCCATACTGGGGACCTTCTTGCAAACTCTGTCTGGATAGGAGCACTGACGATGGGCTCAGTCAATAAATGTAAATGACACATAAATCACTCATAACATCTCAGGAATCCAAACACCTGCCCAAGAAAAGAATCACCCCCAGCCATTTTAGACAACATAAATTTAATGCTGTAACAAAAGTCTCTTGACATAACAGGAATAAAATGGTGTTGCACTTCACACACAATCAGAGGGAACACATAAGGGGGGGCCAACAAAAAACCACCAGCGATGAACCCAGGGTGTGCCTAAAGTGCCTTCATTTTACGTTTGAGGTTGCTACGTCTTTGTGGTGCCCCCTTGCTGGCATTGGCATCTGAGACAGCCTGCTCTCTCTGATGTCCGGTTGGCCTCAATGACCTTGGCGGACGTCATCTGGCCTGTCGAGCCTGTGCTGGCCCCACCTGGGAGGGAGCTGCCAGCTCTGCAGCTGGCATCTCCCCAGTCGTCGCAGCCTCATTGGGTGCCGCAGCCACTGGCAGAGGGGCTGAGGAGCTGCTGCCCTCATCCGGAGCACCCTGAGAGACGACAGGCAGCTGCTCTGCCAACGTGAGATCTGTTTGGCCCTCCTTGCTCACCGTAGATGGATGGGCACCGAGGTGGGATACCTGGTGCCCAAACCACTGCCCACGTGGGCACTGACTGCTGTGAGGGATTGCAGGTCCCAGCGCAACCCCAGGAACCCCTATCCTGTCCCTGGAGCTGCCTCTCCATGAGAGTCGCCACTCTCTCCATGGAGGATGCTTGGCGCTCAGCCATGAGGCTCAATGCATTGGCTATGGTCTGTGTAGGACTCCTCCAACACTGACACCAAGCCAAGAACAGCCTCATGTATCTCCACCAGATAGCCCCGCACACCCGGCCACATCTCATCAGTTGGCTGCATCGCCAACGAGTCCAGAGGCTCATCATCAGCCATGGACTGAGCATGTGCCTGGGCCCCCGCAGTCCTCCGACTGCTGGCGCCATCGGCACTCTCTGTCTCTGCCAGCTCCTTTCAGTGACTGTGAAGTGCCCTCACCACTGTGCCCCGGGACACTAGCCGAAGATCTGATGATCACCAGGGTGCCAGTATCTGCGCTAGAGTCTGCCTGGCAGAGATGGTGTGATGCTTGTGATGTTAGAACTTCATGCCCCTCAGGTGTCAAAGGGGCCCCTGCTGCTCCGGGTCCTGGCCCTGTGCCACTGATGCTGCAAGGAAGACTAAGGACACTCGATCAGTTAGCCTGCGAGCAATGCCAATGTACATGCCTGTCCCCCGTATCTTCATGCACTCATCGTTCCACACACAATGGGCAGCCATGTTGGTTATGTCACTCACGGAACAATCAGCATTGCATGGATGTTGGGAGACTACTGGTGATGTGAGTGCTGGCCACACATACCTGCCAGTGGAACCCCAGCCTCTTCAGCTCCAGTGGACCTGGGCACATGGCGCCTCTCCAGGTCGAGGGCTTCCTGCTCGAAACGGCTAAGCAGCAAAATCTGGCCTGGCCCACCACCAGTCCTCAGCTGCTCGGCATTGTTATGAGAATTCTCCTCCTGGAAATGTAAAAATAGCACTGGCCAGCACTCTCACAAATATGCCAGGTGTGTCCTTCCACCACATGCACCCCCCCACGCACCCCACCCCCGGCCCCTGCCTTGGCAACATGCTGCCTTCATCATAGTTGGGAGCGCACAGTTGGAGCTGCCGTTGCAAGGAGGCACAATGACGAGGAACACAGAGGGCAGCAGATCCATCACTGCCACACCACCTTGAACATCTCCTCCCACCATGTCATCATCCTGATTTTGACATGTCCTGGAATTCGAGCAGCGCGCCTTGGCGCAGATCCTCCAGGTTGCCCTCACGTGGCTGTCAGTCCACCACATGCTGCGGGTGCAGAACCCATCTCATCACAACCCTCTCAGGCTGACGAATGCATAGGGAATATCTGCTGGCCGGCCAGCTAAGGACACATGCCGTTAATGACTCATTGCACTCAGGCCAGTCAGACATGGGTGGGGCACCGTGTGGGGGGGAAAGCTGACATGATGGGTGAAGTGAACGATGTCAACATGCTACTCACCCTTCCCCTGCACAGCAGGTCGCTGAAGCGCTTGCGGCACTGGATCCGTGAGCGCCGCACCACATTGTGGGGGCTCACGTCCTCCGTTACCTCCTCTCACGCACGCTTGGTCAAGTGGGGGAGCTTCCTCCTCCCATCCTGGGGGACGAACACCTCCCACCGTGCTGCCACCTCCTCAAGGAAGGCAGCAAGGCACTTGTCTGAAAACCTGGGCACACAGTGACCACCCACTCTACCCTCCTGCATGGCTAACCTATATGTGCCTTGGCCCTGACCTCTGGCCATGTACAGCAGCCTTGGAGTGGCTGCAGCTTGGCCTTTAAACAGGCCGCCAAGTCACCATTCGACCCGATGGCGACTGCCAATCTGCCTCTGCTCGCCCACTCCCGCCGACCCTGGGAGCCGCCAAACATGCTGGGCAGGCCTTCATTGGCCTGCCCGCGTAAAATGGCAGCGCAGTCCCGATTGCTGGCAGATATCGGATCCACAACCGCCTGCGCCTGCTCCCGCACGCCCCGCCCGACATAGGGAAAATTCTCCCTTTGAATGCTCTATTCATAAAATACAAATACACGCTATCTCTCTTACATATCAAAGCTAGTACACATCAAAGCACCCAAACTAGTTGGCTTTAATCCAGTTAAGACACACCCAGAGGCTAAACCTCTATTTTAAAAGAAAAATATTTTCCAATAATATTATATACATTAATAGCTTCATGACATAGTTACACCCATAGTGCTGCTAGGGAGGGAGTTCCAGAAATTTTGACCCAGGATTTGTCTGCACTGTTTACCTTGCGAGCTCTCTCCTACTTGCAGGATCGCAGGTGACGCCATGGGTGGGAACTTATCACATGTACCTTGTAGTTTTTACTCAGTGGTACACCTTGCTTTTCTAGTCATTTTACTTATCTTAGGTTATAGCTAGCCTAGGCTTCTGCTATCATAATGTAAGTAGACCTCAGCCTATGTGTATTATCTGAAAACCGAAATTATCTGAAATCCGAGATGCAATCATCTCTGAAGATTTCAGATAAAGGATACTCGACTTGTAATATTGTAAAGCAGCAACTGACCAGCAATAGATGATTATTAGAAGTACCTCAATTACTCTGTAATTGAAAAATAAGTAACTGATAATCAAATCGTTAACGAAAGTTAGATTACATCGATTTCTGTATTTTCTACTAATGTTCCTACGTTAGTTTCAAAGTCTGAGACTTAAACATGCTGTGACAGCATTGTGAGAAAGCGACCTACACTATCTAGTAGAGGCTCCTATCAGAACACATTGCCCTTGACTAGTCTAATACTGACCCTTATATAAAGAGTCTGTCCAGTTTAAGACAAAGAATACATCTTGAAATAATCCCCTGTCTCATGTTTAAGGCAATATGCACAACAGGCCATATCCAGTGAAATGAGCCCTTACAACATTATTGATCAACTTGCTATTAACAACAACTTTGGATCAAGGTGGAGTGATGTCAGAACCAAGTGCAAAAGAGTGTTTTGGGAACCACCTTGCTTTCTACACCAAGTGAAGGGAAACTGGTTGTGCTTCAGCAGCAGAGGCAAAATTCCTGTCAGTGTGGAAACCAGATAATGCTGTGTGCTTTCAGGAGAGGAAGCGGAATTCCTGTCAGCAGAAAGACCTTGAAGTGGTGAAGCCTGTGGTGTATTCTTGATAAGCACATTTTTGTTCTTTTTCTCTTTTATTCAATAAGCTTTGATATTATTTACTAATTCGGTGTCTGAGTCTTTGTCTGATGGTTACATTTCTGTCAAACTAAAGCAGATTAAAGGGTTAATTTGAGACCCAGTAATTAGGCTATGTACAGCTAAGTTAAATCAAGTCTAAATTTATCAAAGCACCTCCTTTTAAATTGACACCATTTCATAAAAGCCTCCAGAACACTGATCCAAGAGAAAATAATGAATCTGCCATGTGTAAAAAAAAAATCTTCCATGTGTAAAAAACAACCTTGTAATACTTGTAATCTTATTAGATGGTGTCGATAAACCAGAAACCACATCAAAGGCACAATCTCTTATTACAACTTTTTGAAAGTGCCATTCATTCTCAGATGAATGGAACATTTAATTTGTTGACACCCATTAGCACTTGAAACTTAGCAAGCATTGATAATAACCACAGCTGTCCAAACAACAGACTACACTTTGGGAGGAAATAACACCGTTCAATTCAATTCCAAAGCCTGTCAATCAATGTAGGGAAGCAGAGGGTTAGACTTGTTTTCAATTGTAAAAATCAGGCCTTGTTAAAAAAATCAGCCAGGGCCAGTTAAATCACAGCTAGAAAAGATGACAGAGGCTGCCAGGATATTTTGTAACATTTTTCACTGCATTTTGATGCTTTATCCATTGGAAAAGCACTCTAATGCATGTGAACAAATACATAAGGCTGGTCAATGTAAGGGTTAACTTACCTTTAAAGGCCAGAACCCTGTGAGATATTGTATTGAAACACATCTACTTTATAATGCAGTGCCTAATATTGGTATTTGAAGGTGTGAAAACAATTCACACTTGCCTTTCAGCATGTTCCATTCTCCTCAGCATATTTCCATTTTCTTTGTGCACTCTCAAACCTGGAATGCTTTTAATGGCCTTCCAAAACACCGCACCACCAGATGAAAATGGCATGTGGGAGGAAATCCAATTTTCATCCCAGAGAGGGTGGGTGTGTGTTTTGCACACTAAGGCCTGGAATTTTGCTCTTGAGGTGGGTCCACAGAGTCGGGAAATTTCCTGGCTCGCCGCACTGCCTTGGGAAAATGTGCTCTGAATAACAAGATCCGGGAGGGGCATGTGTGGGATAGGTTTGGACCTGCACCCCCCCCACCACCCCACCGTATGCAGATCGGAGACAGTTACAGAGGTTGCCAGGTGCTGAGGTGGTCTGGTTAAAAGGCCTGACTCAATTCTATGGCACTTTGTCCTAGTTGTGTTGTTAAATATTAGGCCCTCTAGCCCTGACACCTCACATACCCTCAACCCCCACCCACTCCCCATGCTCCATCCATGCCAACTCATGCCAACCCAAACCCCTCCATCCATCCCCAATGGCTCCTCATGCCCTCCATGCCAACCCATGCACCCCCACTCACTCCCTGGCCCCTTTGTAGCCCCTATGCCAACTTAGTGTCAACCTATGCCAACTCATGCCCCCCCCACCCCACTCATCTCCATGGCTGCTTATATTTACAGGTAATTACATTGGCACATAATTGAATATGTTGCATGCAATGCTCAAAGTCACACTTGCCCCTGGTTGGCAACATCCTGAGCTTCTTGATCCTCTGCTGTGTGCCTTTTTGGTGTCCTGGCCCTTGCTGTGCCTGTCCCTCGGCCACCCTCTGCCAGTTCCTCAACAGTCACACCAGAGCTAGCAGAAGCACTGGGTGCACTTGACTCATCTTGTCTGCCTGAGGTAAACTGCATACATAAGGCAGGCAAAGACCTGATCAGTACAATCCTTGAAGACCTCCCTCCTGAGCACTTTTGACCAATGGGGAACCCCGTACTTAGCACTGGCCACACCCCGGTCTCCACCCACCACACCATGATTGACTCCATCCTCAAGGTTCACTGCAATGAACTCTTCTTGTTGACACAACCATGTCCGTGGACACTCGCACAGTGACCCGGGAACTGAAAGCCATCACCCTGCAACCTCCCTCAATAACCTTTGACCTTCCCTTCATCGCCCTCGACCCTCACTCCATCAGCCTTAACCTGCCTTTGGTGACCTTCAACCCACCCCATCACCCTTAACCAGCTATCATTGACACACGAGCTTCTCCCTGACACAGTGGAACTGCACCTCACATTACACTCGACCACCATCCATCATCCTTGATACTCCCCCTATCATCCTTCACCATCCCTCTGTTACCCTTGACGCTCAGGACTTCAAATTTGACCATCCCCGTATAACACTTGATCTCTCAACAATCATACTTGACCCAATATTTTTCAACATTGCCCTTTCCTGTATAGTTCAACTTCCTCCCTCTGTCCCCCATGAGGCTTTGTAGGGCTGGCACCTCTCTTCCTCCCTCCCTTGGTCAGCCATGCCCTGTTCCCCTTTGACTGTCACCTCCCTCTCCCCCTCCTTCGGTCAGCCATGTGCCATTCCCCTTTAACTGCCACCTCTGTCTCTCCATCTCTCCCTCCCTCTTTCAGCCATGCCCCATTCTCTGTTCACTGTCACCTCGCTCCCTCCTTCCCTTCTTCCTTCAATCAGCCATGCCTCATTCCCCTTTGACTGCCACCACCGGATCTCAATTGTTAATGCCTCCTCTCCATTAGCTGAACAAAGATTCTCACAGAAAAAAAACAGCTCCTACTCACTCAGTATCCACCAGGAAGACTACTTTGTCTGCTTCACGTTACTTTTAAGCAGCTGTGAAACTGAAGACACGTGTTTCTCCTTCATCAATTCTTAATTGATAAGGTTTACTTAATCCTGCAAAGGTTGCCTTTAAATGAGGATGCATGACGTGGAAGTGCATTAAAAAGAGGTTCCCGAAGCTTGCTGTTGGGAAATTCGAACCACTGTCAATCCGCTGCCAACTTAACTCCGGAGCTTCATCCCGCTATCCCAATGCTGACATTCGGCCTCCCACACAATTAAGCTCATCTTGTTTTCCGCTCTTGGGAGCTTCACAAGATTCCACCCATCTTGTGTGTTTTGAATTAGGACGGGTAGATTTTGACTATCAAGTGGCCAACCTGAGAAGCACACCAGCCAGTTGCCTGATACTGCTGGAGGTGGACTTTTTTTAAGATGCCTGAGTCTCATTACCAAGCCACCAGTGAACTCTGAGATATAAGCAGATGCCCTGCAACAGCTGATATCCCCAGCCAAACGCAATGATTAAGTGAACTGTAACATAGGAAGATGGATCCTAGCAGGTGATCTTGGAGGCAGGGGCCCAGGAAACAACCCAGATAATTCTTCTGCAGCCCAAAGTTTGCCCGTTGCATGTCCTGCCCAATTGTCCATCAAAATTACAACAGGGACTTCTATTTACATATTAGTTGGGCCTACTGCCTGAAACAGGTGGCAGGTCCAGCTCGATTAAATCCCTCATAAGAGACTGGTAGCTTAAGATGAAGTTCATGGAATTGAAGGCAAATTATTGATCTGATTAGGAAATTGGCTGTGTTGCAGGAGGCAGAGAGTAGCGATAATGGACAGGTTTAATTCTAATTAGGCAGGAAAAAAAGTAGGCAATTCTAATCAGCAGAATGTGACCAGTGGTGTCCACAAGGATCTGTGTAATGGCCTCAACTATTAATATTTATCCAAAGCTTAGGTGATGGAATAGAAAGCTACATATCCAAATTTGCTGGTGATACAAAGATAGGCGCCATTGTAAGCAGGGCAGATAAAAAACAGAAAATTACAGAGATATTGATAGATTAAGTAAATGGACAAAATTTTGGCAATTGAATTTCAATGTAGGCAAATGCGAGGACATCAACTTTGGATTTAAAAAGAACAGTGTACTATCTAAATGATGACAGGCTAGAAATAGTGGAGGTCCGAAGAGACTTTGGGTCCAGATACATAGATCATTAAAATCTCGAACAGGTACAGAAAATAATCACATAGTTTAATGGAATACTGACCTTCATATCTAGAAGACGAAAATACAAGCGATGGAAGTCATGCTTCAGCTAGACAAAGCCCTGGTTAGACCACACCTGAATCAGATCTGGGCACCAAGCTTAGGAAGGATTTATTGCCTTGGAGGCAGTGCAGGGTACCCGGACACCAACGGTTAAATTATGAGGCGAGATTACACAAATAAGGATTGTATTCTCTGGAATTTAGAAAGTTAAGAGCTAATTTGATCAACATTCTCAAGATATTAAGGGAAATAGATTGGATAGAGAGAAATAGTTTCTGTTGGTTGGGGAGTCCAGGAGCAGATATTATTGTCTAAAAATTAAATACAGACCTTTCAAGAATGACATTAGGAAACACTTCTACACCCAAAAGATAGCAGACGTTTGGAACTCTCATCCTCAAATGACAACTGATGCTAGATCAGTTGTTAATTTTAAATCTGAGATAAAGGGATATGGAGCAAAGGTAGCTATATGGAGTTAGCAGAACAGCTGTGATCTCATTGACTGGCAGACCATGATTAAATTGCCTCCTCCTCTTCCTATCTTCCTATATTCCTATGGTCAGTAACCAAAGAACACAAATTTAAGAGAATTGGCAAAAAATCCAGAATATAATTGAAGGAACAAACATTTTACCCCATGAGTTGTTATGATCTGCAATAAGCTACCTGAAAAAGTGATGGTAGCATATTTAAAAGTAATGTTCATGTGGGGATTATTTTTACTTGAAAAGAAGATACTTGCAGGGCTATTGGGAAAGAGCAGGACAGTGGAAACTAAATCAGCATCTCTTTCAAAGAGCTGGCACAGACACAATGGGCTAAATGGCCTCCTTCTGTCTTGTACAATTCTATGAATCTGGTCACACACCAGCTTCATGTTGAGAGAGTGGAATCCCTATTGGTTGTGGTGTCTTTCAGAGTTGACATCTGGCACCTGCAAAGCAACTGCGTGTAGTCAATAGCATCCTGCATCATGAGGAATGTTGCAATCCTCATGAAGCCAGTGTTCACTCTGCTTTTCCTTTGCAACAGAGAATAAAATGCATTCCGCTCCCTTTGAATACAAAGCCTGAGTGAATTTCCTTGGACAACAAAGACGGCAAACTGAGAGATGTTGCAAATATAGCCTGTGCCAGTCTGGAAGCAACACGGTGCATGTAGATTCATGGTCACAGTTGCCTCCACAGTCACTGACAATGCCGTCCTCGCCCTGCTCTGAGGCTGCAGTTGTGGCTGCAGCAGGTGGATGATTTCAGTGAAGGCCTCCTTAGTGAAGTGCAGATGTCACTATTCCTCGTTGAGGTTCAGGTAGGAGAATGGCCCCCTGAACATCCCAGGCAGCTATTGTCTCCTCTTCCTACTCCACTTTCCTCTTCCAGCAGCTTGTCCTGCTCTGTGTCACCTCTGCCTATTTTCCCTGTTGTGCTGCAGTCCAAAGGTATTGCCATACAATTGAATCCAAATCTGGGAGCAAGTGTTTTGTGCAGAATCTTTGAAGTCAGGACAATGTCCACACCCTGTAGACATTATCAACTTTAAATAATTCTAGAGGACTGCCCTCAGTACAGGAAATAAATGAATGACCTAAACTGCTCCGCCAGGGTAAGTGAACAATCAACTGTTCACACTCACCTAACTGAATGGTAGAGGGAACATGGGACTCAGTGGTAAGGGCACCATTCATGCAGCCCATGCATAAAAGAGTTACTTAACATGATAAGTTGATGCTTCACAGCCCACTGCAGTCCATCTAGTCTACAGGTGGAGAGGCCACTGTGGGTCTCTGACCCTTTCACACAGGAAGCTCAGATGTTGTCTTGGAGCAGGTGAGGGGGTGGGGGGAGGTTAGGTGTTGAGGGCACCACCAGCAAGCACCGCTAATGGCATGCATCTGTGAGCCTTATCTCTCTATCTGCATGGGCCCATCGCTCTGGAGAGTGCTACCCCAGAACCCTTCTGCACAACTTGCAGTGCATCATCAGATGGCACACAATCCAGTGGGTTATTTGTAAGACTGGAAGCATGAAAAAGATACATGAAACCCAATTGCTCTCAACCCCATCTTCTCTCTTTGCACAGGAAAATTTGAGCACAACAGGATAGAGAGAGGGAGAAGGTGGGAGGGGGCCAGGCTAACCTCAAGAATGTCACTGAATTTGAGGAGTGGGCAGCCCAGCTGGCAGGGGAGGAACTAGACCGAGCCTGTGGAGATGGAGAATTTGTCAGGCAGCCTCCATCAAGTAAGGTTCCATGCTTGTCACCTGGAAAACCTAAGGGTCATGCGTTCCTCCATGTTGGAGGCAGCTTATACAGTCCCTCGATCTTTCCTCTCTCACTTACAGCTGCCAGCAGAAAGAGGGGAAGGCCATAAGAGGAAGCCCTGTCCAGCAGGTCCTCCAGCTCACAGAGGACCGAGGACATTGGGGAGGAGGAAGAAAATGCACCTGTAGAGGTGTCACAGCAGCCACCTGCACCCTCCACCAGCCCAGAGACACACACCAGGTGGGTACTTGATCTAATTCAGTCAGGGTCTCACTTTCTGGTGGTCACTACATGGACATGTATCCACAGCAGGAAGAGGCAGGATCAGCCAAACTCACCAGTACTCGGACGACTGCTGGGGAAGAGGCATCTGCGACATCCAAGTTGGATGACAAGCTTCTGGGATGGGTCCTGCACGAGATGCTGGGGATGCTGCAAGAGGTGAGGGAACATCAGGCAGAGGTTTTGCAGGTCCTCAACAGAACAGCACGTGAGGTAAAGGAGTCTGTCCGCCTGAGCTCTGACAAAGTGGTGCCGACATGTGCACGCATGGATGTCTCCATTGGGAGGTGGCAGATGCCATGGAGAACCTGGTCCAATAGAATGCCCAGTTTCTGCCAGAGATGCACACAGACCCGCACTCCATTGCTGTAGCCATGGGTGATCTTTTGCAGTGGCTACACAAGAGGGTATCTCGACTTCCCTCCAGATACCCCTTCCCCTCAAGGAGTCAGACAGGGGCCCTCGGGCACTCAAACGGAGGAGGAGCGGCTGTTGGACAGCTGTGGGACCTCCACTCAAGGTGTCCAGCCCTTCGGTATCCCCCTTGCTTGTGACCCATTCAGCCTCTTTCTCTTTGACCACAGAGGAAGCAGCTGCCCCACAGCAGGGAAGTCAAAGTAAGCTGGGGCACGCCAGGCTTCGGCTCTCCAGAGGTCGTTCCCAAAGGTCATCCAAGACAGCAGGGCAAACTGGTGAGCAGGCTGCCTCTACCCCTGCTGTGGATGTCAGGGGAGTACCTGGAAGAAGTGGTAGGGAATGCAATATTAAGTTTTGATTTCACATGTGGTTGCATGGGTGCACTATGATTGTTAATGACACTTTTGTAAATATAATCCACTTGCACTTTAATGAGGTCTAATGCGATTTGTAATCCTTAAACCTATGTGCCCTCCTGCCATCCCCCACATCCCCTCCACCATCTGCAGAGGGACACTCTAGGCTCGGCCTATGGCCCCCGGAATCAGGCATGTAGAGAGAGGCAAAAGTATTTGCCAGGGCCTTTGCAAGTCATGTGCAAGAAGTCTCCCGCGCACGCTGAGCCTTTTCCCTTCAAACGCTCATCTGCTCCAATGCCCTAGCATTGTAAGTACTACCTGCTGGGGTTCCCCTTCAGTCGTCCAGTTGAGATGACCTGCATCTCCACCCCACCCCGATGACCCAACCTCCATGCAGAATCTTGATATCTCCACTATGATGCTCTGCATAGTTGTGAACAGCCGTGGTTGTTGTTACCTTCGACATGCAATCCAATACCTTTGCCTCTCCCCCTGTGACCCACACCTTCCCCCCATAACCATTGACCAACCCCCAGGTGTAACATTTGACCTTCTCACTGTTATCCTTCAACCCACCCCCATCACCCTTCAGCTGATGCTGCAGGTAAACGTCCACATCCTCTGCTTTCCTGAGGAGCCCATCGCCATGCCAGTAGATTGGCACCACCACTAACCCCACCCCCTGCACCCCGTAGATCTGCACCAGCACTAACCCTCCCCACAACCCATTCTGTCAACTCCCAGAATCTGCTTCTCCTTCCATATCCCCTCCAAGAACGCTTGGCGCGCCTTCACCCTTCATCGCCGAACCCTCACCCTCCCACCCTACTGGCTCCTACTGCCCCCTTTCACCCTCACCATCCCTTCATTTCACCAATTCCCTCAGTATACACCTCAGGACTCATCAATTGGCACTACAGACACCTCCCTCTGAACCCCTTTCCCCCCCACCATGTTCATTCACATGCCATCACACCCCCCATGCCTGTTCACACCTGCACAATCACACCCCCCTCCACTCTGCCCACACTGCATCATAGCCCATCCCACCCTACCGCTCCATGCCACCTCACCCATTCCACGACCTCCGCAGCATCTCTCTCTTTCCCCTATTACCTCCAACCTCCCCCACCCCCTCTAGGCCTCCACACCCACCCCACATCTTCATCCCTCTTCTCCCCATCTAATTCCGCCTCCCTGCACAAACCATTACCACCCAACAGTACTGCCTGCAGCTGTCCACCTGTGGCTTAAAGTCCAATCTCCTGGAAGTTCCTACAGCTTGAAGATCCACCTCTTGGGAGAAGCTGCTGCTTGAAGATCCACATACCTGATGCTCCATCCACCGATTGCTGCATGTTGGGCTCCATGGTCCACATTTGTTGGAGGCCCCCATTTTCCAATCTCCTCAGGCTGCCCAGGCCTTCTTACAGGTAAGTCCAGACTGCCATGATATCCTGCAGGCGGTGCGGAAGTTGGACAGGGGAGAATGATTCCGGTTGTGCCTTCATCTGCATCCTATTAACTGGATGCAAAACGCTGGCCTCTGGTGGGAATGGCGACCTGCTGTGACGGGCAGGAGCTCACGTTCCCACCGTCATTTCACACCGGCGGAAAACAATTTTTCAGCTCCTGCCACATTGTCCCCCCTCATCTGCCATTAAACCCACCGCAGGGGGGACTGGAAAATCCCGTCCATGGTGTCAGCTGGAGCACTGAGTTCCAAAACGTCAGCACTGGAGTCATATGAGTGTTAGGCGCTGATGGACACCATGATCTGCCCACTCTGCATACTTTAAACAGAAACTTCCAGTGCAGGTGCCAACACCCTCTCCAAAATGGCAACCAGCTAGCACCAGGAGTATATGTCCACACTGCGAACACCATTGTGAAGCCAAAATATCTCATAATGCTAAAAAATACTGGGCAACAAGTTGCTGAATTTTACTCTCAATGATTCTGTAAAATCAAGAGCAACAATGTAGCTCCAAAAACAAACACCTACCTCCCTCTTCCCTCAACCCTTGCCATGCCCATTTTATATAGGTGCTCACACTTATGGACGCTGCTCAGATTTCTATGGGGCTTCCCTTCATTTAAATTAAATTTCATCCATTAATGAGCCTTTCACTCTTCCAACCCTGATAAAGATCCATGGAATTGGCAGAAGAGTGAGAACCAGAGGGCACAGATTTAAGGTGATTGGCAAAGGAAGCACTGAGGGCATGAGGCAAAACTTTTTACTCAGTGAGTGGTTAAGATGTGGAATGCGTCGCCTGTGAATTTAAGGTGATTGGCAAAGGAAGCACTGAGGGCATGAGGCAAAACTTTTTACTCAGTGAGTGGTTAAGATGTGGAATGCGTTGCCTGTGAATTTAAGGTGATTGGCAAAGGAAGCACTGAGGGCATGAGGCAAAACTTTTTACTCAGTGAGTGGTTAAGATGTGGAATGCGTCGCCTGTGAGTGTGTTGGAGGCAGATTCAGTCATGACATTCAAAAGGGAATTGGATTATTACCTGAAAAGGAAAAAATTGCAGGGCTACAGGAAAAAGGCAGGGGCGTGGAATTGGGTGAGATACTCTGCAGAGAGCCAATATGGACGCGATAGGCAGAATGGCCTCCTGCTGTGCTGTAACTATTTTATGATGCTATGATTTTATGAGTCTCAAGCCCTCTGTGACCTTTGTATAAGACCTACCTTAAAGACTATTAGAATGTGAAGCAGCAATCACCGTCGGATTTCCAATCCAACCGTACTTTCCTGTGCCCCACAGCTCCACATTTCTGGCCAAGTCTTCCAAGCTTGGCTTCTCCAGAAATACAGAGTGTACAGTTCATCGGAGAATTCCATTACAGCAGATTGG
This sequence comes from Cetorhinus maximus, assembly GCF_964194155.1. NCBI lineage: Eukaryota > Metazoa > Chordata > Chondrichthyes > Lamniformes > Cetorhinidae > Cetorhinus > Cetorhinus maximus. The sequence continues at coordinate 158,258,028 of NC_135880.1, read as the reverse complement.
TGTCGGGGGAAGACTGGACATGCCCCCATTTTACAGTACGAGCTGCGTAAGATAAGTTTAAGTGTCCAGTGTGAATGTTATTGAATGAGTGAATGGATGACTAAGTAAATGAGTAAGGTGGTAAGGTGAGTAGGTGGGTGAGGTAAGCGGATTTGGGTCAGTGGGTAGGCTGGGTGAGGTAAGTGGGTAAGGTGGTAGGTGGGTGAGGGGTAGGTGGGTGAGGTGGTAGGTGTGTAGGGTGGCAGGCTGGTAGGTGGGCAAGGTGGCGGATGAGCAGTCGGGCCAAATTGGGAGGGGTAGTCAGGTCGGGTCAGGTGGGCGTCGAGATTTTGGTTGGTGGGTGTTAGTCTGTAGTTACCCAGCAGTTGATGAGGGCTTTTCTGTCGAACATTTCCTGGGTAACTATTCAGAAAAGTTCATCGCATTTGTCCAAAGTTCCCAACTCTAGCTCAGAGTCAGAGACTTTTGCAGAGGGTCCTGGGGAGCAGGGGAATTGCCCATCGGAGGTTCAAACTTCCCAGTTAATTCCCTCAGAAGTCAGTGCATCAGGACTTCTGCGGGGTCCCAACACTCATCTTGGGTCAAACGTCTATTCTCCAATGATACGGGAACCAGAGGATCTGGGCCAATATTCAAGGAAAAGTAAGATTAATCAACAGGCTGGTTGTGATCATTTCTTCACACTGCTGTAAAGCTGCTAATCTGTAGCACAAGGGAGATGATTTATAGCAGCTCTATCAGTCTGTAGAATCATTTCCTCCCAAGGGACAGACGGAGCTAACATGCTCATATTGTACTTTTGTTATTGTCTATGGAAATGCACCCTTTGCACTGTGGCATTAATTTGCCGGTGACGTACTGAGAGATTGGGAAAGAAATATTGAGACATGAATAAAAAATAGTATAAAACATGCGTACAATCTTACTTCAGACATTGGATTCATATAATGAAAAGAAAAATAATTACAGAATGGTCATTTTGCATATTTTAACAGCACATTCTGCTTTACAGTAATGTTTAAGGTAATAAAATTTGATGGTGTGGAATAAAAACTGAGGTTGCATGCAGTGAGTTGTACAGTAGCGTGAGGCCATTTATGAAATGTGCAGTACCTCATAAAACATATTTTAATGCTATTTAACTGCATCAATTTATGAAAAGAGCAAAGTGTAGTTCATAAAGAAAAGGGAAAAAAGCAAGTTATTAAGATAGCCGTGATGTGTCTTTTGTTCTTGAGTACAGCTGTGGCAACAAGCACTGGTTGCATCAAAGATCAGGGCTTGGATCTACCCCAATGTGTCCATTAGGCTGCTGTTTGAAAGGTTGCCCCTTCTTTTCAACCCCTTAGGAAGGAAAGTGTAAACCTAACACCAAATGGTCGGCTCTGCATAGCCAAAAGAACAAATTTAAAATGGCCATGCCAAGAGAAGTAATGAGGGCAGTGACTTATGTCAATTTTGCATGAAACATGATAGCCCAGGATTTCCTCAGAGTTGTTCCTACATCACAATTGAAACTTTGCTGAAACTGTGGTTGGAAAACACAGTGACTGTAATACATTGCAAAATGTGCCATGTTACGTGTGCACACTGAAAACATGTATGTTCATGGATCCTTTTCTTTTTGTTTCAGATAGCCCTAATGCTCCTTTGTTTTTAACACCAACATGGGGCCTGCTGATGTATCCATCCTGTTATGTGGATTATGCATCAGCTAAATCACTTCTTATAATGTTTTAAGCTTTGCTGTGTTCTGGACCTCTAGTCAACTCTCACCTTTTCCTTAATACTGCTGTTTTAGCTGGCACCATTCATACAATTTTGATTCAGAGACAAATGTTTTAACTGATCCTTAAGAACAAAACATTAATGTCAGACCTGTACATTAAGATGTGTTAAGTCCCTTTGTTGTCCAGAGAATATTAAGAACATTATTAAAAAATCTTTCATGGGGTGTGGTCCAACTCTAATTGCTCTTTAAAAGGTGATGGTGAGCCACCTTCACTGTAGTAGACCTGTCATGTGGTGTAGGTTTACTCACAGTGCTGTTAGGAAGGATTTTGACCCAGCAACAGTGAAGGTAGTAAACCATGCCATGTGGCGTAGGTTTACTCACAGTGCTATTAGGAAGGGAGTTCCAGGATTTTGACCCAGCGACAGTGAAGGTAGTAAACCATGCCATGTGGCGTAGGTTTACGCACAGTACTGTTAGGAAGGGAGTTCCAGGATTTTGACCCAGCGACAGTGAAGGAACAATGATACAGTTCCAAATGAGGATGGGTGTGGGGCTTGGAGGGGACTTGCAAGTGGCGGTGTTAGAACATTAGGCTGGGCCTCTGGATTACTAATCCACAATGACATTACCACTACTGCACCACCTTCCCTGTGAAGGAAATAAATAAGCAAGCCATTTCAGATAAATTGCATTTATCATCTGCTTTATATATAAAACATAGAGGAACTTGACACTTGACTGGAATCATTCAGATAGGTTGCCAAACACCTACATTTTGTGGACTTCCTATGTTGGTCTTTGATGTATGTGGTCTCTTGAAAGAAATACCAATTTTCAATGGCCCAGCATAATTCTCCCAAAATTGGTCAATCCAGCAAGAAAGATTACAGAATTCCTCGCACAAGCTACATCTAGTGTGAGTTGAGTTTCTGCAGTCTTTTGTACTGGTTTAAAAAACATTGCGATGGTATCTGACCTTGCCCACAAAATTGGTCACACCCTTGACCAAATTAAATAATGCAGCTAGTTCCCTTTAATTGTGCACATTTGTAGGCCATAAAATTAAGCTGTATTGTTTAGGTGCATGGGCATTAATAGGCACCTTTTAAAAGTTTTTAAAAATATTTAATTTACTAAGAAATCAGCCACTGTGTACCAATGAAACTGATAAATGATTCTACATAGCTTTTTGAAGTCATTTTTATTTATTTAAAATCTCATTACTCACAGGTGGTGGACTGGACACTCTAATTAAAAATGCTTAGTTTTCGTAGTAAACCTGTTTTCAGCTGTATGAAAACAAACTGCACCAAGTTACCCACTCATATATCATGGAATATATATTTAAGACAAGAAAAAAGATCAATTATATTCTGAAATTCTGCCCAATTATTCTGGTTCATGGCAAATTTACGTTTGTGATTATGCAAATCAAATTGATTGAAATTTGAACATAATTTCACTTTGGGAAACTGCACGGATTTCAATTGTAGTTCATGTCCAAATTGCCGATTATGCCCCAAGCAGAAACTCTACCCAAAGTATTTAGACAACATTGTTTATGAGCTCACCTCCATTTTACCTATCCTACCATACACGCTAAATATGCCTTCTTTATTGTCGTTGGTTGAAGGTATGACTGAAGTCCCAGTGGCAAAGGTTGTATTTCAAAATTTATATTTTCAAGCTCTTGGAGTTGAAATTTCTCTGCCTTTTAGAATCAGGCAGCAAACTAAGCACGTATTAAAGGGTAACAATTTCATTCAGAATCCTAAAGTTTCTCTGGGAAGACGAATCATCAGTCTCATTACTGCCTTTGCCCTATTAATTCCTTTAACAAGTTTTTTCGTATTCCTGGGGCAAAATTTCACATCCCGTGGCTGGGCGCGCGCCCGACCCAGTCAGGAGTAAAATCATGCGAGATGACATCAGGCGAGTGTCCTGATGCCATCACGCTTGCGCGATGTTTTTTGCTTGGCGGGCGCCGTAGATGTCAGAAGCGCGCCCACTGACAATTAAGAGGACAACTAAGCCCATTAATGGTGCAATTGTCTCCAATTTTTCATGGCCCGTCCAACCTCATGGTTGGCGGACAGGCGAGTCGGCCAGGCGGCCTTTATATTTTTCATCAGGACTAATTCAAGGGTGGGATGAAATCTCTGTTATGAAATAAAATTAAAATAAATATCTGTGGACTGCATTTTTATGAGGTATATTTCAGGTGCTTGATTGTGATGCATGGACATCTTTTTGCAGCTTTTTAAACCTTTATTTGATCATTTGACGATCTGCAGCTCACTCTCAGCGCTCACCCGTGCCCGTGGAAACGTCAGCGCCCGCACTTTTCCTGCCCCCACCCTGGCAGTGCTGAGCTTTTCACTGCATTTTTCACACTGACTGGCCATTAATTGGCCAGCCAGCGTCAAATCACAGTCGGGGGCCAATTGCGGTCCACAATCCATTTCCCAGCCGCTCCCGGCCCCGCCAATCGTACGTGCCCACCAAAGGTAAAATTCAGGCCCTAGAGTCAAGAAAAATAAAGGACACAATATTCAGTCACATATAGCCATATGTAGGGGTGCCACATGGGTGTAGCTCCAAGTTTTCAGCACAGGTGATTCCAATGCAGCAGGTATTATGTCAGGTGACTGGGGTGGCCAACACAGGTACATCCCCCTCGTGCAGCCAAAGAGGTTGAAAGGAGAAGATCATGATGGGCTGATAAAATGCACAAATAATAAAATTAGCCTACAAATGTGCAGGGAACACCTTCCTTATTCACTCCTTAAACAACAAGCATTGTCAAGCAAGTTAAGCCCTGATCTGAGGCTATTTAAATGGCCACTCAACAAATAACATCTGAAGTCTTTTGACTTACTTGTGCTCGGGACGCATCGGTAGAATCACTGGGGTGAGTTACTGGGAGAGTGTGAAGGTATCTGTTGACCAGTGAAAGGCTGAGAACATTTCAAAGCCTTTGATAAGTATGGAGACAGCAGTTACAGTGCCACTTGCTCTCCTGGATGAACAGTACCACTAGAGGAGGAGGCAGAGAGAGGAAAGTCTGAAAAGAGGGAGAGCAAGCAGGGCTTTCTTTAGAAGGCCCTACTCTTTTAGGAACATGACTGCTACATTGGGGTGAGCCAGGAGCAGTGCCTCAGGAGGCTTTGCTTTATTAATAAGTTGTGCCACCTTTATCAAAAAGACCTGGAGCCTCAAACTAGGGGTGGGGTGGGGGTATGCCCACTGATGCCAGTGAATATCACCGCACCCTTTCCTTCTGAACAATCAGTCCCTTCCAGCTGGCAGCTGACAACATTAGCAGTGTCTCATTGTTCACCGTGGGAGGCGACTGAGACTTCACTCACTGTGCAACAAAAAGATCGTGCGAGAAAAGCAATTATTTTTTACTGGTGAAAGCTCATTACTCTGGAAGCACCCATGGTGTTTTCAAACTTTGAACATTTACAGTCCTACAGTCCTCCAAGACAAACAACAAGGGATACCTCCACCACACATGGTTCATAGTCCCCTTTCGCATGAGGTCACAGCCCCTTCAGTGAGAGCCATGGATCCATATGTAACACCATCGAGCAAACCATTGGTCTGCTTAAACAAAGGTTTCACTGCTTAGATCACTTGCGGGGATCTCTGCACTACACACCTGAGACGGTTACCCTGTTTGTGGTCATGTGCTGTGCCCTTCATGATCTCACTATTATGAAGGCCTAGCCACTACCTCCTGGGATCTGGAGGCTGTCTCAGGATGAGGAAGAGGAGGAGGAGGATAAATAATGGAGAACTCCACATGCACCATTTGCAATTGAACAGAGCAAGGAGGACCACGTGGTGAGGCTTCACTTTAAAGTGCTCTTCTCTGTCCTTGGGCTCCTACACAGTGGCTCCAGTCTGACTGATGAAAGGCTGCTGACTTTCACTGGGCAAGACTGCAGATGGCCCTGGATGACACCCTAGAGTAGCTCTGGACCTTGAGGGCCTGGTTACAGACTGCACTGCCACAGCTTGGGTGTCATCAGTCTGAGTTAGCAAAGGCACTGGCAGAGTGGCAGTGATGGGAGCATAAATGCTGTCATCCTGAGAGAGAACAGCTCTATCCACTGTGACTCCCACAGTGGGTACCTCAACACTTCTCATTATCTGTTGGAGCAGATTGCTGGGTGGCTTGAGAGCCTGCATAGCCTGTTGAGGATTGAGTTCTACATCCACGATAGCAGCTGTCTGTGCCTGGAGGGCAGCAGACATAGACTCGATGCCAGCAGATTGAACCTGCATGCTAACAAGCAGGGAACTCACTCTCACATTTAGTTTCCACTGCAGTAGTGATACATCAGCAAGACTCTGCCTGTAGGAGGCTGCAGTAGGAGCCAAGAGAGCGACCAGCAGACACACCACCCTGGGTTGGTCTGGCAGTGCTGCTACGGATGTGCCCATCAGTTCCACAGTGGAAAGGATGGGCTCCAGGCTCTGTGTGATGCCCTGTTCCATGATGGAACCTGACTGCTCAATGCTCCTAGCCAGTGTCTGGAGGTTACCCAGCAGATCTCCCAATGCACCAAGCATCTTGGTGTGCATGCCCATCAGCGTGCCCTGTAGGCCATCCCCCTCACCTGAGTCCCCTGCAGCAGAACTGGTTTGCAGCCTCACCCTCCAGGGAGTTTTCACAGAGGCTGACCTATTACCCCCTGCCCTGACTATAGCCCACTTGTGCCCAGTGACTGACCATGTATAGATCCCAACTCTATTCCAGCCTCTAAAGTGCACACAGTGCCAGTATCTGAGCTGGTGGCTGCAAGTTTTAGGTTAAGTGGCGCTATTTCATCTTTCAAACTATCTTCCTCTTCTTGCCTTCTGCTTGTTTCTACAGCAGCTGAGCAGCTTTCTAAAAGCACAAAAGCATAAGGGTAAGGTAAAGGAATAGGGGGTGGGGATGAAATCAGGAAGTTCACAATTGCTCCATCAGCAGTTTCCATTTCATGGCATCTTCCAGGGTAAGGAGTTAATGGAGAAGGGTGTAAGGCAGCAACTTATCATAATCCAGGATGTCTCCAGAACATTGAATGCCACTAGCTCCTTGGCACTGCTGCCCATGATTCGAAGGGTCATTTCCTCCAGGGTACTGAGTGGATGCATACGACTTGGCCCTCTTCTGTTCCTCTGGCTTTCTCTCCTGTACTGTACCACCTTTCACTGTATGAGTGGGCAGAATGTTATTGATTGTGAGACAGTGTTTGGGTGATGCCTACCATTGATGAATAACTGAGACATGTGGAGGCAGTGATGGGTATCCGCACGGCTAGTATGTTTGGAGGTATGTGTGTGTGAGGTATAGGTCGAGAGGTCGAGATTTTAACAGCTGCCAGGTAGCTGGGGAAAAGGTGGGGGGTGTCGGTGGGGGGGGGGGGGGGGGGGGGTGGGGAGGGGGGGTGCGGTGGGGGAGGTGCAGTTAAATGGTGGGCATTCACATTGGGACAGCTTCCTGGTGCAGTTGCAGTTCCGCCACCAGGGAAGTTTCCCTGTGATAGGAATGACAGTGGCTCAGCTACCCAGCATTTCGCCAGCAGCGGAACAGCCCCAGCAATGTGTAGGGAGGCCAACAAGAGCATGGAGGCCATCAGAGCCAGAGTCTTCAAGGCCTAAGGAGGGGGCTGATGGTGGCAATATCTGCCCCTGCCATTGCCACTGGGTGGTGGTGAAGTGGTGTGGGGGGGGGGTGGTGGGGTGGAGGGAGGAAAATCATCTTCGACCTGGCAGAAAATTGAATTGGCTTCTTACCTTGCAATGGCACCTCACAATGGAGGCACCCTCTCATTTGCCTTGTAGCCTTAGTAGTGGCCACCTGTCTTGGTGGCACTGCCAATGCCGCAGAGCTACCGGCCATCTGTGCATGAGGAGCCAGCTCACCCTCTTCAATTGGATGGTGATCCCCCAGTGGCCAATTAAGGGGCCAATGCCAGGAAGATTGCCACTGTGGTCCCATTGCTCACTCGTGGGATTTGGACTTGCATATGGTCCTGACATTGGGACTTACCCTGCCAAGAAAATCACAGCAATTGTTCAGGATACAGGGAGTGTGTCCTGAGTGTCAGGATGTGGTGTGGTGGGTAAGTAATGAGGGTGTGGCATAGTTTGTGAGTAATGGGGGTGTGATGCTTGAGCAATGTCAGCAGTGTGTGCTGTGGCGGGTTTGAGATTTGAGACTGCATATTACAGCCCTTCAGCAGTGTGTTTGGAGGCGGGTGCCTCATAAAATGCAGCGCGTGGCCTGCTCACCACCTATCCACCTACCCCCAACCTGTCTCCCATTTTACTGGGGCCGTGGAGATGTCAGGCAGCCTGATTTCCCTTGGGTCTATCAAGGCCCTTGAATGGCTGATTAATGGCCATTTAAGTGCCTCATCCCGTGTCCGTTGTTATTTTAACTGCAGGATGGTAAGGCCCAGGCCAGCGGGTATCCTGGCAGCTTTTACAGGACAAGCTGAAGTTGGGCAAGAAGGGGGAACATTCTTTGGGCGGTCCCCTGTGCCCAGTGGAGGCATCCATTCCACCTTCACCCCCTCCAAGCTCATTCTCCCCCCTTTTAATCCTCCCCACACCTCTCGAACCCAGCCTGCACCTCCACACCTCGCTGGGGCCTGCCAGCCAGGCCCCACCCATAACCTGGTTTTACCTGAAGTCTGGCTTCCATAACTCCCTCTTCATTGGGGACAACATTTAGTCCCAGCAGTGGCCACCGCTCAATCCTGGCGCTGTTGTGACTACAAAGCTGCCAGCCAATCAGATTGGCCAGCAGCTCTTGAAGGCAGAAATCCTCCTGAGATGGGGGAGGAAGTCTCACCCTGAGCCAATTAACGTCTAGCCAAGTGTAAATTGGCTGTGGACATTGGACTTTTTGATGGGCAGGCTTCCTGGATTAACCTGCTTTTTAGTTAGGGGGCATAGGCAGCCAACATGACGCCCTATAAAACCCAGCCCATGATGTGAAGAGCACATCTAGACCAACCAAATGATGTTATTAAACATCTTTCAGCTTTGTTGCCTGGTCCACGATGCTACAACTTGATTAAGAAGCGGTATTAGGAAGCATTAGAAAGGTTGGCTGTACTTAAAGTTGATCAGTCACCAGGACCAGATGGGATCCATCCAAAAAGTGCTGAGGGGAGTAAGGGTAGAAATTGCAGAAAAACTGTTTATAATCTAATCATTCTGAGATACTGGGATTGAGCCAAAGGACTGGAGAATTGCAAATGTTACACCCTTGTTCAAAAAAGTATGTATGGATAAACCGAGCAAGCAAACTATAGGCCAATCAGTTTAACCTTGGTTGGGGGAAATCTTTTGGAAACAATACTCCGGGACAAAATTAACAGTCACTTGGACAAGTGTGGATTAACTAAGGGAAGCCAGCACCGAATTGTTAAAGGCAAATCACGTGTAACCAACTTGAATTAATTTTTTGACGAGGCAACAGAGAGGGTAAGTGAAGGTATTGCAGTTGATGTGTACATGGACTTCCAAAAGGCATTTAATATAAAGTGCCACATGATAGGCCTCTCAGAAAAATTGAAGGCCATGGAATAAAAAGGACAGTGGCAGCATGGTTACGAAATGGGCTGAATGAAAAGGAACAGAGAATAGTGGTGAACAGTTGTTTTTTTCAGACTGGAGGACGATATACACTGGAGTCCTAGGACCACTGCTTTTCTTAATAAACATTAATGATATAGACAATTTCGAAATATCAAGTCTCCTCTCGAGCTTAAGGAGATTAGCCCCAGGTTCTCTAACCTAATCTCATGATTAAGGTCTTTCATCCCTGGAACCATTCTTGTCAACCCCATTTGCACCCTCACATCCTTCCTGAAGGGTGGTGCACAACTTCAACACTTGTAGATGACACAAGTCATGGAGTATTGTGGAATGTGAGGAGGATTGTGATAGGTTTCAAAAGAACATAGACAAGCTAGTGGAACGGGCCGACGCATGGCAAATGCAATTTAAAGTGTGAAGCATTTTGATAGCAAGAATGAGTGGAGGCAATGTCAAATAAATTATTGTCCCATAACTTTCGATCTCCGGGGTGTCGTATCTGGGAGGTGCTCCAAAGGTGCACCGGGGCCTCCCCCACCACACCACCCCTCGGAAGTCCTCACATAAGTTTTGTGAGACAATTTCCCGTGAAGCTCAAACTTCTGTTGGGCAATTACCCTGCACTGGGAACCATCCTAAACTCCGATTTAAACAGCAGTCTTTGGATAATTCTGACTGTTTTACAGGAATAGCTACCCAGGAAATGTTGGAAGTATTAAAACCACTTCTAACTCCTGTCGAACCTCTAGTACTGACCAACCCACTCCGAACCCCCATTGGACCCCCTGACTCTCCGCCGATGCCCCACACTGCTCGACTACCCTCTCAACCCCCCACAGGACCCCCTGAGCACCCATCCCCCCTCCGCTGATCACTCCCCCACTGATCACCCCCACACTGACCACTTGACACCCCCCCGCTGATCAACCCCCCACATGACCAACCCCCAATCAACCGCCCGATGCCCCCCCACTGAAGGCCCACAGCTGACCACCTGGCCTCCCCAGTGATCATTCCTCCCAACTGATAACCTCTGCTCCATTGACCATCCGACCCCTCCCCCCCACTGATTATCCAATCCCCCCACTTATCACACCACCCCCTCCCCCACTGACCACCCAACGCCTCCCACATTGACCACCTGATCCCTCCCCCCACTGAACACATTCCCCACTGCCCATCTGACCCATATTCCTATCCTACCCACTTACCTTACACATTTACCTTCTCCCTGGCTTCTCAAAGTGGCTGGATCCTTTAAACTTACCTGCCTTACAGCAGCTAGTGTCATAAAAAAGGGGGCGTGGCTTCCTTTCCCCCAACTCTCTTGCCCTCGACTGAAAGCCTCAGAAGCCGCTGCACCGCACATTTCCTGCTCGGCCTAAAGTCAGGAGGTCGGGCAAGAAAGATGCTGCTGCATTCCAGTGTCAGTAAATCGGATGTGATTGTCACTCCAGGGGAGTTCTGGCCCATTGTGTCCAATTCTGGGCACCGCTCATCAGGAAGGATGTGAGACGGCGCGGGTAAGATTTACAAGAATGGCCCCTAGTTCTCCAATATTATGAAGAGTACCTGATTAGGAAGTACAACTCCGTTCCTTCATTGTCACTGGGTCAAAATCCTGGAGCTCCCTTCCTAACAGCACTGTGGATATAGCTACACCACAGGGACTGTAGCATTTTAAGAAGACAGCTCATCATCACCTTTTCAAGGGCATTTAGGGATGGGCAATAAATGCTGGCCACATCCCATGAATGAATAAAAAATTGTCATCAATTGAGCTTATATGTATTGATATGTCTAAGGCTGTGGCAGGTCAGGGAACACTGGTTCCATGTTCACTGTTGTATACCTTAACATTTTGGTTGCCTGCACAGAGGTTCAGTTTCTATTTAGGTGAAGCTCTCAACTTGGATTCACCCTGCTGTTTACCAATTGTATGACTTCTATAAATACCAAATTGCACAAATGTAACATTGTAATAGCATAAGAAGGTGAATTTGATTAATGGTTGCTAAACTTGTAATTTTAATTAACACAACAAATCTACTTGGTAGAAAAACAGGGCAGCACATTCAAACTGACAATATAAATTGAAACTGTTCGCGATTGAAGTCACACATATTCAATGACCAGGGATCATTGATTCATGACAATACTATGGTAACATGTTCTCCGAGAAATGTGTCACTACTAGGCTCGTGTTTCATGTATACCCTTTACATTCTATTGTAGAATAGCTGTTATTAATAAAATGTGGTTACTGGCTGGTAGAAAAACTCCAGATAATGGAGGTTCTACTTCTGCTGCTGCGAATATTTTCAATTGTCAAATTAGATTTCCTTAACTCCTTAATGCATCGAGCTCAATAGTGATGTAGTATCAGTACTTTATAGAAGAAAATAAAATCACATGGCACATTTGTGATGCGAATTGTGTGCTGACAGGTGTAGCAAAATAACACAGCTGGAATCACACTCCTCTTTGAGTTTTTTGGTTGGTCTGTCAGTGTGTATTTTTAGAGTCTGCATATTTTCTCTATTTGTTCAATGACTGGATCTCATGAAGCCAGTGCTTTATCCAAGATGGAAAGGTTCAGCACTTGGTGTAAGCTAGATACAATTGATTCCTTGTTTCCCAAGAGCAATGTTGAAGTATTGACAATATCACCTTCTCCTGATTAAGACTGGCACATTTGTTGGAAAGGCATGGCATGTTGTCATGGAAATCGCATTTTACATGCAGCAGCCCCAAGGAATTCATTTTTCTTGTCTTCCTGGGATGCTACTCTGACACAGAGTGGACATAAAAGTGTCACTGGATGTCAAAGAATAGGAGAGGATCATCCTGTGAAATGCACAGCTTGTGAAAAAATAATCTTGGTGGGTCTGTAGTGTGCTTGAAACCATTAATTACTGCGCTTGCACTGAAACAAGCATTTGGGACAACATTTGAATCAAAAGGCACTTGCTAACACAACAAACTAAATTAGTCAAAGAAAAAAAATAAAACAAGGAGCACTGGATATCCAAAACCAAAACAAAAAATGCTGGAAATGCCAGCAAGATGATTGGTATCTGGAAAAGAGAAAGAGTTTAATATTTTGCATGATAAACCTCATCAGAATAGATGAAGAACTCCACCATAAATGTCGATATCTCGTTCTTTTTCAAACATGTCATGCGTTTTCAGTGTTTTTGTATTTATGCTCAGGTAGCTATTTTGTAATACTGGGCTGAATTTTCTTGGGTTATTTGTTTTTTCGATGATTTTCCAGTGACAAACGTGATCACTGCAATGATTGGCCTTCCAGCTATCCTTTGCCAGAGTTAACCAATAAAGAGCCACCTCCAGGCTGCCTGACCAATTAGGCAGGGTACGTGAAGACAGCCATTTTGTCAGGGGAAGCATTTATAATTAAAGGGACCATGGCATGCTCCAGAGAAGCTCACCAGAACTTGTATTTTTGGGCTACAGCACCCACAGACATGGTGAGGAAATGTGGAAACATCTCTAACCCTAACCTGGAGGACCGCTGAGGAAGCTGATGGGCTGCACTGAGCTGAGCTCTCCTAAAAGAGGGAGGCAGAGAGTACCTTTTTCAAACAAGCAGGCTTGGTTGGAAGTGGTTGAGGCAGTGAGCGGCAGCAGTTTAGCCCCTTTAACCTGGAGGCAGCAGAGTGGGAAGATTCAGGAGCACATGACAGGTGAGTGGCATGACATTGTCAGGTGCCAAGTCCCACACTCTGACTCGCAAAGCATTCTCCTAAACAGCACACCTTAAGCCAACACGCCTTGCAACTCTACTTATTCCTTTCCCTGCATGCACCTCACATCCCCATCTGACAAACCAACACTCACCCCCAGCCTACTGCCTTGTTGCACCCATGCCTCACAGTCACTATATACAAATGTTATCCTTCACTCCTCTGAACACAAGCCATTCTTAATGCTCCCACCTCCCTGATTTCTCTCCTTGCTGGAGAAATGATCACACAGCTTAGTGTGAATCAGAGACACAGTGTTGTGGGTGGCAGAGTTAGCGGCCCTCCAGTGAGAGGCACCGTACTGGGCACTGGCAATGCATGCCCCACTGGTTCAATGTGAAGGCAGTCTCGCAGCATGAGGATGCAGATGTCAGCAGCTGCCTGATGGGCACCAGTGGCTGAGAAAGTTAGGATAGCTGGTCAATTGCCTGGAGACTCTCTTCTGGGATCTCATCTCCTTCCACCTGTTTCTCAGTGGCCATTCCCGCTATGCTGTGGAAAGGAATATGGCTGCTAAGAAGGCAGCTGATGTTGCTGTTGGTGTTGTTGCAGGTTCAGCTGGAGCAAGTAACAGTGGGGAACCTCATGCCCTAGACCCTCAGCATATGTGGGCAGTGGAGCTGAATAACATTCCCTGTGTTGCCCTTAAGGCTGGCAGTAGGGAAGTGCACGAAGGGTGGGTGAATTGTTAGTTAGGTGAAGTGCCTTCCAGGCAATTGGCATTGAACTTCCAAGCAGTGATAGCACTCTGACAGAAGGAGTGCTTTGCAAAACAGCATCTCAGAGTGTCCATTTCTGCAGCTCTTCAGTATGGCTGATCAATGCGTTCATAGCTGGTCAGTTTCACTGAGGCACAGCCTCCTGCTGTGTTCTCACTGTCTCCTAACTGCTGTGTTGGAGGCACAGGCAAGGATTATCCCTGCCCGCCGGCGTCGGGCGTGTTCAGTGGCGTGAGCGGATAATATGGCGCAATCAGTTTCACAACAGTGTGAAAGCAGTTCGCGATTGTCCACTCAGGCTGCCAATGGTGGGCCACATTTCCCACCATCGGACATTGGGAGCCTAATTGGAATACATCTGCCTATCATTTTAAGGCCAGCTCGCCAGAATTGCGCCCCCACCTGCTAAATCGTCCATCCACATTGGTGGGAAAACACGCTGAGGTGTTTCACAACAGCACATAAAAGGCATGCACTTGGCGGGCTGCACTTTGAGGTGAACTCAATGGTGAGTACAAAGTAATGTTATGCAATGCTGCCAGGGTTGCCTGTTGGACTTCCTGAGGGGCATTGGGAGTGGGGGGGAAGTGGTGGTGGGGGAGGGGGGTGGTTAAGAGCAGCCCTAACATTGAAGCAACTTTTGGGGATGGGGTGAGGGCAAGGGCAGACCTGCCTTTGAATATAGCACACAAGCATTTGGGTGTGGGGGGGTAGGGTGGGCAAGGGAAGCAGCCACACATTAAGGAAACCTATAGAAAGTGACCATTCCTCTGCAGCTGAGACAGTTCAGGCGCAGCCACATTGATATGATTGGAGTTGGGTTTCTAGCTTATCTGCCCACTCAAGCAATGCAGAAGCATCAAAATTCCACCAAGTGCTCCAGAGCTTTTCACCTCACTCCCCTGGCACAGACTACAAAGTCATGAGCATTTTAGTGAACTGCAGAATGGTTGGACGACTGCCCACATTGTATAATCTCCTCACTAAAGATGGCCATGGAGCAGTCACTGGTGGAGGTGCTCACAGCCCCTTGCAATGTCAGCCTCCCGGTTTGGACCAGTCTCCCCCATGGTTCAAGCTAACAGTGTAGCCTTGCAGCATGGGTTAGGAGCCTGAGCTGAGAGCACAGCATGCAGTCCAATGGGCAAAGCTGCCGCCAGTCGGTCGGATGGAGTGGGGCGGAGGAGGGCGGGGTTTCGGGCAGCCATGCAGAGCAATAATCTCTGGCCATCCAAGTGGTGGCCAGCACTCTCCAGGAAGCATTAAGAGGCCTTCACATTTAACCAGGACAGATTCTTAGTACACCCAAGCTAACCACGTATCTCTCTCTTTCATCCTGCCAGAGGACTACATCAGGAGCATGGAGCCTGGTGAACTAGCTGTATGCCTTGTGGCTTAGAGAGATGCAGCCATGAAACTATAGAAGCATCCGGTCCTTTGTCCACATTCAGCACCTGACTCCTACAGGGGCACAGTGTCACTGGTCACAGATGCTGGTGTGATGGGATCCAGCCCCAACTTAAATGTGCTGAGAGCACACAGAGAGAATGACGGAACTCTGTGATGCGTGCCCACTACATTCTGGCAGCAATGACAAGCACCACCAAGGTGCAGGCACCAATAATGTGTCCAAGGTGTGTGAAGCCAGACCATCACTTTGCTCTGAAAGCTACACAAAACACAGGGAAGAGGCCCTGGATTGAGATACCTGCCTTTATCTTGTACAGAAGTGTTTCTGAGTGACAAGAACACTGCTCATCAGAACAAGGAGCCATAGGCAGGGAGACATTCTTGGGAGTTTATTGACAATTGTGAACAGTATGTACAGGTGATTAACACCCGTGCCCTGGCTGTGCAACTAATTCTTCTTAACTTTCCTAACCCTGCCGCTATGTCTTGTTGCTTCTCAGACATTTACAGCGGAGGTGGAGGCAGCCTGCTGACTGCAGCCCCTTGTCTGTGATGACCTTTACGGGCATCCTCTGGAGGGTCGAGACTTGGAGGGCCCCGGCCTGCTTTTGGGGTCCTTCTTTGTGTGACAGTGGCACCCTCATCTGCCTGTGGAGCTGGAATTGTTGAGGTCACAGGAAGAGGGGTTTCGGATGGGCCGGTCACTCCTGGAGTCACCTGGATGGATGGCCCCAGAGTGTGCACCTACTAATCCTCCTCCCTATGCGTTCCTGAGCACCCCAGGCTAGCTTCTTGAGGAGAAGCAGGTAGCTGGAGTGAGATCAAGCAGCTCGGCATCCTTCTTGCGTCCACACTGTTGGAGGCCAACTATGGCACCAGCGGTGGATTTGAACTCACGCAGAAGTGCAGAAGCGACGTCCTAGACCAAGGTATCCATGGCGGCCACCTTCCTACCAGTGTTGACCTCAGTGCATCGGTGTGCCGGCACTATCACCTCAGAGTGAAAGTGGACGGACTTCTCCATTGTGTCTTGCAATCTGAGGAGTGCAGTGGACATTCCTTCCTGATGTTCCAAAGCTTGCCTTTGCAGCTCCAGTAACTGTGACATGACCAAGTCCTGAGGCTTGTCATATGACTCGGACTCAGCAAATTTCTGGCCTCCAGCAGTCCTCTGAGTGCTGGACACTAAGGAATTTGCTGCCACCACCTGCTGTGGATCAGACAGTGATCCCAAAGCTATTCTAAAGCTAGGTCCCACTGAGGTGTGTGTCTCTGCGCTGGTGGATGGTGTGGGTGAGCGCTGTGATGGGACTTCAGGGAGGGTGCCTCCAGATTCCTCTTCAGAGATTTTTTCGGGTCTTTATTGGAGACCCTTGTCATGGACTCTGTCAGCTGTTCCCCAGATGTGCATGTGGAAACAAGGAGAGATAATTAGTGGATGGCACTGGCCTGTTAAACAGGACACATCACTCACAGCATGGTTGTCTGATGTATGTTGCACTACTGGATCCTCACCTGGTAGAGCACTGCCGACCTCACTGTCAGCACAGGACTAGTCCAGATCTTTGCCAGCCAGCTGGATGGCTTTGTTTTCAAAGTCCATGAGGACCTTGATTTCGGGCTTTCTGCCACCAGTCTGTGACCTCTCTCCCTTGTTATGTGCCTGCCGGGCCAGATGATAAATGTGCCTGGCCTGTACAGTTGGTGAGTGGTCCCACTGGGGGGATGAGGACAATGACGGTGAGTGTGAGAAAGTGAATGGTGATGCCCCTTGAACTGGCAGTAAGTGAGGGTCTTGTGGATGTGTGCTGGGTTTGTGAGTGTGTGAGTTGAGAGTGATGAGAGTGACTTACCCTGGCAGAATGAAGGAGATCATTCATCCTCTTGTGGCACTGGGTGGCTGCCCTCTTTTGCAGGGTGTTGGTGCTGACCACTGTTGCCACCGCCTCCCAAACCTGATTGGGCATGCTGCTGCCCATCCTGCGGCCAGAGCTCGGGTACAGGATATCCCGGCGCAAGTCCACGGCATCCAAAAGGCACGCCAGTGATGCATCGTTGTACGTGGGGGTTGCAGTCCTTTTGTCTTTCAGGGCCATGTCTTGCCTGCAGCAGTCGTGGTTTGGAATCATTGAGATGTGTACACACTGCTGGACTTTAAATATGGTGCCCAGCGTGATGAAGCTACGAGGGGCGGGCGAAACAGAGCCCAACCACCATGGAAATGGCAGGTTTCCGGGGAATGCATAAATAATGTGTCAGGTTTGGGATGATACAGTGTGAAAACCTGCCATCGCGGCCAGCGGGTAAAACGTCATTTAACCCGTCCACTACTGCACTTAGTGCAAATCTGGGATGATTCCATCTGCAGTGTGGACTACTCCCTTGTCGGGAAAGAGGAAATCCCTTTTAAATTCCTCCTTATGACTTCAACTGGTTTCTGGCCTCTGCCATTCAGTTCCCAACTTCTCCACAAACCCACCCCAGGAAAAGGGGCTAGAGGAGGAAATGCAATAGCAAACTGGCCATCGCACCCCACCACCCGGCCCTGCACTCCCCCTCCCACCCTTGCCTCCCCTGGAAAAAATTCCTCCAATATGTCAATCTAAAATACACTGAATAATCAAAATGATTTGCCCTCACCAACATGTCATTTAACATCACCTGCCTCTTTACCTCACAGGTTCTCTAAGATATTGAAACCTCCAAACCAACATACATACTTATGTTAACGTGTGAATGTATGATGCAGGCAAACGGTTTTTCTATGTTTTTTCAATGGCATTGTTAACCCACTTCTGGGAACAGTTACCGACTTGATTTGGGGAGAATCATGAACAACCAAAGTAAAATGTCCCATTTCTAGGTGTAGTATAAGGGTCTGACACATAAAGCGTTAAGGTGGGACTGAGTACAATACCGCCCACACTGTGATTTAAGAGAACACATGACCAGCACTTAAGGGTCACCGTAGTGTTGGAGAGAGCCGTGTGTAGAAGCAAGTGTGGAGACAGCTCCTAGCTTAGACGTTTACTGTACCTATGTATATAGTTTCTAGTAGTTAATAAATAATTACTGTTGAATTACCTAAGACAATGAATACCTTAATAAGACCTACCAAATTATGCCCAACACCTTACAACACGGTGGCAGAAAATAGAACAACTCAAATCCTCATAGAGACTGCAAAATAAAATTAAAATCCTGGAAAACTGAAGGAAAAATCAAAGAAGCATTCTGACCTGAGGGAAAGCTCAAGAAGTGAACGCACAGAAGGAAATCACCGGAGAAAATCTCCAAAGAAAGGCTTGGAAGCTGAAGGCAGAAATTAAATTCCTCACTGCAGCAAAAGACTCCATTGAGTCCCATGGAAGTCCAGCTTCAATACGCAGAGTGTGCAGAGTCAGCAGACTTAGTAGGGGTGAACTAAAAATTTTAAATCCCTGGTCAACACACAAGTGCTGAAAAAGGTTAAATATTGCAGTGGTCAGAATTTGCTGTTTAAATTGGTGTCCGAGAAACTCAATTCTGAAGTTGGTGCCTGAACGCATGGTGAACTCACTTCAAACAAAGGAAAAAAAAAATTAAAAATTAATCACAACTGAGTGGGCAGCTTTAAAAGCCCAGCAAAAATGTGGATTCAACATGTCCAAGGCCTGAGAACATTATGCTAAAGTGGGAAAGACTCAAACCAATTGATCCCGGCAGTTATTGTTGAAAAAATGTAAATGTTGAGATGAACACCATTGCTACAGGAGCCCCCCAAAACAAGCAAGAACAGGAAAACACTTTGTGTAGAAGCGCAAGGCGCTGCCATCTTGGATTTTCGGGAACCTCTTTAAGTTGAACCTGCAATTGAAAAAATTTAACATTGATCAGAAATCCACTCTTCCAGATCAATTTGGACTTAGCCAAGGCACAGATCGATCACAAAATTGGGAACTTTGGAGAATGAGATTCCTTCGATACATGATTGCTTCACGTCCGGAAAAAAAGACAGAAGCTGAACAAATTAACACATTGCTTTATTCAGTAGGCCCGATAGCCGATGATATATCAGCTAGACAAGGAATTAACGAAACATCTGCAAATAGAAAATGCTGGAAAAACTCAGCAGGTCTAACAGCATCTGTGGAGAGAAAGACAGAGTTAACGTTTCGAGTCTGCATGACTCTTCTTCAGTCATATGGACTTGAAACGTTAACTCTATCTTTCTCTTCACAGATGCTGTTAGACCTGCTGAGTTTTTCCAGCATTTTCTGTTTTTGTTTCAGATTTCCAACATCCGCAGTATTTGGCTTTTAAACATCTGCAAAAATGGATGAAGTTTTAAAATCATTTGATGCTCATTTTAACTTCAGAAGTAACAAAACCCTTGAAAGGGCTAAATTTAATAAATATATCCAGCAGCCAGGAGAACCTGTTAACTGCTTCATTACTGAGCTGTCCAGAATGGCTGAAGGCTGTGATCATGGTGACTTGAAGTCTGAGCTAATCCGGGTTAGAATAGTTGTAGGAGTGGTGGATGACACACCCTCAGACATGCTTCAAGTGAAGGAAGATCTAACCCTTGGGCACCTGAACATGATGAGGTCAGACACTTGGCTGCCTGATATTGTGGTGCTTCTGCTTACACACAACCAGTATGCCGTCATGGTCAGCCCTGGCCCTAGTGAAGTCCAGCATGATCAGAAAACATGAAGCCCTCAAAGGCATGTGCATTTGCTAATGAGGAGCACTGTTTTGCTTCATCACATACTCACTCCTATCCCTTTGCACCCGTCCACCTTGTCTGAAGCAACGGTGTGCGAATCCAGAGCATGCTTAAAGGCTGCTGCCAGCCACCAGAAATCACCATTTGGAAGTAGCATCGGTAACGTTTTGGAGTGTCAAGGTGATGGGACACAGAGCGCTATCTACCAACTTTGTGATGAGACCCTTTTCCCTGCAATAGTCACAATTACAGAGTGAGAAACGCTTAAGGTTAGACGTCTCAGCGTCTGCACACAAATGTGCCATTGCTTCGTCACCTTGAGATGGCAAAGTTGTCCCAGTTTTTGCTGAGCTCAGCAGATTAACGCTGAGAATTTCGGAAGCCTGTTTGGCTGAGGACAGCACACTTAAGCTCTGAGTATAAGCTCATATCATTATAACCCTGCTGAGAGACAGCGGGCAGATGGAGGTAGACTCTATAAGAATATTCTCCATGCATTAGCACATCTCTCCTTAAACACCATACCTTCACCTGTCAAGAATGCAGACGAGATAGGGGACACCTCTATCTCAATCATACAGAGCCAAGAATGCACATGACGGGGCCCTATGAGGCATGGGAACGAGATTCATTCCACGAGACACTTAACATGAAGGTGCAGGCATTACTGATATGAAGCATTATGTGAAACAGGACACTCACTGTGGTGAGATGGTAGCGCACTGCACAGAAGAGAGGCCCAGGATAGAGACCATTGCCATAAGTGGGTGCAGGAACCAAAGTATCATATGTGATTGACAGTAACATAGGTCATCATAAGAAGGAGGCATAGACAAGGGGAGATATGAAATGATTGCAAGTCTTTTTACTTATGTGAACATTATACATGTGGTTAACACCCATGCCAGCATTTTGCAACTACATCTTCTTCACTTTCCTTACCCTGCTGGTATGTCTTGATTGTACCCCGACATTCATAGAAGAGGTGGAGGGACCCTGCTGACTGCTACGCCCTGCTGTTTGTGATGACTTGGCAGGCGTCCTCTGGAGGGCTGAGGCCTGTTGGGCCCTGGCCTGCTTTTGGG
Organism: Cetorhinus maximus; assembly: GCF_964194155.1. Classification (NCBI taxonomy): domain Eukaryota; kingdom Metazoa; phylum Chordata; class Chondrichthyes; order Lamniformes; family Cetorhinidae; genus Cetorhinus; species Cetorhinus maximus. Next base: position 158,236,993 of record NC_135880.1, on the reverse strand, counting down.
TTACTGCTGTGGGGCAGGTGTGGAGCTGGACCTGATGTGGTCACAGGAAGAGGGGATTTGGATTGGCCCGGCACTCCTAAAGTCATGACCCCGGAGTGTCGAACTGCTGATCCTCTTCCTTACAGGTAACCAAGGGCCTCTGGCCGGCTTCTTGAGGAGAAGGGGCAGCTGGAGTGAGATTGAGGTGCCCCGCAGCCCTCTCACATTGACACTGATGGATATCACCAATGGCTACTGTGATGGAGTGCCGCTCCTGCAGCAATGCAGGACCGTTGTCCTGGACTGAGGCCTCCACGACAGCCACCAATCTGCCAGTGTTGACCTCGGTGCATTGGCTTGCTGGCACTATCACCTCAGACTGAAAGCAGATGGACTGCTCCATCATCTGTTGCAATCCAAGGCATGCAGCTGATATCCCTTCCTGAAGTTCCCATGCAGCTGCAGTTTATAAGGATGCCTGGCATGTGTGGGTGGCATGTGGAGCCCTGGACAGGATTAGGATGCAAACTCCAAAGGAGATGAGGCCAGATGGAGATGTGAGGGTGTATAAGAGTGAGCGGTGATGTGCCTTCAAGTGGTGGCGAGTGAGATCCTTGTGAATGTGTGATGAGGTCGAGAGTGTGTGAGTTGAGAGTGGTGAGATGGCTGACTTACCCTGGCAGAACAGAGGAGATCATTCATCCTCTTCCTGCACTGGGTGGCTGACCTCTTCTGCAGAGTATTTGCACTGACCACCACTGCAACTGTCTCCCAAGCCAGAGTGGGTCTAGAAGACTTTGTGATGGGCCTCTATTGCGTTCAACAAGCACTCCAGTGAGGCATCACTGAATTTGGGTGCAGCATGCTTTCTGCCTTTGGGGGCCATGTCTGCAGGGACTGCGAATGCTCTACAGTGGTGCCATTTAAATATGGCGCCTGGAGTTCGGGAGCACGAAGGTCATGGCGCAGTGGGCGAATCAGATGCCGCCCGCCAGTGGAATAGAGTGTCCCCATGGATGAATAATTAATCAACTGCGATGTGGATGATTCGTTGTAAAAAGCCACCATTGCGGCCGACAGTTGAAACACCGTTTTTCCTGCCTGCTAACGGACTTTAGGCATTTCAGGGAAAATCCCAACCTAAGGATCTGGTGCATAAAGGGTTAATGTGGGATGGAATACTGTACCGGCCACACAGTGATGTAAGAGAACACATGACCCGAACCTAGGGGCCAGTATAATGTTGGACAGAGCCGTGTGTAGAAGCAAGCATGGAGACAGCTCCTAGCTTAGACCTTTACTGTAATCTATCTATATAGTTTCTAGTAGTTAATAAATACTTGCTGTTGAACTACCTAAGACTATGAAAACCTTAATAACACCTACCAAACTATGCCCAACACCTTATAACATTAGGCAGCTGCAAAGTAATTACAAATTCAAAATATTTTGCCAAGTAATATTTTGCCTGGAACCAAATAAGCCTCCAAGGATTATAGTCCAAAAGGCATGGATGTCAAGGACATTGAGCATTCAAACACTAATATTACAAAGAGTAACCTTGAAGCTCAATTTCTTTGTTGTTTACTTTTGTTTAAAATTAAAATGCTCATAAAATTAGAAGAAAATAAACGCTTGCATGAATAAAACTTTGGATAATTTCACACATAAAATAATGTTCACACTCCAATATTCCTCACTCAAAACTATCCTTTCATGTCTTGCATTGAAAGGTTTTGATAGGGACATTCAAAAACAGTCTGTTCCAGAGTCCTTGTTACATTAACACTGATGCCACTTTTGCAATCAGCACTTACAGCCTTCAACCAATGTTACTGCAGGGTTCTGCTTCATTCAATATACTTAGCTTTCCACTGCAATTGCTACTCTGGCCTTTTGTCATTACTATTGTAACATTCCTGCCATCACTCTATCATAACTGCTACCATCTGTCTGCTATTTACTATAGCCCTCAGTCACTGCTGCTCCCAATCCTATTCCCCATCTGTAATACTAGCCAGCAGTTATCAATTCTTTCTATCTGTTTCCATCAAGCTCATTCCTATCAATGTCTCCACCTTGTTATTAATTCTGCCAGGTTTCCACTTTGTGTCCCAGTTACTGACTAAGAATGACACATTGACAGCATTCTAAGTCATTGCTCTTTTTTCTTAACCTCTTCAATACAATTTTATCTTCTTGCAGTAATGGTGTTCAGGAACTGAATGAAGCTGAAAGGTTGTAGTCAAGATGAAATAATGCAACTATTTGAGCTGGTACTTTGAATGCAGGTTTTCATGTGTGCAGAGCAGTAAGTTCTCTGGAGAATACATTCGAGCAGGATTTAGTCACAACTTACACTCTGAACTAAGAGCCGAGACCTCTCCCTAACAAGAAACCAGTGTGGCAATGAGCAAGAGGATGGATGGCAAAGAGAAAAGTGTTTCACAGTAAAGCAACTGTGCAAGAGTTGTGAAAATATTTAATAATTTGGCATCACAATACTACTTACAAAATGCCAAGGTTGAGAGTGCGTAATTAAATATTAAATATTTTTGCAACTCTGGCAGTTTCCCAGATATAGGGCACTTTTTTTGTTCATTAGGCAATGCAGATGTGAAGCACTCCCTGTTACCTGTAGTAACCAAGTTGGCACCTTGATTATTTAGTCTTGTATTTGTCAATGAGTCTGGCACTGTGACAATGTGCATTGACTCCAGAAACTTGAACAGTGCTAGAATGAGAAGTAATTTTTCTGTGCTTGCCATTGAGGACATGCCACCATGTACTGATCCAGAGAAAAAGTTCAGTATTTCAAATCTAAACGACTGATGTTTGATATGTGGTTCAGGGCTACATCTGGCAACCTGGATTGAGGTTTGACCTGGCTGGCACGCATAATGTAGGGAAGCAGCAAAGGCAGCTGAACAGATGATTGACATCTTCTTTCTCAGAGCAGGGAAGAGAGATTTAAGGTAGTGGTTGCTACTAGAGAAGGAAAAGATCAATGGGCACAAAAACTATGATTGAGAAACTATGACATAATTTGAAATTCGTTCAGATATTCAGGATTGAACATGTGCAACAGAAACCCCAAGTGGGTATGCACGCACACACTTCCAATTATAACAGGGAGTCAAAGTTGGTACACTTTTGAGGTGAGGATGTTACTAATGGACTGAAGAAAGAAGAGTCTGAAGATATGCAGTCAGATTCTGAAATATTTTTCACAGAAAGTGGACAGGAGTTGAGGAGAAATTGCTGTCACTTGAGGAAGACAAGAGAGAAAGGCATACCCTGCTGCTGTCATATAAATGATCAAATTGAGCTAAGGCACCTTTCATCTCAACAAACATATTCTCAACAAGGTGACAGTGGAGAACTACTTCAGGGAGGAAAGAATGCCTGTTAAAAACTGAAATAAAAATCCTGATTGCAGGAGATTGTGACAAGGCCTTGAAGGAGTGTTAAGTGGACAGTTCACTTGATGGACCAAATCTTTTGATCGGGGCAGAAACCATATTTCCGACCCTGATCAGACAAATAAGCGCACACTTATCTGCCTCTGATTTTTCTGAGTGATCTTCCGTTTGAGGATCCTTCACTTCCAACTCAGCACAGGAAACCTTGGAGGGAGCAATGCAGAGAATCCACGCAGAAACCACACTCCATTTTTACAGCATTGTGGCCACATTCAGGAAGGTAAAGAGCTTAAGTGTCCCAAAGATTCTTTGAAAACAGCTATGGAGAGAAGGTAAGTGGGTAAAGGGGCGGGGGGGGGGTGGGGGGGGTGGGTGTGATGCGGGGGGTAAGGTAAGTAGGTAAGAGGGTTGCATGGCAACTGGATAGTTTCAGGTGGGTGAGGTCAGTAGGTGAGTACATGGGTGAGGTGGGGAGGATGGGTAGGTGGGTGAGGTGGGAAAGATGGTAGTGGGTGAGTGGGTACTTGGGTAGGGTCAGGAGGGGTTGTCAGGTCAGGGGCTAGTCAGGACGGGTTGGGGGGGACTCAGGTCGGGCCGGAGTCAGGTCGGGTCAGGGATAGTCTGGGAATCAGGGGAAATCAGGAAGTAGGGTTGGGTCAGGTTGGTTACAGAGAAAGGTCACGTCTGAGAGATAGTCAAGCCAGGTCAGGGGAAGTCAGGGTGGTCAGGGATGTAGTTCAGGGGTAGTCGGAGCCATGGGGGAGTCGGGGGTGTTGAAAAGGTAGTCGGGAGGGTGAGGAATAGTTGGGGCTGCCAGTTGTATAGTTACCCAGCTGTTAGACTAGGATTTTTCTGTCTAACATTTCCTGGTTAACTATCCAGGTAAGTGAGTCGGATCAATCCAAAGTATCAGGCTCAGAGTTGCAGACTTTTATGGACAGTCCAGGAGAACAGGGGAAATGCCCATTGGAAGTTCAAATTTCTCAGGCAATTCCCATGGAGTCTTGCATTGGGACTTCTGAGGGATCCCGTTGCGCATCTCTGAATATCCAGAGACAGGAAGACCCAGGCCATTGTGTTACCTTCTGATCTGTGGTTTGTTATTGAATAATTTGGGCTAGGAGTGTAAGAGTCAGCAGAGATTAATTGTTCATGCTAAACACAGGGATTTTAGCTAGTCATGTTAAATACTGGAATGGCAATGGTTAACTTGAATAAGCTCTTAAAATAAAGAAAAAGGATCTAATCAGATGGATTGCTAGGCTGAAGCAACAGCTTATACATTCACTCTAAGTACAGAGCTATCACCTTCCTTTTCCCCTGCTGTGCTACGTTTCCACATGCACCCAGTCCTACTGTGGCCTACTTTCCAACCAGCCCCTTGCTCCTTGCTCCCCTATAGTGTTCAGTTCCTCTGCCTTAATCTATTTCCTAAGCCAGTGCTGTTCAAATTTGTTCCCATGTGACCACATTTTAATGCCTCAGACTTTATGTGACCCCAGATTGAAAATAGTGGGCGGTTACAAGAGCTGATAAGTGGATGGTAAGGTGGGGGTGTTAGGGTGGGGAGGGAGGGGTGTGTGGAAATGAAGGCTTCAGTTGCTAAGCAAAGGTCATTGTTGGTGAGAAGACCAGGCTTGGTTGTGATCATAGCAAAATACTGCGGATGCTGGAAATCTGAAACAAAAACAAAATAACTGGAAAAACTCAGCAGGTCTGACAGCAGCTGCGGAGAGGAACACAGTTAACGTTTCGAGTCCGTAATACACTTCATCAGAACTGATAATGCTTGCTATAGCTGGGTCTGATATGGAGGGGGTAAGGGGAGGTGTGGAGTGGGGGAACAGGATTTGAATATGGGAGGAGTTGATAAAAAGGCATGATTTCTCCAAAAAAATGAACACCTACCTATTCACAGGCTTTTTTTGCAGCAGCAATCGGGCCTCAGAAAGCAGTCCGTTAGGCAATGCCCACCATCAAAAAAATTGTGAGGATTTAAAGGGGTCTTGCAGCTATCAGAAATCAGTTTGAGCTCCATGGAGTCATTGCTGCCTCAGAGCTCATGGCACCAAAATCTCATCTCACAACCCCACTGGGGGTCACCACCCACAGTTTGGGAAGCCCTGTCCTAAGCCTTGTTCACTGTCTCTGAATGCAACTCCCTGCTCCTTGGTTTGAAATGTACAGATATAAAAACATGTACTGAAATGTACACTAGACATGTATTGATAACATTTGTCATTAATCTCCACTGGTAATGCTCACACAAGGCTGCATGATACTCTTTGATTTTATCATGTGGAACACACCATATTTGGGGATATTCATTTATCATCATTCCATCGGTCAAGTGACATTTCAAAAGGTGCGTCATCAGTATTGGGGGTGGGAAGGTAAAGTCTGTGAGTTTGTACACAGCAGCGAACATAAAGTGCATGTCAAACGCACTGTTTATGTAATATTAGAGATATTGAAATCCATCTACAATATATTAAAAATCTTGCCTGCTGCCAGGAGGCCACTTCCAGTGATCTACTGGGATTCACCCACACCGTGGGGCTAGTCTGCTGCCTTTAAGGTCCCGGGTGCATCCCCAATCTGGCCTCAGTTGGCCAGGTAATTTGCCCAACTTGCTTACCCACCACTGCCAGGCTGGTAGCCTCTTCTGTTGCTCACTCGTCTCCAGAAAGGTACCAGAGTGAGCCAGATGGCCAACCTAATGCGCCATTCTCAAATGTTCCCTCACTGCTCGCCACCAAGGATTCCACCATGAACAATGACACATACTATATTAAATCTTCCTGTAAATGTCAAACCTACCTCCTGTAATGCTTTTCTGTTGTGCTGATTTTTTGTTAAACTATTTATTTCGCTCAATTTGTGGTACATATGTATTTTTTCTAGTGTGTGTGAATTTTCTTACATATTGCACTGACTCTGATTGAATCCTCATATCATTGCCTGCCCCCTAAACATATTTAGGGTTATATTCACCTTCCAGGTGGACCAACAGTCCATTATAGATCCTTCCCCTGATTGTCAACCCATTGACTGTGATGGATGAATGATTTCTTCTCCAGGTTTTGAAGGTGAAAATCGCACCAATCTTGTGATAATATTAGAGTTATATTTGAACAACATTTTAAGGTGCTACTTGGTTGTGATTGGAGGAAATTGCCTGTGTGATTTGCTTTCAGACAAGAGTTCGCAAATAAGTCTCTGAAACCTTGTAAAAGTTCTCCATGCTTTAGTGTGAGGCAAAGCAATGTTAGGCTTGGAGTCCTGATTGTGAAAGGTTATTGATAGGCGGGTGATTGGGGTGTAGTGAATTGAGCAGTGGATGAGGCTAGTGATGCAGATGGTAGAATATGCCATTTTATAGTGAACTCACTCGCTTTGACAATGCTAGGCAGACCTTTAAACTTCAATCTGCCTTGCATCCAGGTACTAGAAGCAGTGTTCCTGGTGTTGAGCTCTGCTATTACTTCTTTGCACTGTATCCTGAACATACATCTAAAGGGCCTTCTTCCCACCTGTGGTACAATGCATATCCCCTTCTTCCTATCTCTTGATCCAAGACCACCAGTGTATTGTCTGAAAACCTTGGGATTTTTTCTCTTGTCACGCTTCAAGTGTCCCGGACAACTACATCTGCAGGAAGTGTACCCGATTGCAGCTCCTCACAGACCGCATGGATCGGTTGGAGCAGCAGTTGGATGCACTTAGGAGCATTCAGGTGGCGGAAAGCATCATTGACAGGAGTCTTACAGACGTGGTCACACCCAAGGTACAGACAGATAGATGGGTAACCGCTAGAAGGGGCAGGCAGTCAGTGCAGAAATCCCTTGTGGCTGTCCCCCTCTCTAACAGGTATACCATTTTGGATACTGTTGGGGGGGATGGCCTATCAGGGGAAATCAACAGCAGTAGTCAGAGTAGTGGCACCACGGCTGTCTCTGTTGTTCAGTAGGGGGGGTCAAGGCACAGAGGAGCAATTGCCATAGGGGACTCTATAGTCAGGGGCTCAGATAGGCGCTTCTGTGGTCGTGAAAGAGACACCAGGATGGTATGTTGCCTCCCTGGTGCCAGGGTCCCTGATCAGGTACGGGACATTCTGAAGTGGGGGGGGAGAACAGCCAGAGGTCGTGGTACACATTGGTACTAACGACATAGGCAGGAAGAGTGACGAGGTCCTGCAGCAGGAGTTCAGGGAGTTAGGCAGAAAGTTAAAAAACAGGACCTCTAGGGTTGTAATCTCAGGATTACTCCCTGTGCCACGTGCCAGTGAGGCTAGAAATAGGAAAATAGTGCAGCTGAACTCGTGGCTGAACAGATGGTGTAGGAGGGAGGGTTTCTGATATTTGCATCATTGGGATCTCTTCCGGGGCAGGTGGGACCTGTACAAGAAGGACGGGTTGCATCTAAACTGGAGGGGCACCAATATCCTGGCTGCTAGGTTTGCTAGTGTCACTCGGGAGGGTTTAAACTAGTATGGCAGGGGGGGTGGGAACCAGAGCAATAGGTCAGCAGGTGAAATAAAGGACTGGGAACCAGTGAATATGGCCAGTAGGACTAAGAGGAAGGGCAGACAGGGAGAAATTACTGAACACAGTGGGACTGGGGGTCTGAAATGCGAGAAGTATAACAGGCAAGGCAGATGAGCTTAGAGCTTGGATTAGTACTTGGGACTATGATGTTATTGCTATTACAGAGACTTGGTTGAAGGATGGACAGGGTTGGCAGATAAACGTTCCAGGATTTAGATGGTTTAGGCAGGATAGAGAGGGATGTAGAAGAGGTGGGGGAGTTGCACTGCTGGTTAAGGGGAATATCACAGCTGTACAACAGGACACCTCGGAGGGCTCATGCAGCGAGGCAATATGGGTAGAGCTCCGGAATAGGAAGGGTGCAATCACAATGTTGGGAGTTTACTATAGGCCTCCCAATTGCCGGTGGGAGATTGAGGAACAGTTATGTAGGCAGATTTTGGAAAGATGTAAAAGCAATAGGGTTGTTGTGGTGGGTGATTTTAACTTTCCCTATATTGACTGGGAATCACTTAGTGCTAGGGGTTTGGATGGTGCAGAATTTGTAAGGTGCATCCAGGAGGGCTTCCTGAGACAATATGTAGATAGTCCAACTAGGGAAGGGGCAATACTGGACCTGGTATTAGGGAATGAACCCGGCCAGGTGGTCGAAGTTTCAATAGGGAAGCATTTCGGGAAAAGTGACCATAATTCAGTAAGTTTCAAGATACTGGTGGATAAGGATAACAGGAGTCCTCGGGTTAAGGTGCTTAATTGGGGGAAGGCTAATTATAACAATATTAGGCAGGAACTGAGGAATCTAGACTGGAGGCGGATGTTTGAGGGCAAATCAACAACCAACATGTGGGGGGCTTTCAAACGTCAGTTGATAAGAATTCAGGACCGGCATGTTCCTGCTAGGCTGAAGGATAAGTATGGCAAGTTTCAGGAACCTTGGATACCGAAGGATATTGTGAGATTAGTCAAAAAGAAAAGGGAAGCATTCTTAAGGGCTAGAAGGCTAGGAACAGATGAAGCCCGTGGAGAATATAAAGAAAGTAGGAAGAAACTTAAGCAAGGAGTCAGGAGGGCTAAAAGGGGTATTGAAAATTCATTGGCAACCGGGATTAAGGAATATCCCAAGGCCTTTTATACATATGTAAAAAGCAAGAGGGTAGCCAGGGAAAGGGTAGGCCCACTCAGGGACAGAGGTTGGAATCTGTGTGTGGAGCCAGAAGAAATGGGAGAGATACTAAATGAGTACTTTTCATCAGTATTCACCAAAGAGAAGGACTTAACGGTCGATTTGTCTAGGGAAGAGTGTGTAGATAGGCTGGATCATATTGAGATCAAAAAAGAGGAAGTGTTAGGCGTCTTGAAGAATATTAAGGTGGATAAGTCCCCAGGGCCAGATGGGATCTACCCCAGAGTACTGAGGGAGGCAAGGGAGGAGATTGCTGGGGCCTTGACAGAAATCTTTGTATCCTCACTAGCTATGGGTGAGGTCCCATAGGACTGGAGAATGGCCAATGTTGTTCCATTGTTTAAGAAGGGTAGCAGGGATAATCCAGGAAATTACAGGCCGGTGAGCCTTACGTCAGTGGTAGGGAAATTATTGGAGAAGATTCTTCGTGACAGGATTTACTACCATTTGGAAGCAAATGGGCGTATTAGTGAGAGGCAGCATGGTTTTCTGAAGGGGAGGTCGTGTCTCACTAACTTGATCGAGGAAGTGACAAAGATGATCGACGATGCAAGAGCAGTGGATGTTACCTACATGGATTTCATTAAGGCCTTTGACAAGGTCCCTCATGGCAGACTGGTACAGAAGGTAAAGTTGCACGGGATCAGAGGTGAGCTGGCAGGATGGATACAGAATTGGCTTGGCCATAGAAGACAGAGGGTAGCAGTGGAAGCGTGCTTTTCTGAATGGAGAGCTGTGACTATTGGAGTTCTGCAGGGATCAGTGTTGGGACCTTTGTTGTTTGTGGTATACATAAATGATTTGGAGCAAAATGTAACTGGGCTAATTAGTAAGTTTGCAGACGACACTAAGGTTGGAGGAGTTGCAGATAGTGAAGAGGATTGTCAAAGGATACAACAGGATATAGATTGGTTGGAGACTGGGCGGAGAAATGGCAGATGGCGTTTAATCCGGACAAATGCGAGGTAATGCACATTGGAAGGTCTAATACAGGCAGGAATTATACAGTAAATGGCAGAACCCTTAAGTGCATCGACGGGCAGAGGGATTTGGGTGTACAGGTCCACAGGTCACTGAAAATGGCAAACCAGGTGGATAAGGTAGTCAGGAAGGCATATGGCATGCTTGCTTTCATCGGCAGGGGTATTGAGTATAAAAGCTGGGAAGTCATGTTGCAGCTGTATAGAACCTTGTTTAGGCCACACTTGGAATATTGCGTGCAATTCTGGTCACCACATTACCAGAAGGATATGGAGGCATTGGAGAGGGTGCAGAGGAGGTTTACCAGGATGCTGCCTGGTCTGGAGGTTATTAGCTATGAGGAGAGGTTGGAGAAACTCAGATTTTTCTCACTAGAGTGACGGAGATTGAGGGGCGACTTGATAGAAGTTTACAAAATTATGAGTGGCATGGACAGAGTAGATAGTCAGAAGCTTTTTCCCAGGGTGGAAGAGTCAATTACTAGGGAACATAGATTTAAGGTGAGAGGAGAAAACTATAAAGGTGATGTGCGGGGCAAGTTTTTTACACAGAGGGTAGTGAGTGTCTGGAATTTGCTGCCAGAGGAGGTGGTGGAAGCAGGTACGACAATGGTGTTTAAGAGGCAGCTTGACAAATACATGAATAGGATGGGAATGGAGGGATACAGACCCCGGAAGTGCAAAATGTTTTAGTTGACGGGCAATATGATCGGCACAGGCTTGGAGGGCCGAAGGGCCTGTTCCTGTGCTGTACTTTTCTTTGTTCTTTGTTCTTTGTATGTTCAACTATTGATCAGTATATAACAGCCCAGATTGACTTTTGAAAAAGCTTTCACCACATTTTTGTATCCACACCTTGTTACAAGGTGAATGCTTTCTGAAACCTGTTCTTTTCCTGCTGGACAGATTTACTGATCTACACATCCAATGTTGGAATATATAATGCACTTTATGCAAGACTTTTAACTATATCAAAAGTTATAGCACCAGCCTACTTTGTAAGATGGCAAGATATGAGTGAGCCAGCAGCAGAGACTAAGTCAACAGACATCTCTTTGAGATGAAGATTGATAATTCATATGAATAATTTCAATAACCAAACAGATAAAACACCAAAGAGCAATCTTTCTTAAATCCAGGTTTTGAACCTTGTGTTGATTTAGAATATGAGCTGGATGAGATTGGATAAATACTGCTTTTGAAATTAAAACCAATGATTATGAGTAGGCTAGGAATTGAACAGTAGCAGCGTGCAAACATGGTAAATAAAGCTTATCATTCAGACCTGGTTTCAATCAGAGGCAGAAATAAAGGTCAAACAGATTTCATCTTGACATGAACACCTTAAGTGATTATGAACAACTGGGATCCAAATCTGCTGTAATGATTCACTGGGTCTTTGGACAAGAAAGATGATTTCCCAGTAAGCTAGAGAGACATCAGCTAGCTGTCATACATCTATTTGCCAAGTTTGCGGAGATAGTGAAATTGATGGCTGTGGAGGTGGTGGATCTTCTCAAAACTCAACCACAAAGTCAGATTAATGCAATGAAACCATTTAGTTTTTTACTTAAGAATTCATGGGATGTGGGCTTTGCTGGCTGGGCCAGCATTTATTGTCCATCCCTAGTTGCCCTTGAGAAGGTAGTGGTGAGCTACCTTCTCGAACCGCTGCAGTCCATGTAGTGTAGGTACACCCACAGTACTGTTAGGAAGGAAGGGAGTTCCAGGATTTTGACCCAGCGACAGTGAAGCAACGGCAATATATTTCCAAGTCAGGATGGTGGGTGACTTGGAGGGAAACCTCCAAGTGGTGGTGTATCTGCTGCCATTGTCTTTCTAGGTGGTAGTGGTTGTGGATTTGGAAGGTGCTGTCTAAGGAGCCTTGATGAATTCTTGCAGTGCATCTTGTGGATGGTACACACTGCTGCTACTGTGCGTCGGTGGTGGAGGGAGTGAATGTTTGTGGATGCAGTGCCAATCAAGTGGGCTGCTTTGTCCTGGACGGTGTCCAGCTTCTTCAGTGTTGTGGGAGCTGCACTCATCCGGGCAAGTGGAGAGTATTCCAACACACTCCTGACTTGGGCCTTGTGAATGGTAGACAGGCTTTGGGAAGTCAGGAGGTGAGTCACTCGTTGCATGATTCCTAGCCTCTGACCTGCTCTTGCAGTCACAGTATTTATATGGCTAGTCCAGTTCAGTTTCTGGTCAATGGGAACCCCCAAGATGTTGATAGTGGGTGATTCAGTGATGGTAATGCCATTAAACATCAAGGGGCGATGGTTGGATTCTCTCTTGTTGGATATGGTCATTGCCTGACACATGTGTGGTGCGAATGTTACTTGCCACTTGTCAGCCCAAACCTTGATATTGTCCAGGTCTTACTGCATTTGGGCATGGACTGCTTCAGTATCTGAGGAGTCGCAAATGGTGCTGAACATTGTGCAATCATCTGCGAATTTCCCCACTTCTGACCTTATAATGGAAGGAAAGTCATTGATGACGCAGCTGAAGATGGTTGGGCTGAGGTCACTACCCTGAGGAACTCCTGCAATGATGTCCTGGAGCTGAGATGACTGACCTCCAACAACCACAACCATCTTCCTTTGTGCTAGGTATGACTCCAACCAGCGGAGAGTTCTCCCCCTAATTCCCATTGACTCCAGTTTTGCTAGGGCTCCTTGATGCCACACTCGGTCAAATGCTGCCTTGATGTCAAGGGCAGTCACTCTCACTTCACCTCGGGAGTTCAGCTCTTTTGTCCATGTTTGAACTAAGGCTGTAATGAGGTCGTGAGCTGAGTGGCCCTAGCGGAACCCAAACTGGGCATCAGTGAGCAGGTTATTGCTAAGCAAGTGCCACTTGAAACATTGTTGATGACCCCTTCCAATAGTTTACTGATGATCGAAAGTAGACTGATGAGGCGGTAATTGGCCAGGTTGGATTTGTCCTGCTTTTCGTGTACAGGACATGCCTGGACAATTTTCCACATAGATGAGTAGCTGCCAGTGTTGTAGCTGTACTGGAACAGTACAGGGGTGCGTCAAGTTCTGGAGCACAAGTCTTCAGTACTTTTGCCGCAATATTGTCAGGGCTCATAGCCTTTGCAGTATCCAGTGCCTTCAGCCATTTCTTGATATCACGTTGAGTGAATCGAATTGGCTGAATACCGGCATCTGTGATGCTGGGGACCTCTGAAGGAGGCCGTGATAGATCATCCACTCGGCACTTCTGGATGAAGATTGTTGCAAATGCTTCAGCCTTATATTTTGCACTGATGTGCTGGGCTCCTTCATCATTGAGGATGGGGATATTTGGGACCCTCCTCCTCCAATGAGTTGTTTAATTGTCCACCTCCATTCACGACTGGATGTGGTAGGACTGCAAAGTTTAGATCTGATCCGTTGGTTGTGGGTTCGCTTAGCTCTGTCTATCACTTGCTGCTTATAATGTTTAGCATGCAAGTAGTCCTGTGTTGTAGCTTCACCAGGTTGACACCTCATTTTCAGGTATGCCTGGTGCTGCTCCTGGCATGCCCTCCTGCACTCTTCATTGAACCAGGGTTGATCCCCTGGCTTGATGGTAACGGTAGATTGAGGGATATGCCAGAACATGAGGTGACAGGTTGTGTTTGAGCACAATTCTGCTGCTGGTGATGACCCACAGCGCCTCATGGATGCTTGAGTTGCTGGATCTGTTTGAAATCTATCCCATTTAGCACAATGGTGGTGCCACACAGCAGGATGGTGGATATCCTCAATGTTAAAGTGGGGCTTCGTCCGCACTGGTCACTCCCACCGACACTGTCATGGACAGATGCATCTGTAGTAGGCAATTTGGTGAGGATGAGGTCAAGTATGTTTTTCCCTCTAGTTGGTTCCCTCACCACCTGCCACAGACCCAGTCTAACAGCTATGTCATTTAGGACTTGACCAGCTCAGTCAGTAGTGGTGCTACTGAGTCACTCTTGGTGATGGACATCCCACCCAAAGTACATTCTGTGCCCTTGCCAGCCTCAGAGCTTCCTCCTACTGGTGTTAAACATGGAGGAGTACTGATTCATCAGTTGAGGGAGGGCGGTATGTGATAATCAGCAGGAGGTTTCCTTGCCCACATTTGACCTGATGCCATGAGACTTCATGGGGATCTGGAGTCGATGTTGAGGATTCCCAGGAGAACTCCCTCCTGACTGTATACCACTGTGCCGCCACCTCTACTGGGCCTGTCCTGCCAGTGGGCCAGGACATACCCAGGGATGATGGTGGTGGTGTCTGGGACATTATCTGTAACGTATGATTCCATGAGGATGACTATGTCAGGCTGTTGCTTGACTAGTCTGTGAGACAGCTCTTCCAATTTTGGCACTAGCCCACAGATGTTAGTAAGGTGGACTTTGTAGGGTCGACAGAGCTGCGATTGCCATTGTCGTTTCTGGTGCCTAGGTCGATGTTGGGTGGTCCATCCAGTTTTGTTTTTTTTTTGTGTCTTTGTCGCAGTTTGTTACAACTGAGTGGCTTGCTAGGCCATTTCAGAGGGCATTTAAGAGTCAACCCATCACAGACCAGATAAGGAAACAGGTTTCCTTCCCTAACTGGTAAACCAGGTGGGTTTTTACAACAATCGACAATGGTCCCATGGTCATCATTAGACTTTTAATTCCAGATTTTTATTGAATTCAAATTCCACCATCTGCCATGGCAGGATTCGAACCTGGGTCCCCAGAGCATTACCCTGAGTCTCTGGATTACTAGTCCAGCAACAAAACCGCCACACCATCACCTCCCCAATGTGTAACAATGTCAGGGATTTCAAAAAAAGTTTAACAGAAATTTTGCTAAACGATAAACCTTTTACAAATCTGCTACTGTGTTCGATATAAAAGAAAAATCTTTATGCTCAAACTCTAACATGGATAAATTGCTATTTTATTATCAATTTTTCAGTTACTGTCCTTTATGCTCAAAAGTAGTTCATCATTTTTGTTTGCACATTTTCACATTTCCTTTCTGTATAACCCTTAAACACAACTATTGCAGCAGTCAAACTTGCATCCACAATGAAAGATTTTCTGATTGCTGACAAATTTTTGGGCTGCAGGAGTTACTTGTGACAATCATCTTCGGCGGTTTCATCAATGACCTTCCCTCCATCATAAGGTCAGAATCGGGATGTTCATTGATGATTGCACAATATTCAGGTTCATTTGCAATTACTCAGATAATGAAACAGTCCATAATCACATGCCATAAGACCAGGGCAAAATCCAGGCCTGGACTGAAAAGTGGCAAGTAATATTCACACCACACTAGTGCCAAGCATTGATTAACCTCCACCAAAATATACTCTAACCACCTTCCCTTGACATTCACTACAATTACCATCTTTGACACCCCCACCAACAACAAACCTTGCATTTTATGAGAGCCTAGGAAAGGCCCAAAGTCACTTACACTCTCAGCCTAGCTCTCGGCATCAGTATGAAAGTTTCCATTCTCCTGAACAATGAGTCCATGACTAGTTTGATACAGCTGTGGGTTAAAGATTGCGAGATATCATAAAGATCCCCTGCTGATCCCTGAAAAGATCCTGAGGCATAGAAGTTAAAGGCACTGGATGGCCAACCATGCAGTTGGAACTTATCAGCCCAGAAATCATACAAAAGCAAAACGCTGTCAATGCTGGAAATCAGAAATAAAATCAGAAAATGGTTGAAATTCTCAGCAGGCTTGGCAGTATTTGTGGAGAGAGAGTTAACGTTTCAGGTCAAGGACCTTTCTTCGGAACCGAAGGAAAATAGAAATGAAATTCATTTTGTGCAGGTACTCACTGAACAATGCTGACTGCACTAATAGGTATATGAACCAATTGAAAGTAATCAGTTGAGCTTGTAATGTGGCTTATTTACGCTTGCTAGAAACTACATACACTCATACGCAAGGACCTGTTCTCTCCAAACAAAAGGAAGATGTTCAAACCTTGGGCCTTTTTTGATTTACCTGGAAGATTGGGGAGTCTATCGTTCCCCATTGATTTCTCCATGGCAACACCTTGGCCAATCAGAGTCAACTGGCTAACCAATCAGCACCAATTTATCCTGTAGCAAAAGTAGTTGTGATCACTTAAAATTTACCATTCTTGTATTTGTCCTGATGAGTACAAAAATGTAATGCTTTGGCAACATGTCTCGCTTTTCGGCAATATTCAATCACCAGATACTACAAAGGCTGTGGACCCTGACAACATCACAGCATTGTACTGAAGACTTGTGCTCCAGAACTAGCTGCGCCACAAACCAAGCTCTTCCAGTACACTACAATACTGGCATATTCACAACGATATGGAAATTTGCCCAGCTATGACCTGTCCAGAAAAAAACAGATCAAATTCAATCTGGCCAATTATTGCTGATCAGCCTTCTCTTGAAAATCAGCAAATTGATGGAAGGGTCATCAACAGTGCCATCAAACAGCACTCACACAGCAATAACCTGCTCACTGATGCTCAGTTTGTATTCTGACCAGAAACACTCAGCTCCTGACTGCATTACAGTCTTGGTTCAAACATAGACAAAAAGCTGAACTCGAGAGGCGAGGTGAGAGTGACTGCCTTTGACAGATTTCACCGAGTGTGCCATCAAGAAGCCCTGGCAAAATTGAAGTCAATGGGAATCAGGGGAAAACTGTCCACTGGTTGCAGTCATATCTAGCACAAAGGAAGATGTCTGTGGTTGTTGTAGGCCAACCATTTCACTCCTAAGACATTGTTTTAGGAGTTCTTCAGGGTAGTGTCCCAGGCCCAACCATCTTCTGCTGCTTCATAAATAACCTTCCCTTCATGATAACGTCAGAAGTGGGGATGTTCACTGATGACTGCACAATGTTCAGTACCACTCACAATTCCTCAGATACTGAAGTAGCCTGTGTTCATATTCAACAAGATCTGGAGAACATTCAGGTTTGGGCTGATAAATGGCAAGTAATATTCACCACAAGTGTCAGACAATGACCATGCCCAACCAGAGAGAATCTAACCATCTCCCCTTGACATTCAATGGCATTACCATCACTGAATCTCCATTATCAACAACTTGGGGGTTACCATTGACCAGAAACTGAACAGGACCAGCCATATAAATACTGTGGCTACTGGAGCAGGTCAGAGACTGGGAATTCTGTGGCAAGTAACTACCTGTTGACTCCCCAAAGCCTGCCCACCATCTACAAGGCACAAATGAGAACTGTGATTGAATACTCTCCACTTGCTTGTTGGGTGTAGCTCCAACAACACTCAAGAAGCTTGACACCAACCAGGGCAAAGCAGCGGCTTGATTGACACACCATCCACCAGCTTAAACATTCACTCCTTCCACCACCAACGCACATTGGCAGAAGTATACACCATCTACAAGATGCCCTGCAGCAACCCACCAGTGTCCCTTCAACAGCACCTTCAAAACCAAGCACCTCTATAACCTAGAAGCACAAGGGCAGCAGGTGCATGAGAACACCATCATCTGCAAGTTCCCCTCCAAGCCACTCATCATCCTGATTGGGAACTATATAACCGTTCCTTCACTGTTGCTAGATCAAAATCCTGGAACTTCTTTCCAAACAGCACTGTGGGTGTACCTGCACCAAAGGACTTCAGCAGTTCCTGAAGGCAGCTCACCACACCAGGTCACTGGCGGGTGGGCTCAGATTTGCCCACCACACCGTGACTTCAGCGCTTCCTCGCTCTGGTGCCATATTTAAAATGCACCAAAGGGCAGCCTTCTTCATGTCTACAGACCAGGACTGCTCCAGGCAACAGGTGGCCCTGAAAGCCAGGAAGAGAGCAGCCCCCAAATTCAGTGTCACCTCACTGGGGCGCCTGCTGCATGCAGTGGAAAGCTACGAAAATGTCCTCTTCCACCGCTGTGGCCGCAAGATGTCCACCAGAGCCAACAATCCAGCCTGAGAGGCGGTGGCAGCGGCGGTCAGCGCCATTGGGGCACGTAGGAGGTCAACCATCCAGTGCAGGAAGAGGATGAAAGCTCGCATCTTTTCCACCAGGGTAAGTCAACCACCTCATCATTCACAACTTACACACCCATCACACATCCACAGGGATCTCACACCTCAAGGGACAACACCACTAACTCTCACACACACTCTCACATCTCCATCAGGCTCATATCCTCTGGAGCTTGCGACCTCATCCTGTCCATGGCTCTGTTCACCACACAAACATTCTACACAGCGCGCATAGCACTGCATGGTCCTCCATCTGTTTTCATGCAGGAGAAACTGGCTCATAATAGCAGAGAGGTCCCAAACTGCGGGTGGAGTGGCCCACATTAGGCCCCTCAGTCACATTGAGGAGTGTGCCATTGCACTGAATGGTGACGACGTGGACCGTGTCTGCAGTGACAATGAGGTCACGTGAACACCCACTGGAGGCTCCTGCATCAAATTATCCCTCTCTCAATGCAATCATGAGTGCTCTCTCTCCTGCTTTTGACTCTAATGCCATGCATTCATTATCTCTGCTTTGGTTCACAGGGAGCTCTGCCAAGCAACCGACACCCTCAGCCAGCCAGTCCCTCAGCTCCATCCAGATCCGCACCTCCAGCCAAGAGGAAACCTCCTCCATTGAAGAGCTGGAAATGAGCAGCCAGGAAGACCTGTCACAGTGCTTGCCTAGACCCTCCACCAGTGCAGAGACATACACCTCGGTGAGACCTAGATATAGAGTAGGATTGGGTTCACAATCTGGCCGTCACTGCATGGACACATGTCCGCAACAGAGGAGGCAGGTTCAGCGGAGCTCCTCAGCACTCAGAGGACTGCTGGGGAAGAGGCATCTGTGAGGTCCGAGTCAGATGACAAGACTCTGGACTCAACCTTCTAATTCATTGTGGAGAGTCTGCAGAAGGTGGAGGAACACAGAGCTGTTGGAAGCCCTCAGTAGAGTGGCACACAAGTCAGAACAGTGCGTCTGCCTGCTCTCTGATGAAGCGGTGCCCACATGTGCATGTATGGACATCTCCTTGGGGAGGATGGCAGATGTCATGGACACCCTGGTCCAGCAGAATGCAGAGATGCATACAGACCTGCATTCCATCGCAGCAACCATGGGTGAGTTCCTGCAGTGTCAAAGCCAGGGTGAAACGAGGGCACCTCAACCTTCCTTCACGTGCTTCTTCCCCTCAAGGAATCAGGCTGGGGCCCTTGGGCATCCAAGGAGGAACAGCAGCTGGACACCCTAGGTCATCCACCCAGGAACTTCAGAGGCTGTCCACTCCCTCCGAGTTCCCTTTGCCTGTGACCCCCTCAACCTTGTCCTCTGTCACTGCAGATGGAGCAGCTGGCCCACGGGAGGACAGCCAAAGCAAGTGGGGGCCCTCAAGGCCTTAGATCTCCAGAGGATCCACGCCGAAGTCATCAGAAGCAACAGGGCCAACCATTGCTCAGGCTGTCCCCACCCCTGCTGCGGATGTCAGGGCAGCACCTAGAAGAAGTGGTAGACCTAGAAAAGTTAAGAAATTCTGATCACGAGTGGTTGCACAGGTGAACATATTTTGTCACTTTAGAATCTGAAAGTATATTCAATTTCACTGAATAATGTGTAATGGTGTCTTTCAGTTTCATTGACAGGCTTTGTGAGTTCTCCCCCTACTTCACGCCCACCAACGACACAGCCGGATTCTGCAGGAAGAAGTTGTGTGTGCATAACAGGGGCTTTCGGAGCCTCATGCAAGCACTCTTCCATGCACCAGAGCTTTCCTTCATCACACTCACCTCAATGTCCTGAGCATTTTCAATGCTTCCTGCTGGGGTTCGCTTTCAGTTATCCATCTGAGCTGACCTGCATCTCCGCCTACTCACTAACCACAATCCCATGCAGCATTTGTGTCTGTCCAACACGAGCCTCTACTCACTTTCAATTTGACAAGCGTAGTCGTGGTATAGTTCTTAATTAGCTCCCCTGTCTTACCCTCTCCCTCAGACACCCAGGTCCTTTCCCCCATCACTGTGGACACCCCTGGCATCACCTTCCACTTTCCCACTGTCACCTGCCAACCCGAAACCCTTGTCATTCAGGATGTCCAGGTGAATGTGCATGTTCCATCCCCATCCACATTGACCTCCCTGACCTCCTCCTTCCCATCCCCAGAGTCTGTCTGCCTCCGCGTTCCCACCAACGACCCCCTTTGCCCCTTCTGCTGTTACCAATGCACACACATCCCCCCGGCTCCCTCTGTCCCCTCTCACACTCACCATTCCCTTCACCCACCCCACACTCTGTCGCTCCCCAGGAGGCAGTCCTTGACGCCTCAGACGCTCCCTTGCACGTTCACCTGGACTCTACGGCCCCTTACTCCCTCCTCCACCCTTACTCCCTCCCCTCTTCAAACACCCTCCTCCCCCCATCCGAACTCCCTCATCCACCCGGACACCTTGCCCTCTCCAAACTTATCAGTCCAAGCCTGGATGTTGTCCAGGTCTTGCTGCATTTGGCCATGGACTGCTTCAGTATCTGAGGAGTCACAAATGGTGCTGAACATTGTGCATTCATCAGCAAACATCCCCATTTCTGACCTTATTTTGAAAGGAAGGTCATTGATGAAGCAACTGAAGATGGTTGGGCCGAGGTCACTACCCTGAGCAACTCCTGCAGTGATATCCTGGAACTGAGATGATTGACCTCCAGCAATGACAAACACCTTCCTTTCTGCTAGATATGACTCCAACCAGCAGAGAGTTTTCCAATTGATTCCCATTAATTTCAGTTTTGCGAGGGGTCCTCGGTGCCACACTTGGTCAAATGCTGTTTTGATGTAAAGGGCAGTCACTCTCACCTCACCGGAAATGACCATGGCAAACTCAGCTGTATTGACCCTGCAAAGTCCTCATTATTAACATCTGGGGGATTGTGCCGAAGTCAGGGGATAACCAAGTGTCAGCTTCTCCAATATTGCCAGAAAGTTCCTTTTGTTTAGGGTTAAAGACTTTCAGCCTTTTAAAAGTCTTTGTCCAGTTTTGTTATTAATATTAGGAAGTAGCCCTGTTGATCTATATATATGTATTTCATAATAATATAGTGTGAGGCCTTAGTTGTGTAACAACATTGAGTCTGTCAAGCCCCTCAAGATGTTATATTAACCAAATATAGTCAATATGAACTTGTAAAAGGAAGGTCATGTCTGCCTAACTTGATTGTATTTTTTAAGTAACAAGAAGGCTCATTGAGGGTAGTGCATTTGATGCAGTCCACATGGATTTTAACAAGGCTTTTAACATGGTCCCAAAAGGCCGACTGGTCAGAAAAGTAAAAGCCCATGAGATCTGAAGGAAAATGACAAGAGCTATCCAAAATTGGCTCAGCAACAGGAAGCAAATGGTAATAGTTGTAGCGTGTCTTTGTGACTGAGAGGCTATTTCCAGTGAGTGTACTATGTTCTTTATTTTTTTATGGTGCATATCAATGGTTTAGATTTAAATGTAAGGGGCATGATTAAGAAGTTTGCAGATGATACAACAATTGGTCATATGGTTAACAGTGAGAAGAAAGCTGTCGACTGCAGGAAGATATCAATGGACAGGTCAGGCGGTCAAAAAAATATCAAATGGAATTGAACCAAGGGAAGTGTGAGGTAATGTGTTGGGGAAGATAGAGATAGAGATAGGGAAAACACAATAAATGGTAGATTACTGAGAAGAGTAGAGGAATAGAGGGATGCTGGAGTACATATCCATGGATCCTTAAAGATATCTGGTCAGGTAAATAAAATAGTTATAAAGGCAGATAGGATATTTCCCTTTATTAGCCAAGGCATCGAATACAAGAACAAGGATGTTATGCTAGGATTGTATAAAACACTCATTAAGCCACAGCTAGAGTACTGTGTATAGTTCTGGTCAGCACATTACAGAGAGGATGTCACTGTACTAGAGAGGATAGAGAGGAGATGTAGCTGGAATTTTCCAGAACTGGAAAATTTAGTTATGAGGGAAGATTGATTATGTTGGGTTTGTTTTCTTTGGAACACAGGAGGCTGTGTGGTGGTGGTGTGTTACAGGTCACTCAGGGAGTCCAAATGCAGGATTTTCTGGCCCCGGCGCAGCAGGCCATTCAAACTTGCGTTCACTTTGACAGGCCCGGAAGATCCCGTTGGCAAGAGGGGCCAGAAAATTCCTGCCCAAGTTGCTGTGGCAATGTACACTTTTACATGCATGGTGTTGTTTGGAGCTATGAATAATGAGGGTAGAGGCTTCAGCTTTCTTTCCATCAGATGACTGACCAGAATCTCTCCCGCTCTTACCACCTGTCATTGATGTGTGCAGAAATGATTTGCAGGTTAATAATAAGCTTGTTTGGCTATGTTATAAACACATCTTCCTTAGCCATCAGGTTCTGGGGTGGGATTTGAACCCAGAGCTTCTAACTCAGAGGCATGGAGGCTATCCACTGCACCACAAGACCTCCTACAGAGGGAATGGAGGGGAGATTTAATTGAGGTCTATAAAATTATGAAAGACCTAGGTAGAATGGATAGAAAGGACCCTTAACAGTGAGGTTAATAATGAGGGGGGCATAGATTTAAAGTAATTAGTAGAAGGATTAGCGGGAAGATGAGGAGAAATATTTGCACCGAGAGCTTGGCCAAAGTTGGGGGGCCTGGGGCATCTGGAACTCACTGCTTGAAACAGTGGTAGCAGCAGAAACTCATCACATTTAAAAAGTAGCTGAATATGCCCTTGAAGGAATGTAACTTACAAGGCAACAGACCAAGAGCTGAAAAGTGGAATGAAGTTGGACAGCTCTTTTTTTAGCTGGCACAAATACAATGGGCCAACTGGCCATCTTCTTGCTGCTTAATCATTCAAATGATTGCTGCAGGTACCTGGCACTAATTGCACTGTTCTTTGGCTGCATGCATACCGGGGGACCAAATATTGTTAGTTGTGAGCACTACTTCAAACTGCCTGCACTTGTAAAGCTATTCTGAACCTATTAAAGGGAAGGTGCATTGTGGCGGGTAGAATGTTGAGATCATTCAGAATAACCCCGTGCAACACAAAAAATAAACAATGGCTGACCATGAAATAGAGCGTGTATCAAGGTTTTCTGATGATGCACTGGGGGCATTGGTGGAGGAGGCAAAAAAGAGGAAAGTTTCTTGTATTTGCAGGTAGGCAGGAGGCCCTCCGATCACTCAAAGAGAGGGAAATTAGCCACAGAGGTTAATGCCAGGAGTTTAACTCAAAGGACCTAGATAAAGTGCCACAAGGCATTTAATGACCTCGTACAAGTGGTCAAAATCATTGAACATGGCTTCAAATGCCATATCCTACCAACTGTACGAGTAACCTCAGCCACTGCTCAATTCACCAGATGCCTATCTGCCATGTGCCAATAATGTCTATCAATCAGAACTCAAACCTAACATTCAAATGCTCCATCTCACCCTCACACAATTAACACAGTTGCAGGTCTTATACCAACATCTTACAGCTGGCACACACTGCCAGGTATTCAACCATGACAGCAACATCACCCAAACAGGCTCCACAACACTCACTGACACACTTGCCTCTTTCTTTCAGGAGAAGCTGGTGCACAACTAGAAGCAGCAGTGAATCACCGGGGGGGAAGAAGCGTGCCTGCATTTTTTAATCACCATGGGGGAGACAGTGATGGCCATTATGGGAAGGGTTAATTCTGAGGCTTTTCACATTCCACTTCCCTCTCATCCCAGTATCTCTTTAAGTTAAAAGCTGTAGGTTGTTGTAAGTGCATGCATTTCTTACTTTCACCTTTCCTCTCACTATTGTTCCTTTTTCCTTTCAGATGTCCAAGAAGTTTTACCTACCAAGGCACTTAAGATAATTATGAAAAACTCCAAAAACACAAAGAATTGCAGCAACAGCCAGAAAAAAACTAAGTCAGCAATTGACCTGTAAGTAGATAATGATTCCTTAAAGAGCCTTGGTGGAGTGGAGTAGGGATGGGCGGGATGGGGGTGGTCCTTCATGCTGCTTAATGCTGTTCAGCTGTGGGAGGTTAAGAGCATTGACATTAAGAGCAAGAGATTGGCTGGAGCTTGGAACTGCAAAATGACAGTGTTGGTGTCAATTCAGCATTGCAGGCTGACTGAAAGCATGATATTTCTGCTCTACATACTGGATGTTAATTGTGCCCCTTTTAATGCCCTCACTAACGTGGCGTCCATCGTGTTTCGTCCCAAAAGTGTGCATATGCCTCTGTAGATTGCATTTTGAAGCTCTAAGGATGTATACTATCCCAAGAAAATGGGTATAAACAATCCCAATTTCCATCCCTTCCCTTGTTTATAAATTAGAAATTTTCCTTCAATTCAATGTGTGCAGGTTTTCACCTATGAACTCTTATAGCATGTTGAATTATAACACATTTGAAAGCAAAATACTGTGGATGCTGGAAATTTGAAATAAAAATAAAAAATGTTGGAAAAACTCAGCAGGTCTGGTAGCATCTGTGGAGAGAGAAACAGAAGGCGGAATCGTCCCAGATTTGCACTAAGTGTGGTAGTAGGCATGTAAAACCACGTTTTACCCATTGGGTGCAATGGTAGCTTTTCATGCCGTATCGTCCCAATCCCGTAGCATTAATTATGCATTCCCGGGAAACATGCCGTTTCCACGGTGGGCGGGCTCTCATTCACCCGCCATGCCATCACCTCGCCGCTTCAGCACGCCGGGCGCCATATTTAAAGTCCAGCCGCACGCACACCTCTCTGTGCTTCCAGCTCACAATTGCTGCAAAGGAAACATGGCCCTGAAAGGCAAAAAGACTGCAGCCCCCAGGTTCAATGACTTGTCCCTTGAGTGACTTTTGGATGCAGCGGAGGCCTGTCGTGATGTCCTCTACCCACGCCCTGGCAGCAGGATGGCAGCAACATCACTAATCCGACTTGGGAGGCAGTGGCAGCGGTGGTCAGTGACAATGTCTGAAAAGGAGGACAGCCATCCAGTGCTGCTTCAGGATGAATGGTCTCATCCGTTCCGCCAGGGTAAGTCACTCTTCTCAACACTCTCAACTCACACACTCACAAACACATCACACATCCACAGGGATCTCACACCTCAAGGGGCAACACCACTAACTCTCACACACACCCTCACATCTCCATCAGGCTCATATCATCTCGAGCTCACGTCCTCATCCTGTCCATGGCTTCACTCACCACACAAACTTTCCACGCAGTGCCAAGTGTCCTGCTCAAACTCTCTCCATTTCTTCTCATGCAGGAGAAGCCTGTTCACATCAGCAGGAAGAGGTTCCAGGCTGGGGTTGGAGTGGCCCACATTTGGCCCTTCACTCACTTTGAGGAACGTGTCATCGCACTGACTGGTGGAGACATGGACTGTGCCTGCAGTGACGGTAAGGTCAGCGGCAAACACCCACATGAGGATCTTGCACCACATCATCCCTCTCTCAACGTAAATGTGAGTGCTCTGTCTCCTGCTTTTGACTCTGCTGCCATGCACTACGTTTCGCTACTTTGGTTCACAGGGAACTCTGCCAAGCGACCGACACACTCAACCAGCCATTCCCTCAGCTCCATCCACATTGTCACCTCCAGCCAAGAGGATGCCCCCACCATTGAAGAGCTGGAAATAAGCAGACTGGAAGACCCGTCACAGCACTTACCCACACCCTGCACCGTGCAGAGACACACACCTCGGTGTGACCTAGATATAGAGCAGGCGCTGGTTCACAATCTGGTGGTCACTGCACGGACACATGTCCGGAGCAGCAGGAGGCAGTTTCGGCTGAGCTCCCCGGCACTCAGAGGACTGCTGGGGATCAGGCATCTGTGAGATAAAAGCAAAAAACTGCGGATGCTGGAAATTCAAAACAAAAATAAAAATACCTGGAAGAATTCAGCAGGTTAACTGTGTTCCTCTCCGCAGATGCTGCCAGACCTGCTGAGTTTTTCCAGGTATTTTTATTTTTGTTTAGGCATCTGTGAGGTCTGAGTCTCTAGATTTGGCCTTCCAACTCATCCTGAAGAGTGAGCAGAAAGTGTGGGAAAATCACGCAGAGCTGTTGGAAGCCCTCAGTGGCACGTTAGTTGGAGGAATGCATCTATCTGCTCTCTGATGAAGTGATGACCATATGTGCCCGTATGGATGTCTTCATGGAGAGCGTGGCAGATGCCATGAAGACCCTGGTCCAGCAGAACGTGGAGATGTGCGCAGACCTGCACTCCATCGTGGGAGCCATGGGTGAATTCCTGCATTGGTATTGCAAGAGGGAAACGGGGCACCTTGATGTCCCTTCAGGTGCTCCTTCCCCTCACGGCGTCAAGCTGGAGCACCCAGGAGGAATTGCAGCTGGACACCCCTGTGTCATCAACTTAGGAATCTCGGAGGCTGTCTTCTCTCGCCGATTCCCCTTTGCCTGTGAGCGCCTCAAACCCATCCTCTGTCACCGTAGACGGAGCAGCTGGTCAATGAGTGATTCTATAGGGAGAAATGCGTGTGGGGCAGGGCCTTTCAGAGCCTCTTGCAAGCACTCTTCCATGTATGCGGATCCTTCACGTATCACACTCATCTCAATGTCCCGAGCATTTTCAATGCTGTCTGCTGGGGTTCGCTTTCAGTTGTCCATCTGAGCTGACCTGCATCTCCGCCCACCCATCACACTCCCATGCAGCACCTCATCTTGCCCACCACAACTGTCGCTTCACTTTCAGTTTGGATTGCATGGTCTGGATTTGTGTGCTCCCCCATCTTTTCCCCTCCCCCTGTTAACTAATTCCTCTCCCCCATCACAATTGACCCCACTGGCATCACCTTCCACCTCTGTTCCATGACCTACCAGCCACAACCCTTTCCCTTCCTGAAAATTCCCACCCCCACCCACATTCACCTCTTCAACCTCCTCCTTCCCATCCCCAGGGTCCGAGACTGCCTCCGAGTCTCCACCAACCACCCTCACCGTCCCTTCTACCACTCCTGTCAAACCCTTACCCTCCCACCCTACTGCCTCACTCATCGCTCAGTCATTCTCACCATTCCCTCATTCCACACACACCCTCCGTTCACTCCCCAGGAGGCAGTCATGGACACATCAGAGCCTTTCCTTGCACATTCACCTGGACATGCCCCCTTCAAGACCCCTTCCCCCCCAGAATGCTTTCCCTCCCATAACCCCTCCCCCCCAGAGCCCTTTCCCTACCTGAAAGCCATCCCCCCACCCCCCAGACTCCCACTCCGCTTAGTCCCTCCCCCTTCCTGACTCCCTCAGACACTCTTTCTTCTTCCTCCACCCTTACCCCCTCCCCTCTCTGCACCCCTTCCTCCCCGTGGATTCCTTCCACTCTCCACACTCCTTCCTCCCCCTGGATTCCTTCCCCTCTCCACCCTCCTTCCCCCCTCCGAATTCCTTCCCTTACACCTTCCAACGCTGATACATAGCTCCCCAGTTGCCATTTTCTCCCCATTACCCCCTCCTCCCCCCGTACTCCCTCTCCCCTGTAGCTTCAGCCCCCATTGCCCCCTCCTCCCCCTGTACTCCCTCTCCCCCCAACCTCAGCCCCCTGACACCTTCATTCCACCCCTTCCAACCTCACACCCCAACACCTTCATTCCCCCCATCCCAACCTCACACCCCAACACCTTCATTCCCCCCATCCCAACCTTAACTCCGCGAAACCTTCATTGCCCCCCTCCCAACCTCACCCCCCGCCCCGATACCTCTTTCTCTCCCAGTTGATCCTGGATCTTTCACTCCCACCTCTTTGGCCATCATCCATTCTGAGCATCAACGGTGACTTTCCAACTTCCATAAGCTGCTTCACAGCAGAGCCATTTCCATGAGAATCCACCCAGCATGCCATGGATGTTCCTCCAGTGTGCTTTTGCTGTTGGGCTCCAACATCTTCTGCACCTCAGATATGCATGATGTGAGCAAGGCTTGGCAGTAAGTCTCAACTTATGCATGTCACAGTTGTCAACATGTTCTGTACCGATGTGTTTTCCTGCCGACGTGGGCAGATGGACCAGTGGTGGGGGGGGGGGGTGCAGGATGAGTCCAGCGGGCTGGGCTTATAATGATATGCAGATATATTACAATGAGGCTCCTGAGGTCCAATGGTGGGGAACGTGGCCTGCAATCGACAGGCTGAGCGGATGATTGCAAACCGGTTTCACAACGTTGTGAAACCAATTTTTGCCATATTGTCCACTCACACCACCGAACACACCCAACGGCAGCAGACATTGAACATCCCAGCCAATGTTAATGTTCCCAATTTGTATTGTGCATTCTATAATAAGCCTTCCAAATAGGAAACAGCATAGCTTAACATTGTGTAGCATTATAATAGGAAATAAAATTGCAGAATATTTCACCCCATTATCTAATATTTTTAAAAAGGTTATGCTTAATCTCTGAAGGTCTTCAGAAGAATTCACCTTCAAGCTCAAAACACGTATTAAACCCAATACTGAGTACCGAGTGGTGAAGAAGTTGAAGAGCAAGAGAAATTGTACAAAGTTTAATGTTAAAGAAATGTTAAGGAAAGCAGGAGTGTTAATTCAAACAGCACTAATTTCTCCTCTCACCGCCCGTCCATAAACAGAAAGGTATTTTGATTTGTTTCCCTCTTAATCCCTCTTTATTTCCCAACCTCTCAGTTTTGCTGTGATCCAATTTTCTATTAATAACCCCACAGAAAAGTCAAGATAGAATGAACCCAAAGGGTTTGTTTATTTGCACACACTCAAAATGTGAAAAGACGTCCCCCTTGCATCCAGATAGTAAAGAAAGAGATAGAGGAAAGGAAGATTTACAGTACAGAGACCACAAAGGAGTATTGTTTCACATGGGTTCAGAGTCCAAAATCAAAGTTCAATGAGGTCCTTCACAGAGGTCAGGGGACCTAAACCTGATGCTCGATAATTCACTTTTCTGGTGGTGCTGACTTTGTATGATGAGATAGGCTTGCAGAGATGAATCAGTCTTATAGGTGATGGCACAGAATTTCCAACAGAAGCAGTGTAGATGGGTTCCAGGTATTCCGCCTGAGCAGAGCTCTTTGTCTGTAAGGCTGCTAGTTAGGTGGTAAACAGCGGACTGAACTATACCATTCAGCATGGCAATATTACTTGTTTCATAAGCCAGAGGTCCATGTCCCATGACTCCCACCTCTCCACCAGGTCTTTGACAAAGGATGTGTATCCATCACCTGGATTCCAAGGACTGTTAAACGTCTTAGCCATTAGGAATTGAAAGGAAGATTGTGGGGCCTTTGCCTTAGCAGACGATCCATCTCCTGGCCAGCCTGGATTATTAAATGCAGATGGTCCTTGTATAGTTCTCTTTGAAGTTGGACTGTACAGTCCACAGATTGTTGTTAGTGGCTCCTCAGAGATAATGAGGTGCAAGTTTTCCCAAAACTGCCAGTAGCTCTTTTTGTTTTGGGGGTCACAGACGGACATAGATTCAGCCTTTTAAAGGTCATTGTTCAGTTTTAAAATTTTAGAAATAGCAATGAGCATATCTATACATATTTTATAAAAATACACAGAATGAGGTCTTAGTTCCTCACAGAAAGTTGAAGTAGGAGGTTAGAGAAGATAACTATGGAAATAACAATACTAGGTTCTTCACAAATCTTGCTGACAGTGCAGTGTGTTTACATGCAGTGTCATTCTACAAGAGAATGTTTCCATACAGTCCAGGTTGGTTTATGTACATAGCCAAGCATTAATGTTCAGAGTACAAACCAGGGAGTGTACATTGTGTTGAATCAGCACCTTGGGTCTACTTTAATCACCATAATGTACTAAAACTGAAGCTAATTACCTTTTATTATTATTACATTTTTAATTGCAATGATGTATAAACAACACATGATCTTTGGGTTTTTAAAATATGTCTGAAGGCTACTGTTTTCACACTGCAACCTCAATACCACATATAAATCGTAGTCTGAGGAATATTATAAATGAAGATAGACTCAACGCTCCTGAAAGATAGATGATGTTAATTAGAAACAGCATAGCCCACATCTCAGGAACAAACATTGCTGTGAAAGTGGATCAGCGCAGTACCAAATCCCTCACCTTGGCTGATGTCTTCAATCTGATTAACATGTTTGAAATTGAGTCTTATCTCTTTCAAAATATATTTTACTTCACATCTACCTTCAATGTTACACGAGATAAAAATAACAAAATTGTTCCCCTAATTATAAATGTGACTTGGAAGGCAACACCATAAATGGAAAACAGCAGAGAGGAAGAAACAAATTATTTTTTACTCAAATGCAATAACATGGATAACACTAATGTTGAAATAGTTCTCCAGTGGACAGCTTTTTGCTATAAGATGCTAGCATCACACAAAAGCTGAGAATGTCCTGCTGAGAAAAAAAAAACCTCATGTTTTATTACAATTATAGATAAAATAGTAATTGTTTCCATTTTTATGCATATTGTGTCTACGGCAATGCAAGGAAAAATGGAAACTACAGGAAATGGGTGGAGAAATTTCAAAGTCTTTAATCATAATCATTCACATTTCTTGAAGGCATGTTGCTTTACATTGGTTTTCAGATTTATGAGTAAGTCCCAGTGAAAAAAATACTTGCTAAATTTCTTGAATAATTGGAGCAGTGTACCATATCAATTTTAATGGATGTATTATAAGATAGAAATACAATAAATAGTATTTCACCATTCAATCACACAAACTGTTTCAGGTAAAATGTTTGATGCTGGATTTGTGTATGCAGAATCAAGAGAACACAGAGCACTTAGGAAAAGGTATTATATAATGTCCACAATAATGAACTCAACTGGACAAAATAACTGGACAAGGGTATCACAATGAACCTCTTTTCAGATTTATATTTAACTGATCTATTGGGAATCTGAATAGAAATTTGCTGAAGGAAAGGCTGCTGTATTGCTTGAGGCTAAATTCTTTTGCTCAATAAATGTTAAACAGTGACGTAAGTAACAACAGAAAGTGTGAGAATGGAAGATTTTGAAATGAGCGATTCCTATCAAAAAGCTTGTGCCAGTGGTTAAAGCTCCAATATCAGCCAGTCATGATACACCTGTAATGACAATCCATTTATGCTTCTTAAGCAGCTAGCAAGCTAAATAACAAAGTACAAAGGTCCCAAACATTGTTGGTCCAGCTGTGGAGTGTAGAATTAGCCTGTTAATAAATGACCATTGTACTTCAACTTGTATGCAGCCAGGAGGAGAGGGAGAACAGCTTAAGCTTTAACAAATCTACTCGTTGATATTTTCCTACTGGCAATGTGTTGGTGAAGGGAAATTTAAAAAAATGAAATATTAGTATTTGACTTAGACCAGGATAAATTGATCTGCTGTTTAAATTGCATTATTTCCTTGGTGCCTTAGTATGCACATCAAGATGTCTGTTGAATGAGATTACAACACATCTTTTCAAGATATAAGATAATGAGGGTGATATATTTTTCGAAACCACATGTGTAAAGAGGACTATTTAACTTTGAAAAATTCATAAAGCCATTCAGGTTAGTTTTTTGATCTCTGTAGCTTGTTTAATTTAAACAACTATACGGATCATCATGAGTGACAAATACTGAAAAAGGTTTGCTGATTCTAACACAGTGGGCCAAGTCTTCCTGTCTGGATATCGAAGACTGGATGTATGACTGACTAGACATTAGAAAAATAATTAAAGGACAAAACTAAAGGCTCTGTATCTGAATGCACATAGCATTAGAAACAAAACAGGTGAACTGATAGTGCAAATAGAAATAAATAAGTATGATCTGCAGCCATTACAGAGAAATGGCTACAGGGTGACATAGATTGGGACCTGCATATTGAAGGGTACATGACATTTAGGAAGGACAGGAAGCTAGGAAAAGGTGGAAGGGTGGCTCTGTTAATTAATGATGGTATTAGCACATTAGAGAGCGATGACCTAAGTTCAGGAAACCAGGATGTAGAAGCGATTTGGTTTGAGGTGAGAAATAATAAAGGCAAGAAATCACTTGTGGGATTGGTGTATAGGCCCCCTAAATGTAACTACATGGTAGGACAGAGTATAAAGGGAGATAAAGGGAGCTTGTCAGAAAGGTACAGAGATAATCATAGGGGATTTTAATCTACAAATAGACTGGAAAAAATCAAATAGGCAAAGGTAGTCT
The DNA here is from genome assembly GCF_964194155.1 of Cetorhinus maximus. Lineage (NCBI taxonomy): Eukaryota > Metazoa > Chordata > Chondrichthyes > Lamniformes > Cetorhinidae > Cetorhinus > Cetorhinus maximus. The sequence goes on along the minus strand of NC_135880.1, from coordinate 158,204,693 downwards.
AGATGAGGAGTTCATATAATGTTTTCAGGCTAGTTGTTAGTTCTGAAGCCAACCAGAGAGCAAGCTATACTAGACCTTGCATTGTGCAATGAGATAGGATTAATTGATAACTTCATGGTGATGGCACCGCTAGGTGAACTATAGAGAATACAAGTAACATCCAGAAATATCTGTAAATCAGAAATTGGAAGGGAGGGAGGGACTCAGGAAAACTACAATCACCAGGAAAATGGTGCTTAGCAAATTGTTGGAACTGCAGACTGACAAGTCCCTGGGTCCTGATGGACTTCATCCTAGGGTCTTAAAAGAAATGACTAGCGATATAGTTGAAGCATTGGTTTTAATTTTCCAAAATTCCCTAGATTTAGGGAAGGTTCCATTAGATTGGAAAATAGCAAATGTAACTTGTTTATTCAAAAAGGGACAGAGACAGAAAGCAGGAAACTACAAGCCAGTTAGCTAAATATCTGTCATATGGAAAATGTTGGAAGTTATTCTTCAAAATGTTATAGCAGGGCACTTAAAAATATGCAAGACAATCAGGGAGAGTCAGCATGGTTTTGTGAAAGGGGAATCATGTTTCACCAATTTATTGGAGTTCTTTAAAAGAGTCTCATGTGTTGTGGATGAAGGGGAATCAGTGGATTTGCTGTACTTGGATTTCCAGAAGGCATTTGATAAGGTGCCACATCAAAGGTTATTGCAGAAAATAAAAGCTCATGGGGCAGAATTTTACGTCCCGTGGGCGTAAAATTATGCGCGATAACGTCGGGTGAGTAACATCACTGCGCACTTGCGGGATGTTTCGATCGGCGGGACGCGTGGGTGCCGGAGCCGCACCCGCCATTAATTAATAGGCCACTTAAGGCCCTTAACAGTCCAACTGATGGGGAGGGATTTTCCCCTCGTTGGGCGGGTGCGGCAGGTGGGCCCGGGAACGGCCACGAGACGGACCGCCGCCAGCCATCGGGCTCCGACCTAAGATCCTCCACGCAGCCGGGGTGGGAGCGATAGGAGCGCGAGCGCTGAAGTCTGTGCATGAGCAGGGGAGCATGTACTAAAACCTCCCCGAAGGCACAGAGCTGCCTCAGGGAGCTGAAGAATTTTAAATGCAAAAATTAACATGTTACAAATGATACAAACATGTCCCCACATGTGACTCAGTCATGTGAAGAGGAACATGTAAATAATGATGTTAACAATTTTTTATTGCTTTTTTAGTAACTGTTGGAAACCTCATCCCGCCTGTGGATAAGGTTTCATCAAAAATGCAAAGGCCGCCTGGCCTATTCACTTGCCTGCCAACCGAATGGTTGAGCGGCTAGTGAAGAATACAAATTAACTAATTGCTTAAGGGCCTTAATAGGCCTCTTAATTGTCGGAGGTGTGCTGCTGCCTCTTGCATGCACCCACTGACTGCAAGATCGTGAGACTGCACGATGACGTCGGGACACTCGCCCAACGTCATCATGCAGTATTTCACTCCCATTCGGGTCGGACGCATGCCTGCCCACACCACGATAAGTTCTGCCCACAGTGATTTGTCCTTGCCCGCATGATTTTGCACTCGTCGCACATGATAAACGGACAGGCAGCCAGATTACATTTTCAAAAACAATCATCCAAGCGTGGGGTAAAAAGGGTCAGCAGCATTGCCAGTGTGAGTAGTGAGGAGTTTTGGAGATAGTTTGCTGCTGGTTGCTTTTTGGTACTTGGCAACCTCGGGGCTTCATTCTTAGCATTTCCAGGCTTCATTTCAAGACACATTGATGTCTGCAAGGGCCCTGGAGGATACAGAACTTGTGGATCCTTCCGGGTATCAGCCAGCCTTCCATTACCCTGCTAATGGGGGCTGTGGTCTCTGCTGGAGGCACCTCCTCTGAGGAGGAAGAGAGGGGCAGAAGGTTGAGGAGGCCAGGTGTCCCAATGCAGCTTCCAGGGGAGGGGCCTCTGGGAGGAGAGGTGCAGGCACATGGGGCACAGGGCCAGCAGGAAGTCTAAGGCAGAAGAAGCCACAGAAGATGCCACTATTCTGCTGCCGGGGTTTGTAGGCGGCGATACAGCTACCTCAATATGTCCAAGGTGCAATGCCAAAGGGGGCTCTGCCTCTCAAGGGAGACAGTCACCTCCATTTGCCAGGTGATTGGGCCTGAGCTCACCTCCAACTGTGTGGATGGACACCCCATGCCAGTCGCTCTGAAGGTCACAGTGGCCCTCAACTTCTATGCCTCCAGCTCTTTCCAGGGGTCAGTGGGGGATCTGTGTGGAGTCTCCCAATCAGCCGTCCAAAGTTGCATCAAGCTGGTGACAGAAGCTCTGTTCAGGTAGATCCTGACCGTTATTCTTTACCGTACTGACGAGTCCATCCAGGCTGAGCAAGGCAGTGGATTCGCAGCCATTGCTGGCTTCCCCTGCGTCCAAGGTGCTATAGACTGCACACATGTGGCCATCAAGGCGCCAGCAGGTGAGCCCGGTGCTTTCGTCAACAGGAAGGGCTTCCACTCCATGAACGTGCAGATAGTGTGTGATCACAGGATGCTGATTCTACAAGTCTGTGCAAGGTACCAGTCAGCTCCCATGACACTTACACCCTAAGACACTCCCAGGTGTCGAGGCTCTTCAGTGCTCCAGCCCGACTGGATGGATGGCTGCTGGGTGACAAGGGCTATCTGTTGAAGGGGTGGCTAATGACGCCTCTCCGCCACCCAAGAACAGAGGCAGAGCAGCATTACAATATGAGTCATGCCTCCACAAGGGCAGTGGTAGAGAGGACCATAGGTCTTCTCAAGATGCACTTCCGATGCCAGGACCATTCAGGGGGAGCACTGCAATACCCCCCACAGCGGGTGTCACTGACAGTGGTTGCGTGCTGCGCTCCCCACAATCTGACACTGGCAAGGGGGTACCGACTGGAGGAAGAGGATCTTGACACAGCTGCACAGGCAACAGGTGGTGAGTCCAGTAGTGAGTCCGAGGATGAGCATGGTGAGGAGAATGCTGAGGGAATGGAGCCAGACCTCGGTAACTTCCAGAGAGGCAGGAACACCAGGGATGCCTTGGTCCAATGCTCCTTCAGCTAGGTTACCAAAGATCTGCTTCAACCTCATTCTGCGCCACTGCCTCCATCCTGGGTGTCTGAAATGAGCCTTTCATTTGAACAGGAAGAACACGCAGTGCCTGTGCAATGAAGTTCAGACCTACCTACATCCAGCATTACATACTAGCGTTCCCCACACCAATGGAATGAAAAGGTGAAGCATATTCAGACCATGGTGACAAAAACATAATTTACCTCATTCTGACAGTTCAAAACTATTTACATAAATGTTCCTGGTCTTCAATCCCAGGCCAGTATATATAAAGTAAACAAAAATGAACATTAAATCACCCGTGTCCCTCTTGTGCTCATGATACCTTTAACTTATGTTTGCAAGTGCTACGTCTAGGTGCTCTCCCCTAACTGGCACCGGCATTGGAGACAGCCTGTTGACCAAGCTGTCTTGTTGTCTTGAAGACCTTGGCAGTTGTCCTCTGGCCCATGAAGCGTGTGCTGGCACCACCTGGGAGGGAGCGGCCAGTGCCACGGCTGGCATCTCCCCAGTTGCCACAGCTTCATCAGATGCCACGGTCACTGGCAGAGGGGCGGAAGAGCTGCGGCCATCGTCCAGAGCACCCTGGGAGCAGTCTACAGAGACATCAGGCAGCTCATGCGCCAACGTGAGGTGGCTCTGGCCCTTGCTGCTCACCATTGATGGACAGGCACCTAGCTGGGGTACTGGGTGCCTCATCCATCTCCCACATTGGCACTGACCACCTGAGGTCATTGCCTGTGTGAGGGCTTGCAGGTCCGAGCGCAACCGCAGGAACCCCTGATTCTGTTCCTGGAGCTGCCTCTCCATGAGAATCACCACTCTCTCAAAGGAGGATGCAGTGCGCTAGGCCATGACAGTCAACACAGTGCTGATGCTCTGCATGGGCTTCTCCATAATGGCATGCATACACTCATGGATGTCCACCAGATCCTCCCGCACATCTCGCTGGACATCCAGCATCTGCTGCCTAATGGGCGACCCCAGAGGCTCATCACCAGCCTTCGACTGAGCATCGTCCTGGTCTCCAGCAGTCCTCCGACTGGCAGTGCCCTGGGCACCTTAACTGAGTGTGAAGTGCCCACACCAATGTGCACCAAGATATTAGCTGCCGATCTAATGTCCACTGAGGTGCTGGTAACTATGCTGGTGCCTGCTTCAGACAGCGGGTGTGATGCAGGTGCATCAAAAGCTCAGTTGTCCTCCGGTGTCAGGGGTGGCCCTACGGGGTCTGCAGAGCTAACGTCTGCTGGCAAACCTAAAAGGGAGGACAAAGACATGTCATTAGTTAAAGTCAACACACTGTCACTCTGTATGATAGACACCCCAGTGAGACCATGGAGATCTGCATCATGATGCCATCGTCTTCCAATGATCAATGGGGGTTCCAGGTTCAAAGCTCACATCATTGAGGAGACTACTCGAGAATGGTTGCACAAACCGAAAGTCTCACCTCTGTGCACTGCACTCTTACCTTCGTCTGGCACCCCCGCCTCTCTATGCCCAGTTGCATGGGGCATGTGCCAGCTTTCAAGCTCATCTTGTTCGCATTTGGACAGGATTAGGAGGCTAGCGGGGCCTCCACCAGTCCACAACCCTTCAATATTGTTGTGGGCCGTCTTCTCCTGAAACAACAGAGGAGCATTGATTAGTCCACTCTGTACCTGCAGCACCACTGCAGCCTGGCCAATTCCAGCTGAGGAGCACCGGCAGGGCACATCCAAGTCATGGCCCTCGAGCTGCAAGGCACTCAGTCCAAGCAGCCAGGGTTCACCCCCTTGGCCAGTTCCAGTGTCATTGACAGTTGGCACTCAGACTCTAGCATGCCTGAGGTCCAGGGGGGTGGACGGCCAGACCTTAACACTTCTGCACACTGACTCATGCCGACACAGTACTCACCCTTCCTGAACACAGCAGGTCACTGAGGTGCTTCCGGCACTGGACCCAGGTGTGCCGTACCATATCATGGCTGCTCACCATTGCTGCAACCTCCTCCCATGCCCTCTTTGTGATGTGTGGTGGCCTCCTCCCCTCCATCCCTGCAGACAAAGGTGTCCCTCCTGGCTGCCAGCTCCTCCAGAAGGACGGCGAGGCACTCATCAGAAAAGTGGGGGGCCGAGTGCCCACCCGACCTGCCCTCTCACCTGCCGTGTCCAACCTCACTCAAATCCATAGCCAAAGTACAGGTGACGTCCTTCCACAGCAGCTTTCCAGGGGCTGCCTGGGCCACTTTTAAACCAGCTGCCAGGTCGCCATTGGACCCGGTGGCTGACAGGCCCCCTTCCTGCTCAGCCCTTCCTGGCCAGTGCAGAGCCGTGTTTCATGCTGGGCGGGCCTTAATTGGCCCACCAGAGGCAAATCACGGTCGGGGCCCGATTGCAGGCGGTGGACTGTTTCTCGGCCGCTCCCGGGCCTGCCCGCTGTGCCCACCCAATGACCTCAAAATTCTGGCCATGATGTAGGGGGTAACATATTGGCATGGACAGAAGATTGGCTAGCTAACAGGAAACAGAGGGTAGGCAAAATGGGTCTTTATCTGGTTGGCAAGATGTAACAAGTGGTGTGCCACAGGGATCAGTGCTGAGTGCTGGGACCTCAACTTTTTATGATTTATATTAATGACTTGGATGAAGGGACAGATAATATGGTTGCTAAATTTGCTGATGACACAAAGATATGTAGGAAAGTAAGTTGTGACGAGGACATAAGGAGGCTACAAAAGGGCATAGATAGATTAAATGAGTGGGCAAATATCTGACAAATGGTGTACAAATGTAAAAATGTCCATTTTGGCAGGAAGAATAAAAAAGAAGCATATTATTTAAATGGTGAGAAATTGCAGAGCTCTGAGGTACAGAGGGATCTGGAGGTCCGAGTGCATTTATCACAAAAGGCCAATATGCAGGTACAGCAAGTAATTAGGAAAGCAAATGAAATGTTATTGTTTATTGCGAGGGGATTTGAATATAAAAGTAGGGAAGTTATGCTTCAGTTATTTAGGGCACTGGCGAAACCACATCTAGTACATATTGGACTCCTCATTTAAAGAAGGATGTAAATGCGTCAGAAGCAGTTCAAAGAAGGTTTACTGGACTAATACCAGGAATGGGCAGGTTGTCTTTTAAGGAAAGGTTAGGCTTGTATCCACTGGAGTTTACAAGAGTAAGAGGTGATTTGATTGAATCCTTTAAGATGCTGAGGGGTGTTGATAGGATGGGTGTGGAAAAGATGTTTCTTCTTGTGGGAGAATTGAGAACTAGGGGCCACTGTTTAAAAATAAGGAGTTGACCATTTAAGACAGAGTTGAGGAGAAATGTTTTCTTTCAGAGGGTAGTGAGTGTTTGGAACTCTCTTCCATAAAAAGTGGTGGAAGCAGAGTCTTTGAACAATTTTAAGGCAGAGTTAGATTTGTGATAAACAAGGGAGTGAAAGGTTATCGGGGGTAGGCAGGAGGTTACAATCAGATCAGCCATGATTTTATTGAATGGCTGAGCAGACTCAAGGAGCAATTAGCCTACTCCTGCTCCTAATCCATAGGTTTGTATGCATACGTGTTGGGACACTACGGAAATCTTGACACATGGACCTGCATGGGAATTGTCCAGGAAATTTGAAGTTCTGATGGACAATTCCCCTGCTCCCCAGGAGCCTCCTTGAATGCATCTGACTCTGCGCTAGGGTTGGAAACTTCAAATAGTTCTGCGATACTTGGCTGGATAGCTACAGATGAAATGTTCGACAGATTGAAACCTAGATCAGAATTTTCCGGCCCCGTTCTTGTGGCATCCGCTGCAGGAGATTCGGCAGCTCACCCAAAAGCGATTGTCTATTGATGGGGCTGGACGATCCCGGTGGCGGGCAAGGTCAGTAAATCCCGCCCCTAGTCTAATCTCTGGGTAACTCCAGAAATGATGCCCCAGTCATGCCCTGAACCCCCAACTAACCACCTGCAACTGCCTGACCACCCCCAATCACCCAGCTAACCCTCCGATCCAACCTGAGTACACCTTGATCACCCAACTACCCCTCGACCATTCGACTTCCACCCCCATCCCAACCCGACTACCCCCTGACCACCCAACTATCCCCAGCCAACCTGACATAACTATCTCTAACCACTGACTACCCTTCATGCTTTCAGAGGGTTAATTAAAACAGCTTAACCTACAGGGGGTCTATAGTGTCACTCATTGGGCCCAAAACACTGCAGTTTAATTTTGAATTTTGGAGGCTTGAAGCCAACTCCAAATCCAATCCACTGAGCACTGGGAGATGTGGACGAGGAGTACCTAAGGAAGTAAGAGTCAATATGGCAAGATACCACACCCCCTTCCCCCCACCTCCCCAAAAAAGCCCATATCAGAAATTAATAGTGCAGGAAATCTTGCCAGTGCTTGTTTGGTATTTTCCCATACATGATGAGCAAAGTGCTGGGAGCAACATTTAAATATTATAATGAGGCAGCATTATCAAATGCAGCACCTCTAAGGACAGCAGTCACAGCACTTCATTATCAACCTTGCAAATATCTGTTCTTTGACCAATAAGTTTCTTTAAAAAATACACAAGCTGGTTATTACAGTTAACCCCTGAGAGACTCTGTTTCAATAAACATGAGCAGTGTATTTTACTAACTTCATTTACCAATATACTATGATGCTTAAATATTTATACCAAACTGCCTTAAAGCAACTCTGAATTTGATTATATTTCATTTTTAGGGATATTGTCTTTTGCTGTTGAAAAATAAAACAATAGTACAGTAAAAGGTACCTGCCTTTATCGCCATTCGGTCTCCATCGATTAATAGTTTCAAGCTAAACGTTGATAAACATTAATTATTAAATGCTCAGCTTCCAGCTCACTGCGTTGTAAAATGATGCAGTCTCAGTAAAAGTGTCTATGGTGCTGTTAATTATGACTAAACTATCAATTTTAATAATAGCAAAATAGCCACATATGGTAGCAAAAGTTATCTTAAAAGCTAATCTGAATGTGGATTCAAAGAAAAGAACACAATGCTAACATGGAAGGATAAATCAGAATAATGCCAGCGTAAAAGGACACCTTTCAGGGTAGGGACAGATTCTCAGTGCAGCTGGAAATGGGTGGTAGTGTCACATAGGGGTTCTGTTCTGGGACCAGTTGTGTTCACTATGTACATCAATGATTTTATTATAGGATCAATGGCCTGAAGTCCGATATTGCTAACAATACAAACATAGGAGCCCTAATAAAATAACATTGAGGGCTAAAGGAAGGGAACATTGACAAGAAACTGGAATGGGGAAAAATGGCAGATGGAATCTAACATCAGCAAATGAGAGGTGGTGCATTTTGGTTAAGAAAAGAAGTAATAATTCAAGTAGGAGAGTTGGGAGATGTTGAGCAGTGGGATTTGGCAGCTCTGGTTCATAAGATGTTAAAAAGCAGCATCTTAACAAGTTAAGACCATAAAAATTTAATGAAACACTGGGCTTCCAGGCAATGGTAGAGATTATAAAAGTCAAGATGTAATGATGAATCTATATAAAACCTGAATAAGACTGCAGCTGGAGTACCGAGCCCAGTTTTGGTTTCCACACCATAGGAAAAAATTGAGGTAAAGAAAGGAAACAACACAGCTTCACTAGAACGTTGCCTTATATGGAGAAATATGAATCCTAAGCAAGTATTGAAAAACTGGTCTGCAGTTCCATTTCATCCCTTTGTCTCATTCGGCAATGTAGCAAGAACCTTTCTTTCTTTCTTTCAGATGTCAAGAACCACAAGCTTAAATAACTCATGGATATCAAAGTCCCGCTGGATCATTCTCTCCCTCACTTTTGTCTAACCCATGCCTCCTCCCAATGTCACTCTTTACTGTGTTTTCACAAACCCCTCTGCCCTTTCCTCCTCTGACCCTGAGCAGAGTCAGAAAATGCCTCAGCTTCACCCGCTTACTCCCACACAATGAATTTTGAGCTTTGCGTGTTGATGAACTCTTCTTCCATCACCTTCGCTTTCAGCCCACTTCTTTGGCCAGGATTCTGCCCATCGCACAGCAGACTTCTTCTTCCATCTTTGGAATTGTCCTTTGAATTGGATCCCCCCCACCTCTACCTTCTCTAGTTCTTTTCATTAAGAACTTCTGGTGTAACATCAGCCATCATAATTTCCCTACTCCTGTCAGTTACCCTAATTTCCTCTGAACTTATCTACCTTGCTAGTTACCGCTTCAAAAATCTCAAACAGATTCGTCAACCACATTTTCCCTTTACTAAATCCTTGTTAACTTTCCCCAATCATATTGTTATTTTTTATGTGCTTTCACCACGTTTCCAATAAGAAATCCATTTATTGTACTTAGAGTACATTATTATTGTTATGATATTATTAATGTTAGTTTGTCCTAAAATGTTAGCATCCCTAATTAATTATAGATGATAGCATTGAAATGTTGCGTGTAAGCAATTCATTGGCCAGGCATCTACCGAACAGAAGGAAATTTATTGGAAATGCTGTATTAGGGAATTCCACACGTTCACACAAGGCAGAATTTTACATTCAGCGTGCGGGGGTGGGCCTGACACGCCGGAACGTAAAATGACGTGCACTGACATTGGATGTGCGTCCCGACGTCATCGCACTGTCTCGCGATATTTCATTTGGCAGGCACATGCCGGAGTCGGCTGCGCGCCCGCCAATAATTGAAAGGCCTATTAAGACCATTAACGAACTAATTAATTTCACATTTACGCTGCCCGTCCAACCTAACGGTTGGCGGGCAGGCGAAAAAGACAAGCGGCCTTTATGTTAGCCTTTACAAGCTATTACAACTTGAATAAAAACTTTCTTTGAAAAATGAAAATATGTCCCATCTCATGTGATACAGTCATGAGGGGACATGTTTCATTAAATTTTTACTGTATTTATTTTTTTTTAACAATCGTTTCAATCTCCCTGAGGCAGCTCCATGCCTCAGGGAGATTGAAGCTGCGCGCAAAAGAGCACTGGACCCGACTCTCCCTCTTCCCCCCAACCTGCACAGGTAGCGCTTTACTGCTTGCGTTCCATGCTGAAGGCCTGCCCACGTGAAATCGCAGTGTGGAGCCGATGACGGGCAGCGGACGGCGGTCAGCTCCGTGGCCGCCCCTGCCCGCTCCCGCCAAACCCGCCTGACCAGTGAAAAACCCTGGCCTTGAATTTTCCAATTGGCTTCACAATTGCTCAGAGGTTTTGCTGAATTTTTTACTGTCACAAATCACTTGCCTTAAACTTCCACAGATATATCCTGGATTCTAAACTTGATGTGTTTCAAAAACGTATTCTAAATATATGAGTAGGTTATCTGATTTGTTTCACCAGTTCTTTCAGCACACTTTTGGTATCCAGGCCTTGGATAAACGGGCAAGTAGGCCTATTTTCTACATGACAGGGGTTTGGATCCAAGTGTGCTGTCATGAAATCTCTTGAAGGGAAAACTCAGTTCTTTCACCAAGTATGTACATTCAGTACATTCACGTGTTTTGGCTCACTAGAATGGGTTGGCATGTTCTGACTTATGAGAGCTTGCAATCCCAATTTGTGCATTCTGGCTTAGTTATTTGCTTTTGTTAGGTTGCATTTGCCTTTCCTTTTGCCTTTTCTTTACTTCCCCCTGCATTTCATCCCCATACTTTGAGGAGACTTGCAATTTTAAGTGCAAAAATCAGGAAATGGAAGTCCCTGTTGCTATACTCTCAGCAGGGCTTTCAACAGAGAACCAGAAGGCACCAATGGAACAATGTGCTTATGACAGAGATGGTATTCCAGCATTAGGTCTAACCAGGCTGGCAGTAATGGAGTAATACTGTCTCCTACAGCCTGATTTTCAGATATCTGCTGCACTTATAGCTCTACCATTGGCTGTAAAGGTGAGCTTTAAGCCACCATACACTTTATGAACATAAAAATGACCATTTTACTGATATGCAGTTGTCTATGGCTATATGCATAAAATCATGCAAGTAAAACTTCAAGCCATCCGGACCCTTTAAAATATCATCGTATTGATCATTTGTTCAGTCAGCTTTCCCTTCTATTGTTCTGTTTATGTGTTCTGCATGAAACACTGTTACCAACTTCAGTCCTGCCATTATTATTCTCTGGAGTTTAGCATCACCGGGTCACTGCTATAGATGGGCTTCAGGTCCCTTTCACAAGCTAACTGTTTGGTCTAGGGTCTCCAACAATTAGAACCTTGCTTTTGATTTAAAGCCCCCTTGAGATAAAGGCCAACATTCCATTAACCTTTGGATTACCTTTGATAGCTTTTTGTGTCTGTGAACTAAGTTTTAATGATTTATGTACAAGGGCATCTAAATCCCTTTGTTCCGCAGAGCTCTTAGTCTCTCACCATTAAGAAACACACAGATTTGTCTTGCTCAGTTCCAAAGTCGATGATGTTACACTTCCCCACACTGACTTCCATCAGCCATAGTTTTACTCACTGCCTTAGTCTCTGTCACTTTGTAACTCCCTGCTTTGACCTACACTACTGCGCCTTACTTAGGGTGACCAACAAACTTGGATGTGTAATTCTACATTCCTGTATTCCTTCATCCGATTAATTTATATGTATGATTAAGTTCTTTTGGAAAACCACTTGTCAGTTCTGACATTTCAGAGATTTAACCCTTAAAGTACCAGCCTAATACTGGCATTTATATCTTGGGTAATAAAATTAAAACAGTATTGAAGTCACGGGACACAGATCAGGCCATATTTTGAGTACTATGCATAATTATGGCCTCCATAAGGCTATTGAAGTAGTGGAGAAAGCGCAAAAAAAAGAGAATGGTACAAGCACTGAGAGATGACAGCTGTCCAGGGAGATTGAACAGAACAGATTGAATTCGAAAGGAGGAGGCATGGAAGAGGTATGCCAGAGGTGTGTAAAATTATGCTTGGGTTGGATAGGGTAGATGTGGAGAAAAAGTTTCCACTGGGGGAGAATCTAAAATTAATGGCCATAAATACAAAGTAGTTACCAATAAATCCAATAGGGAAACGAGCAGATTGGTTAGAAGTTGGATCTCACTACAGAAAGTGGTTGAGGCCAATAACTTAGGGCTGAAAAATTGATAACCGCTGAAATCGAGCACAGAGGTCATGATACACCCTAACATGTGGCTGCTGCTCCCATTGCAGGCAACATGTCAACTTGGTGCTGCCTGCTCATTACTGTGATTGTACTGTGACTGACCCTGCTGTTGAGTGGCTGCATGCCTTAGCAGGGGGGACAGAATTGTGAGAGGCTAGCACCGGTTAAAGCTAGCCTTGGTTTCAGTGAGGATGTCCTTAGTGAAGCAGAGACATCTTGGAAGTTATTCCTCGCTGAGGTTCAGGTAGGAGAATTTCTCCTCAAACATTCTGAGCGGATATGATGTCCTGCTGGGACATCTTCTCCCATATCTCTCTCTCCTGCTTCTCTGACTGGCTTGCCTAGGCTCTGTGTCACTTCTGCTCATTCTCTCAGTCAGGTTGTACTCCAAAGGAAATGTTTACTTCTGTGTCCATGTCTGGGAGCAACTGGTTTGCGCAGAAGGCTTGAAAACAGGAAAAAGTCTTCCACCAGCTGCCACATCACTCCCTTTAGACTTTAACAACTTTAAGCAACTCTAGAAATCACCAAACACTTCTACAATCGCAGCAACAGCCAGTAGAAACCAAACAGCAGCTAACCTGAAGGTACATGATGATTCCCTTAAATATTGTTGTGGGGTTCATTCCTGCAGCTGGACCTGTGTTCAGCTGTGCACGATTAAGAGATGGCATTAATTGGAGTGTTGAGCTCCACAATGTCAGCATCACCGTCAAGTTAGTGTTGCATATTGAATGACGTCATGGCTTGCCTACTCTGCATGCTTTTGACAGATGCTAACAATGTGTGTGCCAATGGCATCTCCAAAATGGCTTACAGCGTGAATCTACCTGAATTGTGTGTGCACGCCTTGGAACTAATTTTGGCCCTCTAAGAACACTTGAAGCAGCCAAAAAAATGAATATCATGCATCCAAATTTTAGGCCCCAGATAACTTCAAAAATAAACTAGACGAGCATTTGAAAGAAAAGGGAATAGAAACATATGCTGAAAGGGAGAGATGGGGTAGGTGCAAAGGGAGCACAGATAAGCGGATCCAAATTACTTTTTCCATATTGTATACTCTATGTAATGTATTCAGGGAATTATCTCTGCTTTATTTCCTCTATCCCTGCCTATCTGTCTCTCACCTCCTAACCAATTACTGACCAATCACAAAGTTATCTCCCATTCCAGATGCTCTACCTTGTTATTGTAATAAACTTTTGTGCAGTATCTTATGGAACGTCTTCTGGGAATCCAAATAGATAACATTTATAGAGGCTTCCTTACCTACCATGCTAGTGACATCCTCAAAATGTTTAGCTAGATTAATCAGATATGACTTGCCCTTCAAAAATTCATGTTAGCATTCCTCAGCTAGATGAAATTTGCCCATAAGTTCAGTTACTCCATCTCTAACGATGTGTTCAGAAGTTATTCTGAACCTTTATAAATCTTGAGTTTGCTGAAAAAAGAGATATGTCTAAGCTTTTCGCCTGGCACTCATCAGGACACTCGCAAGGATATCTATATAAGGGGGAGAACAACAATTTATACTGCATGTGAAGACAGTGCTGATTGTTTGGCAAGTGGCATTGCCATGGAGAAAGCACCACTGATGGTGACTGACAGTTAACTGCCAAGCATTGCTTGAAATATAAACCAGGCAGCTTGACCCTGATTGGTCAAGATTTTGTCCTGAGGAATGAGTCGGCAAATGGTTGTCACTTCTTTTTTTTAGCTAAAACAGGCGCAATGTGTGTACATGTTCTTTCTGTCTGCAAAGAACAGGGCCCTGTGTATTAATACATGTAGCTTCCAGTACACATAAATGTGCCACACTGCGAGCCTGACTGACCATCCTAAATTGATTGTCAGCATAATTCTTAGCACACTGAGGATTATTTAGCAAATGTTGTCCAACCGCAGAATCACATCTAATGTTGGACACTGTGTTTTGAGTTTTGCAAGCTCAGGGAGGTTGGGTACAGTCTGTACCCTGCCTGTTGCGAACAGCAGCGGGGGCATGCTGTTTGATACAATCCGCCAGTCTTTGGAATGTACAGCCTGCACACCTCGCATCACACTGGCACTGAAATTCATATGTCACATTATTCATTTGTATGATAGGCAGAACGTTTTTTTGGCTTAACGGCAGCATCCTGTTAGTGGTGAATACCAATTGTGTTGCTCCTGCATAGTAGCAGCATGAAACAGCTAGCTTCACCTCTTGCTCAAATTTTTGAGATACCTTGCCCTTCCAGGGTAACCTGAAGTAGACAGGGCACTTTTCAGGGCCAAAGGTGACGGCCTTAGGCCCGTTCATGAGTTTGCGGGATACACAGCATGATATAATCTGATCAGGGTAGCCATTACCCTGCAGGATGCCTTTGATGTGCCCTACTTCAGCATCAATGAAGGGCGAAGGCACACCAAAATTGAACCCATGCACAAGAACAAACTCAAACAGAAAGAGGTATTAGCTGAGTTTTAACCCCTCTACTCCCAACTATCCCACCATAAACCAGCGTCCACTGAAGAATCTGAATCCTTGAAAGTGTGCCTAGCTGATCTAGTGTACGCATATTGTGGGATTCCGAATGATCCATCTGATTTTCACATGCAACGCGAACGTCTTACAGCGTTGCAAGGCCTTAAAACCAAACCAGACATACACATCAGTAAACCTGACAAACAGACGGGAATACTCATCCTTAACAAGAGTGGTTATATCAACAACATGCACACCATTCTTAATGACAGGTCCAAATTCGTATCCATTGGAATTGCTACTCAACATGACTGGACAGCCTTGCTCGAAAGTAAGCTCAAAAAATGCTTGCTGGACTTGTGTAAGAGCGATGCGCTACCACGTGATATATATGACAAGGTCTGTCCTCACGGTTCGCTACGTCCTCATACATATGGGCTGCCCAAGACACTCAAAAGTGATGTCCCTCTATGCCCCAACTTATTCATGACTGGCTGTGCACAGCATAAATTGGCAAAATGGTTGGGTGAATCGTTACAACTAATTTTGACCAAGTTTTCCACATACATAATGAAGGATTCCTTCACATTTGCTATGGCCATACAGGACTTGCATATTGATAGCAATGCTGTGTTCATGTGCTCATTTGACATTGCTAGCCTATTAACCAATGTTCCACTTAAAGAATCCATAGATATTTGCACTGCAGCACTATATCATGGCGCTCAAGACCCGCCACTATTGCGTGAATCAGTATTTATTGAACTTATGAACTCGGCAACTTGTGCAGTTGAGTTCAGTTTTAATGACACCATGTATGCCCAAATAGATGGTGTTGCCATGGGATCCCCTCTAGGCCCAGCTCTCACAAACTTTGTTAGGTTCCAGGAGAAACGTGTCTTCGATAGAATGACACCCAACCTCCTATCCCTCGCATATTTCCAATATGTGGATGATACATTTACTATATTTAAATCCATAGCTGCATGTAATAATTTCTGTACATGTCTTAAAGGGCTCCATCCTGTGTTGAAATTCACCTATGAAATGGAGCAGTCAATCAAAATCCCCTTTCTTGATGTACTAGTTAGAAATCTGCCAGGGGATTCTCCACCAAGGTCTCCCGCAAGCCTACCTCCACTGGTCAATATATGCGTTGGGATTTTTACCGTTCCACATGCTCTAAGATAGGTCTTCTTGGCAACCTTGTAAATAGGGCCCAAGTCATTTGCTGCACCATGGCACATCAAAGGCATCCTGCAAGATAATGGCTACCCTGATCAGATCATTTTGCGCTGTATATCCTGCAAACTCATGAACGGGCCTAAGGCCATCACTTTCAGCATTGAAAAGTGCCCTGTCTCCCTCAGGTTACCCTGGAAGTTTAAGGTATCTCAAAAATTTGAGAAACAGGTGAAGCTAGCTGTTTCACACTGCTACTATGCAGTAGCAAGACGAGTGGTACTTGCCACTAGCAGGATGTTGCCGTCAAGCCAAAAAGATGTTCTACCTATCACACAGGTGAGTAATGTGGTATATGAATTTCAGTGCCAGTGTGATGCTAGGTATATGGGCCGTACATCCTGAAGACTGGTGGATCGATTCAAACAGCATGTCCCAGCTGCTGGTTGCAATGAGCAGGGTACAGACTGTACCCAATCAGCCCATGCTTGCAAAGCTCAAAAAAGTGTCCAAACATTAGATGAGATTCCATGATTGGACAACATTTGCTAAATAACCCACAATGTGCTAAGAATTATGCTGACAACTAATTTAAGATTGTCAGTCATGCTCGCAATGTGGCATATTTGTGTCTACTGGAAGCTAAATGTATTAATACATAGGGCCCTATTCTTTGCAGACAGAAAGAACATGTACACACATTGCACCTGTTTCAACTAAGCAAAATAATTGACAGCCATTTGCTGAATCATTCCTCAGGGCAATGCCTTGACCAATCAGGGTCAAACTGCCTGGTTTACATTTCAAGCAATGTTTGACAGTTAACTGTCAGTCACCATCGTTGGTGCATTCTCCATGGCAATGCCACTTGCCAAACAACCAGCACTCTCTTCACATACAGTATATATTGCTGTTTTCTCCTTTATACTGGTATTCTTGTGAGAGTCCTGATGAGTGTAAAATGAAAAGCTTAGATATGTCTTGAGCAATACTCAAGTTCTGTGCTACCAAATGACTACCTTTATAAATCATTGATTATGCTCAGCTAGGGCATTGCATCAATTCTGGTCACAACACTTTAGGGAGGGTGTCAAGTACTTGGTGACAGTGCAGAGATTTACTAGAATGTTACTATGGACAAGGATTTCAATTTTCAGGAGAGATTAGGGGCAGAATTTTTTGTCCCACAGGCGATCACGCACCTGACTGGATCGGGAGTAAAATAACACGCGATGAAGTCAGGCGAGTGTGCCAACATCATCGTGCTCTCGCGTGATATTTCACTTGGCGGGCACGTGCGGGTGACAGAGCAGCCCCTCATTAATTAACAGGCCACTTGACTGTGATTTTTCCTTGCCCGTGCAATTTTCTGCTCGTCGCATGGGCAAAATGGGCAGGCAGCCAGCCGACAATTTCAAAAACTGCATCCAAGGGCGGGATGAAAAGGGTCAGCAGCATTGCCAGTGTGAGCAGTGAGGAGTTTTGAAGATCGTTTGCTGTTTGCTGCTTATTGGTACTTGGCAGCTTCACCTCTGTTCAGGGCTTCATTCTTAGCATTTCCAGGCTTCATTTCAGGACTGCCAGGCCCCCAGAAGATTCAGACTGCGTGGACCCTTCCAGGTATCAGACAGCCTTCTGTAACTGTGGTAATGGGGATTGTGGTCTCTGCTGGAGGCATCTCCTCTGAGGAGGAAGAGAGGGGCAGAAGGGGGAGGAGGCCAGGTGTCCCAGTGCAGCTTCCAGGGGAGGGACCTGTGGGAGGAGAGGTGCAGGCACAAGGGGCTCAGGACCAGCATGAAGTTCAAGGCAGAAGGGGCCAAATACGCCACTATTCTGCTGCCAGGGTTTACAGGCGGCAATGCAGCTACCTCAATATGACCAAGGTGCAATACCGAAGGAGGCTCCATCTCTCAGGGGAGACAGTCATCTCCATTTGCCAGATGATTGGGCCTGAAATCAGCTCCCACTGTGTGGGTGGACACCCCATCCCAGTGGCTCTGAAGGTCACAGTGGGCCTCAACTTCTATGCCTCCATCTCTTCCCAGGGGTCAGTGGGGGATCTGTGTGGAGTCTCCCACTCAGCTTTCCACAGTTGCATTAAGCTGGTGACAGAAACTCTGTTAAGGCGTGTACTAACCTTCATTCTTTACCATATGGATGAGGCCAGCCAGGCTGAGTGAGCCAGAGGTTTTACAGTGATTGCTGGGTTCCCCCGCATCCAAGTGCAATCGACTGCACACATGGGGGCATCAAGGCGCAGCAGGTGAGCCCGGTGCCTTTGTCAACAGGAAGGGCTTCCACTCCATGAACGTGCAAATAGTGTGTGACCACAGGATGCTGATTCTACAAGTCTGTACAAGGTACTCAGGCAGCTCCCATGACGCTTACATCCTGAGACACTCCCAGGTGCTGAGGCTCTTCAGTGCTGCAGCCCGACTGGATGGATGGCTGCTGGGTGACAAGGGCTATCTGTTGAAAAGGTGGCTAATTATGCTCTCTGTCTGCCAAGAACAGAGGCAGAGAAGCGTTGCAATACATGTCATGTTTCCACAAGGGCGGTGGTAGAGGGGACCATAGGTCTTCTCAAGATGCACTTCCGATGCCGAGACTGTTCAGGGAGACCACTACGATACCCCCCAGAGTGGGTGTCACTGATAGTGCTTGCATGCTGCACTCTCCACAATCTGGCACTGGCAAGGGGGGACCCACTGGAGGAAGGGGATCTTGACACAGCTGCACAGGCCAGTAGTGAGTCCGAGGACGAGCATAGTGAGGAGAACGCTGATGGCATGCAGCCAGACCTCGATAATTTGCGGGGTGGTAGGGATACTGGGGATGCCTTGATGCAATGCTCCTTCAGCTAAGCTTCCAAAGATCAGCTTTAGCCGCATGCCAGGGCTGCTGCCTCCATCCTGGATATCTGAAAGAACACTTTCATTTGAATACAAAGAATACTCAGTGCCTGTGGAATGAAGTTCAAAGCCACCTACATCCAGAATTACATACAGACGTTCCCCACACCAATTAAATGAAAAGGTGAAGCATATTTAGGCCATGGTGGCCCCATCAGTCTACTCTCGATCATCAGTAAAGTAATGGAAGGGGTCATCAACAGTGCTATCAAGTGGCACTTGCTTAGCAATAACCTGATCACTGATGCCCAGTTTGGATTCTGCCAGGGCAACTCAGCTCCTGACCTAATTACAACCTTCATTCAAACATGGACAAAAGAACTGAACTCCTGGGTTGAGGTAAGAGTGACTGCCCTTGACATCAATGCCGCATTTGACAGAGTGTCAAAAAGCATCAAGGAGCCCTAGCAAAACTGGAGTCAATGGGAATCAGGGGGAAAACTCTCCGCTGGTTGGAGTCATACCCAGCACAAAGGAAAATGGTTGTGGTTGTTGGAGGTCAGTCATCTCAGCTCCAGGACATCACTACAGGAGTTCCTCAGGGTAGTGTCTTCGGCCCAACCATCTTCAGCTGCTTCATCAATGACCCTCCTTCCATCCAAAGGTCAGAAGTGTGTATGTGCGCTGATGATTTAACAACGTTCAGCACCATTCATGGCTCCTCAGGTACTGAAGCTGTCCATGTCCAAATGCAGCAAGACCTGAACAATATCCAGGCTTGGGCTGACAAGTGGCAAGTAATATTCGCGCCACACAAGTGCCAGGCAATGACCATCTCCAACAAGAGAGAATCTAACCATTGCCCCTTGATGTTCAATGGCGTTAATATTGCTGAATCACCCACTATCAGCATCCTGGGGGATACCATCGACCAGAAACTGAAGCGGACTAGCCATGTAAATATTGTGGCTACAAGAGCAGGTCAGAGGCTAGGAATCCTGTGATGGGTAACTACCTCCTGACTCCCCAAAGACTGTCCACCATCTACAAGGCATAAGTCAGGAGTGTGATGGAACACTCTCCACTTGCCTGGATGAGTGCAGCTCCAACAACACTCAAGAAGCTTGACACCATCCAGGACAAAACAACCCGCTTGATTGGCACCGCATCCACAAACATTCATTCTCTCTACCACCGACAAACAGTAGCAGCAGTGTGTACCATCTACCCGATGCACTGCTGGAATTCACCAAGGCTCCTTCGACAGCACCTTCCAACCTCACAACCACTACCATCTAGATGGATAAGGGCAGCAGGTAGATGGGAACACCACCACATGGGAGTTCCCCACCAAGTCACTCACCATCCTGACTTGGAAATGTATCGCTGTTCCTTCACTGTCGCTGGGTCCAAACCCTGGTACTCCCTTCCTAACAGCACTGTGGGTGTAGCTACACGGCATGGACTGCAGCAGTTCAAGAAGGCAGCTCACCACCACCTTCTCAAGGGCAACTGGGGATGGGCAATAAATGCTGGCCTAGCCAGTGAAGCCCATATCCTGTGAATGAATTTTTTAAAAATGAGTTATGCTTCGACAAGGGCGGTGGTAGAGAGGACCATAGGCCTTCTCAAGATGCGCTTCCGATGCCTGGACTGTTTAGGGGGAGCACTACAATACAGGGTGTCACTGATAGTGGTTCCATGCTGCGCTCTCCACAATCTGGCACTGGCAAGTTGGTCCACACTGGAGGAAGGGGATCTTGACACTGCTGCATAGGCCGCAGATGATGGCCCGGATTACCTCCCCGTCGGGGGGGGGGGAGGTTGAAGAGCGGACGCACAGAGGCATGCCTCCGATCGGAGCCCCCGATTGGTGGCGCATCGCCATTTTATGTGGGTGAGCCAATTAAGGCCCACCCAGCATGACGTCCGCACAGAAGCGCTATGCGCTCCCTGTGTGGGTGGGGGAGTCCCTAAACCCGAGAGTGTGCTCTTGCGCACATGCGCATGAAAGAGCGCACTCGCCTCCCTGAGGCTAAGTGCTGCCTCGGGGAGATTGGTTCTACTGTAAAAAATATTAGAAATAGAAAAAAAAATTCCCTGACGTCCCCTCATGTGACAATGTCACGTGAGTTGGGGCATGTCCGTAACTTTTAAAAAAAACTTTAAATTTTTAAAAACCTACATGAAACCTCATCCCGCCCGTGGATGAGGTTTCATGCTTTTTGTAATGCCTGCCAGTGCTCCCGGCCTGCCCGCCAACCTTAAGGTTGGACGGGCAGGTCCATTAACTACTTATATGATCCTGTCAATGGCCTCAATTGGCCATTGACAGGTCAGTGGGCGTACAGCTGATTTTGCTAAGCCCCCACCTTCCTGAAAATTTAAATGGGGCGTGGTGATGTCGGGAGTTCCGCCTCATGTCACCACGTGTCATTTTTCCGATGAGTTCAGTAGTGAGTCCGAAGATGAGCACGGTGAGGAGAACTCTGAGGACATGGAGCTAGACCTCAGTAACCTGCAGGGAAGCAGGGACACCGGGAATGCCTTGATCCATCGCTCCTTCAGCTAGGCTACCAAAGATCAGCTTCAAATGCATTCCAGGGTTGCCTCCTTTATCCCGAATGTCTGAAAGGGCCCTTTCATTTGAACACTCTGTGCCTGTGCAATACATTTCAGAGCCGCTTACATTCAGCATTGCATACTGACGTACCCTGCACCAATAAAATAAAAAGGTGAAGCAGGCACAGGCCATGACGACAAACACAAAATTTATCTCATTCTGACAGTTCAAAACTATTTACATAAACGTTTCTGTTCTTCAATCCCAGACCACATTATAAGAATAACAAAACAGAAATGAACAATAAAATCACCTGTGACCTGTCCCTCTTGTGCTCTTGGTGCCTTTAACTTACATTTGCGAGTGCTAGGTCTAGTTATTGTCACCCGCTCAATGGCACCAGCATTGGAGACAGCCTGCTGACTCTGCTGTCTTGTTGGCCTTGATGGCCTTGGCGGTCATCCTCTGGCCAGTGAAGCCTGTGCTGGCCCTGTCTGGAGGAGTGACCAGTGCCACAGCTGGCATCTCCCCAGTTGCCGCAGCTGCATCAGATGTCACGGTCACTGGTGGAGGAGCGGAGAAGCTGCTGCCATCATCCAGAGTGCCCTGAGAGGAGCCTGCAGAAATGACAAGCAGCTTGTGCACCAATGTGACGTCGCTCTGGATCTCCCTACTCACCATTGATGGACGGGCACCTAGCTGGGATACTGGACGCCTTATCCATCTCCCACGCTGACACTGACCACCCGAGGTCAGTGCCTGTGTGAGGGCTTGCAGGTCCGAGTGAACCCTAGGAACCCCTCATTCTGTCCCTGGAGCTGCCCCTCCATGAGAGCTGTCACTCTCAATGGACGATGCATGCACTCGGCCATGATGGTCAACGTAGTGCTCACATTCTGCATGGACTCCTCCATCACAGAGACCATGGCACGCTGACCCTCATGGATCTCCGCCAGATCTTCCTGCACATCTCGCCAGACTTCCAGCATCTGCTGCATAGTAGACAACTCCAGAGGCTCATCATCAGCCTTCGACTGAGTATCGTCCTGGTCCCCAGTAATCCTCCGACTGCCGTCGCCCTGGACACTCTCTGCCTCCGCCTCAGCAATATGCGCCAAGATGCTAGTCATTGATATAATGCCCACCGAGATGCTGGTATCTGTGCTGGTGCCTGGTTCAGAAAGCAGGTGAAAATAACGCCCGGTGGTCCTCCGGTGTCAGGAGTGGCCCTTTGGGATCTGCAGATTGGACACGTGCTGGTAAACATAAAAGGGAGAAGGACACATCATTAGTTAAAGTCATCACATTGTCACTGTGCATGCCAGGCACCCTGGTGGGACAATGGAGATCAGCATCATAGTGCCCTCGTCTTTCAATGATCAATGGGGACTCCGGGTTTGAAGCTCACATCAGTGGAGAAATGGCACTACAATGGTTGCACAATCCGAAACTCTCACCTATGTGCACTGCACTCTTACCTTTGCCTGGCATCCCCGCCTCTCCACGCCTGGTTGCATGGGAAGCATGCCGGCTCTCGAGCTCGGGGGTATATTGCTCGAAACTGGTGAGCAGCAGCAGGTTGGGCCGGTCTTCGCTTGTACAAGACCTCTCGGCTTGGTTCTGGCTTCCCTTCTCCTGAAAGGACAGAGGAGCACATTGATTAGTCCACTCTCTACCTGCAGCCCCAATGCAACCTGGCCAACCCCAACTGAAGCACACCTTGCAGGGCACATCCGAGTCGTGGCTCTCGAACAGCAAGGCACTCAGACCAAGCAGCCAGGGCTCACCCCCTTGGCCAGCTCCAGCGTGATTGACAGTTGACACTCAGACTCTAGCACCCCTAAGGTCCATGATGAGGGATGGCCAGACCTTAACAGTTCTGCACACTGACCCCTGCCAACATGACACTCACCCTTCCTGAGTGCAGGAGGTCATTAAAGCATTTCCAGCACTGGACCCAGGTGCGCCACACCACATCATGGTTTAGACCATAAGACAATAAGACATAGGAGCAGAAATTAGGCCATTCGGCCCATCGAGTCTGCTCCGCTATTCAATCACGGCTGATAAGTTTCTCAGCCCCATTCTCCCGCCTTCTCCCCGTAACCTTTGACCCCTTACCAATCAATATCTATCTCGGTCTTAAATACACTCAATGACCTTTCTCACCTGGGCTGCCACCTCCTCCCATGCCCTCTTGGTGAGGTGCGGTGACCTCTTCCTTCCATCTCTGGGGACAAGGGTGTCCCTCTTGGCAGCCACTTCCTGCACGAGGACAGCGAAGCACTCATCAGAAAAGCAGGAGCCAAGTGCCCACCCGACCTGCCCTCCCTCCTGGGCATTTGCAGCCGCACTTTAGCCCATCATTCCAACGGCAGACAGATGTCCTTCCCTGGCAGCCTTTCTGGGGCTGCCTGGGCCGTTTTTAAACAGGCCGCCAGGTTGCCATTGGACCTGGAGGCTGACAGGCCCCCACCGCCGCTTGGCCCTTCCCGGTCAGTGTGGAGCCATGTTTCGCCCACCAGTGTGAAATTGCGGTCGGGCCCCGATCGGGGGCGGCAGTCGGCTTCACGGCTGCTCTAGATCTGCCCGCCACGCCTGCCCGACGAGTGGAAAATCCTGTCCTAGAGATTTGGAGTTGTTCCATTTAGAGCAAAGATGTTAAGGGGAGATTTAATAGAGGCGTTGAAGCTATGAGGGGTTTTGATAGAGCTGATAAGCAAATGCTCTTTTCACTGGCAGGAGGGACAATAATCAAAGGACAAGGTTTAAAATAATTGCCAAAAAATCCAAGAGGGAGACGAGGGGAATCTTTTTTTATGCAACAAATTATTATGATCTGGAATGCATTGACTGACCGTGTGGAGTCATTTATTTCAAGAGGACTAGAATATAAAAGCAGGGATGTGCTGCTGAGGCTTTATAAGGCTCTGGTCAGACCACATTTAGAATATTGTGAGCAATTTTGGGCCCCATATCTCAGGAAGAGTGTGCTGGCCCTGGAGAGGGTCCAGAGGAGGTTCACGAGAATGATCCCAGGAATGAAAGGCTTAACATATGAGGAACGTTTGAGGACTCTGGGTCTATACTCGATGGAGTTTAGAAGGATGAGGAGGGATCTGATTGAAACTTACAGAATACTGAAAGGCCTGGATAGAGTGGACGTGGGGAAGATGTTTCCATTAGTAGGAGAGACTAGGACCCGAGGGCACAACCTCAGAGTAAAGGGAAGACCTTTTAGAACAGAGATGAGGAGAAACTTCTTTAGCCAGAGAGTGGTGAATCTATGGAATTCATTGCCACAGAAGGCTGTGGAGGCCAGGTCATTGAGTGTATTTAAGACCGAGATAGATAGGTTCTTGATTGGTAAGGGAATCAAAGGTTACAGGGAGATGGTGGGAGAATGGGGTTGAGAAACTTATCAACCATGATTGAATGGCGGAGCAGACTCAATGGGCCGAATGGCCTAATTTCTGCTCCTATGTCTTATGGTCTTATGGTCTTATGGTGGATGCAGATTCAATCAAATCTTTCAAAACTTCTGATTCATGAGATTGTCTATGGCCGATGCTGCAGTTGTTATATAGTTATATATGCTTTTTGATACATCATGCACTACGTGAGAAGATCATCTGAATAGAATGGATGAGGTGTTTTCCCCTATCCATGCCGACACTGACTATGTCCTGCTGAAAGGTATTCCCTTACAATGTACAATGATGTGTAGGAGCAGTCCTCTGGGCAGCTAAGTTCTTTCAATCTGATTCTTCAGCTTGTTGGATGTTGACCAGAAAATCTCCTGTACATTGAAACTCAGGATCTCAATAGCTGCAGTCAGGTTGAATCAGCCTATTTGCAACCCTGGTGTTACATTTGATTTTGAGATGAGCTTCAGATCTCATATTCATGCCATCATTAAAACCGCCTCTTTCCACCTCCGTAACATTGCCCGACTTCACTTCTGTCTCAGCTCATCCTCTGCTGAAACTCTTACTTATGCCTTCATTACTTCAAGACTCAATTATTCCAAAACACTCCTGGTGGTCTCCCACATGCTACTCTCCATAAACTTGAGGTCATCAAAAGTCTGCTGCCTATGTTTTAACTCACGGCAAGTTCTATTCCCCTATCTCTTTGTGCCTGCTGGCTCTTGGTCAATCAATGTCTGGGCTTTAAAATTCTCATCTTTATTTTCAAATTCCTCCATGGCTTTGCCTCTCCCTATCTCTGTAATCTCCAGCTTTACAATGCTTTAAAATATCTGTGCTTTTCTAATCCTGGCCTCGTATGCATTCCCAATTATAATTACTCCGCCATTGGCGGCTGTGCCTTCAGTTGCCTAGGCCCCAAGCTCTGGAATTCCCTCCCTAAACACTCAATTTGTCTGCCTCATTTTCCTCTTTAAAGAAACTCCACAAAAATCTTCCTCTTTGACCAACTTTTGACCAACATAATAACTTCTTATGTGGCTCTGTGTCATACTTTGTTTTATAATGCTCCGCCTTGGGATGTTCATTATGTTAAACACACTATATAAAAATAAACTGTCATTGTTATTGACAAACTCTGATTGGGATTGTTAATTTTATTATTGGTCTCTCCACTAATTTTGGCCGTGGAGATGCCGCCTGCTCTGTGGTCAACCATACTTTCATCATGGACCAGGAGACACATATAACACATAAACCCCTCCAAGGTTGTCATTGAACATTGCAGTGTTCTTTGCACAAAATGTTTGCACTCATATTGTAACACATCAAAAATTTACGATGAGGTTCTGAAAGGCAGCTCACCACCATCTTCTCAAGGGAAATTAGTGATGGACAATAAATGCTGACTATGCAAGTGATGTCTATATTTCTTGAATAAGAATAAAAAAAGAGGACAACCATCATTTTTAATTAATCCAAATACATGTTTGTCTTTAAATTTCAGGTTGACTCTTCAAGCACTTTCTGAAATCTGATGTCAAGTTCCCTTTTGGAAAATCCCCATTCTATAAAGGCATCCATTGATGTATCGACTCTGTCAATGTGCTCATATATTACAAGGGTAAATTTCTAACTTTGAACCACTGGGTGCATATATTGGAAATTCTAATACATGCTGCGCACAATTTTCTGACAATTGATTTAGATGATTGGAAAATGATGTGCCTGAAATTCTGATGGATGTTTCCAGCAGTGAGAAGAAAGTTGGACAATGACTCCATTAAATGTTATAATGTACTCCTGGAGCAGGCGGTAATGGGCGGAATTTTCCAGTCCTGCCACCGGCGGGTTTCGTGGAGGGCAGGAGTGGCAAATTTGGAGAGAGGCCAAAAATCAGATTCCCTCCAGTGGGGAATCAGTTCGGAATTGCCCCCCCCGCCACTGTCATGGCGGGTCAGGTTTCTCGCTGATCTATGATGAGAACGCCATTTGCATACCATTACCATGTCATGAATGCTCATTAAAAACACGACTCAGCAGAATTACGTTCCTGCTCCCAATCTTGCGCCATACCAGCACAAAATTAGACTGGTCTAAATCATATTTGGAAATAAGTAGTGTGCAGGTGGCGGCCATCACTTCACTTCGAGGTGAGTGCAGCATTCAAAGCCTACCTACAACAGCCCTGCTCCAGGCTCTCCCCAGTGCCAGTGTTGAGGATGTACAGTTGGTCTGCTCACGGTGGCTCCTCCACACTCCAGGAGAACAGCACTCAGTGTGTGCCACGGGTCTCAGACAGGGTGGCACTTTGAAATAAAGGCCAGCATTGCAACCGGGAGTGAGGGGAAAGATGACACTGAGATGGGGATCAATGGGGTATGGTGGGGTTGGAAGTGGGGGGGTTCGGGAAAGGATGATGTAGACATAGGGGTCACTGGGGTATGGTGGGGATGGGGGATGTGGGGTATGATGGCAGGCAGAGGGGAAACTGAGGGTGGGGAAGTTGGAGCCTGACATGGAAGCCGAGAATGCAGACACAGAAGGGGGTAGATGGGAATTGAACTGTATGTATGGGAGGGGTGCATGCAGACTCCGGAATAGGAATAGATGGGTATTTATGTTAATGTGGCACAAGAAGGATGGGTTGCACAGAGGCTTTTGGAGTCTGGGGCAGGAGGGGAAGGGAGACTATTGTGATCAGTCATGAGGGACTGGGAGAGTTCATTAAAAGACAGTCATAGTCCCTGATCTGAGGTCAAGAGGTTGGAGTGAGAGATCAAAGGCAGTCCTAGGGCTTTATGCACCTCATGGTCAGGGTGAGATATTAAAGGCAGTCCTTGGGCTTTGTGGACCAAGCTACAGGGCTACGCATGGCACGCACATCATAGTACTGCTCCAGGGAAGGGCGAGGCCTGTGTGCTCAGTTGGCATAAGGCACAGCTTGGTGTGCAGGGCACGGTCATCATCTTACAGTTGGTAGTGATGGGCTTCTCTGGCTCAGTACTGGGCCATGTTTAGGGGAGGCATCTCCAACCTGTAAATGGGGAAAATATAATAAAGTTGGCGGGGTGGGGGTTGGGTGGGGGGGGGGGGGGGGGGGGGGGGGGCGGTACTCGAAGCTCTCCTGGAGATACTCTCCTCCATATGTGACCATGCACACAGCCTTGAGATGGGAGGGGTGAGGTCCACATGGGGCATGGGGACATCAACAGTGATGGGTTCAGAGGGCGGGCTAGAATGTCCACCACAATGACAGGCTTACTGGGAGAGGCTGTAGAATAATCAGAAAGAGCTCTACTTGCACATCGCGATGTTCCAGGAAAACTGGAGGGAGCCAAACACTGACAGGGGGAGGGTGGAAGCTGGCCTCAAAATAAAAATGTAGCAACACCATCTTGAAATCCCGAAGTTATTGCGCAGTTCAAAATTGAAACTGGAAAGGAATCTGCAGGGGAGGGGTCTGAGGCAGTGTGGGAGGAGCCCATGGCTGGACTAAGGGGCCCTTTCAGGAACCACCCTCAAACTGCTTAGAGTCACAACATTGAAACAGAGTCAGAACTGAGAGAAAAGAGGAAGACTTCCTTGAGAAGGTTCCTTGAGCTGCCTTTTGGTGCGCTTTAACAAGAGACTGCAGGAGTCATTGGCTTCACAATACAGTTGCTCTATTTGAGCTTTAACAAAGAGGTATGTGAGAATGGAAAATGCAAGCAACCATAAAGGAAGCACAGCTGCTGCATATCTGCCAGGTCATTAATGGAAGCCTCTAATGTGCTTTCTCCCATTGACATGGATAATGGGCCAAAAAGTATCCAGTCGTTGCTGAAGTGCAAGTTGAGCTTAGTCAGTACACCAGGTCAGAGATTGCAGGAGTGGCTTGGTAAGGTGACACATTTCATGAATGCGTCCAAACCCCTTCCAATCTCTGTGGGGTTGAGATATCAGGTATCAGGTTTGGCATCGTGATCACCTAGATCTTTGTGCGTGCCCCTCATCTACAAGGCTGTTATCAGTGAATAACTAGTAATGCAGTCACAGCTCTAAGGCATGACAATGGCTTTCTGTATGAGAGTAGGAGGCCTACTGTATTTGCCCAGTGTTCATTTATCTGTTGGATTGATCTGTCCACAGGAAGAAATGGCATTGAATAATGGAGCCTGTATTTAATGCTGCCTTCTTGATGGCAGTGATCCGATTGAGGAGGAAAGAGAGGGCCTGGCGCCGCCTAGCCCAGCTTTGAGAGGAGGCCCAGCCTGAGGTCCATGGTCCAGGGGAGCCCCAGCAAGAACCAGAGGACGAGGGAGTTAGATCCATCCCACAGAGGTGACTCACACGACCAAAGATCTGCTGAAAAAGACTTTCCTGTCATGAAATGAGTGACAGACAATGCTGCGCACATCTGTGCTTGTCAAGAGATGTGGTGGATCATATCTGCCACATTCCGCAGGAGTGTCTAATGCACTGTGGGCTGGGAGGGCATCCCCTTCCAGTGCCCCTGAAGGTCACTGCCTCGCTCAATTATTTTGCCTGCGGATCATTCCAGGGATCCACACGGGACCCATGTGGCATCTCACAGTCCTTAGCACATAAATGTACAGTAAGACTCATCATTGTGAAGTTCACACTCAACGAAACTAGCCCAGCTGCTGGAGTTCTGGGATTTGTAACTTTCTCAGCCTTTCCTCAAGTATAGGGTACAATCAATTGCACACATTTGGCTTTGAGAGCTCCATGGCAACAATCGCTGATGTTCATGAGCACACCTTCAACTGGTGTGTGATCATCAGAAGCACATCATGCACGTTTGCGTCAGGTACCCTGGGCATTCCCCTAACTCATAAATCCTGAGTCACTCCCAGGTGCCTGACATATTTGAAAGGCCTCAGTGAATAGTGGGCTGACTGCTTGGGGTACCCGCTCAAACAAAGGCTCATGACACCCATGTGTCATCTTCATTTCTCGGAGGAGAACTACAATGTAGGGATCCATCATTGAGTAGACCACTGGAATCCTGAAGATGCATTTCCGATGTTTGGATCTGCAGTACTCTCCACAGAGAGGTTGTCCCGCATAATCATGGTCTGTTTCGCCCTTCACAATCTAGTGCTTCAAAGGGAGGATCCCTTGCCAGAGGGAGATATGGAGGAGGCTGAAAGCTTCTCAGACAATTAAGAGCAGGAAGAGCATGAAACTGAAGAGGGAGATGAGGATCAGTTTCCACATGAGGATGCCATCGAGGAAGCATGACATGGGAGACATGCCTGTGCCACATTGAGAGCCACAAGATTTCAGGAGAAGTAACGTGCAGCAATGGGACACAGCCACGTTCCTTCTGCCCCTTAGTGCCATGCCAGTGAACTGGAATGCCTTTACAACCAGTAACATCGAGAGCAGGTTCAGCATTCGGACTCGCACCTTCAACTTTCATGAATCACCAGGCCCTAATCTTTGGAAAGGTCAGTAGCGAACCCTGTGTCCATTTGCTCTGGGAAGTGAAAGTCGGCACAACAGCACAAATGATGTGTCAAAGGACTGGATGCAGTCGTTGCTACCTTAATGAGAAACTTTTAGCGGGCACTGAGATTCGCGCATGGTTGGAGAGAGCACCAGGGCTGCAGGTCTTGTGCTTTGGCACTATCAATGAAGACAGCCATCCCATTTTGAGGAACAATTAGAGCTAACCCTTCAAGGCTATTGAACACACTTTAACTCCATGTTGTCTCGTAAGGAGGAGAGGTTACTAACACATTTTGCAAATACTTCCAATATTTGACACATCTGCTGATATTACACAAGGGTTGAGTAACTATTATGACTCTACTACACATCACCTGAATGTGAGGCTCACAAAGGGAGGTGATCACTGAGTGGGAGCATGGCTCACCCTCATAATAAGAGGGTACATAGATGCATATGCACGATGCTTTCAAATCATGAGACCATTCTCATGAACAGAAAATGTATTTACAAAGGTGCATGATATAAATAGTGATTGAACACCCACGACCAGAAGTTTCTTAATTTTTCTAACCCTACTTCTATGTCTTGGTGAATCCCCGACATCTGCAGCAGAGGTGGAGGCAGCCTGCTGGCAGCTATGCTCTGTTGTCTGTGATGAGCTTGGCGGATATCCTCTAGATGGCTGAGACCTGGAGGGCTCGGCCTGCTTTGGGTCTCCTGCTGTGCAGCAGGTGCACCCTTCTTGGCTTGTGCAGCTGGAGGTGATGGGGTCACAGGCAGAGGGGATTGGGTAAGGCTGGTTACTCTCAGAGTCTCTTGGTTGATGGCCCCGTGGTCTCCAGCTGCTTGTCCTCCTTGCTATGAGTGTCCGAGGGCCCCTGCCTGACTCCCTGGGGAGAAGGGGCTCCTGGATGGAGGTCAAGGTGCCCCACCCCTCTCTCACCTAGCCACTGATGGATCCCATCAATGCCAAAAGTGATGGAGTGCAGGTCCAAGCACAAATCTAGCAGGATCTGCTGGACCAAGATCGCCAAGGTGACTGCCACCCTTCCCATGGAGACCTCGAGGTACTTGCATGTTGAAGCCACAACATCAGAGAGAACGCGGACAGACTCCTCCAATTTTCACTCAGTCTGGCAACTGAACCTTTGGCAACCCTACCTGATTTCCACCTCCTGTTGTTGCATCTCCAGCATGTGTGACATAGCTGTTTCCAGAGGCTCATCATCTGACACGGACTCAGTGAGTGCCTGATCTCCGGCAGTCTTCCGAAGTGCCAGAGACTTGTGCCGTCACTGCCTCCGACTGCTGTGGAGACGTGTCAGAGAGGTGTTCTCCAGAAAGTGACCCCAGGCCTAATCTAGAGCTATGACCCACCAAGGTGTGTGTCTCTAAACTGGTGGAGGGTGCAGGTGAATGCAGTGATGGTGTTCTTCAAATGGATCCTCATCATCTTGCTCTAAGGTAGGCTAAGGGCTGGGGCTTATGTTGGCTGTGCCGGTCTGTCTGGACCTGCTGCTGCCTTTAAGATAGAGAAGATAGATTTACAGAATCACAGAATCTTTACAGTGCAAAAGGAGGCCATTCAGCCCATTGAGTCGGCACTGACTCTCTGAAAGAGCGTTCCACCTAGTCCCTTATCCCTGTAGTCTTTCGCATTCTTTCCTTTCATATAGCAATCCAATTCCCTTTTGAATGTGTTGATCGAATCTGCCTCCACCACCCTCTCAGAAAGTGTTCCAGATTCCAACCACCCTCTGGGTGAAAAGATTGTTCCTCACATCACAATTACTAATTTTTCCAATTATTTTGAATCTGTGTCCTCTAGCTCTTGATGCTCTCTTGAGTGGGAACAGTTTCTCAATATTTACCCTATCCATATCCCTCAGGATATTCAATACCTCTATCAAGTCTCCTCTTAGCCTTCTTTTTTCCAAGGAAAACAGTCCTAACCTCTCCAATCTATCCTCATAACTACAGTTCTTTATCCCTGGGATCATTCTTGTGAATCTCCACTGTACTCTCTCCAATGCCTTCACATCCTTCCTCAGGTATGGTGCCCAGGCCTGGATGCAGTACACCAGATGAGGCCTAACTAGTGCCTGAAACATGACCTCCTTACTCTTGTACTCAATGCCCCTATTAATAAAGCCTAAGATACATTTTCAGTTTCATTTTATTCTTTGTCTCATCCGACGCCTCAACAAGAAACTTTTTCTCTTTCTCTCAAGTGCTAAAGAACGCAAGCTCCAACAACTCATCAACACCAACACCCATCTGGGACCCTCCACCCCTGCTTGTCCCTCCGTCCCCACCCCATCTTCCAATCCCAGCCCCAGCCGCATATTCACTATACCCCTGACCTTCCCTTCTCCGATGCTGAACGTTCAGTGCTCAGCAAAGGACTTAGTTTCATACCCTTACGCCCTCATCTCAATGAATTTCGGGCTCGGCACGATGCTGAACTCTTCTTCCGCCGTCTTTGTCTCCGTGCTCACTTCTTTGGGCAGGAGTCCTCTCCCCGTTCAACGGATCCTTTTACCCACCTCCAATATTCTCCCTCCACCTGGACCCCTCCCTCTGGATTCTTACCTTCTCTTAATCTTTTCATTGAGAACTGTTGGCGTGACATTAGTCGTCTCAATTTCTCTGCTCCTCTCACCCATTCTAATCTGTCTCTCTCTGAACTTACTGCACTCCGTTCTCTCAGGTCCAACCCCAACATTGTCATCAAACCCGCTGACAAGGGTGGTGCTGTTGTTGTCTGGCGCACTGATCTCTACCTCGCGGACGCTGAGCGTCAACTCGCAGACACTTCCTCCTACCTCTCCCTAGACCATGACCCCACCACTGAACATCAAGCCATTGTTTCCAGGACTGTCACTGACCTCATCTCCTCTGGAGATCTTCCTCCCACAGCTTCCAAGCTGATAGTCGCCCAACCTCGGTCGGCCCGCTTCAACCTCCTACCCAAAATCCACAAACAGAACTGTCCCGGCAGACCGATCGTGTCAGCCTGTTCCTGCCCCACGGAACTCATTTCTCGTTATCTTGACTCCCTTATCTCTCCCCTTGTCCAGTCCCTTCCCACCTACATCCGTGATTCCTCTGACACCTTACATCACATCAACAATTTCCAGTTCCCTGACCCCAACCGCTTCCTCTTCACCATGGACGTCCAATCCCTCTACACCTCCATCCCCCACCAGGATGGTCTGAGGGCCCTTAGCTTCTTCCTTGAACAGAGGCCCAAACAATCCCCATCCACCACTACTCTCCTCCGTCTGGCTGAACTTGTTCTCACACTGAATAATTTCTCCTTTAACTCCTCTCACTTCCTCCAAATAAAAGGCGTGGCTATGGGTACCCGCATGGGCCCCAACTATGTCTGTCTCTTTATGGGGTATGTGGAACATTCCTTGTTCCAGTCCTACTCCGGCCCCCTCCCACAACTCTTTCTCCGGTACATCGATGATTATTTCGGTGCGGCTTCATGCTCTCATCGGGACCTGGAAAAATTTATTAATTTTGCTTCCAATCTCCACTCCTCCATCATTTTCACATGGTCCATCTCTGACACTTCCCTTCCCTTCCTTGACCTCTCTGTCTCAATTTCTGATGATAGACTGTCCACCAATATCCATTACAAGCCTACCGACTCCCACAGCTACCTCAACTACAGCTCCTCACACCCCGCTTCCTGTAAGGACCCCATCCCATTCTTTCAGTTCCTTCGCCTCCGTCGCATCTGTTCTGATGATGCTACCTTCAAAAACAGTTCCTCTGACATGTCCTCCTTCTTCCTTAACTGAGGTTTTCCACCCACGGTCGTTGACAGGGCCCTCAACCGTGTCCGGCCCATCTCCCGCGCATCCACCCTCACGCCTTCTCCTCCCTCCCAGAAACATGATAGGGTCCCCCTTGTCCTCACTTATCACCCCACCAGCCTCCGCATTCAAAGGATCATCCTCCGCCATTTCCGCCAACTCCAGCATGATGCCACCACCAAACACATCTTCCCTTCACCCCCCCCCGGCGGCATTCCCTAGGGATCATTCTCTCCGGGACACCCTGGTCCACTCCTCCATCACCCCCTACTCCTCAACCCCCACCTATGGCACCTCCCCATGCCCACGCAGAAGATGCAACACCTTCACTTCCTCTCTCCTCACCGTCCAAGGGCCCAAACACTCCTTTCAAGTGAAGCAGCATTTCACTTGCATTTCCCCTAACTTAGTCTACTGCATTCGTTGCTCCCAATGAGGTCTCCTTTACATTGGAGACACCAAACGCAAACTGGGCGACCTCTTTGCAGAACACCTGCAGTCTGTCCGCAAGAAAGACCCAAACCTCCCTGTCGTTTGCCATTTTAACACTCCACCCTGCTCTCTTGCCCACATGTCTGTCCTTGGCTTGCTGCATTGTTCCAGTGAAGCCCAACGCAAACTGGAGGAACAGCACCTCATCTTCCGACTAGGCACTTTACAGCCTTCCGGGCTGAATATTGAATTCAACGACTTTAGATCTTAAACTCCCTCCCCCATCCCCACCCCCTTCCCATTTCTTCCCCCTCGCTTTTGTTTTTTCCAATAATTTATATAGATTTTTCTTTTCCCACCTATTTCCATTATTTTTAAATCTATAACTGTAATACCCTGTCAGTCTTTCCACCCCACCCCCACTAGAGCTGTACCTTGAGTGTCCTGCCATCCATTCTTAATTAGCACATTCTCTTAGATAATATCACCACCTTTAACACCTCTTTGTTCCTTTGTCTGTGACATCATTTGATTATCTGCTCCTATCACTGCTTGCTTGTCCCTACAACCACCCCCCCAAACTTCTTCTCCACAACCCCCCCCCCCGCCCCCCCCACCACCAACTTTAAACCAGCTTATATTTCACCCCTCTCCTAACTTTACTCAGTTCTGCTGAAGGGTCATGAGGACGCGAAACGTCAACTCTTTTCTTCTCCGCCGATGCTGCCAGACCTGCTGAGTTTTTCCAGGTAATTCTGTTTTTGTCTAAAATACTATATGCCTTATTAACTGCTCTCTCAACATGCCCTGCAATCCTCAATGACTTTTGTACATTTACACTGAGGTCCCTCTGTTCCTGCACCTCCTTTAGAGTTTCTCCCTTTATTTTATACTGTCTCTCCATAATGAATCACGTCACACTTCTCTGCATTGAACTTCATCTGCCTCGTTTCTGCCCAGTTGACAAACATGCCTATGTCCTTTTGAAGTTCACAACTATCCTCATCACAGTTGACAACATTTCCAATCTTCATATCATCTGCAAATTTTGAAATCATGCCCTGAACACGAGAAGTTTAGGTCATTAATATGTAGCAGGAAGAAAAAGGGTCCCAACACTGACCAATGGGGAACTCTACTACAAACGTTCCTCCAATCCAAAAAACACCTATTTATCACTACTCTGTTTCCTGTCACTCAACCAATTCCTTATCCAAGTGCCTACTTTACCTTTTATTCCATGACCTAGAATTTTGCTCACAATTCTATTCTGTGGCCCTGTATCAAATGCCTTTTTGAAAATCCATTTATGTTACATCAACAGTGTTACCCTTAACAACATTCTCTGTTACCACCTCAAAAAAAACTCCAGCAAGTTAGTTAAACATGATTTTCCCTTAATGAATCCATGCTGGCTTTCCTTAATTATCGTGCACTTGTCTAAGTGACTATTGATTTTGTCCTGAACTATAGTTTCCAGATGTTTCCCTACCACTGAAGTCAAACTGACTGGTCTGTAGTTTCCAGCCTCATCCTTGCACCCTTTTTTGAACAAGGGTGTAACATTCACAATTCTCCAGTACTCTGGCACCACTCTTGTGTCAAAGGAAGACTGGAAGATTATCAATAGCACCTCTGCAATTTCCCCTCTCCCTTCCCTCAGTGCCCTTGGATGCATCGCATCCAGTCCAGGTACCTCATCTATTTTAAGTAAAGATAGCCTTTCTAACACCTCCTCCTTCTCAGTTGTATACCAGTTACCTCCTTTCTCACCTCGGCCTGGGTAGCATTTTCTTCCTTTGAAAAGACAGATGCAAAGTACTCGTTTAATACTTCCACTATTTCCCCTGCCTCCATGTGCAAGTCCCCTTTTTTATCCCTAATCTGCCCTACTCTTTCTTTTACCACCCTTTCATTATTTGTATGCTTGTAGAAGACCTTGGGATTCCCCTTTACGTTAGCTGCCAGTTTCTTTTCATGTTCTCTCCCTGCTTTTTTTATTAGTTTTTTCACTTCTCCTCTAGTCCTTCTATATTCAGCCTGATTCTCCATTATATTTTCTACATGGCACCTGTCGTATGCGCACTGATTCCTTCTCATCCTTACCTCTATCTCTCTCACCATCCAGGGTGCTCTGGATTTATTTGTCCTACCTTTCCCCTTCAAGGGAATATACCTTGACATTGCCTGCAATACTGTCTCTCTGAAGGTAGCCCATTGTTCAGCCACCATCTTTTCTACCAACATTTGATTCCAGTTCATGAATAGGCTGAATACAACATCTCAGGATGTGATCAACTCATGGAAGCCTTATCCATACTGGATTGCTGGGAGAGGCCGATCTCACTTTGCCCACAGGAACCATCTCTCCTCCCCTGCTGTATGTCGGCTATCCCCCCACCCATCTGGGATCTCTCCTTCTTGTTGTGGGCTAGCTTGGCCAGCATGAAGATAAATGGATGGAATGTGATGAGGAGAGATGGAGGAGAGGTTGGGAAGCACACATGCCTGCTGTGTGTGCTGAGCCCTCCCCAGTAAGGACTGAGGATGGAGTTTGTGTCACATGATAGATGATACTGGTGATGTTAAAGTGTCCATGAGACAATCAGTGCTGATGTCTCCCCCGCTAATACTGTGAGATCCCTGAGCAGTGCAACCCTTTGCGTGCATGATGCCATTATGAGAGTGTGAGATTGGAATGAGTTGACGATTGACTTACCCTGGTGGAGAAGATGAGATCATTCATCCTCTTCCTGCACTGGATTGCATTTCTTGGGCAGGTGCCCGAAGAGCTGGCCTCCCTTGCAATTGCCTCCCAGGCTGGTGAGGTGAGGCTTGTGGGCCTCCTGGAGCCATTCCTCAGATAGAGGACATACTGGTGCTGGAAGACTCCATGGATGAGGGCCTCAAGGGAGTCACTAGTGAACATTGGTGCAGTTTTCTTCTTGGACGCAGCCATATCGAAATCTGTCCTCCACACAGCTGAGCTGGAGAGAGTAAATGTGTGTGTTCAGGTGGCGTTTAAATGTGGCGCTTGGAACTTTGACCCCATTTGGTAATGGTGGGATGGACGAATCAGTTCCCAACCCACAATGTGATTCGGGGATCTACTCGCCGATGCACAATTAATGAGCCTCTGAGCATGAAATCGGGTGCGAATTCCTGCCATGCTACCCAATGGGAAATGCGGCGTGAAACCTGCCTGTCATTGCACTTAGGGAAAGACTTTCCTCCCTGGTCACTGCTGGGATCGTCTGGTCCCGCCAAAAGTTAATAGACTTTTGGCTGGGCCACCAAATCTCCCACAGCGGTCCTGCCATGATGGGATGGGAAGATCCCAGCCTTAGTCTTCAAAATGTGTTGAAGAGATTCTCTAAGATTCCAG
The DNA here is from genome assembly GCF_964194155.1 of Cetorhinus maximus. Classification (NCBI taxonomy): domain Eukaryota; kingdom Metazoa; phylum Chordata; class Chondrichthyes; order Lamniformes; family Cetorhinidae; genus Cetorhinus; species Cetorhinus maximus. Next base: position 158,166,878 of record NC_135880.1, on the reverse strand, counting down.
ACATCTCATAAGGATTTTAAAACTGGCAGAACTTGAGAGCAAAATACTGTGGGTATAGGAAATCTGAAATTAAAAAAAATGTTGGAAATACTCAGCAGGTCAGACAGCATCTGTGGAGAGTAAAAGAGGCCTGGATCTTTCAAGGAGCGGCAATCACTGTCGGATTGCTGTTCCGCTCCTACTTTCCTGTGCCATGATGGAGCTCCGCTTTTCTGGCCAGGTCTTCCAATTCTAGCTTCAGAACTGCAGAGCAGCCATTCACTGAGCTGCTTTCTCTGAGTGCTGGATCAACAGGGGGGGGAGTCAAACCATGCTCACTTTTTATAGCACTAGCTGCCATATTCTGCTAAGTGTTCGCCAACACACTGAAAAGCTTTCGGACATTTAAGTAGCTTTTCATTGTTTTAATGAATAAGTGTATGAGTGAATAGGTGAATATTTAGGTGTGCATGTGGGTAGGGTGGCTGATGTAGGTAAATAGGGTTAGTTAGTAAGGTAAGTGGGTAGGTGGGGTAGAGTGGCAGATGGGTAGGGTGGCTGGTGGGTAGGGTGGCAGGTACGTATGATGGTAGCTGGGTAGGGAGGTAGCTGGGAAAGGTGGAAGGTGGGTAGGGTGGCAGATGGGTGAGGTGGTAGGGTCTCAGGCGGATGAAGTGAGTAGGGTGGGTGAATGGGTAGGTGGGTTGAGGGTTGTTGGTCAGGTTGGGGGGTCGGGAGGGGAGTTGGGTGGTGAGCGCTAGTCAGGTCAGACCGGGGGATATTTGGAGGGCCAGGGGAGAGTTGTGTGGTGGGGGCTGGTCAGGTCAGATTGGGGGTGGGGGGGGTTCAGTGGGGAGTCAGGGGGTCACAGGGTTAGTTGGGCGGGGTGGGGGGAAAGTTCGAACGAGGAGGTGGGGGTGTTAGGCTAGGATTTTTCTGTCTAACATTTGCTGGGTAACTATTCAGGTAAGTAAGTAACAATTGTCTGAAGAGTTGGAGACATTTTCAAAGGTCCTTGGGAACAGGGGAATTGCCCATCAGAAGTCCAAACCTCCCAGGTAATTCCTTCGGAGTCAGTGCGTTGGGACATCTGTGGTCCCGAAGCGCATCTTGGAGGGGTACACCCGGTCTCCGACAATCTGAAGATCAGAAGATCTGGGCCATAGTTAACATTTTAGGTGGTTGATTTGTTTTACACTGGTTGAAATACGAGGAACCTGAAAATCGATATAGTACAATTTGTTAATATGTTTCTCATTAGCATAATTTCATGCTTGACTTTGAAGCTTGGAGTGTTCTCTTTTCATAGCCTTGTTTTGATTCTCACGGTCCAAGTAAATTTGTAATTTAGGTTTCATTTGTCAACAATTGTTAACCATTTCATTGATTTTGTTGGATCATCTATTTGTTTATAACATAAAAGTCCTCTATTTTATAAAAGCCCATTCTTTTTTTTCCCTGATGGGAGTATTATTGGGATGATTCAATGTGAAGATTCAACATAAGTCCCATTTGTGCCATGTTTCCACATTACAATCCGAGACATAGAAACATAGAAAATAGGAGCAGGAGTAGCTCATTCGGCACTTGGAAGCCTGTTCCACCATTCAATATGATCATGGATGATCCTCTATCTCAATGCCATACTCCTACTCTCTCCCCATACCCCTTGACACCTTTAGTGTCTAGAAATCTATCTGTTCTATTATTAGATATATTCAGTGACTTGGCCTCCACAGAACTTCTGTGGTAGAGAACTCCACACGTTCACCACTCTCTGAGTAAAAAGATTTCTCCTCATCTAAGTCCTGAATGACCTACCCCATAACCTTAGACTGTGACCCCTTGTTCTAGACACCCCACCCAGGGGAAACACCCTCCTTGCAACCAGTCTGCCCAGCCCTGTCAGAATTTTATACATTTCAATGCGATCCCCTCTCATTCTTCTAAACTCCAGTGAGTACAGGCTTGGTCGACCCAATCTCTCAGACAACAATCCTGCCATCCCAGGATGGGAACCTTTGCTGCACTCCCTCTATGGCAAGTATGTTATTTCTTAGGTAAGGAAACCAAAACTACACACACTACTCCAGGTGTGGTCTCACCAAGGCCCTGTACAGCTGCAATAAGACATTGTTGCTCCAGTACTCAAATCCTCGTGCAATGAAGGCCAATATACCATTTGCCTTCCTATCTGCTTGCTGCACCTGCATGTTTTCTTTCAGTCACTGGTGTGCAAGGATACCCAGGTCCCTTTGTACATCAACATTTCCAAGTCTATCACCATTTAAATAATACTGTCATTCTTTTTTTTCCTACTGAAGTGGATAACTTCGCACTTATCCACATTATATTTGCCCACTCACTTAACTTGTCTAACTTGTTATATTTGCCCACTCACTTAACTTGTCTAACTTGTCTTGAAACTTCACCACTCACGTTCCCACCTAGTTTGCATCATCAGCAAACTTGGAAATATTACATTTGGTTTCCTCATTTAAATGATATATATTGTGAATGGCTGGGGCCCAAACACTGGTCCCTGTGGTACCCCACTAGTCACCACCTGCCACTCCAAAAAATACCCATTTATTCCCACTCTCTGTTTCCTGCCTGTCAACCAATTCGAAATCCATGCCAATATATTACCCCCAATCCCATGTGCTTTAATTTTGCACTCTAACCTCTTATGTGGGACTTTATTAAAAGCTTTTTGAAAATCCAAATGCATCACATCCACTGGTTCTCTCTTATCTATCCTACTAGTTATGTCCTCAAAAGACTTGAGTAGGCTTGTCAAACATGATTTCCCTTTCATAAATCCATGCTGACTTTGTCTAATATTGCTGATGCTTTCTAACTGTCCTATTATCACACCCTTTATAATAGACTCTATCATTTTCCCTACCACTGATGTTAGGCTAACCGTTCTATAACTCCCTGTTTTCTCCCTCCCTCCTTTTTTAAATAGTGGGATTATGTTTGCCACCCTCCAATCTGGGGGGGACTGTTCCAGAATCTACATGATTTTGGAAGATGACAACCAACGCATCCACTACTTCCATGGCCACCTCCTTTAGTACCATGGGATGTAGATTATCAGGCCTTGGGGATTTATCGGCTTTCAGTTCCAATAATTTCTCCATCGCTATTTTTTTTTACTATTGCTAATTTCCTTCAATTCCTCCTTCTGACTAGACACTTGGTTCCTTAATATTTCTGGGAAGTTATTTGTGTCTTCTTCTGTGAAGACAGAACTAAAATAGTTGTTTAATTGCTTTCCCATTTCCTTGTTCTCCATTATAAATTTTTCCATTTTAATCTGTAAGGGGCCTACCTTTGCCTTCACTAATCTTCTTCTTTACTTACTTTTAGAAGCTTTTACAGTCCACTTTAATGTTCCTTGCAAGTTTACTCCCATACTCTATTTTTCCCCTCTTAATCAATCTCTTGGCCCTCCTTTGCTGAATTCTAAACAGCTCCTAATCCTCAGGCTTGTTACTTTTTCTAGCAACTTTATATGAATCCACTTTGGATCTAATATTATCTTTAATTTCTTTTGTTAGCCATGGGCCACATTTCCTGTTGTGTTTTAGTACCAGAAAGGAATGTATAACTGTTGCAATACATACACTCGTTCCTTAAATATTAGCCATTGCCTACCCACCATCATGCCTTTTTATGAAGTTCCCCAATCTACCTTAACCAACTCACGCCTCACACCTTTGTAGTTTCTTTTGTTTAGATTTAGGAACCTCATTTCAGATCGGACTACTTCACTTTCCATCCTAATGAAGAATTCAATCATGTTATGGTCACTCTTTACTTAAAGGACCCCACACAACAAGATTATTAATTAACCCCTTCTCATTCCACAATACCAAATCTAGGATAGCCTGTTCCCTAGTTGGTTCCTCGACATACTGGTCTAAAAAAAACATCTTGTACACACACCAGGAATTCATCTACCACAGTATTATTGCTAAATTGGTTTGCCCAGTCTATACGCAGATTAAAGTCAACCATGATCATTGTAGCACGCTTGTTACATGCATCTCTAATTTCCTGTTTAATACCATCCCCTACCTTACCACTACTATTTCAAGGCCTATAGACAATTCCCACTAATGTTTTCTGCCCCTTGTTGCTTCTTAGCTCCACCCAAACTGATTCTACATCCATATTTTCTGAGTCAATATCATTTCTCACTATTGCACTGATTTCATCCTTAACTAACAACACCATGCCACCTCCTTTTCCTTTTTGCCTGTGCTTCTGAAATGTCGAATACCCTTGGATGTTCAGTTTCCAGTCTTGATCATCCTGCATCCATGTCTCCGTAATTGCAATCATATTGTCCCCATTTATATCAATTTGCGCTGTTAATTAATTTATCTTATTGTGAATGCTCCATGCATTCAGATACAGTGGCTTTAGATTTGTCTTTATAACATTTTACACATTTTTTTTTACAACGGCCCTATCTGCTGCTAACCCTTGTTTCCTCTGCCTTCCACTTTTGCTTTCTACTTTTCTGTCCTTCATTTCTATCCTTGTATCCCTGTCTGGGAGGCAACATACCATCCTGGTGTCACATCTGTGGCCACAGAAACGTTTATCTGTTCCTCTTACGATAGAATCCCCAATCACTATTGCTCTCTCACTGTTTTGCCTCCACCCCCTGTGTACGGCTGAGCCACTCATGGTGCCATGGACTTGGCTCTCGCTGCATTCCCCTGAGAAACTATGCCCCCCAGCAGTATCCAAAATAGAAAATCTGCTGGAGAAGGAGATGGACCGAAGTGTGCAGTTGCTGTGCTGTCAGGACCTCATTATAATTTATCAAAATATAGAATATGAGCATTGTAATGCCCAGAATCCTTGATTTGTGTCCTTTGCATCAACAATATGATGGTTACTATTGACCAGATACTTAACTGAACCAGCCATATAAATATTGTGGCTACAGAAGCTGGGAATTCTGGGGGGAGTAATTCACCTCCTGACTCTCCAAAGCCTGTCCACCATCTAAAAGGCACAAATCAGCAGCGTGATGGAATACTCTCCAGTCGCTGGATGAGTGCAGCTTCACCAACACTTAAGAAACTCAAAACCATCCAGAACAAAGCAGTATACTTGATCAACATCCCATCCACCATCTTAAAAATTCACTCCCTCCATCACTGGCACACAGTGCTTTTATCTTATTCATTTATAGGATGTGGGCATCACTGACTATGCCAGCATTTATTGCCCATCCCTAATTGCCCTTGAGAAGGTGGTGGTGAGCTGCCTTCTTGAACCATTGCAGTCCACGTGGTGTAGGTACACCCACAGTGCTGTTAGGAAGGGAGTTCCATGATTTTGACTCAGCAACAGTGAAGGAATTGTGATATATTTCCAAGTCAAGGTGGTGAGTGGCTTGGAGGGGAACTTGCAGGTGGCAGTGTTCCCAGGTATCTGCTGCCCTTGTCCTTCTAGATGGTAACGGTCATGGGTTTGGAAGGTGCTATCTAAGGAGGCTTGGTCAGTTCCTGCAGTGCATCTTGTAGATGGTACACATTGCAGACACTGTGCCTCGGTGATGGAGAGAGTGAATGTTTGTGGATGGGGTGCCAATCAAGCTGGCTGCTTTGTCCTGGATGGTGTCAAGCTTCTTGAGTGTTGTTGGAGCTGCACTCGTCCAGGCAAGTGGAGAGAATTCCATCACACTCCTGACTTGTGCCTTAAAGCTGGTGGACACAGTTTGGGGAGTCAGGATGTGAGTTACTCACCGCAGGGTTCCTAGGCTCCAACTTGATCTTGTAGTCACAGTATTTATATGGCTAGTCCAGTTCAGTTTCTGGTCAATAGTAACCCCCAGGATGTTGATAGTCGGGAATTCAGTGATGGAAATGTCACTGAATATCAAGGGGTGATGGTTAGATTCTTTCTTGTTGGAGATGGTCATTGTCTAACACTTCTGTGGTACGAATATTACTTGCCACTTGTCAGCCCAAGCCTGGATATTGTCCAGGTCCTGCTGCATTTGGACATGGAGTCTTCAGTATCTGATGAGTTATGAACGGTGCTGAACATTGTGCAATCATCAGCAAACATCCCACTTCTGGCCTTATGATGGAAGGAAGGTCATTGATGAAGCAGCTGAAGATGGTTGGGCATGGGAGACTACCCTGAGGAATCCTACAGTAATGTTCTAGAACTGAGATGATTGACTTCCAACAACCACAATCATTTTCCCTTGTGCTAGGTATGACTCCAACCAGCAGAGAATTTTCCCCCAATTCCCCTTGACACTAGTTTTGCTAGGACTCCTTCTTGCCACATTCGGTCAAATGCTGCCTTGATGTCAAGGGCAGTCATTCTGTTCTTTTGTCCATGTTTGAACCAAGGTTGTAATGAGGTCAGGAGCTGAGTGGCCCTGGTGGAACCCAAACTGAGCAGGAAGCAAGTGCCCCTTGATAACATTGTTGATGACAGTTTCCATCACTTTACTGATGATGGGGCGGTAATTAGCTGGGATTAATTTGTCCTGCTTTTTTGTGTACGGAACATACCTGGGCAATTTTCCACATTGACTGGCAGGTGCCAGTGTTGTAGTTGTATTGGAACAGCTTAGCAAGGGTGTGGCAAGTTTTGGAGCACAAGTCTTCAGTACTATCGCAGGAATATTGTCAGGACCCATAGAATTTGCAATATCCAGTGCCTTCATTCGTTTCTTGATATCATGTGGAGTAAATCGAATTGGCAGAAGATTGGCATCTGTGATGCTGGGGAGCTCCAGAGGAGGCCAAGATGGATCATCCACTTGACACTTCTGGTTGAAAATTGTCACAAATGCTTCAGCCTTATCTTTTGCACTGATGTGCTGGGCTCCCCCATCATTGAGGATGAGTATATTTGTGGAGCCTCCTCTTCCAGTGAGTTGTTTTGCTGTCCACCGCCATTCAAGACTGGATGTGGCAGGACCGCAAAACTTAGATCTGATCCTTTGGTTGTGAAATGCTTAGCTCTGTAAACCATTGGCTGCTTATGCTGTCTGACACACAAGTAGTCCTTTGTTGTAGCTTCACTAGGTTGACACCTCATTTTCAAGTATGCTTGGTGCTGTTCCTGGCATACCCTCCTGCACTCTTCCAGGGTTGATCCCCTGGCTTGGCGGTAGTGGTAGAGTGGGGGATATGCCGGGCCATGAGGCTACAAATTATGGTTGAGTACAATTCTGCTTCCGCTGATGGCCCACAATACTTCATGGTTGTCAGTCTTAAGTTGCTAGATCCGTTCGAAATCTATCCCATTTGGCATGGTGGTAGTGTCACACAACACGATGGAGAGTATCCTCAGTATGAAGTCGGGACTTTGTCTCCACAACAACAGTGGTCTCTCCGACCGATATTGTCATGGACAGATACATCTGCGGCAGGCAGGTTGGTGAGGATGAGGTCAAATATGCATTTTACCTTCTTGTTGGTTCTCTCACCAGCGGCTGCAAACCCAGGGCAGAATCATCACAGATTTGCTAAGTGCGTTAGCAGGTGGGGAAAGCGACATTTTACCTGCCGGCTGCAATGGCAGCTTCTCCAATCCCACCACACTAATTATGTATTCCCAGGAAACAAGGGATGTCCGCTGCACTCCTCAGATTGCAAGGCAAGATGGAGGAGTCCGTCTGCCTTCAGGCTGAGGTGATAGTGCCGGCATACCAACGCACCGAGGTCAACATTGGTAGGATGGCGGCCGCCATTGAGACCTTGGTCTAGGACGTTGCTCCTGCACTGCTGCAAGGGCTTAACTCCATCGCTGACACCATAGTTAGCCTCCAACAGTATGTATACAAGAGAGGTGCGGGGCGGCCCAATCTCACTACAACTACCCCTTCTCCTCAAGGTGTCAGCCAGGGGCCCTTGGGCACCCATAAGCAGGAGGATCAGCAGGTGCACACCCGGGGCCATCCATCCAGGTGACTCCGGGAGTGTCTAGCCAATCCCCTCTTCCTGTGACCCCAGCAGCTCCAGCTTCACAGGTTCAGGAGGATGCTGCTGCCACACAGCAGGACCCCAAAAGCAGGCTTGGGCCCTCCAGGCGTTCGCCCTCTAGAGGACGTCCACCAAGAGCAAGACAGACATTGCTGTCAGCAGGCTGACTCCACCTCCGCTGTGGGTGTCGGGTGAGAACCAAGATGTGATGGCAGGGTTAGGAAGGTAAAGAAAATGTAACTCTTTTGGTTACAAAACAAATAAACTAAATTAACAAATCATGGGACCAAGTAAAATGCAGCCCCATAAAGGGAAACTGCAAAAACAAAAAAAAAATTAAAGGAAACTTGCAAACATTAAACCAAAATGTGATTAAAAGGGTCAATAAAACACCCCAGTCCCCGCGGTGCCCACCAAGTATGGAAGGCCTCGACGGTGCCGGCAGACACCGTGTGCTCCCTCTCCAGGGACACCTGGCCATGAACATAGCTGCAGAAGGGGGGCAGACAGTCGGATCAGGCGACCCCCTCAATTGCCCGCTGCCTGGACCTGTTAATGGCCACCATCTCAGGCCGTCTCCTGATCCGGGTGGAATGTCGTAGCTCCACAAGCTTCAAATCTCTTACAGGATCCACATTATCTGGAGCTGCAGCAACATCAAGTACCTCTTTAGGCACAGGCAGTTCAGTGTTATCTACTTCGGTAGAGATACCTGGTATGTTTACTCTTGGTTGAACAATTTCAACAGGGACCATGGGTTCTACAATAGTTACATAATTTTGTTGGGGTACCCCCCTTCTTCTCAAATGGTCTACTTGTTTGCAGGTAATCTGGCCCTCCACTTCTACATGGTATGACAATGGTCCAGTCACAGAAACCACTTCACTATGTAACCAACTCGATCCATCATCAAAGTTTCATACTTATACTGCTTCACCAACAGTAAATTCTCGCTCACGACTATTCAAATCATGAGTTGCTTTTTGATTCCCTTGACTCTTCTCTACCTTTCCATCCAAATTGGGAAGTGCCAGGCTTGATCTTGTACAAAGGCGGCACTTCATAATTAATTCTGAAGGTGTTGAACCTGTAGTAGTGTTATCTTTTCTGAACCATCACCCCAGCCTGAAGGCGGATGGACTCCTCCATCTTGTCTTCTTCTGTCTACCACAGAGTTTAGTCTTGTCCTTCATTTTGACTTCATAGTCTGCCAGACTTCTCTCAGGTGAAATTTCAACTTGGTTCCACTCAGGGGTTGAGCCACCCATGGCTTCATCACCCATTTGCATTTTGGAAAGTTCCAGGACTTTTCCTTCTAATGCCTCTTTTGTTTCACTCAGCTGATTCTTCAGCTCATCTGTCTCCTTCTTATATCTGTTGGCTTCCTCCTGGAACTTGAATATTGCTGCATCTTTTCTGCCAATTGGTTCTTCAGTTTGTTCACAGTGATGTTAAATTCTTTCTGTTTCTCTTTGTAATTTTCTAGAGATACAAACTTTGGCCTAAAGGATCCTTATAGTGTATGAATGCCTTTCAACAGGTTTTCTATTTACCTGCAGAGTAACTGTGGTTGGCTCTGTTACCCCTACTTTTACATTAAATAGGGAGTAAATAATGAATTGGTGGTTTCTAGTTCTTTCACATTATGTACTTCGATTAACTTAGTTTGCTGCCTGGGGGTCTGTCTCAATCTTGCTTTACATTGCTTCAGTATGGCAAAAATAGCACTCCACCTCTTTAAAACAGCAAGTTTCAGGAGTATGATTGCTTCCACATCGGTAACAATTCATTTTCAGATTTGTTGCTGAGCTGGTTCCTGTATTTATTTTAGATTTTTGGGTAGTGGGGCCTGTCTCCCACTTCACGGCAGAGTCCCAGCTTCTCATGCCACACCCGCCTATCTGTTCCCATCTCAACTGGAAAACGGCGCCATTTTGTGCATCTTGTATAGCCTGTGGGTCTCGTTTGGTACTTCCCATCATGAGCACTATTTCCAATGCTTTTTTAAAATCGAGGCTTACTTCAGCTAATAATTGTCGTTAAACGGCATCATCTTGTACACGCAGACCAAACAACCCCTGAGCATACAGCTTAGGGTCTCCCGGAAATCACAAAGTTCAGTCAGTTGTTCAATTTTGCCACGTATATAGCAATGGTTTCCCCCGGGGCGCTAACCCTCAAATTAAACCTGAACCTCTGCATGGTGACTGAGGGTTTGGGTTGAAAGTGTCCCTTAATGAGGTCTACCAATTCACCAAAGGTCTTCAAATCGGGGGCTTTTGGGGCCATCAAACTTCAGATTAAATTATAGGTTTTACTCCTGCAAATGCTTAGGAGAATTGCTCTCCTCTTTTCCTCCCCGTTATTTCATTTGCCTGGAAATAGAACCCAAGATGATCTACCAATGGCACCAATCCTCTGTAGATGGTTCGAAGGGTTAATCCTGCCAAAATGTGGCATATCTGGTGAGTATCTTCCTTTTCTTCTGTTGAAACAAGATACTCACAGTTGCTGGGTGAAGGGCAATGCCGGACTTGATTTACCCGATAGACAGTTTGCTATGGACTTAATTTTCCAGACAGGTTTTTCATTAGAAACATCAAACTTTATTTACAGGCTGCAGCAGCAGTTACATGCTTCTACAATTAGAAGAAGAATTCCCACTCAAAGGTTCCCCGCGCTTAGCGCTGATTCGGTCATACTGTCACATGATACTGTATACCATATAATAAGTCTTAAAGCTACAGTCACTACATTAAAGCTACAATTACTACAGGCTTGTTCTGTGTACCAGGATTTCCAATGGACATTCTATGTTTGTAATTTTAAATGGAGGAGGGAGGACAGTACAAGATAGAGGAAAAGAGAGTGAGGCAGCATATGAAGGCAATGTGCCCTACATCATTTGAAGACATCAGCTGGGTTCCTCATGTCATGCCAGTTAGGTCTACCTCTTCACAATGACTTTCAAGCCCTCCATTGTTTCTGGGTTAACCGGCAATTTTCTAACATCCAGTCTTAGATGAACTGCAATTCCCTCCAGTTAAATGTTATGAAGACCAAATCCATTATATTCACCTTCCTCACCACAAACCCTTGCCATCAATTTCATTCCTCTTCTGGCCAGTTAACAGGATGAACCAAATTATTCACAACCTGAGTGTCCTTTTTAGCCCAAAATTGAGCTTCCCATCTCAAATCCTCTCCTTCAGAAAGGCTGCCGACTTCCACCTTGGTGACATCATGCATGCCTACCTTTACCTTAGCCCATCAATTGCTGTACCCTCAGCCACTCCATTACTTTCCTGGCTGGCTTTCTAACTCTCATGTTTCATAAACTTCAACCCATCCAAACGTTGCTGCCCATATCCTACTCATCCATCGTGCCTGCGTTCACTAGCTTACATTGGCTCCTGGTTCCCCCATGCTCAAAATTATTATTCTTCTGTTTGACTCACTTCGTTATCTCACCCCTCCCTATTGCTGTAACCTTGTCCAGCTCTGCAACTCTCTGAGAACTTCAAAGTCCTCTAATTCTGATCTCTTTTACATTCCACACTTCTTTCACTGCACAATTAGATTTCCATCCCTACAATTTTCGACCTCTCTGCTTAGTACTCTTCCTTTAAGGTTCTCTTTAAAACTCACCACTTTGACCTGGGTTTTAGTCACTCACCCTACTCTCTCCTGCATTGGTTTTGTGTCCATTTTTCTCTGATTATGCTTCTGTGAAGCAGCTTGAGATGTTTTTCCTGCATTCAAGGCACTAAATGTAAGTTAGTTTTGTTTCCGACAGGCATATATGGCTAGTGAAGTATGCGTTTATTTAAAAAATATATAAAGCAAATAATTGGAATACTTGTATCTCAAAATGAATGGACTTGGATTTATTTGTCAGCTGTAAATTAATTCATTTTAACTAGCAAGTATTTTATTCACATCTTTAAAAAATTGATATTTTGTAAATTTACAATTGAAAAAGTTCATCCTATCCATAAAAAGACTGGTTAATTTATCAACTGTCAGCAGTCACAAACTCAAATGATTGAACTTAAAACTGGCTTGCACACTATTCTTAACATGGAAAGGATGGATGTATATGGATGATTAAGTTTGGTTGGTGTTTTAAAGACATGAATAAAATAGAATTCTCACACAATAAATGAATGTGAACTTCCTTATGGGTTGTAATTGTATTAATTTGGATATGCGAGTTGCCAACATTTTAATCAGGTAAGGGCTGGCATATAAGCCTGCTTTGGACAGCCAGCAGGAATAAGACAGCCAGTAAAAATTGTAACTGTAAACGGGGTGTAATTGCATTATCCATGTTCCTGATCACACTCCTCTTCCAACTGCCACTGTCAGCCTTTGTAGCCTTTGTCATCTTGCTGTTTCTTCATAAATCCACTCAAAGGTAAATAATTAACTTAATTTTCATACTTATCTCACCGTGAACAAAATTGCATGATTTATTTTTGATTACCTTTTAATGAAGCCTCAATAATCTGTAACAAGCTTTTATTATGTGTGTGTGCGTGTCTGTGTGTGTGTGGGGGGCTAACTTTGCGAAATTTACTGAGAAAGATTCTGAGCATTTACAAGAAAATGAATCCCATATTTCTGATAGTCTTGGTGAGCTGTTAACTCACATGCACTCTTGTCAAACTTCACCCAGAAAGAAAAATATACCCTAGCTTCTGATCATTTACATTCATGGATTTTAAACTGCAGAGGTAAAACTCAAGACTTTGGAAATGAAGCAGTGTATCATAGATATTAGAAACCATTGTAGTGTTTTTATTGAATAACTAAACCATGTGCATCCTATTGTGCTCTTGGTTATATTTGTAATGTGGCAGGAAGCTAACATATTGCAAATCTGCCTGTCAATAGAAACACTTTTGTTCCCTTCCACATGGATTTGTTAGAAATGACTGCTGGTTATAATCTGCAGCACAGCAAAGGCCTCATAATTCCTGCTGACAGCCTTCAATGTTTATTGATTTCAGTGCAGCAAAACCGTTAAGTATTAGCAATCTCTTCAAATTGAAATATAATTGATCAGATTCCATTGCCTTTTTCCTGCCTTCTGGAATGGGCTGCAATCTTAATCAGAAAATGATTGCATCACTAATTCCATTCCTGCATTTAAAGGAAACCAAAGATCAATTTTGTTCTGCCTGCTCCTTTGAATAAATTCTCAGCAATGGAAAATAAGATGGCTAAATCTCAAAAAACTTTACAATGGAAAATCAAGTCGTTAGTTTTCTCTGAGCTGAATTTTGTGTGGCTATGAAGATTCAGTTTAGGAATCACATATGAAGGAAAAATTTCCATCACAGTAAAATGGAAAATTCCCTACTTTAGCAATCAGTATGAAAGTAAAATTAAACAGCTCTTTTTCCATCTTTAGACTACTCACCCCACAAACTTCAAAAATATCAATTCTCCCTATCCCAATTCTGTCTATCCTTCTCTCTTTCTCACATTCTATTTCCCTATCTCTTTCCATCTTCCCCATGCCAAATTTCCTGCTATCTCTTACATGCAGGAAGAGGAATAGGCTATTCAACATCTTGTGGCTGTTCTGCCATTCAATCAATTGGCTGACCTGGACCTCAGTTCCATTTACCCATCTCTTTAAACTTTGGCGTGATTCTCATGAACCTGCTCTTTACCTCATCCAAGGTCAATGTATTTTTCTTGCAGTTCAGTGCCCCAAACTGAATGCAATATTTCAGATTGGGTCTGATCTAGCCTTTGTACGACTCAAACAGAACGTTCTTCCCTATGTATCCCAATCTCCAGCCAATCTGATTGGCTAGCAGCTCTCCAGTCGCTCCAGTGACAGAACTGCAGTGGACAGAAGAAGAAAGGCAAGAGACTGTTGGAGCCTCAGTCTGGGAAATGGAGGCCCAGGTAAGCTCAAGGGGTCCCTGGGTGGGCAGTAGAGAAGGCCCAGCACAGGTGCAAAGGGGGAGATCGGTTTCTGGGGGGAGAGGCCAGGGAGGGTGGGGAGGGGGGGTCCAGAGGCAACTGGACCTCAAGTCAGCAGGGTGCTCAACTTCAGAGTGGTGCTTCTGATGGAGGCCTCCCATCCCTGACTTCCTACCTGAGATTTTCAATCCTCCCGCCAGCCTAAAAATAGAGGCTGGGTGGGAAACGGCCAATAATTGGCCATTTAAGGGCCTCAATTGGGGCATGGGCAGGCTTCCCATTTGAGGCCTTGCCCACTCCAGCCTAATATCACTGTGTGGTCACGGTGGGTGGGAACCTGGAGAGAATCCCGTCCCTTAAATTTCATGCTTAACCCCCACCCAGCATCACACCCCCCTCCCCTCCCCCCAACCTGAAAACCCACTGGTGGGGATGCATAAAATTCTGGCTATTGTGCTGCCCCTCATTTTTAGGTGGGTTATAACCTTAAGCCTTTATGGGGCAAATCTAGATCAGGAGCACTTCTCTGATAGTTACACTCACTCAAGTTTAAGCCAGCCAGCTCCCCCAGACACTTGTTTTCACCTGTAGGACATCAAGGAAGATGCATTTGCGAGGGGCCCAGGCAAGTCACATTTTCTAGGCTGGCTTTCAGTACAGTACCAAGGCTAGGGCTCCAGTGTGGGTCAGGCCGGGGGATGAGTGGCAGGGGTGCTGGTGGTGGGGGCAAGGCAGCACAGGCTAAAGGAAGCACACAAGCACATACTGGGTGGGGGGCGGCGGGGGTGGGGTGGTGGTGAGGGAAGCGGCCACATATTTGGAAAAACTTGTCAAAAGTGAGCATTCTTCTGCAGCTGAGACCCCTGTTCAGTTGCAGCTCCATTAACACGCATGGAATCGGGCCTCTGAAACTTTTCTGCCCAATCATGCAACACTAAAACATGAAAATGCCACCAAATGCTCCAGAACTTTTCATCCCTTGGGCACAGACGGTAAAATTAATGTGCGTTTTAGGAGGCAGCAGAGCAATTGGCCGACTGGACAAGCATTATAATCCCCTTGCGAAAGGTGGCCATGCTGCAGTCACTGGTAGAGGCACTCAGAGCCCCTTGCAATGTCTTTATTAAGGTTTGGACCAGTATCCCTCATGATTGAAGCTAACAGTGCAGCCTTGCAGTGCGGGTTAGGAGAATGCCTGCGCCTGAGCTGAAAGCACAGCATGCATTTCAGTTGCCGAAGCTACCGCCAATCGGAGAGCCAATGAGCGCACTACACACTGGCTATCCAAGTGGTGGCCAGCAATCTCTTGCATGAGTGAAGGGGTCGTCAGAATTTACCAAGAGAGGTTCTTAGGACACATATGCTAACCCACACATCTCTTCCTTGATCCTGCAGGAGCACAACATTGGGATCATGGAGCCTGGTGATTTAGTGGTATTCCCTCTTGGCTTACAGAGAGCAGAGAAGAAGAAGAAGGGTGCAGCGGGGGTGCCTGGCTCAGAAAAGGGAGGAGCACCTCCCTCAAGATTGCGCACGCAGCTGAAGATTCACAGAGAGCCGTCACTCGTAGGCGCCTCACAGGACAACAGGTCCATAGATTCCTGCAGACAACTGAGAACCAGTGTCGCCAAAGACTGTGCATGTCTAGGGAACTCATCCTTCACATATGCCACCTGCTGCAGGATTTGGCACCATGAGCACATGGAGGGCATCCACTGCCTGTAAAATTAATGTGTGTTTTAGGAGGCAGAAGAGCAATTGGCTGACTGGGCAAGTATTATAATCCTCTTGCGAAAAGTGGCCATGGTGAGGTCACTGGTGACCACAGCACTCAATTTTTACATCAGTGTCACCTTTCAGATTCCAGAGGTGACCTGTGTGGGATCTCACAAGCCTGCATGCATAAGTGCATCCAGGAGGCCAAGGACGCCATCTTCGCGAAGGCACAGAACTTTGTGCATTTCACCCGGGATCAGGGAAGCCAGGAAGCAAGTTTGCTGGGATTTGCCTAGATCTCAGGTCCCCCTCAGGTGCAGGGTGCCATCAATTGCACTCACATGACACTCAGATCTCATTGGCAACAAGCAATCAGCTACATCGACCACAAGGGTTTCCACCTGTTGAATGCTCAGCTGGCGTACAATCACCACAAACACATCCTATAGGCCTATGCACCAAATCCCAGGGAGGGTCCACAACTCCTACATCCTGAGTAGGTCTCAGGTCCCTGACATCTTCCAGGGTCCAGAGACACTGTAGGGTTGGCTCCTCAGGAACAAGCTCTACCCTCAGAGGACGTGGCTGATGACGTCCGTACGGCTGCCTCAGGCTGCAGCAGAGCGACGGTATAACGAGGCTCATGCCGCAACCTGGACATTGGCGGAGCAAACAATATGCATATTGAAAATGAGGCTCTGGTGCCTTGACAGGTGTAGTGGAGCACTGGAGTACAGTTCCCAGAGGGTGTTGCGCATCATCGTAGCTTGCTGCGCGCTCCATAACCTGGCGCTAAAACGGGGGGGTGCAGATCTGGCTGAGGGGGAGATGGAAAAGCTGCCCATCTCCTCTGATGTGGATGACGTGGAAGGGGATGATGGGGATGAGGTCCTCGAAGGCGAGGATGTCGGCAATGAGGCCATCACACTGGCCAGACGATGCAGGCATGCTTGGGAGAGCTTTGTACTGGCAAGATTCGTGGAGGATGATGACAAGATGCAGTGAGGGTAGTCCTGACATCCTCATCTTGCATCTGTGAACGTTTGACTCCTGTGTGGCTGATGGCAGCGCACATACCCTCAGTGCTCAGGCTCATGTCATGGAGACGCAGCGGCGGCCCTAATAGTCGCTAGATTCCAGAAGGATAATGATGACGACATGCAGTGAGGATACTCTCTGGCTGAGGGCAGTTCACGTGCGCTCTGTGATCAGGGTTATATCATGGAAACTTTAAATGCATCTGATCCCTTGTCTGCCTTCAGCACCTGACCGCTTCAGGAGTACCGCGTCACTGGTCACAGATGCTGAAGAGATGGGATCCAGCCCCACCTTAAAGGTGCTGAAAGCACACAGAGAGAATGATGGAACTCTGTGATGCCTACCCATGACACTCTGGCAGCAATGACAAGCACAGCTGAGGTGCAGGCATCAGTAATGTATCCAGGGAATGTGAGGCTGGACCATCACTTTGATTTGAAGGTTACACATTGCACAGGGAAGAGACCCTGGACTGAGACACCTGCCTTTGTCTTGTGCACGAACCAAGGTTTCACCACTGAATGCCAGGAACACTGCTCATCATAAAAAGGAGCCACATGCAAGCAGACATTCTCTACAATAGTGAACATAACGTACAAGTAATTAACACCCATGCCAAAGGTTGTGCAACTCCATCTTCTTAACTTTCCTAACCCTGCCACTACGTCTTGGTGCTCCCCCGACATCCATAGCGGAGGTGGAGGCAGCCTGCTGACTGCGACGCCCTGTCTGTGATGGCCTTGGCAGGCATCCTCTAGAGGGACGAGACCTGGAGGGCCCCAGCCTGCTTTCAGGGTCCTGCTGTGTGGCAGTGACACCCTCCTGAGCCTGTGGAGCTCGAGCTGCTGGGGTCACAGGAAGAAGGGAGTCAGATGGGCCAGACATTCCCGGAGTCACCTGGGTAGATGGCTCCGGAGTATGCATCTGCTGCTCCTCTTCCCCCTGGGTGCCCAAGGGCCCCTGCCTGACTCCTTGAGGAGATGGGGAAGCTGGAGTGAGATTGAGCTGCCCCACCCCCTCTCACATACACACTGTTGGAGGCCAACTATGAACAGTGATGGAGTTCAGCTTGCGCAGCAGTGCAGGACCGACATCCTGGACCAACTTCTCCATGGTGGTTGCCATTCTGCCAGTGTTGACCTTGGTGCGTTGTGATGCCGGTACTATCACCTCAGCCTGAAGGTGGACAGACTCCTCCATTGTGTTTTGCAATCCCTTCCTGATGTTCCCGAGCTTGTCTTTGCAGCTCCAGCAACTGAGGTATTTACTAACTTGGCTAAAAATTTACTAAAGAACCAAACACACAATACACTAAGTGGTGAAGTACATTGCAACATTAAAGATTATAAAAAGATGGAAAACCTAATGTGAGTTCTAATATTGAATCCAAACGTCCAACCTCTACAACATTACAGCAAACATCGTAGAATAGCAATCAAAATCTAAAGTAAAGTGTTACCTTAAATTCCCCAAGCAGCAAGCTGTCTGCTTAGCTAGACACTTCTCCTCAATTTAGAGTTGAAGTGTCTAACTATGCATTTGCCCTTTTACAGTGAGAAGCATTGATGAGGATACCAACACTTTTGGTGAAGTTCCTATCTTTTTACTGTTACTAACTTGATTAGTTCATTGTTTGATAATGTGGGTGTTGCCTCTGTGTAAGTTCATCCCCTTTTCATTATCCTAATAAGGCTATATCATTCACTGTTATTAGTAAATTATTTAATTGTTGAAAATTCTTTTATCATGTATTTGGGAGCTTTTATCTGGTCAAAAATGTTTGTAATGTATTACAGTAACGATCCCTAGTTTAAAAACAGAAAATGCTGGAAAAGCTCAGCAGGTCTGGCAGCATCTGTGGAGAGGGAAACAGAGTTAACGTTTTGAGTTCGTATGACTCTTCTGTTTTTATTTCAGATTTCCAGCATCTGCAGTATTTTGCTTTAAATAACTAGTTTACTTATTTCTTAATTTCATAATCTGTATCGTATTCTTTAAACGTTTTTAAACTTTACAAAGAACTATCAGTTCATTTTTTTTTTCAATCAGCTCATCCAAAGGCTGCATAGCACCTGTTCTCTTGCAAGGGTGACTGATAATTCTTAAATTGATTGAGAATAGTTCACAAGACGTTGGCCGGAATTTTCTGGCCCCATTGGTGTTGAGCGTCATGGCAGGAGGGGGTGTGGATAATATGGCGAGGCAACCAAAAATGGGCTTCACGCCGGCAGGAAAGCACGGTGGGATGATCCGCCATGGCGGACACCAGTCCCACTGGAGGCTGGCATGAACCCACTTTGCATCCTGCTAATGGGATGCAATGAAGGCCCCACTAGAATCGTCGCCCCCCCACCCCCACCCCCCGCCACATGCCAGATTTACTGTTACGCCTGCGGGAAAACATACCGGCTCAGAACACATCTGGACAAGTGTGACGTGGAGAAGTTGGGACTTACTGTTACAGCCTTGCTCGGGTCGCGGACATCCAAGGAGCAGAAGATGCTGGAGCCCGACAGCTACTGGATGTTGGAGGAACACTTGCATCAGATGCTGGGTGGATTTATATGGACATAGCTCTGCCGTGAAGCAGCTCACGGAAGGTGTGAGGTCTCTGTTGATGTCTGGGGTCTGCTTCGGAACATCACAGTCGTGGCCATGGGCTGCCATGGATTATTGGCGAGGGTGGGGACAGAAAGGTGCAGCTGTGAGTGAGAGAGGGAGGTGCACCGGAGGGAGGTGAGGTTGGGAGGAGGGGGACAAAGGATTGGGGGGTGGGGTGAGGTTGGGAGCGGGGAGGTGGGAGTACAGAGGGAAGAGGGCATAACAAAGGAGAATGCAACAACTGTGGATGTGGGTATAAGGGGAAAGGAAGCTGTAAGGGAAAGAGTTCAGGGGGGGGAAGGATTAAGGCTGGAGAAGGGAGTAAGGGATTTCCAGGTGACCGTGCAAGGGAGGGGCCTTTGGAGTCAATGACTGCCTCCTGGGGAGTGAACTGACGATGGGTGTGGTAGGAGGGAATAGTGAGTATGGGAGGGGGTAGAGTGAGCTGCAAGGATGGGAAGGTGCGTGTGTGGGGCAGCGAGGGTGGTTGGTGAGGACCTGGAGGCAGACACGGACCCTGGACGTGGGAAGGAGGAGGTCGGGAAGATCAAGGTGGATGGGGGTGGGATTCTCAGGAAGGTAGGGAACATGAACTTTCAACTGGACATCCTGGAAAGAAATGGGTTGTGGTTGGTAGGTGATGTTGGGGAGGTGGGAGGTAATGCCAGGGGGGATCAACAGTGATGGGGGAAAGGAAAGGATTGGGGAGCTGAGCAGAAACTTGACTATGATCCTGTTTTCCAATCGAAAATGAGCGGAGCCTAGTGTTGGATGGGCACAAGTTTTGAATGGGAGTGTGGTCAGTGGGTGGGCAGAGATGCAGGTCAGCTCAGATGGACAACTGAAAGAGAACCCCAGCAGGCAGCATTGAAAATGGTCAGGAAATTGAGATAAGTGTAATGGATGAAGGCTCCAGGTGCATGGGAGGGTGCTTGCACGAGGCTCCAAAAGACCCTGCCACACACATACACACTTCTCCCTCCAGAATCACTCATGGGCTGGCTGTGTGCAGCTGAACTGCGAGTTGGGGGTGGTGCAGGTGGAGGACCCACAAAGCCTGTAAATGAAGCTGAAAGACACCATTACCATTACTCAGTAAAAGTGAATATATTTTCTGATTATAAAGTGACAAAATGTGTTCACCTGTGCAACCACTTGTGATCAGAATTTCTTAACTTTGCTAGGCCTACCACTTCTTCTAGGTGCTGCCCTGGCATCTGCAGGAGGAGTGGTGACAGCCTGTGCAATGGTTGGCCCTGTTCTCTCTGATGATTTTGGCACGGGTGCTCTGGAGATCCGAGGCCATGAGGGTCCCGGCTTGCTTTGGCTGTCCTCCTGTGGGCCAGCTGCTTTCGCTGCGGTGACAGAGGATGAGGTTCAGGGGGTCCACAGGCAAAGGGGACTCGGAGGGAGAGGACAGCCTCTAAGATTCCCGAATGGATGACCCAGGGGTGTCCAGCTACCACCCCTCCTCCCTTCGTATGCCCAAAGGCCCCAGCCTGACTCCTTGAAGGGAAGGAGCACCTGGAGGAATGTCATGGTGCCCTGTTTCCCTCTTGTGTTGCCACTACAGGAATTCACCCATGGCTACCACGATGCAGTGCAGGTCTGCATGCATCTCGGCATTCTGCTGGACCAGGATCTCCATGGAGACCTCCATACATGCACATGTGAGCACCACTTCATTAGAGAGCAGGCAGACGCACTCCACCAACTCGAGGGCTGACGGCTTCCAACAGCTCTGCATAATATTCACCTGCCTTTTGCGGACTCTCCACAATGAGTTGGAAGGCCGAATCCAGAGACTCATTATCTGACTTGGACCTCACAGATGCCTCTTCCCCAGCAATCCTCCGAGTGTTAGGGAGCTCGGCTGAGCCTGCCTCCTCCTGCTGCGGACGCGTGTCCATGGGGTGACCACCAGATTGTGAACCCAAGCCTGTTCTAGATTTAGGTCCCACCGAGGTGTGTTTCTCTGTGCTGGTGGAGGATGTGCGTAAGCACTGTGACAGGTCCTCCAGGCTGCTTATTTCCAGCTCTTCAATGGAGGAGGTGTCCTTTTCACTGGAGGTGAGGACGTGGATGGAGCTGAGGGATTGGCTGGCTGAGGGTATCGGTCAATTGGCTCCCTGTGAACCAAAGTAGAGATGATTAGTGCATGTCAGCAGAGTCAAAAGCAGGAGAGAGCACTCACAGTCGCACTGAGAGAGGGATGATGTGGTGCAGGATCCTCATGTTGGTGTTCACCACCAACTTCACCATCGCCACAGGCACGGTCCATGTCCTCACCAGTTAGAGCAATAGCACACTCCTCAAAGTGAGTGAGGGCCTAATGTGGGCCACTCCATCCCTAGTCTGGGACCTCTCCCTGCAGCTGTGAGCCAGCTTCTCCTGCATGAAAACAGATGGAGAGTATGAGCTGGATGCATGGCACTGCATGAAATGTTTGTGTGGTGAGCGGAGCCATGGACGGGATGAGGGCGTGTGCTCAAGAGGGTATGAACCTGATGGAGACGTGAGAGTGTGCGTGAGAGTTAGTGGCATTGTCCCTCGAGGTGTGAGATCCCTGTGGATGTGTGATGGGTCTGTGCATGTGCGAGTTGAGTCATGAGTTTGTTGACTTACCCTGGTTGAACAGATGAGAGCTTTCATCCTCTACCCGCGCTGGGTGGCTGACCTCCTCTGCGCTCCTTTGGCACTGCCACCTCCTCCTCCCAGGCCGGATTGGTGACTCCGGTAGATCTCCTGCAGCCAGAGAAAGGGTAGAAGACATCACAGCAGCTTTCCACTTCATCCAGCAGGTGCCCCAGAGAGGCATCACTAAATTTGGGGCCTGCCCTCTTCTTTGTTTTCGGGGCCATCTGTCATCTGGAGCAGTTCTGGTCTGAACACATGATGTAGGCATGCGCTCTGGGTTGCTTTGAATGTGGCACCCGGAGTGAGGAAGCGCTGAGCCCACAGCATGGTGGGCAAACCTGAGCCCGCCCACCAGCAATCGGGTATGTTCCCTGTGAATGCATAATTAATGAGGAGAGACCTGCTGGGAATGGAACGATACGGTGTGAAAAGTCGCCATTGCTGCCGTCAGGTAAAACATTCTTTTTCCCGCCCGTTACCACACTTTGTGCAAATCTGGGACGATTCCGCCCATTGATTCTATCCAGTACCAGCTTTTAATAAGTTCTTTCTTCAGATTTAAAACATTAATGTCGCCAGGTTACAGACAAAACTGATGATATTAATCCCCCTTTGACATTCCTTTTGCTTAAAAACGTATCAGGATTATGAAGTAGGCAAAACTTAAATATTCTGTTTTTCTGTAATAGTATGTAGCTGGTACCTTATCCGAAAAGCTTTTAAAGAAATTCCAACAGGTTCTAAGATCATTCAGTAATGGGAATATGTTTCAGTTAGATATCAGAGATGTCCCTGTCTAGGTGAAAACTTTAACCCTTTTCTGCTTAAATTCATTTGTATTAAGAGAATCTTTATTCCAAAAATGTAGTGTCCTAATTATATCTGAATTCCACCAAATTTTCTATATTCCACCCAAATATATCTATATTCCACCTAACTGCATCTATATTCCTTCACAATTTTGTCTGTTCCCATTCCTTGTAACTTTCTTGTTCCCGTCTACATATTTTGCAATGCTCCTGAACTTAGTGGCTGGAATTTTCCAGCCCTGCCTACCATCGGGATTGTCCGGTCCCATCGAACGTCAATGGACTTTAGGCTGGGATGCCGAATCTCCCACAACGGGTCCCACCGGGATGGGGCCCAAAAATCCCAGGCAGTGTTTTCTACAAACTTCAAAATATAACTTCCTATTCTTTCGTCTAAGTCATTTGTATACATGGCGAAAGGTTGAGGTCCAGTATAAATATCTGAGAAGAGCTCTTATCGCAGCACGGCAATCAAAGAACTTTCCTTTTATCATGCGATGTCAGCTGTAGCTCAGTGGGTAACAGTCACATTAAACCAACTCTATTTCTTCCCAACTCAATTCTACTTTTCCTTCCCTTCCCCTGACTCTTCCAACCTACATCCACTACTCTTCCAAAGCCCTCTGCCACTTTAACAGTTTCCACTTTCCTGGCCCTCACCATTTCTTTTTCACCATGGATGTTGAGTTCCTCTACACCTCCATCCCCTAACAGGGCAGCCTGCAGTTTCTCCACTTCTTCTTTACACGGAGATACATCCAGTCCCTATCCATGATTATCATTCTCCGCCTGATTGAACTTGTATTCACATTGAACAATTGCCCCTATGACTTCGCTAACTTCTAAATAAAAAGTGTCATTATGGGGACCTGTATGAATCCTAGCTATGTCAACTTTCTTTGCGGAATGCGTGGAACATTCCTTTCCTATTCAGGTAACCTCCCTCATTTCTTTTTCCATATGCTGATACTATATTGGTGATGCTTCCTGCTCTTGCCACAAAATAGAAAATCTCTTTTGCCTCAAATTTCCACCCTCCCCATGCCTTGACATGGTCCATCTCTAACTCCTCCCTTGCCTTCTTTTATTTCACTATATCCATTTCTGGGGATAATTTTCAACAGTTATCTACTATAAGCCCACTGGCTACCACAACTTGCATTATCATTTGTTACAATCCTTGGCCAAACCCTCAGTTAGGGACCAATATGTTTTGTTTAAAGTAGACAAAGTTTGAGATTCAAGACATTTGCTCAGTGAATGCAGCCACAAGATTCCACAGGTTTTAAACAAAAATAAACTTTACTATACAAGGTCAGAAAGATAAAACAATTTACAATATCTGTCTTTTACTCTAACATTCAGGGTTAATATTAGGTACAAGTGAATTAACAAACAAACTGTTGTCAAAAAAAGCCCACTACACAATAGTGGGCTGGAAACATACTGCTAAATGCAACCAAAACAGAGTCCGTGGATTTCTCAACAACCTATTCAGACATCAGTAACACTGTGAGTCAACCAATCTCACTGAATCTCTGTCTGAGGGATTCCAGTCTTCAGTTTCAAAGATCTTGCCTTGGAATTCTCTCCAAAAGACACTCCAACTCAAGACAGTTTCCACAATGGTGCACCTCACTGTGTTTCAATGTCGTCTCCTGAGAGTCCATTCCCTTGGATTCCCAAGTCTACACTCAAACACCAAATTACAGGCACAAATTCAGACCTTCGGCAGTGCCAAGCAGGACACTACTGCTCCAAAGGGGTACCTTTCCAGCACGGAGTCACCAACCTTCGGCTGCCTTCTAGGATCTTCAGGCCTTCTCCTGAGCCCCCCTTCGATTACCAGGGCTTCTCCCGGGCCACCTCACTTACATTCTGCTACCCACAGCCCTTTCTCTAATTGGAGTTTCTTTCTCCGCTCCTCTGTTTGTCCTTAACTTAATTGGGACCTGTTTCTGTCCCCTGCGTCTGTCCCTTACCTGAAACTTCCTTTTGGGACCTGTCCCTGTCTTTTTTCCCCTTTTTGGGACCTCTTCCAGCCCCCTCTCCCTATCCCCTGCCTTGGACACTTCCCAGCAGTCATGCTCTGCACCTGTCACATTACCTGGGTTTTCATGCTTCTTCCTTTCTTTTTCTGTTTATGCTCAGGCATGCTGGGCCCAAAGAACCTATAAATTGTTGAATTGCGCATGGGCAGAAAGCCCAAGGTCCATTGAGAAGTTACTGACCTCTGAGCTCAACAAGGTAAGTTTAGATTTTGTAACACACTATATTTGTCATTGAATCACTCTAGCCCTCTACCCTATCACACACCTTTCCTTTTGTTCTTGCCCCTCTCCTTTCCCTGCATCTGTACTTGTTCAAAAACTGCTAACTTTCTAACTTCTTTTCATTTTGATGAAAGACTGTCGACCTGCAACTTTAACTTTTGTGTCACTCTCCTCAGATACTGCCAGCCCTGCTGAGTATTTCCAGAATTTTCTATTTTTTTCAGATTTTGTAACTGTCATATCAAATTTCCATTAACTATTTATTGTTATAACTGTTGTAATATGCCTTTAAGGAATATCAGCACGACATCACTAGAGGGAAATGTGTCATGTGATCCAGTCTAAGTTTCACTTTTGCTTTGAGCAGAGCACACACACAGACAGCTCTGATACCTTCAAGCTTTGTCCTGATGTGAATTTGATGTGATTTGAACTGATGTGGAACTGTTCTCACATGCCTAGTATTAATAAATGAACCCACAACCCATAGAGTAATCATAACGGGGAACTTCAATTATCCAAATATAGACTGGGATAGGAATAGTACAAAAGGGCAAGAGGGGCAAGAGTTCGTTGAATGTGTTCAAGATAATTTTCTACAGCAACAAGTTACCAGCCCAATGAGAGGACATGCACTTTTGGACCTGGTTCTGGGGAATGAGTTGGCCCAAGTGGATCAAATATCAGTGGGAGTGCCTCTAGGGGACAGTGACCATAGTATCATAAGATTTAGTTTAATCATGAAAAAAGACAGAGAGCAATCTACAGCAGGGATAATTAATTGGGGGAAAGCCAACTTCGGTGGGATGAGAATGCATCTGAGTTGAGTAAATTGGAATCAAATGTTGGCAGGAAGCACAGCGGCTGACCAATGAGCCACCTTCAAAGAAAAAGTATTGCAGGCAATGTCAAGGTTTATTCCCTTGAAGGGGAAAGGTAGGACAAATAAATCCAGAGTGCCTTGGATGACGAGAGAGATAGAGGTAAATATGAAAAAGAAGTAGTGCAACAGGTATCAGGTTGAAAATACAATGGAGAATCAGGCTGAATATAGAAGGAGGCTGAATATATAAGGACCAGAGGGGAAGTGAAGAAACTAATAAGAAAAGGAAGGAGAAAGCATGAAAAGAGGCTGGCAGCAAACATAAAATGGAGTCTCAAAGTTCTCTGTATGCATGTAAATACTAAAAGGGTGGTAAAAGGAGGAGTAGGGCCGACTAAGGACAAAAAAGGGGACTTGCATGTGGAGGCAGGAGAAATAGCAGAGGTGTTGAACGAGTACTTTGCATCTGTCTTTACAAAGAAAGAACTTGCTACCCAGGCTGAGGTGAGAGAGGAGGTAACGGATACACTAGAAGAACTTACAATCATGAGGAAAGAGGTGTTGGAAAGGCTATCTTTACTTAAAATAGATAAGGTATCAGGACCAGATGGGATGCATCTAAGGGTACTGAGGGAAGTGAGAGTGGAAATTGCAGAGGCGCTAGTGATAATCTTCCAGTCTTCCTTAGACACAGGGAAGGTGCCAGAGGACTGGGGAACTGTGAATGTTACACCCTTATTCAAAAAGGGGTGCAAGGATAAAGCTAACAACTACAGGCCAGTCAGTTTGCTCTCAATGGTAGGGAAACTTCTGGAAACTATAATTCGGGACAAAATCAATTATCACTTAGACAAGTGCAGGATAATTAAGGAAAGCCAGCATGGATTCCTCAAAGGAAAATCATGTTAAGCTAACTTGCTGGAGTTTTTTGAGGAGGTAACAGAGAAGGAATATAAAGGAAATGCTGTTGATGTGGTGTGTATGGATTTTCAAAAGGCATTTGACACAGTGCCACACAACATACTTGTGAGCAAAACTCTAGGTCATGGAATAAAAGGGAAAGTAGGCACTTGGATAAGAAATTGGCTGAGTGACCAAAACAGAGAGTAGTGATAAATAGTTGTTTTTCAGATTCGAGGAAGGTTTGCAGTTGAGTTCCCCAAGGGCCTGTGCTGGGATCCTTGCTCTTACGGATATATATTAATTATCTTGACTTATCAGGACATCATTTCAAAATTTGCAGATGATACGAAGATTGGAAATGTTGCCAGCTATGATGGGGATAGTCTTCAACTTCAAAAGGACATAGACATGTTGGTGGATTGGGCAGACAAATGGCAGATGAAGTTCAATGCAGAGAAGTGTGAGGTGATACATTTTGGTAGGTAAGATATGGTGAGGCAGTATAAAATAAAGGGAGAGCCTCTAAAGGAGGTGCAGGAACAGAGGGACCTCAGTGTATATGTACATAGATCATTGAAGATGGCAGGGCATGTTGAGAGAGCAGTTAATAAAGCATGTAGTATATTTTCTGTTTCTGTTTCAGATTTCCAGCATCTGCAGTATTTTGCTTTTGTATTAATATAGTATCCTAGGCTTTACTAAAAGGGGCATTGAGTACAAGAGTAAGGAGGTCATGTTGAATTTGTATAAGACACTAGTTATGTCTCATCTGCATCCAGGTCTGGGCACCATACTTGAGAAAGGATGTGAAGGCATTAGAGAGAGTACAGAGGAGATTCACAATAATGATTCCTGGGATGATGAACTGTAGCTATGAGGATAGATTGGAGAGGTTGGGGCTGTTTTCCTTGGAGAAAAGAAGGCTGAGAGGAGACTTGATAGACATATTCAAGATCCTGAGGGGTGTGGCTAGGGTAAATAGTGAGAAACTGTTCCCACTCAACAGAACATCAAGAAGTAGAGCGCACAGATTCAAAATATTTGGCAAAAGGAGTAAATGTGATGTGAGGAAAATTTTTTTCACCCAGAAGTTGGTTGGAGTCTGGAAAAAACTTCCTGAAAGGGTGATGGGGGCACGTTCGATCGAGGAATTCAAAATGGAATTGGATTGCTACCTGAAAAGAAAGAATGTGCAGGGTTACGGGAATAAGGCAGGGGAGTGGGGCTAGGTCGAATGCTCTTTCAGAGAGCCAGTGCGGACTCAATGGGCCAAACGGCCTCCTTCTGCACTGTAAAGATACTGTGATACTGAGATACTGTGATACAACATGTTCACCCAATCTCTTATGAGCAATTGATGCCTTGTGTCTTGTACTGTAAATAAGCCAAGATATTATATTTTATAGTATTTTTATCATTATAACAACATGACATGGTGATTAGCCTTGGTAAGACAGATGGCAGTACGGTTAAGTACAAGTACGACATGGTGAACTGCCTCAGATTGTGCTACATGGCATGAGAAGATGATCCAGATGTTTTGGTCAGAGCACAACAGAGTCGCGGCATCAGAGAGTGTTGAAAATACAGCCTGCTGATTGTGAAGAAAAGCTTTGGAGACACAGCATCGAGCTAGTGCTCAAGTAAAGAGCTGGTAAGCAGACAGATCACTCGTGGTGAGATTGCAGTGCATATCCTGTAGTTCCGTGAGTCGGACAGCACATCGAGAG
This sequence comes from Cetorhinus maximus, assembly GCF_964194155.1. NCBI lineage: Eukaryota > Metazoa > Chordata > Chondrichthyes > Lamniformes > Cetorhinidae > Cetorhinus > Cetorhinus maximus. The sequence continues at coordinate 158,138,453 of NC_135880.1, read as the reverse complement.
GACCAGCACCAGGTTAGCTCAGTCAGGAAAGGCGAGTGAGCAGGGTATGGGCCGATTGATAATGAGCAAGGGAGAACCAAACAAAGAAAGCCTTAAAAAAGCTCAAAAATCGGGCCAGAGAAGGTTGTGATTATAACGGGCAGAGCTTCAGGAAAGTGGTTACAGCAACAATCATCCCAGATACGTGGCAACCAGCCGAGATGAGAAGGATTTGTCTGGAACCAAGGTCCTCTGAAGTCATTACACACAAAGACACAGTGATGAAATATAACCGAGGACAAATCAGATCCATTCCAGCTCCTCAACCACTGTGCACTCCTATAGCACTGGAGATAAGATCCCAAATGAAACCAGGACCGACATCCAAGAATGACAATCCCACAGATCACTGTGAGTAATTAGAGACACCTCATGACAAGGTTATCATTTCAAGATCAGGGCATACCAGCAGGTTACCTCTATGCTTTAGAAACTCATAGATTCACCTGTTCTATACACTTATCTAATGGTTATCGAATGAAGCATGAGCTTGATTTGTAAATATTTATACTTCTTTGGAAGGGGAAAAATATCTTTTAAAAAAGGGGACGTCGTAATATGCCTTTTCAGGGATAGCAGCATGCCATTCACTAGAAAGGAAGTGTGTCATGCGATCTTGTTTTAGTTTTGATTATTTTGCTTTTAAGTAGAGCACACAGACACAGCTCTGCTGCTGGTATCTTCAAGTTTTATACACATGTTTATCTGTTCTCATGTACCTAATCTCAACAAATGAACCCCCAACATGTTTATCCAATCCCTCATGAGTGAATAGTGCTTTTATATCATTATAAAAACATGACAAGTTCCAATCATGTCTTGCTTAATGCCCTGTCAAACAATATAATTACTGTTAGGTGGCCTATTAACTACTCCCACCAACATTTTCTGATCCTTGGCATTCTTAATCTCCACCCTTACTTCCTGATCTTCTGAGTCAAGATCCTCTCTTACTTCTGTTCCTATGTCATCTTTTACTATCAGGGCTACTCCTCCTCCTTTTCTAACCTGCCTGTCTTTTCAAAATGTTTTGAACCCTAGAATATTGATTTCTCAACCTTGGTTCCCTTGTAACCCTGTCTCTGTATTGACAATTTTGTCAAACCCATTTATCTCTATTTGCGCTGCTAGTTCATCTTTCTTATTATGACTGCTTTGTGTATTCAGATGAAGAGTGCCTTTTTGTCTTTGTTCTTTGCATGGGCCTTGTACACTGATGTATTGCTACTGTTAAAGTCTTATTGTTTCACCCTGCATGTTTTTATCCAAATCACTACATTTCTCTATTGGCTCAACTTTTCTCTCTAGATTTCTAATTCTCTATTCATCCTATGCACCCCCCACACCGCCGTTTTTAGTTTAAATCCATACCCACAATCCTAGTCATAATATTCACCAGGGCACTGATTTCAGGCCAGTTTATACTGTGCCCATCCCAATAGATAAGCTCCCTCTTTCCTAGTACTGATGTTTGTGCTAGGTGCAAAATGAGAAAATGTTCCATTAGCCTTCATATAGAGAGATTGAATGTGAAAGGAAGGAAAACAGATGTCTGATTCTGTTGATACAGTTGTCAGATGGCCACATTATGAATGCCTGGCTGAACTCTAAGAATGATTAATCCACTTAGCACAACAGAAAATGTTTATACAGCTTGCAGGGGAGTGGAGCTTTGTTTGATTGACACCTGTAACAAGGTACAATAAGCTATTTTTTTTTCTTTGCTGTGGTTTGCCTATTTATTTATACAAGATTAAAAGGTCTGAAGTGGAAAAAGGCTTCTGACATTGATACTATGAATGGCTGTGATTAATTGACAGCTTTGCAACGATAAGAGGGAAAAATATATTGCAATGGAAATGTTCAATGGCTTTTGTTTTGGTTGACAACGCGGGACTAGGGTTCCACCATGATTCACATCTTCCCTGAGGTGCCATGAACCACGTCTACTAATGGAATGGGCCCAACTCGACCAAAATCGCTGGGGGCGGGGGTGGCAGGAGATTTGAAGTGCCCATCCCACAATGGAGTTGTCAAGGGCGGGTGTGCTGCGTGCAGGCTTGCTACACATACCTTTATCCTGCGCCACTGAGAATTGCTAAAAACTGGAATGGGGGTGGGAATCTCAGAACTGGATCTTGTCCACCACTTTTAAAAGCCTCCTGACTCAGCATGACTGCCTGACTTGCAATAAGAGCTAGGACATTGAAGTGATAAGTTACGAAACATTTCTTCACACAAAGAATAGTAGCAGTTTGAAATTCTCTGCCAGCAAAAGCAGTATGTGCTAGCTCAATTAATAATTTTAATTCTTTGATTGTTTGAATTTCGCGATCCAGATGTATTAATGGAGATTGGCCTGAATCTTCCAAGAGGTGGCAAGCACCACCGGGCCACTCCACTCCTACTTCTCCATGCAATGATGGAGATCCACATTTCTGTCCGGGTCTTCCAGCCTCGACTTCTTCAGAAATGTGGAGTGGTCTTCCACCGAACTTCTTCCTCATAGCTCTGGATCTTTGCCTCAGGTTCCTAACCTCCTGCTGGAGGCAGTGTCCCCCTGCCATGCAGCAGACCTTTCAGACATTTTCATGAGCAGCTAATTCTCCTGTGCAGCAAATACTGTTGTGAGGATACCTGGCTCTTTAAGCTGCTGCCAGAATTTATCTCTGGCAGTAGCTGTGCTAAACCGATGAGCTCCTAATATGAGACAGTTCCAATACAAGGAGTTGAACCACAACATTTAATTTAGGCAAACTCTACAAATATCACAGCATCAATTCTTCTGAGGTAAGATGGGTGGAAGACCCAGATTAAAAATAAACTCGAGTTGCTAACTCTTTTTGTATAATTCACCATTCAGTCCTGCGATTAAGTCTCTAAATCTCATTTCGATATTGATGACTTCGGCTTTGGTAGCCATAGCGTGACAACATTAATGAAAATAATCCAACATAACTGGTAAAAGACATTTAATTTTTCCATAACTGGTAAAAGACATTTACGTTATGCATTTATATAAACCAGGTCGGCTCATTTCACATTCACTTCAATGACCTCCATTAACAGCAGCACTTATATTACATAAATCCACTTTAATAAGAAAAAAATGGTTTGATGATAGATGACAGTCATGTGCATTGGTTCCACCATGATGTTCGCTTTCAGTCTACAGCTGAATCTTACTCAATCTTTCCAAAAGTCCATAAGCTGGTTTCACAGGTAATTTTCTTCATTAAAACTAAACTCGGAAACACCATCATTTTTCCTTGTTCTATCTCTCTGTCTGATGTCATGAACATTGACCTTGCTGTCATTGATGGATGAGTTGTGAATGAGATAGGGGTGATGGGTTACGTAGATAAGAGCATCAGATTGATGGGTATTATATTATCTGGGTTTTTTTGCCTATAGCTAAAATATAGGTAAATATGTATTTGTGAATATTGCAGTATTGCCGAACATATTGATGCAATGATCCGTGTATCATTGTATGATTCAGCTTTACATTTAAATTTCCACTTCAATAATAAAATAGCCATTCAAAATGTTGGTCTAGCTCAGATCTACAATAATCTCTGAACTAAGAATTGCCTGAAGTTCAGATTTGAGATGTCACTTTACTGGGAATGATACTCATCACAGATACTGAAGCAGAAACTCTATAAGAACAGTACGAAAAGATAAAGAGAGTTAGTTTGACTTTGGGTGACAGTGTAAATCAGGAGATATTGAGCTGCCCATTATACATCACTGCAATTTACACCGAAGTCTGAATTACAATAATGACAACAGCAACTTTTTTCGACCACCTTTAACATAGTAAATTGTCTCAAGGCACTTCACTGGAATGTAATCAAACAGAAGTTAATAATGTGCCAAAGAATGTAGGACAGTTGAACAAATGCTTGGCCCAACAGATAGATTACAAACAGTCTTAAAGGAGGAGAGAGAAGTGGAGAAATGGGAATGTTTGGGGAGATGGCTGAAGGCACAGCCGCTAATGGCAGGCACCCAGGGTGGGGGCATGGTTGTACAAGAGGACAGAATTGGAGGAACATATAGTTTTGGAGGAAGGGACGAGGGCATGAATGGATTTGAAAATGAGGTCAAGAATTTTAAAATCAATGCTTTGCTGGTATGGGAGCCAATGTAGGATAGTGAGTGCAGGAGTGGTGGGTGACTGGAAATTAGAATAAGAGCAATAGCGTTTTGTAAGCTCAAGTTTATGGAAGGTGGAAGAAGGGAGATCAACCAGGTGAGCATCGGAATAGTCAATTCTGGAGGTACCAAAAGAATGAATGGGGGATTGATTTAGCAGATGGGCAAAGACAGGTGACATTACAGTTAGAAGGTGGGCTTTGTGATAGAGAGTATCTGGGATCAGAAGCTCAGGTGAGCAGCAGAATTGTATTCCCCTACAATATAAAACCTCATGTTCTTCTCGCTCTACCATGTTCATTAAGCCAGGTGACCAACCCTGTCTCAATGAGGAATGTTGAAGAGCATGCCAGTAGGACCAGACATACCTCATAATAAAGAACTGCCAAATTGGTGAAGAAACAAACAGGGCTGCATGCATGATGAATAATAGAAACGGCATGCTATAGACAGAGCTAAACGATCCCACAACCAATGGGTCAAATAAAACTCTGCAGTCTGCTACATTCAATCATGAATGGTGGCAGACAATTAAAGAACCAATGGGAGGAGAAGGTTCCATATCCTCAATGATGGCAGAGTTCAGCAGACAAAGTGCAAAAGGCAAGACTAAAGTGTTCACCAGCTACAGCTGGAAGAGGCTTCTCCTGAGGTCTCGACAATCACAGATGCCAGTCTTCAGCCAATGTGATTCAATCCACATGATATCAAAACATAAACAAAAACAAAAACAGAAATACCTGGAAAAACTCAGCAGGTCTGGCAGTTCTGTTGAGGGGTCATGAGGACTCAAAACATCAACTTTGCTCTTCTCCGCCGATGCTGCCAGACCTGCTGAGTTTTTCCAGGTATTTCTGTTTTTGTTTTGGATTTCCAGCATCCGCAGTTTTTTGTTTTTATTTTTGATATCAAAACATGGCTGAAAGCACTGGATACAGCAAATATCTGAAAACCTCCCGGCTGTACTATTGAAGACTTGGTCTCCAGAACTAGCCATGCCACTGGCACAAACCTGACAAGATCGCCCAGGTATGTCCTGTCCATATAAACCACAAGAAATCCAATCCAACCCATTACTACCCCACCAGCCAATTCTCAATCATCAGCCAAGTGGCACTGACAATAAAAACGTTCATCTAGTGGTGCTTACTCACCAATAATTCACTATCCGATGCTCAGTTCAAGTTTCATGAGGGCCACTAAGTTCCAGAACTCATTACAGCCTTGGTCCAAACATAAACAAAAGAACGGATTCCAGAGATGAAATGACAGTGACTGCCCTTGATACCAAGGCAGTACTTGACTAAACATAGCACCAAGGAGCCCTCATAAAATTGAAGTCAATGGGCATCAGGTAAGAAACTCTTGACAGGCTAGAGTCATATCTAGCACAAAGGAAAATAGTTGGTTGTAGTAGGTCAATAATCTCAGCACTAGGTCATTGCTGCGCGAGTTCCTCAGGGCAGTGTCCTCGGCCCAAATACCTTCAACTGCTTCGACAATGACTTCCATCCATTATAAGCTCAGAATTAGGGGTGATCATTGATGATTCCACAGCACCCAGTTTAATTCGCAATTCCTCAGATAATTCAGCAGTATGTGCACTCATGTAGCGAGAAGTGAAGAGCATCCAGCTTGGGCTGATAGATGGCAAGGGAAATGAATGGTAGCATAGTGGTTATGTTACTGCACTAGTAATCCAGAAACTTGGATGAATAATCTAGAGACATGAGTTCAAAACCCAACATGGCAGCTGGGGAATTTAAATTCAGTTATTAAGTAAATTTGAAATTAAAATGCTTGTATCAGTAAAGGTGACCATGACTCTGAAACAATTGGATTTTCATAAAAACCCATCTGGTTCACTAATGTCCTTTAGGTAAGGAAATCCACTGTCCTTACTCGATCTGACTGATATGTTACAGTAGACTCACAGCAACCTGGTTGACTCTAACCGTTCACTTAATTGTCAAGAAAGAGGTTCACCATCATCTTCTCAAGAGCAATCAATACTGGCCTTACCAGTAATGTCCACATCCCATGAATGAATAATAAAAATAAAAGTATCTTTCAGACTACACAATGAGTATCTCCAAAAGAGAGAGCCTAACCTGCTCCCCTTGACAATCAACACGAATCCCTACCATCAACAAGCTGGAGGTTACCATTGACCAGAAACCCAACTGGACCAGCCACATAAATACCATGGCTACAAGAGAAGGCCAGGTGTTTTGTGGCAGTGACTCACCTTGTGACTCTCCAAAGCCTTTTTACTATCTATAAGACACATGCCAGCCATATGAGGGAATATTCTTCACTTGCCTTGGCAAGTGCAGCTCCAACAACATTCAAGAACCTCAACACCATCCAGGAGAAAGCACCTTTTTTGATTGGCATCCCTTCCATCATGCAAACATTCATTCGCTGCTCTACTTGCGCACCATGGTTACAATGTGTGCCATCTACCGGATGTACTGTGGCACTTTGCCAAGGTTTCATCGACAGCATCTATCACCTGAAATGCCAAGGTAGCAGACACATGGGAATACCAAGATCTGCAAGCTTCCTTCCAAGGAACACATCATCTTAACTTGGAACTATATCCTAGTTTCTTTGTTGTTGCTGGGATAAAGTCCCAAAAGTCCAAAAACTCCCTTCCTAATGGACTGCCTTCACCACCTGGACTGCAACGATTCAAATAGTCGGCTCACCACCAGCTTCTCAATGTCAACTAGTGATGGATGACAAATTCTGGCCTTGCCAGAAATGTCCACATCCTAAACTTCAGTGGTTGAAGAAGGCGGCTCCCTACGCCACATGGACAAATAGGGATGGCTCATTTGTCAACAATGTCCACATCCACTGAATGAATAAAAATATGCACTTCTTAAAAATCACCCACCAAAGCTGTGCACAGTTTAGTTCAGCCTGAGACAGTTGTGAAGGAGGGGAATAAAAATTACCCCCGGTGTAGATATGCGTATATGCAGGTATGTATTGACATGGATGTAAGAGTCAATAACATTACGATGATTTCCAACATGCAAAAATAGCTTCATTTTATACAAAATGATTAACACTGTCATTTGACATTTTATTCTCAAGTATTACACAAACATCACACTAACAAACATAAGAAATTAGTTCTCTCAATATCAAAAATAATTAAATACTTCAAGTAGCGATAAGCATTTCAGTCCAGGATTTCAACTTTCAGATTTACATCTCAGCTATGTGTAACATAAAATGCTTTTCCAACAAATTGTATATCAATTCTGGTAACTGATTAAATATAATATATTTAACTAACAATTGAAGCCATTTCAGTTTTAATTAACAGAATGAAGCAATAAGGGATGAAGAAACAGAGACTGATACTGTTTTGTGACTATTATCATGAAAGCCCATGGGCAACAATACAATATGTAAATTAAATCAGCTTCATCATCTTTCACCACCTGCATGTTAGATGAAGAGAGACAGAGGAATGGAGATGTTCATTTACAGATAACAGTGACACCTACTGTACCATTTTAATAACGCCAATTCTTAGTTCAAAGTCAAACTGCTCTGATCGGTTAAATCTTCCCAAAGTAACTGCAAGACAAGATACCACAGAACACAATGCAATGCAAGCAAACTGTCCAATATGACAAAGGTGTATCTTTTTTTTTTCTGGAACCTGTCAAGGAACAAGTAGATTTATTGGCTCTGCACAAAGTTACATTGAGATCTTCATGTTGATTTGGTTTACAATATTTTACTTGTTATGAGGCTATGTCCCTTTATTTTTGAAAATATGATTTTACAACTTTCAACTGGCTAAAAATTTTGCAATCTACTTAAAAATGCAAGGCCACAATCATAGATGGAGGTGAGAAACAAGCAAATCACCCTGAGGGGAGTGTGAAGACAGAGACATTCCCTATAACAGACTCCCATTGAAACTCATAACTGTCCAAGGAAGAGACATTAATATTGCAAAATACTGGATATTGAAGCAATGGCTACCACAGACAGACACACTCAAAACCTCTTGGAAATATACAATGGGTGAAGTATTTTAAGGCAAGGCTGTCACTCACTAGTGAGAGATTGCAACAGACACAGTGTCCAGAAAGCCTTCAGCAGAGGAAAGAAGCTTTCTTGCTCTCATTCCTGTTATTATGAAATAAGCATGATGTTCAGTTCTAGAAGCCAACTCTACCAGAAACATACCAGCGTACTGAGATCTCATAATAATTGCAACATTTTCTACACCTGACTGCATCCAAGAAACCAGCCTACCTATATTGGCCACAAAATTTAAAATCTACGCCTCAAGGACAATCAAAGGACACTTAACCGCATATTGTTACCATTTTTTTAGTGGGCTCTGAGTCTCCTTAATCCTGATACCTGTGTGTGTGCGTGTGTGTGAGCGTGCGTGTGTGTGAGCGTGCGTGTGTGTGGGTGTGCATGCGTGTGTGCATGTGCGCGCGGGCCCAAATGATTGCATGAGACCCGAATGCTTGAATTACACTTTTATAATTTTTCTCGGGTTTGGGGGTGAATAAATTTGCTCTTTCTTTGACTCAAGAAGGCCTTGTTTGATTGGCTCCATATTGCTCACAACTTTAATAGTTAAATACATTCTGATTTGGAAAAGGCATATTCTTATGGAAAAGGAACTTAGACCTGTATTGTGACCATCCAAAGAAGTTGAATAGAGGGGAGCCAGTTCACCCCTTCTCACCTGGTTGTAACATGCTGAAACTAGAAAGCTCTATTATATTCTGTCCTTTGGTATATATGGATATGTCAATATCACTGTGGTTTGGAGTTGTTATGGAATTTCACTCAATTTTTACAGATGAGCAGAATTAATTTTCAGCCAGTAAATTGCATTACATTACCAAAAAAAAGAAAAATCATAGCCTTTAACAAATGCCAGTGCTTCTGCCTGTGAAAATTAATCCTTCGCATGGTGTTTTTCTTTTTCAATGGAATATATGTTTGTTGAGAATTGTGAAATATCTCCTTAAATGTCTGTCACTGCTTCTCTACCTTCCTACCTTTTAACTTATTTCACAGTCCACTTTAGCCAACTCTCTCTTCTTCCTTGCCTTTATTTCAGCTTAAGACCCAGTTTTAGATCCACATTTCTCACCCTCAAACTGAATGTGAAATTCTATCATGTTATGATCACTCCTACCCAGAGGATCCTTTACTAGGAAATCATTAATTAATCCAGTCTCATTACACTTGACCAGAACTAAAAGAGACTGTCCCTTGGTTGGTTCCAGAACATATTATTCTAAGAAATTGCCCAAAATGTACTCTATGAACTAATTCTCCAGGCTACCTTTGCCCTGTCTCTCACACTTTACTTCTAATGTGCAGGTGGTGAAAGATGATGAAGCTGGTTCAATCTACATATTGTAATGTTGCTCATGGGCTTTCATGATAATAGTCACAAAACAGTATCAGTCTCTGTTTCTTCATTCCTTATTGCTTCCTTCTGCTAATTAAAACTGAAATAGCTTCAACTGTTATTGGTTAAATACATTTTATTTAATCAGTTACCAGAATTGTTACATAATAAAATGTTCTATGTTACATGTAGCTAAGATATAAATCTGAAAATTGAAATCCTAGACTAAAATGATTATTGCCACTTGAAATATGTAATTATTTTTGAGAGTGAGAGAATTAGTTTCTTACATTTGTTAGTGTGATGTTTGTGTAATACTTGAGAATAAAATGTCAAATAATAGCGTTAATCACTTTGCTTAAAATTAAGCTATTATAGATTTTTTAAGTAGATTCACTCCCCTCTGGAACACCATAAGGTTAATTTTTCTGAGTTCACACTGCCAATAGGGAGTCTTGTCCCCAGTCATACATATTCAGAAATGTGTTGGTGCTGCCTGTCAACTCCCTGATTTACATGGCCAGTGGCCAAAGCTGTCCAATATCATTGCAAACTCATAAAACTGACCCTTGTAGTCAATTTTCATCCCTTGAATAACTTTAGTTTGTTTTGGTTTTCAGGTTTCTTGAGACTCAGGAATTGCTGGCTCCCTTAATTTTTCTTACAGTTCTCAAAAGGATTATGCTCTATCACATCTGTATACAGCTATATATTTTCACTTATACCTATGAATATATCCAAAAAATATACAGAAGAAATTAATAGTAGAAATATGCCCCAGGACACTACAAATTTAAAATGCTATTGACTCCCACACCCCTTCCAGTATACACATTCTTTTATACACATGTATAGGGGGCAGTGGCATAGTGACATTGCCACTGGACTGGTATTCCAGAGACCCAGGGTAATGCTCTGGGGACCTGGGTTTGAATCCCATCATGGTAGATGTGAAATTTGAATTCAATAAAAATCTGGAATTAAAAGTCTAATGAATTGATTGTTGTAAAAACCCATCTAGGAATCTGCCATTCTTACCTGGCCTACATGTGGCTCCAGCCCCACAGCAATGTGGTTGACTCTTAAAATGCCCTCTGAACAAGGCAATAAATGCTGGCTAGCCAGGGATGCCCACATGCCATGAAGGATTAAAAAATATATATGGTTTGACTGGTTATATGACCTAATTCTGTTCCTGTGATCCTTCTCCCTATGTGTAAAAGTGTAGTATTACCAGCTAAGTTACAGTCATAGGAAGAATTTAGCCATTGTGATATACACTGGGGCTTACAGTAAGAACAATCTGTATGTATGAAGAGTTGGTTGAAATCTTTCAAAACAGCAGATGAGGGAACCAACACTGGGAAGCAGATATTGTGGAATTGCAGGCTGGCAACCAGCTCATGGTTTTCCATCCATTAATAAAAAAGCAGAACCACAACTGTAGTAATCTCTAGATCATTCCTGAACTATGAGCAAACTGACATAGAGTGAATATGATCAGAGAATTGATTGCATGGCTCAAAGGTTGGTGTGAGAGAAATGGATTTTGATTCATGGGGCACTGGCATCTGTATTGGGAAAAGAGGGAGCTGTATCATTGGGATGGCAGTCAGCTGAACCATGCTGGGACCAATATCCTGGCAATTCGTAGGGCAGTTTAGTGGTCTTTAAGCTAAATAGTGGAGGGGAGGGTTCATGTACGAGAAGATTTGGAAAGTTAAGGAGAAAGGACAAGGCATTAGTGCAGGTTGGTGATATGGGTCGAGGTCTTATGGTGCACTGGTAGCATACCTACCTCTGAGCCAGAAGCTCCAGGTTCAAGTCTCACTTCAGGACTTGATGGCCATGGAAGATGCATTCATAATGTGACCAAACAGGTTGATTAGTAGCCTGTAAATCCTTCCAATATACCTGATGGCAGACGATGAGAGCAGGAGAGTTTCCTGGGCATCCATACTGCAGAAAGCAATGACAAACCACTGTAGTACTTTGCCAAGCATAATCATGGACAAATCCATGGTCACCAATGCCTTCTTAGGGCATGTTACTTGAAGGAGGGGCAATATTGGTAATGATAAGCAGGGTGTGACAGCAAGGGACAGAGCGTACAAATGTAAGACTGCACCAGCAAATAAGGTCAGAGTAGAGAAAAATGCATTAAAAAATGACAGAATTAAAGGCTCTTTATCTGAGTGCATGCAGTATTCATAACAAGGTGTATGAATTGATAGCACAAATGAGAATATGATAGACATGACAGAAAAATGGTTGCAAACTGACCCATGGCTAGGGCCTGAATATTCAAGTGTATTTAACATTTTGGAAGGAAGGACAGGAAGAAAGGAAAAGGAGCTGGGGTGGCTCTGTTAATAAAGGATGAGATCAGTACAGTAATGGGAAATGAGATTGGTTCAGAAAATCAAGACATAGATAAAAGCAAAATACTACGGATGCTGGAAATCTGAAACAAAAATAAAAATTGCTGGAAAAACTCAGCAGGTCTGACAGCATCTGTGGAGAGGAAGACAGGGTTAACGTTTCGAGTCCATATGACTCTTCATCAGAACTGACAGTTCTGATGAAGAGTCATACAAACTCGAAATGTTAACTCTGTCTTCCTCTCCACAAATGCTGTCAGATCTGCTGAGTTTTTGCAGCAATTTTTGTTTTTGTTTCAAGACATAGAGTCAGTTTGGGTGGAGATAAGAAACAATAAAGGAAGGGAGTAACTGGTGGGTGTAGTTTATAGGCCACCTAAAAATTATCTATACTGTAGGTTCAAAGTATAAATCAAGAGATAATGAGAGCTTAACAGAAAGGTACTGCAATAATCATGGATATTTTCATCTTTCTTTATTTTGGACAGATCAAATTGGCAAAAGGTAGCCTGGAGGATAAGCTCATAGGGAATATTTGGGGCAGTTTCTTAGAACAATATGTTTTGGAACCAATCAGGGAACAGACAATTTCAGAACTGCTAATATGTAATGAGACAGGATTGATTAGTGACTTCACAGTAAAGGATCCTCTGTGTAGAAGTGATCATAACATGAGAGATTTTTAAATTCAGTTTGAGGCTGAAAAATATGGGTCTAAAACTAGTGTCCTAAAAATAAATAAAGCCAATTACAAGGCAATGAAGAGAGAGTTGGATAAATTGGCCTGGGAAATAGGTTAAAAGGTAAGAAGGTAGAGAAGCAGCTGCAGATATTTAAGAAGATATTTCATAATTCTCAACAAACATATATTCCACTGAGAAAGAAAGAGAAGGATTCACTGTCTATGGCTAACTAAGAAAGCTAAAGATGGTATCAACTTGAAAGAAAAGACTTACAATACTGGAAAGATTAGTGATAGCTCAGAGAATTGGGGAAATTTTAGAAACCAGCAAAGGATGGTTAAAAAAAAATACAGTGAGAAATTGGAACATGGGAGAAAACTAGCAAGAAGTATAGAACTAGACAGTAAAAGTTTATAGTATATAAAAAAGTAAAAGAGTAACTAAAGTGAGTGTTGGTCCTTTAGAGTCAAGTGGGGTAACTGATTATGATGGACATATATTAATAGCTGTAGAATAGGCAAATGTAGTTATGAGAGATCTTTCTAAGCCTGATGAGAAATATAGCCAATACATAGGCATGATGTGTATATAGCCAGGACTGTGGGACCCAACTAACAATCACAAGTCGTAAAACTTAATGACCTTCACAGGATGGGCAAACAAATGTTAGGGTGATAAGAGCACAGACTGGGAGGTGTTAGAACCGAAGCATTTCCCAACCTCCCAGTGAGATAACAGTGGCTAATTCTGCTCATTAGGTACGTAACTGGAGGCTGTACTAGGCAGTAGAGTGAAATGTGATAATTAAGAAATATAAATATGTTCTATAACCTTTATATCAGAGAGATGCCCTGTAGAATCATGCTGTGTCCTCCCAGCATATGCTTGTAAATGAAAGTCCTTGGTTACTTAAAGCTTACAGACTCGAGGGTGGTTTCTTTGTTCCCACAACAATTGGCGTAGTCGGCAGGATCCTCACAATATTGGTCGCTGGCACTGAATCGAACGTTGACATCAGAGAATGGATGGGTACTTTCATTTACTACCCATTGAATATGGTGGTGAGTGTTCAAGATGAGAAGCCAGTGGGCCAGTTTGAGGATCCGAACCAGAGCACAGGTCTGTGAAAGGAGTAACTGAGGACAGTGTGGTTCCAATTAACCAATGACCATGCAGTAAAATGGTAATACAGTCCATTTTCTAGACAGAGATCTGAGAGAACCGGTGTGGTAAAATGGGATTGACAGTTTCTTAGTGTGCAGTGTGGTGAGAGAACCGGTGCGGTAAAATGGTATTGACCGTTTCCTAATGTGAGGTGTGGTGAGAGGATTGTGGAATGGGGATCAATCTGTCTCCTAGTAAGAAAGCAATAATAGTAGTTGGACTATAAACATAACACCAGCCATGACAGATAAAAAATTAGATTGTGGATCCAAAGGGGCACTCACTGAATATCTTGCAAATAAAAATAAGAAGACCATAAGTAGAATGACTAAGGAAGGCTGGGATCCATCATGGACTCCAGGCAATTGTATCTGTATCGATATGTGTCAGTCAGGAAAATCAGAGGTAGGGAGACTGACTCAGGAAAAGGAAAATTATTAAAGGAAAAAGAGGCGCTTCAAAGACTTGCCCACATTCATCAAAGGGTGGCTGGAGCCTCTACAGGGTGACTGTTCCCTTAGGATGACCTAGGTTAAATGAGGGGAATTGGGGAGATTTAGCAGAATCAGCACATACTGACGAATACAAAAAGGGTCACAATCTAAGGCCCGGCTTAGAGGTACCACAGGTAAAAAGCCACACAGCCAACAGCCCCAGTAATGGCCATTTACCCAACCCTTCCTGGAGAAGGGGAGACTCCACATAGTGTCAAACCTGCACCCATAGAGACGAGATGAAGGGAGGTGCCAAACCCGACTGTGGCTGATCCCACACGCATTTGGACACTGATCACAACTATACACAAACACGGGGTTTTGAAGAGAGTTGGAGGAAATGCATGAAGACCATAATATGCACTTAAAGGATGTACACATCCTCGTGCGAGCTAAAAGCCCCCGACAGATACGGAACCAATGCATAGCTAATATCAGAGAAGGAACATGGGACACAGTGAGGTGCACAATTCGGGCAAAATATGAAGGGTTTAAAACTGCAGTGCAAGGAGCATTAGGGGATATGCAGAGCAATGGGGTGGCAATAACTAGAGTCATGCAGAACCCCTGTGAGACCGCCAGAGATTATGCAGAAAAGAAATATGTAGTTTATGAAGAATTTTCTGGAGTGATGAATCCCACTCGAAATGATCCAGTATTTTTAAAAATGTTAAAGGAGGGTCAGCAGCATCAGAAAATTCTGGATCTGGGACTCTCAGTGGGCAATGACTACAGAACCGTCTTGCAATGGGCAAGCGAGGTAGATGTAAAGCAAATGAAGCAAGCTCCCAAGGTAGCCATGACAGTGACACAGAGGCGGCAGCAATATCTAGGTGGGGGGGGGGGGGGGGGGGTGGGGGGCAGTTGGATCAGGTCCATGTTTCAATTGTGATAAAAGGGTGCCAGGGATTATAGACAAAGGAAGTAGTGTAGGAACTGCGAGACACTGGGTCATGAGCAAAAGGATTGCTGGAGTAAAGGGGTGGGGGGGGGGGGGGGTGATGGTGAAAGGCGAGGGATGCCCCTGACAGTCTCCAGAACATGGGGAACAAGGGAGAAGTTATAGAGTTAACTGATTAGCAAATTCTGTCGAGACTAGAAAGAGCAAATAGGTTGCAGCGGACCCAGGGGATGGTGAGGAAAGGGACCCATGGATGTTTACAACAGCATCATTAGCAGGCCAGCAGTGTGAGATGTTAGTCACTACGGGTGTCTCGTTCTCAATCACCAGTCTACCCTTGCCCACCACAAGGGAGTTTTTGTCTCTAACAGAGATATTGGGAGGGGGACCCATTAAGGCTAAACGCCGCGAGAGCCAATTGCTAGAAATAGGGAGTATGATGGTCCTGATATACTTTTGGGTATGCCCGAATAATGTGGGGACAATCTTAGGGATCGACATTTTAAGTGAAATAGGGATTCTATTAAACCCCATGGAGAAAACAAGTTATCTGGCTGACCGCAAGGGGCGAGGAGCGGTACTTGATGGGTTCGCGCGCTTGTGCACTTAATTCAATTCCAGTAGCAGCCGCAAAACCTTTCACTCGAGATTGGTCAAAGGAGGGTATGTATGGTATGATATGCCCTCTGTGTCTAGGGCATGGGCCACACATAAACATATTGTGTAAAGGTAAGAACAGAGCTGATAGTGATTCCCGGGGAGGAATACCGGGCGCACCGGCAATATCCCATCAAATCAGAGCAGCTGTTGAGATAGTTATAGAACTGGTAGAGAGAAGGGTATCACGTAGAACTATTTCCACGACCAACCCACCCCTATGGCCGGTCTGAAAGCCAGGTGGGGTGTATAGATTGACCATTGATTGCAAAGAACTGAATAAGCTAACCCCACGCTTACACCCCATTGTTGCGAGCCCAGCCACGATCTTCACTGGATTAATTCCAGATCACAGGATATTAACAATACTAGATATCAGTAACACTTTCTGGGCCATCCCATTGGCCCCAGAATCAGAGTAAATTTGCGTTCATGGTGGGAGACAAACAGTATACATGGACCAGAGTCCCACAGGGACTCCACAATAGCCCAAGCATCTTTCACCAAGTAATGAGTGGGGTCCTGGCATCGGTAGATCTATCTCCCTATGACAGCACTGTATTACAATATGTAGATAACATCCTAATAGCATCCAGGAATGAAACCAGATACTGCAAAGCACTGATCTGTGTCCTAGAGTCTCTGCAAGAGGTGGGATTTAAAGTTAATCCTAAAAAGGTGCAGGTTGGGCAGTCGGAGTTCCAGTATTTAGGGCATACCATCCAACAGGGACATCGATCCATATTAGAAGACAAATATTCCGTGATTACAGACATGCCCCACCCTGTAAATGTGCAAGGAGTTAGGAAAGTCGTGGGGCTCTTTAACTACTGTAGGAATTTTGTCCCTAACTTTGCAGCACTACTAGAACCCATACTATGTCTAGTAAAGGGAGTGCTTGCTCCCTTAAAGCTGATAGAGTGGGGCAAGGTTCAGGAAAGGGCCATCTTGGATTCAGATATATCAAAGTTGAAACAGTTTTTAGCTTCTCATTTTTTATAAAATACTCTGATCCCAAAAAGTCGAAAGGCCATCTTGGATTCAGATATGATATCAAAGTTGAAACAGTTAGGAAAGGGCATATGCCGAGGTTATCAAGCACTAGCTAGCGTGCTAGCCTTCGGACTGCCAGACATGGATAGGCCATTCCACCTGTACTGCAATAACGGCGGAAACTTTTACAATACAATTCTGGTTTAGAGGCATGGCAACCGGAGACATCTGATGGCATGTCACTCCACCAAGATGTCAGCAGTAGGCATGGGCCTTGCCCGCTGTGTGGCAGCTCTAAGCTGTGCAGTCTGGGTAGTATAGGTTAGTGAATCTATGGTAATGATGGGACAGGTCATCTTACATACTAGGCACATGCTGGTAGAACTGCTAAACACAGGCAGACTGCAATTGGTTTCAGATAGCTGAAGAGCTGCATGGGAGGTGGTTCTAATTCCCAAAGATAGGTCCATACAGATAATAGGAAATGTCGGAACAAACCCCGCAGAAGGGACGCTAACAGAAGGAGAGGATCATCATTGCATAATCCTGATTGAGGAAGAAGAGGGTTGTGATGTTAAGGATTCACCATTAGAAAGAGAGGTGGAGAAGTTGTTTGTCGATAGGTCCAGAAGATACATTAATGGAGAGCCCGAGATCAGGTGGGCAGTAGTGAGGAGGAGTGGAGACATAGTTAAGCAAGGCGCTTTAGAAGGGACATACTCGGCTCAGGTGGTGAGCTAATTGCACTCACAGAAGAACTGAAGTATTGTAATGATAAAAGGGAAATTATTTATAAGGATAGTTGGTATGCCTTCAGGATAGTGCACAACTACATGGCTTCGTGGGCAAGGGGATATATAACATCGCAAGGGAGACATGTCAAACTTGAGGAGATAGTCCAATCACCGGTAGGGGCAGCAAACATCCCAGATGAGGTGGATGCTATAAAGGTCAAGGTGTATCTAAAAATGGAAGACCCTGTCAAGAGAGGTAATCAATGGACAGATCAGGCAGCAAAGAATGTAGCTAAAAATCTGGCCCCAATTTTGGCACCCAAGGCTGTCAGTGCCATCGGTCCATAGGAGGTTAATGTCAGAAGGTTGCATGAAGGAACACCCCAGGAAGAGTGGGAAGAATGGGAAAGGAAAAAGGGGGCTTGTAAAGGAAGAGATGACTTTTGGTGAAAGGAGGGTAGACTTGCAGCACCACAGTGCATCAGGCAGAACCTGTTAGGGATATAGCATGGAACAACATACCAGGGAAGGAACGCCATGTTGCAGCTCATGGAGCGCTGTTGGTGGTGGCCAGGCATGGGAAGGGACTCAGCTAAATACTGTCAGAAGTATACCCAAGCATTATGCAAGGAGAGCTATCAGAGTAAAGATTGCTAATCAGCCTAGGCCAAAGGGCCTCTAGGAGAATCTGCAAATCGACTTTCTAGCCCCCTGCCCAATAGCAGGGGGAAATCATACTGTTTAGTGAGCATAGACCACTTTACGCGATGGGTAGAAGCATTCCCAACTTGGGACTGCTCAGCCCTGACCAAACTCTAAAATTCTGATGGAAGAAAGAATACCCGAGATGAGGTATGCCCGTCCAAATAGACTCGGATCAGTGGATTCATTTTACAGGGAGCGTAATGAAGAAAATGTTCCAATTGTTAGGAATAAAGCAAAGATTTCACATCTTGCACCATCCCCAAAGCTCTGGCATGGTTGAACAGATGAATTGGCAAAAACCATAGAACAAACAGGGCAGAGGTGGGTGCAGCATTACATCATCTGCTCCTGTAATACCTGAAACCCATCAGTAATGATTCTGCCATTGTGGTGTTGGTTAACCGTCTTAAAGGGGCTTTCAAGGCAGTCCAAACCTACCCTACATAGTGGTGCTTTCTGACGGACAGGACAAGATTCTTATATAGAGGAATGGAGTGTGACAATAACCATACTTTCTACTTACAGATCACTGACCCCTTCACTGTGGGGGGCTTTCACCTTGCGGGCAGGACCCTCACTAATTATATATTCAGTCCATAGCAGGATGGTAGGCTAAACATTGACCACACCTGGGGCCAGATGGCTTGGGTAGCAGTGCAAAGGGCCCTGATCACTACCAAGAGGTTTATGAAACAATGCCACCAAGCAATTACTAGGGGGAGGGTGCAGGGGAATCTGGTCACAGGAAAGGCTAGGCAATTGGAGGACACAGATAGTAATCAGGTCAAGATGGCAAGAATGCAGGGTAACTGGTGGGAAGTAGGAGGTGGCAGCAGTGGTCTTAATAGTTGGCCTCTGTATTTGCTGTTATCAGAGACTGATGGGCTCCCAAGCAGTACAGATGGTCATGCTGGCCAATAAAGGGTATACCTCAGTATCCACTGCAACTGAAACTTCCCTCACAGGGAATGCAAAAATGGGGAACATTTATGAAGATTTTGCAATTTAATGAAATGATGATTCTGGGCCTAGCTTAGGTCATTAGGACTTAGGCTAAGCTGTAAGAGAACAGTTGGGTAGCAAACCCTAAGCCCACTAGACTCTAATGGGATCCCTAGAGCTACTGGTGGCCAGAGGGTCTTGGGAATGTCCCATTTGGGCCAGGTAGTGCATGATCAGAGGCCAAAAGGAGGGACTGAAGTAGGGTAACTGATTAGGATGGACATGTATTGATAACTTTTGAATAGACAAATATAGTTATAAGCATTCTTCCCAAGCATGATGGAAAATATATAGGCATGATGGGTATATAGCCAGGACTGTGGGAACCCCACTAACAATCACAAGTCATAAAACCGAATGACCTTCACCGAATGGGCAAACAAATGTTACGATGATAAGAGCACCGACTGGGAGGTGTTAGAACCGAGGCATTTCCCAGCCTCCCAGTGAGATAACAGAGACATCTGCAGACTGAATAATTCTGCTCATTAGGGATGTAACTGGAGTTTGTACTAGGCAGCATAGTGAAATGTGTTAACTAAAAGATATAAATATGCTATGCAGCCTTTGTATTGGAGAGATACCCGGCAGAATCAGCCTCTGTCCTCCCAGCATATGCTTGTAAATAAAGTTACTTGAAGCTTACAGACTCAAGAGTGGTTTATTTTTGCACAACACCTGCTTAAGCAAGGAGGCCAAAACTGTATGCAGTACCTTAGGTGTGATCTCATCAATGCCCTGTACAGCTGCAGAAAGCCTTCCCTACTTTTACACTCCATCCCCCTTGCAATAAAGACCAACTTTCTATCTGCCTTCCTAACTACTTGCTGTACCTGCATGCTAAATTTTGTGATTCATTTACAAGGACACTCAGAGCCCGCTGTACTGCAGCATTCTGCAGACTCCCTCTATTTAAATATATTTCTGCTTTTCTGTTCTTCCTGCCAAAGTGAACAACCTCACATTATACTCCATATGCCAATTTTTTGCCCACTCACTTAACCTATTTATATTGCTTTACATACTCTTCTCATCCTCCTCACAACTTGCTTTCTCACCTATCTTTGTATCATCAGCAAATTTGGCTGCAGTGCAGTTGGTCCCTTCATCCAAGTCATTAATTTAGATCATAAATAGTTGAGGCCCAAACACTTATCCCTGTGGCACTGCAGTAATTACAGTTTGCCAACCTGAAAATGACCCATTCTCCTGACACTTTGATCCCTGTAACTTGCCCAATCCTCTATCCATGCTAATATATTACCCCCACAACATAAATTCTTATCTTATGCACCAATCTTATGTGGCATCTTACCAAATGCCTTTTGGAAATATTAAAACACTATTCTTTTTCACAGGTTTTGGGCATCATTAGAAAGGCTAGCATTTGTTGCCCATCCCTGGTTGCTCTTGAACTGAGGGCAGTTAAGAGGCAACTACATTGCCCTGGGTCTGGGGCCCAAGTAAGGAGGCAGATTTCCTTCCATAAAAGGTCATAGTGAACCAGACGGGTCTTTACAACAATCAATGGTAGTTTCATGGTCACCATTACTGAGGCTAGCTTTACATTCCAGATTTATTAATTCTACCAAATGCCATGGTGGGTTTGAGCCCATGTCTCCAGAACATTAGGTTGGGCTGCTGGATTACTAGTCCAGTGACTTTACTACTATACCACCATCGCCCCATCTCTACATTTATTGCTTCCCCTTTATCCACCCTGCTTGTTACATGCTCAAAGATTGCTAATAAATTTGTGAAACATGATTTCTCTTTCACAAAAATGTGTTGACTCTGCCTGACTGTATTCTGACTTTCTAGATACCCTTCTACTACTTCCTTAATTATGGATTCTAGCATTTTCCCAATGACAGATATTAGACTAACTGGTTATAGTTTCCTGCTTTCTGTCTCCCTCCTTTCTTGAATAGTGGTGTTATATTTGCGGATTTCCAATCCACTGGGATTTTTCCAGAATCTAGGGAATTTTGGAATATTACAACCAGCGCATCCATGATCTCTGCAGTCAATTCCCTTAAGACCTTAGGCCATCAGGTCCAGGGGACTTGTCAACCTTTAGTCCCATTAGTTTTCCTCATACTTTTTCTCTAGGGATTATGATTGTTTTAAGCTCCCCCCCTCCCTTTGGCCCCCTGATCTTCCACTATTCTTGGAATGCATTTTTGTGTCTTCTACTGTGAAGACTTGTTCAAAGTCTCTGCCATTTCCTGTTTCCCATTATTAATGCCCTATTCTCATCCTCTTGTTATGGAAAAAATAAACCACTTTTGAATCTGTAAGCTTCAAGTAACCAAGGACTTTTATTTACAATCATATACTGGGAGGACACAGCCTGATTCTACAGGATGTCTCTGCGATGCAAAGGTTGTGTAACATATTTATATCTTTTAGTTATCATTATGCTGCCTAGTACAACCTCCAGTTACATACCTAATGAGCAGAATTATTCAGGCTGCAGATGTCTCTGTTACCTCACTGGGAGGCTGGGAAATGCTTTGGTTCTAACACCTCCCAGTCAGTGCTCTTATCACCCTGACATTTGTTTACCAATCCTGTGAAGGTCATTAAGTTTTATGATTTGTGATTATTAGTTGGGTTCCCACAGTCCTGGCTATATACCCATGATGGCAATGTGTTGGTTGCATTTCCCATCATGCTTAGAAAGAGCTCTCATAGCTCCATTTGACTATTTCACAGCTATTGACACATGTCTATCCTAATCAGTTACCCCACTTCAGGAGGGGTATACCTGCATTGGAAGCAGTTCAGAGAAGGTTCACTAGACTGATTTCCGGTATGAAGGGGTTGTCTTATGAGGAAAGGTTGAACAGCTTGGTCCTATGCTCATTGGAGGTTAGAAAAATGAGGGGCGACCTTAATGAAATATATAAGATTCTGAGGGGGCTTGACAGGGTAGCCTGAGAGGATGTTTTCCCTCAAGAAGGAATCTGGAACTAGGGGACACACTTTAAATATAAGGGGTATCCCACTTAAGACTGCAATGAGGAGGGACTTCTCTCAGAGGGCCATAAGTGTTTAGAATTCTCTTCTTCAGAGAGCAGTAAAGGCTGGGTTATTGAACATTTGCAAGACTGAGTCAGACAGATTTTTGATTTATAAAGAAGTCAAGGATTATTGGGGACAGGCTGGAGTTAAGGCCACAATCTGATCAGTTCAGTCATGATCTTTATTGAACGGCAGAGCAGGGTCAATGGGTCAACTGGCCTACTCCTGTTCCTATTTCTTATGATCTAATGGTAATCTTAATAGGTTAAAAAGCATGGACTGTGACTGCGTGGTTTTATTTGTTGGAAGTATGGCCCAACATTATTCATTTCAAGGTTGAATTGAGGACAGAATAGACAATAGAAATCTATTAAGGAACTGGATTCAGTAGAGCAGGCTTAGAGGGACTGAGTTGTTGAATGGAAGAAATAAAATTGAAATAACTATTTAAAAGGATGTGGAGAAATGCAAGAGGTAACATTTTACAAATACAATTAAATCCATAGGTAAGTGAAGGATAAGACAATAAGGTGAAACCTACATGGATGAAATGTGAAGTGATTGGGGTAAAAAATGAGAGTATAAAATTACTAATGTATCCTTATTTGTACACTTGGCTGGGATGGAACAGGGTGCGAATGACAGCAGGAAATTACCACAAATGTATTAAAAGCTTAAATTTGAGGCCTATCTGGCACCAATATTGCCTGATTCCGGCTTCCTCTGATGTCCACCATTCAGCAACACTCATGCAGCTTGAGGTTCAGTTCACGTAGAAGTCCAATTGATGCCATCAAACACTGACTCATGAATACTTAGATGGCTTGTCTGACTTGAAGGTCCCAAATAGACTCATAGGTTGATATAGCATAGAAAGAGACCATTCAGCCCATCGTACCTGTGCTGGCTCTTTGAAAGAGCTATCCAGTTAGTTTCATTACCCTGTCCTTTGCCCATAGCAGAGCAAATCTTTTCCATTCAAGTTTTTATCCAATTGACTTTTGAAAGTTATTACTGCATCTGCTTCCATCAATCTTTCAGGCAGTGCATTCCAGGACACAATAACCCACAGATTTAAAAAAATGTTTTCCTCATATTGCCTCTGGTTCTTTCACCAATTACCTGAAATCTTTGTCCTCGAATTGCTGATCCTTCTGTCACTGAAAACAGTTTAGTTTTATTTACACTATCAAAACCCTTCATTATTTTGAATATCTCAAATTAAATCTCCCTTTAACTAACTGTACTTAAAGAAGAGCAATTCCATCTTCTGTAGCCCCTCATCTCTGATGGAGATAGTGGCATAATGGTAATGTCACTGGGCTGGTAATCCAGAGGCCCAGGCTAATGCTCTGGGGACATGGGTTCAAATCTCACTGTAAATTTAAATTCAATTAATAAAGCTGAAATATAAAGCTAGCAATCAGTAATAGTGACCATGAAACTATCATTGATTGTTGTAATGACCCATCTGGTTCACCAATGTCCTTTGGGGGAGGGAAGGAAATTTGCTGTCCTTACCTGGTCTAGCCTACATATGACTCCAGACCAGGATATGGTTAACTCTTAATTGCCCTCTAAAATGCTCAGTTCAAGGGCAATTAGGGATGGGCAACAAGTGCTGCCTTTGTCAGCAATGCTCCCATCCCATGAAATAATAAAATAAGAAAAATCCCTGGTACCATTGTAGCAAATCTCAATCCTTGACATCAACATTTAATATATTACACCAGCTGAGGCTTAGCCATTAATTTATAAAGTTTCAACAGAACTTCCTTGCTTTTGAACTATGTATCACTATTAATAAAGGCTGGATTCCAAATACTTTTCTAATAGCCATCTCAACTTGTCCTGTCACCTTCAAAAATTTGTGTGCGTATATACTCGTCCACATTCTGTAACCTCATGGCTTGGCATATCCCTCACTCTACCATTCCCACCAAGCCAGAGGATCAACGCTAGTTCAACGAAGAGTGCAGGAGAGTATGCCAGGAGCAATGCATGGCACATCTAAAAATGAGATGTCAACCTGGTGAAGTTACAACACAGGATTACTTGTGTGTCAAACAGCATAAGCGGCAAGTGATAGAAACAGCTAAGCGATTCCACAACCAACGGATCAGATCTAAGCTCTGTAGTCCTGCCACATCCAGCCATGAATGGTGGTGGACAATTAAACAACTCACTAGAGGAGGTGGCTCCACAAATATCCCCATACAAAGATACGAACAAGGAGCAGGAGTAGGATATTTGGCCCCTCGAGCCTGCTCTGCCATTTAATAAGATCATGGTTGATCTGATAGTAACCTCAAATCTGCATCCCATCTACACCAATAACCTATCATCCCCTTGCTTACCAAGAATCTATCCACCTCTGCCTTAAAAATATTCAAAGACTCTGCTTCCACTGCCTTTTCAGGAAGAGAGTTCCAAAGACCCACAACCCTCGGAGAAAAAATTTCACCTCATCTCTATTTTAAATGGGCAACCCCTTATTTTTTTAAACAGTGGCCCCTAAGTCTAGATTCTCTCAAAAGAGGAAACATCCTCTCCACATCCACTCTGCCAAGACCCCTCAGGATTTTAAAGGTTTCAATCACATCGCCTCTCACTCTTCTAAACTCCAGCAGATACAGGACTAGCCTCATAAGACAACCCACCCATTCCAAGTATTAGTCTGGTAAGCCTTTTCTGAACTGCTTCCAATGCATTTATATCCTTCCTTAAATAAGGTGACCAATACTGTACATAGTACTCCAGATGTGGTCTCATGAGTGCTCTGTATAACTGAAGCATAGCCTCCCTACTTTTGCATTTAATTCCCCTTACAATAAATGATGACATTCTATTAGCTTTCCTATGTGCTTGCATACTAGCCTTTTGTGATTCATGCACTTAGACACTCAGATCCCTCTGCATCTCAGAGCTCTGCAATCTCTCACCATTTAGATAATATGCCTCTCTTTTATTCTTCCCGCCAAAATGGAAAATTTCACATTTTCCCACATAATACTCCACTTGCCAGATCTTTGCCCACTCACTTAACCAACTATATTTTTTTGTAGCTTCCTTATGTCCTCTTCACAAATTACTTTGCTACTTATCTTGGTGTCATCAGCAAATTTGGCATCCATCCCTTCATCAAATTATTTATATAAAGTGTAAACAGTTGAGGTCCCAGCACTGATCTCTGTGGCATGCCACTCATTACATCTTGCCAACCTGAAAAAGACACATTTATGCTTACTCCTGCTTCCTGTTAGCCAGCCAATCGTCTATCCATGCCAATATGTTACCCGCTATACCATGAGCTTTTATTTTCCGCAATAACCATTGATGTGGCACCTTATCAAATGCCTTCTGGAAATATAAGTACAGCACTTCCACCAGTTCCCTTTATCCTCAGCACATTACTTCCTCAAAAAACTCCAATAATTTGGTTAAACATGATTTTCTTTTCACAAAACCATGTTGACTCCGCCCGATTACCTTGAATTTGTCCAAGTGCCCTGCAGTAGCTTCTTTAATAATAGCTTCTAAAATTTTCCCTATGACAGATGTTGAGTTAAATGGCCTGTATTTTCCTGTTTTCTGTCTCCCTCCCTTTTTGGATAATGAAGTTACATTGGCTATCTTCCAATCTAATGGAACCTTTCATGGATCTAGGGAGTTTTTGAAAATTAAAACCAACGACCAAAAACCAACTGTCTCACTAGCCACTTCTTTTAAAACCCTAGGATGAAGTCCATCGGGCACTTGTAGGCCTACAGTTCCGAACAATTTACTCAGTACCACTTCTCTGTTGATTGTAGTTTTCCTGAGTTCCTCCCTCCCTTCCATTTCCTAATTTATAGCTGCTTCTGGGATGTTACTCAATGATGGGGGAGCCCAGCATGTCTGTGCAAAAGAGAAGGCTGAAGTGTTTGCTTCAATCTTCAGCCAGAAATGCTGAGTGGATGATCCAACTCAGCCTCCTCCATGAGCCCCAGCATCACAGATGCCAGTTTTCATCCAATTCAATTCACTCCACGTGATTTCAGGAAACCGCTGAAGGCACTGGATACTGCAAACGCTATGGGCCCTGACAATATTCCGGCAATAGGACTGAAGGCTTGTGCTCCAGAACTTGATGCGCCACTAGCCAAGCTGTTCTAATACAGCTAAAATGTTGGCATCAACCCAGCAATATGCAGTGCAGGTATGTCCTGTCCACAAAAAGCAGGACAAATCCAACCCGGGCAATTACTGACCCATCAGTCTACTTCCAATCATTAGTAAAGCAATGGAAGGGGTCATCAACAGTGCTATCAGGCGGCACTTGCTGAGCAATGACCTGCTCACCGGCACTCAGTTTGGGTTCCACCAGGGTCACTCACTTCTGACCTTAGTACAGCCTTGGTTCAAACATGGACAAAGAGCTGAACTCTCGAGGTGAGGTGAGGGTGACTGCCCTTGACATCAAGACCACATTTGACCGAGTGTGGCATCAAGGGGCCCAAGAAAAACTGGAGTCAATTGCAATCAGAGGGAAAAATCTCCCCTGGTTGGAATAATACCGAGCAAAAAGGAAGATGGTTGTGGTTGTTGGAGGTCAGTCCAGGACATCACTGCAGGAGTTCCCCAGAGCAGTGTCCTAGGCCCAACCATTTTCAGATGCTTAAGCAATGACCTTCCTTCCATCATACGGTCAGAAGTGGGGACGATCACTGATGTTTGCACAATGTTCAGCACCACTCGCAACTCGTCAGATGCTGAAGCAGTCCATGTCCAAATACAGCAAGACCTGGACAACATTCAGGCTTGGGCTGACAAGTGTTAGGCTATGACCATCTCCAACAAGACAGAATCTAATCTTCACCCCTTGACATTCAACGGCATTACCATCGCTGAATCCCCCACTATCAACATCCTGGGAACTACCATAGACCAGAAACTGAGCTGGATTAGCCATATAAATTCTGTGGCTACAAGTGCAAGTTAGAAGCTAGGAGTCCCGCAGTGAATAACTCACCTCCTGACTCCTCAAAGCCTGTCCACCAACTACAAGGCACAAGTCATGTGTGCGACGGACTACTCCACCCTTGCTTGGAGGAGTGCAGCTTTGACAACACTCAAGAAGCTTGGTACTATCCAGGGCAAAGCAGTCTGCTTGATTGGCATCCCAACCATTCACTCCTTCCACCATTGACAGATACTGTCAGCAGTGTGTACCATCTATAAGGTGCACTGCAGAAACTCACCAAGGCTCCTTAGATAGCACCTTCCAGAACCACGATGGCTACCATCTGGAAGGACAAAGTCGGCAGATAGATGGGAACACCACCAGCTGGAAGTTCCCCTCCATGCCACTCACCATCCTGACTTGGAAATACATCGCCGTTCCTTCACTGTTGCTGGGTTAAAATCCTGGAACTCCCTTCCTAACAGTATTGTGGATGTACCTACACCGTATGGACTGCAGCGGTTCAAGAAGGCAGCTCACCACTACCTTCTCAAGGGCAACTAGGGATGGGCAATAAATGCTGGCCTATCCAGCGATGCCCACATACCTTGAATGAATTTTTAAAAAATACACCCTGGGTCTCCCTGTTCCTGGGTCCCTTTTAATATTTGTACCATTTAACTTGTACTGCATTTCCTTATTCTTCCTACCAAAATGTACACTTCAGACTTCTCCATGTTAAATTGCATCTACTGTGTGTCTGTCCATTTAATCATTCTGTCTATGTCTTCTTGGAGTCCGTTACTATGCCTCCTCATTGTTTACCACGTTTACAAGTTTCATGTCATCTGCAATCTTTGAATTTTTGTTCTGTATAATCAAGTTCAGGTCATTAATATGTTATGGCTCTACTATCTCTAATTTATTCAGTCAAACTTATTTTCAGTCTTAATTCTCGACTAGGAGAAATTCTACATCATTTTATGAGTTAGTCATCTATACTAGCTATAGACTTGGTCTTAAAATAAAATTTCCTCCCTCTCAGAGGTGTTTAGACTAAACAAAGAAATTTCAGAATAACAAAATATTTACTAGGTATATTGTAGCAGAAATAACTCTTCCAATTTAACCTCTCACAGTACATAGAATTTGACATTGAAGAATCCTAGTGAGATTAGGGTCCTGAAATATAAAAAGTGAGTCTACAACATTTTTATAATGGCTACTTAACAATATTTCATTATAAGCTTAAATCTTAGATTACATTATGGTAATGGTTGCAACATTATAAAGTGTAAACAAAGTAAAATAAACAAATCCATCTAAAAGATAAATGCAAAACAAACTAATCCAACTAGAAGTAAATGGAAGATACAAATCCACCTAAAATCTAATGTAGGATATTTAAACAAATAACAAGCTAAGTTTATACTCACAAGCGGTATAAAGCGTATTTTTTGTCTTGTCTCAGCTAAGAGATCTATAAATTCTCAACTCTCAGGTCAGCAGCGACATATCTGACCTAAGTGTTTACCAAGAGCCTAATTTAAAGAAAACCATTTGCTTTAGGGATAACAAAACCATTGTCTATCTTACTCAAATTCTTGGAGGATCAATTAATATGTTTTTTGTGCAAGCAGGTGTCCTGAGCTTGTTGTAAATAGACTCAAGGCCTTGTCTGGCAAAGTCTTGTCAAGGTTTTGTGTGGTTGTATGTGTAAGACATTGTCTTTCTCTCTCTCTCTCTCTGCTCTTGACAAAGATTCATATTTTTCATTAGCTGAGTTAAGGACTGGACTTTAATAAATTCATTAACAAATATATATCAAAAAGAGAAGTGGTCCATGCAAAGCTCCCTGGGGGATATCATTGTATACTACCCACCTGAAAAACAACCATTAAATACTGCTCTCGAATTTTGTCTCTTAAGCAATTTTGCGCAGTTCCTATATGTAAGAAGGAATGAAAGGTCGTTAACAAGGGTTGTTAAAGGTTGTCACCCTTACTTCCCTCAGCAACCTAGGATGTATCCCATCTGAACCAAATGACTTTTCTACTTTGAGTGCAGCGTGTCTCTGCTTTATCCATTTTTATCCTATCCAGTTTCTCTGCTACCCTCTCATTGACATGCCTCCTGAAACCCAAGAGTAAATATCATTGTTGATGGAAATGCAGTGCCAATGGGAAGGCATGCATTCTGCTCCAAACTTCAAAAAGCACAGGGAGTTAAAATCAGGGCTTAGAATCTGGTAGTATGTGCGCAAGATTCTTTTTCTTACAGGGTACCAAACCCTTGCACTTGTTAATCCACGCTGGATTGAAAACAGAAGTTCTCGAAGAAGTACACACCTTTTTTCCCATTAAGATTCCAACAGATGGTGTTTCCACTTCAGAACAGTGACATCAAAAACACATTTTATCAAGGCATTCAGTTATTTAGCAAATTAGCAATCATGAAACAAAGGGCTATTCACATCCAATAGTTAACTGATAGTCATTGGAGGAATACAACAAAACTTACATCCCATGATCAAAATAAAGCTCTCAACACCTTTAAACATTATTCCAGGCACCAAGGTTCTCCTTTAGCTGTTTCCTGCAAGACTATTTTTTCATTTTTCCTATTGAATAGGTGTGGCCTCAAGTTTAACTCTAGCTTTTTTGATATTATTAAAATAACTCTTATTTATTTTTAAATTGGGTCAAGCCTAAAATAACGACGCAAGCCTGATTTCTAGAATATAATGATGTAAGAACCAATCAGATCCAAAGAAACAAAATATCAGGGGTGGGGCCTTAAAAAAAAGCAGAAGCACAACCAGCGTCTGGAAGGTGATAAGGAATTGTTTTGTTCCATGAGCTGCAAAGGGAAACGGGCCAAGCAAAGAAAACAGGATGAGAAGTAAGAGGACAGAGTCTGTATCAAACAAAGAGCATTACCCAGGCAGGCAGACACTTTAAACAAAGAATAACTCTTTCTTTAGCCTGCTCACTTGGCGTGCATGCTGATACAGGGCACATTTAAGATGATATTGTGGCTGGGGGAGCGTAAAAGATGAATGATTTATATTCACTTTAATATGGAGCTCCAGGGAATGTCTAGATGAGTAAATGTAAGTGTATGCGCTTGAATCCAGACCACTTTTCACCTTATTGCAGCATTCTGTGAGGTCACAGCAATATATAAATACTCTGTTTTGATCATATTAAATTGTCAGTCAAGGTACAGGCTATTTTGTGATATTTATTTTTAAAGGGCTTTTTAAAAATTACTTCATGGCATTGCTGAAAATGCCAGCATTTTTTGCCCATCTGTGATTGACCATAAGAAGGTGGCGATAACCTTGAACTGCTGCTGTCCATCTGGTGTAGGCACACCCACAGTGTTGTTAGGAAGGGAGTTCCAGGATTTTGGCCCAGTGACAATGAAGGAATGGCGATATTGTTCCAAGTCAGGTTGGTTTGTGGCTTGGAGGGAAACTTGCAGGTGGTCAAGCTTCCATGCAGCCGCTGCATTGTCCTTCAAGGTGATAGAGGTTGCATGATTGGAAGGTGCTGTAGAAGGAGCCTTGGTGAGTTGCTGCAGTGCATCTTGTAGATGGTACACACTGCTGCCACCGTGCATAAGTGGTTAAAGGAGTGAATATTGAAGTTGGTGGATGGGGTGCCGCTCAAGCAGGCTGCTTTTTTCTGGATGGTGTTAAGCTTCTTTAGTGTTTTTGGAACTGAACTAATCGAGGCAAGTGGAGAGTATTCCATCATACTCCTGACTTGTGCCTTAATGGTGGGCAGAATTTGAGGAGAGAGGAGGCGAGTTACTTGCCGCAGAATTCCCAACCTCTGACCTGCTCTTGTAGCCACAGTATTTATTTGGCTGGTCCAGTTCAGTTTCTGGACAACTGTAACCTCCAGGATGTTGATATTGGGGGATGATGCTAATGCCATTGACTGTCAAGTGGAGATGGATAGATTCTCCCTGGTTAGAGATGGTCACTGCCTGGCACTGGTGTGTAGTAAATTTTATTTGCCACTTATCAGCCTGAATGTTGTCCAGGTCTTGCTGCATGTGGGCTCGGGATGTTTCAGTATCTGAGGAGTCGCAATGGTGTTGAGCATTGTGCAGCCATCAGCGAACCTCCCCACTTCTGGCCTTATGATGGAAGGAAGGTCATTGATGAAGCAGCTGAAGATGGCTGAGCTGAAGACACTACCCTGAGAAACTCCTACAGTGATGTCCTGGGACTGAGGTGATTGGCCTCCAACAACCACAGCCATCTTTCTTTGTGTTAGGTATGACTCCCACCAATGGTGGCTTTTCCCCCGATTTCTATTGACTTCAATTTTGCTTGGGCTCCTTGATACCACACTCGGTCAAATGCTGCCTTGATGACAAGAACAGTCACTCTCACCTCACCTCTTAATTTCAACCTTTTGTGTATGTTTGGATCAAGGCTGTGATGAGGTCAGCAGCCAAGTAGCCCTGGTGAAACCCAACTGAGCATTATAGAGCAGGTTTTTGCTGTGTTAGTGTTGCTTGATAGCACTGCCAATGACACCTTCCCTCACCGCTGATGATCGAGAGTAGACTGATGGGGCAGTAATTGGTCAGATTGGATTTATGCTGCTTTTTGTGGACAGAACATACCTGGGCCATTTTCCAAAATGTTGGGTAGGTACTAGTGTCGTAGCTGCACTGGGACAGTTTGGCAAAGAGTGGAGCTAGTTCTGGAGTACAAGACTTCAGTACTACAGCTGGGATGTTTTCTAGGCCCATTGCATTTGCAGTATCCAGTGACTTCAGCCATTTCTTGTTATACAAACATACAAATGAGGAACAGGAGTAGGGCATTTGGCCCCTTGAGCCTGCTCCATCATTCATTAAGGTTGTGGCTGATCTGATTGTGGCCTCAACTCCACGTTCCACCTATCCCTGACAACCTTTGACTCCTGTGGAGTGGATCACTTGGATCACATGGAGTAAATCAAATTGGCTGAAGATTGGCAGCTGTGATGCTGGGGAGCTCAGGAGGAGGCATCCACTCAGCACTTCTGACTGAAGATGGTTGCAAATGCTTGAGCCTTGCCTTGTCATGCGAAATGCATATTTGTATAAATCACTAGTGAGTTTGGCCAGTACTTCCTACAAATTAGATTAATTATGGAAAAGATGCTTTAAACTTGCATGCAGCATAAATAATTTAAGTGTAGTTGGATGGACCATTGTAATCAGAAAAGCTTCTTTAGAGAATGAAATTTCCAGAAATGAATTCTTAACAAATGAAGGGGTAAATGTTTCTCCTCACTCATTGAGTGGATGCGCTACCTGTTGTAGAAATGTTCCATTAATCCCATTAGTCCATACGTAACTTCGCAATGTCTTCGTACAAAAGTGACAGACTGAAGGATCTGGAGAGAGAGTGCAAGAAGATCAAAAGCATGTACCTTGTAAGTACCAGTTTATTAATGTCATCAAAACAATAGCACCAAAATAATTACTCAAATAATCAAAAACATAGAATAGTTGGATTTCACTTTAACCCTCCATCTCTCGAGAGGTCTAAATTGATTTAAATGTCGTTCAATTAAAAAAAACTTCTAACTCTAACTTGATATCCATCCCCGAAAATGCCAGTTGAATGCATTCCAGCAGTCAACAATTTGGGGACATTTCCTGCTCATGCTTGTTCACAGACAAAAATTAGCTTCTGAGCTCCTTTCCTTCAGAGTCACTCTCGACCCCTGCTTTTGTCAATTTGCTTCATTCTCCAGCTCCTCTTGCTGCTCTGAGAGAGCGAGGGCATAAATTTCATCTTCGTAGCACTGCTGAAGGAGGCCGAGCATCATATTTCTGGGGCGCCTTGGCACAGCTTGCACAGGCTTCCCAGCAATGCACCAGAAGCCTGAGAAGAAATGTTATCTGAACATTATACAGCCCAAGCAGCTGATGTGATGCCATGACATGTAATTTGGATTATGCAGGTCCAGGCAATGGATTGCGCGTCATTCAGCAAACAAGTCCTAAGCCCCAAGGTGGGACTTTCACTTGAATTATTTAAATGGCCAGGCACCCAAATGCCAAGGAAGGTAATTTTTAAGAATATCTGTCATTGCAAAGTGGCTGGAAGTACTCAGGAGTGCTTTCGTAGATGCTGCGGTGAGTTCCTGGATTTTCCTGAGAATGTTACTGAATCTTCACCGGGAGGGGAGGGGATTTGGCAACCTGCCCACACAAAGGCTGAAACAGGTATTAGGGCTGCTGTGCCTCCATGCATACATCATAACAGCGAGGCAGCAGAGACTGTGAAAAGGGAAAGCTCTATGCTATACCTTCTGCCAACCTGGGGCCAAACTCCTCTGTGCTTCTTGACAGTGACAGGAAATGGACTGACTACACCCAGCAAACTTGGTGTGCTTGCCCATCAGAGATCTCCAATATGTTGCCCAAAGTCCTCTGCAGCAGAACTCATTTACAACCTTGTCCTCCAGTGATTTGGCATCAAACCACCCTTTACCCCTGGCCTGGCTGCAGGCCACTCATATCCAATAGCTCACTATGTGCTGATCCTAACTCTACTTTCCTTCTGGGTACAGGAGGTTGTCCTAGGCTCAATCATCTTCAGCTGATTTATCAATGACCTTACTTCCATCATAAGGTCAGAAGTGGGGATGTTCACTGATGACTGCACAATGTTCAACACCATTCACAACTCCACAGGTACTGAAGCATGTCCAAATGCAGCAAGACCTGGACAATATCCAGGCATGGGCTGACAAGTGGCAAGTAACATTCACGCCACACTAGTGCCAGGCAATGACCAGCTACAACAAGAATGTTTTTGGGATAGTTCCTTAGAGCAGCACATTCTGGAGCCAACCAGAGAGCAAACTATACTAGGCCTGGTATTGTGCAATGAGATAGGATTACCTCATAGTGGAGGCACCCCTACGCGGAAGCGATCATAGTCTGATTGAATTTTACATTCAGTTTGAGGGAAAGAAGAGTGGGTCAAAGACTAGTATTTTAAACTTAAATAATGGCAATTATGAAGGCATGAAAGCAAAGCTATCTGAAGTAAACTGGCAAATGAGGTTAAGGGATAGGTCAAAAAGGTGCTCTAACAGATGTTTAAAGGAATATTTCAGAATACACAGAATAGATATATTTCAATGAGAAAGAAAACTTCCAAGGGAAGACGTATCATCCGTGGTTAACTAAAAAAGTTAAAGACAGTATCAAACTTAAAGAAGAAGCATAATAATTGTGCAAAGATCGGTGGCAGGTCAGAAGATTGGACAAATATAAAGAACAGCAAAGAATGACAAAAAGGTTAAAAAGGAGGGAAAAATTAGAGTACGAGAGGAAGCTTGCTAGAAATATAAAGATAGAGAGTAAGAGTTTCTATAGATGTTTAAATAAGAAAAGAGAATTTTAAAACGTGAGTGTTGATCCTATAGAAAGTGAGTCTGGGGAACTAATAAGGGAAAATAAGGAGATGACAGATGAATTGAACAGATATTTTGCATTCGACTACAGAGGGTAAAAAGTAACATCCCAGAAATAGCTGTAAATCAGAAAATGGAAGGAAGGGAGGAACTCAGGAAAATCACAATCACCAGAGAAGGGTACTGAGTAAATTGTTGGATCTGCGGGCTGACAAGTCCCTGGATCGTGATGAAGTATCCTAGGTTCTTGAAAGAAGTGGCTAGTGAGATAGTTGATATGTTGGTTTTAATTTTCCAAAACTTCCTGGATTTGGGGAATGTTTCATTAGATTGAAAAATAGCAAACATAACTCCTTTATTCAAAAAGGGGAGGAGACAGAAAGCGGGAAACTACAGGCCAGTTAGCTTAGCATCCGTCATACAAAAGATGTTAGAAGCTGTTATTAAAGCTGTTATAGCAGCGCACTTAGA
This sequence comes from Cetorhinus maximus, assembly GCF_964194155.1. Classification (NCBI taxonomy): domain Eukaryota; kingdom Metazoa; phylum Chordata; class Chondrichthyes; order Lamniformes; family Cetorhinidae; genus Cetorhinus; species Cetorhinus maximus. Next base: position 158,103,244 of record NC_135880.1, on the reverse strand, counting down.
AAAATTCAAGGCAATCAGGCAGAGTCAACATGGTTTTCTGAAAAGGAAATCATGTTTAGCCACTTTATTGGAATCCTTTGGAGGAGTCACATGTGCTTTGGATAAAGAGGAATCAGTGGATGTACTATTCTTGGATTTCCAGAAGGCATTTGATAAGGTGCCACATCAAAGGCTACTATGGAAAATAAAAGCTCATGGCATAGGGGGTAACATATTGGCATAGATAGAAGATTGGCTAGCTAACAGGAAACAGTCTTTTTCTGGTTGATGGAATGTGACTAGTGGTGTGCCACTGGGATCAGTGCAGGGGCCTCAACTATTTACAATTTATATAAGTGACTTGGATAAAGGGACTGAATGAATGGTTGCTAAATTTGCTGATGACACAAAGATAGGTAGGAAAGTAAGTTGTGAAGAGGACATAAGGAGGCTACAAAGTGACATTAAATGAGTGGGAAAAGATCAGGTAAATGGAATATAATGTGGTCAAATGTGAAATTGTCTGTTTTGGCAGGAGGAATAAAAGAGAAGCAGATTATCTAAATGGTGAGAGATTGCAGAGCTCTGACATTCAGGTGGAACTGGATATCCTAGTGCATGAATCACAATAGACTAATATGCAGGTACAGCAAATAATTAGGAAAACTAATGGAATGTTATCATTTATTGTGAGGGAAATTGCCTACAAAAGTAGGGAGATTATGCTTCAGTTATACAGGGCACAGGTAAGACCTGAAGTACTCTGTGCAGTATTGGTTTTGTTATTTAATGGAGACTGTAACTGCATTAGAAGCAGTTCAAATAAGGTTTACTAGATTAATACCTAGAATGGGTATTAAGAATGTCTTATGAGGAAGGTTGTCTTATGAGGAAAGGTTGGATAGGTTACATTTATATACACTGGAGTTTAGAAGAGTAAGGGGGGACTTGATTGAAACCTTTAAGATCCTGAGGGGTCTTGACAGAGTGGATGTGGGAGAATCTAGAACTAGGGTTCACAGTTTAAAAATAAGGGGTCGTCCATTTAAGACAAATGTGAGGAGAATTTTTTTCTCTGAGGGTCATGAGTCTTTGGAACTCTCTTCTTCAAAAGGCAGTGGAAGTAGAGTCTTTGAATATTTTAAAGGCAGAGCTAGGTAGATTCTTGATAAACAAGGAGGTGAAAGGTTATCGGGGGTAGGCAGGAATGTAGATTGGAGGTTACAATCAGATCAGCCATGATCTTATTGAATGGCGGAGCAGACTTGAGAGTCTGAGTGGCCTACTCCTGCTCCTAATTCGTATGTTCATAAGAGAAAATCTAACCACTGCCCCTTGACATTCAAAGGCATTACCATCACTGAATCCCCCACTATCAACATCCTGGGTGCTTACCAGTGACCAGAAACTGAACTGGGCTAGCTATATAAATACCGTGGCTACAAGAGCAGGTCAAAGGCTAGGAATCCTGCGGTGAGTAACTCACCTCCTGACTCCCCAAAGCCTGCCCACCATCTACAAGGCACAGGTCAGGAGCATGATGGAATACTGTCCACTTGTCTGGATGAGTGCAGCTCCAGCAGCATTCAAGAAGCTTGACACCATGCAGGACAAAGCAGCCTGCTTGATGGGCACCTGATCCACAAACATTCACTCCCTCCACCACCGACACACAGTAGCAGCAGTGTGTACCATCTACAAGGTGCACTGCAGAAACTCACCGAGGCTCCTTAGGCAGCACCTTCCAAACCCATGGCCGCAATCATCTAGAAGGACAAGGGTAGCAGTTACATGGGAATGCCACCACCTGGAAGTTCCCTTCCAAGCCATTCACCATCCTGACTTGGAAGTATATCGCCATTCCTTCACTGTCATTAGGTCAAAATCCTGGCAGCCACTATTAACTGGTGCATTCTCCATGGCAACGCCTCTACCAATCAGAGTCCACTTTCCAACCAGTGAGCACTTTCTTCCCACACAGTATAAAGTTATTGATTCCCCTGACATTGATATTCTTGCAATGGTCCTGATGAATGAAAACAAAAAGCTTTCACAAAATGTCATTAGTATTCTTGTGGCACTGCTGCCAGAGCCTCAGGTCCAGAATCTGGGGGTTTATCTCTGTGCCCACCTGCTCTCACTCCCTACTGAGGGTGGTCCTTGAGATCCATCTAGATCTCCCACCCCCTGTGGAATGATGACATCTCTCCTCCTGCCCACCTGCATCACTAATAACTGCAGACCCACATTCATCACACTGAAACCCTCTCTCTTTGACCTTGTGTTCAGTTTCCATGTTTTAAGTTTCAGCAATAGTATTCAGTGCAGTTTCCCTATAAGAAGTACGGACTGCCTTTATGAAAAGCAGGTTGTATTGTCTCTGTGAAGCACCTTGGGACATTTATTACTTTAAAGGTGCTATATAAATATATGCTGTAGTTGTTGTTGGATAGTCAATACTGAGGAGGTTTGCAACGAATTACAAGAAGATATTAACAAATTTGAATAGGCATATGATTGGTAAATGAATTACAACATAAATAAAAGTCAAGTCTTACATTTTGGCAAGGAGGATAAGGGGGTTGCATATTACTTAGAAAACCGAGGAGCAATGGGATCCTGGATTACAAATACACAAAATACAAATCATTAGTGACACAAGTCATATAAAAAGCACACCAAGCACTAGGGTTTATTTTTAGAGGGATGTACTTGAAAAGTAAAGAAATTATGTTATTGAAACATATAAGATCCTGAGACGCCTTGACAGGGTGACGCTTAGAGGATGTTTTTCCTTGTGGGAGAAACTAGAACTAAGGGGCACAGATTAAAAATAAGGGTCTCCCATTTACGATGGAGGTGAGGGGAGTTTTTTTTAGAGGGGTTGTTATATCTATGGAATTGTCTTCCCTGGAGAGCAGTGGAGGCAGGGTCATTGAATAGTTTTAAGGCTGAGTTAGACAGGTTCTTGATTGACAAGGTTATCAGGGGTAGAGTGAAAAGTGGAGTTGAGGCCACAATCAGATCAGCCATGACCTTATCAAATCTTGGAGCAGGATCGAGGGGCTGAATGGCCTATCCCTGCTCCTAATTTGTATGTTAGACTTATACAAAACCTTGATTTGGCCCCATTTGAAGTACTGTGTAAAAGTCTGGGCCATATTATAAAAAAGATATAGAGAAATTGGAGGGGCTGCAAAAAAGTTCTATAAGGATGATATCAGAAATGTGAGTGTATCCCTGTCAGGATATGATCTGGGCCTCTTTTGTCTTGATAAGAGAAGATGACCTCAGAGGTTTTCAAAGGTATGAAAGGTTTTGACAGAGTAAACAGAGAGACAATGTTCTCATATGTGGGGAAGAGTAAATCTAGAGGCTATAAATATATCATAGCCACAGAGAAAGCAACTAGAGGATTCAGAAAAACTTATTTGCCAAGAGAGTAGTAAGAATGTGGAACTCACTACCATAGGAAATTGCTGAAGTGAATAGATTGGATGCGTTTAAGGGGAGTATAAGTAAGTATCCGAGGAAGAAGGGAATAGAAGGTTATGCTGATAGGGTTAGATGTGTAAAGATGGGAGGAAGCTTGAGCAGGGCATAAAAACGCCAGCAAGTGCTGGTTCAGCCAAATAGCCTGTTTCTGTGCGGCATATCCTATGTAATCCTATGTCTGGCTCTTTGCTTTGTACTATGCCACCTGATGCTAGATATCCCAATGAACAGAAATAGTTTCTTCCAATCCCCTCTGTCCGTTCCCTCTAATAACTTGAAAACTGTGATCAAATCAGCCCGTAACCTTTTTAACTACAGGCAAAACAACCAGATTTGCTATCTATTTATAGCTTAACCCTTTGAGTCCATGGCCAGGATTTTCCAGCCCTGTCACGGGTGGGACCCGCCACGGCCTAGGCAGCGCTCCAGCCAGCAGTCCATTGATTTGCGGCAGGATCAGATGATCCCGGTGGTGGGCGGGTGCGGAAAATCCCATCCCGGTTATCATTCTAGTAAATCTATGCTACAATCTCTTCAAGGCCAATATATTCTTCCTAAGGCATGTTGCCCAGAACTGCTCACAGTCCTCCAGGTGTAATCCAACCAGGTCTTTGTATAGCTGAAACATAACTTCCATCTCTTTTATTCTACTCGTGTAGATATAAGAGTCTGTATTCCATTAGCCTGCTTGATTATTTCCCATACCTGTTCATGGCATTTTAATAATCTGTGTCTTGGACCCCCATGTATCTTGGGCCTCCAACATTTCTAACCTTTCACTATTCAGAAAGTACTTTGTTCTGTTCTTTTTTCCCCTCTAAAAGTGGATGGCTTCACATTTGCTTTCCTTGAAATCCATTAGCACAATTTTGCCCATTCATGTAATCTACCAATATCTCTTTGCAAATTTACACTTCCATCTCCATTGCTTACAATGCTGCCTATCTTTATATCATTGGTAAATTTGGATATGTGTCTTTCTATCCCAACATCTAAGTTGTTTATGAAAACATTGAATAGTTGAGGTCCCCAATACAGACCCTTGCAGAACATCACTCATCATATTCTGCCTATTAGAGTACCTGCCCATTAACTTCTTCCTAAGGAATGGAATGCATCTGGTCTTTGGGATTTGCCACTCTTTATTGCCTTTAATTTCCCCACTACTGTTATTTTGTTTATGTTAACTTTTGGGAATGCCTGTCCATGATTCAATACTATTTTCCTGGGGATGTCTGGCATGCTGACTGCTTCCTCTACTCTAAATATTGATTCAAAGTTATTATTCAGCACATGCACCATTTCCTTACTTTCATAGGCAACATGACTGATATTTTGTTTTCAAAGGGGCCACATTAATTTTGTCCATCCTCTTTTTTATAATGTAATTGTAAAAATTTTTGTCTTGCAAGTTTATTTTTGTACTCCTTTTTGTAGCTCTCTGTTTTGCCAGCTTTTCCTACCCTTTATATATTTCTCACATATCAGGTTGTGCTACGGGGGACCCGCATTTCAAAAGTCCCAAGAGCTTTGAATGGTTTGTCACTATTGTAAGGGAAAACTTTCATATTCCCTGGTTTGCAGAGAATGGGGAAATTCTGAAGTTTGTTGAATGTTTTGTCTCCCATAACACTGGGTGCTCCTGTATCTATGAGAACGTCGACATCCAAGCAGCCAACAGCTACTGTCACACATTGTCAGTGTTAAAGAGGTATTTGAAAGAGACTCAACCATCAGGAAGACAAAGCTCTGAAATAGCAAATAATGTCAACATTATTTTTTTTAAAAGGGTAAAAGGTAAAAGTATACTTATCAAGATATTCAACCGACTTTTACTCCTTCATTTTGGGTGATCACCCCAGGGTGAAGCGTAAATGTTCCTCAGGTTTCCTCGCTGAGAGCGGTTCTCATACACCCTGTCCCAAATCGCACCCAGTATCTCCACAACTATAGTTAAACAATAAACAAGCAACAATATTTTACTCCAAAAACCCACTTTTAACCCTTGAATTAGCATTACCTCATCTATCAGGTCTGTTGCAATCAGCTGATTGGTCCCTTGATGTTACTGTAGTATAACGGGTTAATAGGATAGTTATGGTAATGAGTGATGTAAGCCATGATGTAACAGTGACATCAGCATCATGTGCTAGAGACTCTGTACAGCAGACAGAACAGGCAGCACTCAGGAGAGATGTGCCTACACAGTAGTCCTTCTTATATATATTGTACATAGCATAAATAAACCAGTTTGAAGTAACTACCTGAGCGAGGCTACAGTCTCTCATAGATAAGATATACCATGCCTTCAGTATATGAAACAGTTACTGGGTTGATTTAATTGGATTTAAGTGTTTATGCACTTTACTCCATGGAATGGGACAGTGGGATAGTTCATGAGGCCTCTCTTACCTGACTTTGTTCATTCCCTGCACACTTGGCCCAGATGGTCAAGGGTGATTGAGGCCCTTATGTTGTGCATGATCTGAATGCTCCCTGGATCTCACAGACAATAGCAGCTCATTTAGAAACATTGATTTGCAGCAAATTAACGCTTTAAACTTAAAATATTAATATGTTATCCAGCTTTTAATAACTACTTGATAAATCGCTTATTCTTCAATTATACATCATTGAGGCTCACTACTTATTTAATCATTCCTTGTTGGCTGGTTGCTAATTAGTCTTGATTAATTCAGGTGAGTGATTATAAAGTACAGAATACAAAATGGCTTCTTTAACACAGTGTTAGTATAAAATGGTGTATTTTACAGTATCCTTTTAAGGGGCTGCTCTCTTGCGTTGTCCCTCATTTCTTCATTTAGTTTAATTGATTTAATCAAAAGAGTAAAATAGCATCTTGACCTTGTTAGCTTACTACAGTGAATGTAACGTGGAAACTCCCCAAAGATGATCAAGTTAAACTAAAATCTACTGTCCCAGCCTACTTACAATGTGGCTGGTTGCTGCGACCGAAATGGAGCAAAAAGGTATATTCAGGATCATCTGACTCTATATTATGCTTTGCTAACTACTCTCTCACTATGCCCTGCCACAAGGATCTGTGCATATGAACCCCAAGATCTCTCCGTCCCTGCACACTGGTTAGAACTGTGCCATTAAATTTATATTGCCTCTCCTTATCCCTTCTGTCAAATGCATCACCTCACACTTCTCTATATTATATTCCAGTTGTCACTTGTCTGCCCATTTTGCTAGCCTATCTGTGTCCTGTTAGTTGATTGGTATCATCCTCATTGTTTGCAACACCTCCAGGTTTGGTAACATCAGCAAATTTCGAAATTTTACTCTGTATTCCCATATTCCAAGTATACTGTGCCCAGGGGTAAAATATAGCCCACGCATGGACTGGGGAAACAGGAGAGAATCAGAAAAATTCTGTTCAGCTGCAGAAACCTGAAGACCTTAACATCCTGTAGCAGGGTTTGAGCCAACAAGGATTATGGAGATAGAAAGACAGTCAGAGAACTTTCCAAAATCCAGGAGAGAGCTACCCGAGATTAAATGGGTCAGGATGAAACCCAGAAAAGTTAAAGAAGCCAGAAATAGGCCAGTAGAGTTTAAAGTCATCAAGGGAGGGCCTATGGAATTTTTTTTTTAAATGAAGGAACTGAACTAGAGGTCCGGTTAGCAGGCATGTTCTTTTCAGATTTAAATAAGATAGAGAAAGTTCCCAAACTAGCAGACAAACAGTGAGGGGGATGCCTCACCCAGTTGACAAGGCAGTGCAGCAGAAGTTGTCCAGCTATCACAGCACTGCTGTCAACTAAGCAGCCAAGGTCCCCATCAACAATACCTCAAAAGAGAAAGAAAAATTCTCTTACATCCTGTTCCAAATTCGAGTTCACCTGAGAGACCAATCTCCCAGCAGATCAGCTACAGGAACCTTTGCAACTATTCAGAAATCTCTGCTCATCCAGACATTCACTCCAGCCAAAACACCAACTCAATTAAGAAAAAACAGTCCTGCAATGAAAAAGAGACTGGAATAAATGTATATTTTATAACTATTGTTATCATCTTCATCTGTATCTAATTTTGTGTGTGGGTGAGTCAAGGCAGTGAGACATCAGGTTATTATTTTCCACAAGCATTACCCACACCTCCCTGTCGCTTGCCATTTCAAAACTCCACCCTGCTCTCATGCCCACATGTCCTTGGCTTGCTGCATTGTTCCAGTGAAGCTCAACGCAAACTGGAGGAACAGCACCCCATCTTCCGACTAGGCACTTTACAGCCTTCCGGACTGAATATTGAGTTCAACAATTTTAGATCATGAACTCTCTCCTCCATCCCCACCCCCTTTCCGATTTTCCCCTTCCTTTTTGTTTTTTCCAATAATTTATTTAGATTTTTCTTTTCCCACCTATTTCCATTATTTTTAAATGTATTTCCATCCATTGTTTTATCTCTACCTTTTAGCCTTTTTCGATTCCTTCACCCCACCCCACCCCCACTAGAGCTATCTCTGCCTTCCTCGTCCTGCTTTCTACCCTTAATTAGCTCATTCCTTTAGATAATATCACCACCTTCAACACCTCTTTGTCCTTTTGTCTGTGACATCTTTTGGTTATCTCCACCTATCACTGGTCCTCTATCCAGCTCTTCTTGTCCCACCCAACCCCCTTAAACCAGCTTATATTTCACCTCTTTTCTATTTTTCCTTAGTTCTATTGAAGAGTCATGCGGACTCGAAACGTTAACTGTGCTCCTCTCCGCAGATGCTGCCAGACCTGCTGAGTTATTCCTGATTTTTGTTTTTGTTTTGGATTTCCAGCATCCGCAGTTTTTTGCTTTTATCAGGTTATTATTAACCTCCTGGGCAGGTGTAAGATATAAAATAACCTTCCTAATTTTTAAATACACAAAAGTTTGCTGCTGGGTTATAAAAAATTGAAAATAAAAAACAGTGTAAGTAAGCACAAACATTTACATACAAACATATTGATCACAGACAATGAAAAGGAAACACATTTGTCCATGACACATCGTACACCCTTTTTTATTATTTCGTCACATTCTCTATCTCCCTCCTCACCAAGGAGCTCTGGCTTTGGTTCTCACTTGTTGGAATGTACCTAGCCTACACCTGAAACATCTCTTCCTTAAAGATGAGTCATTGTTCTGTTATAATTTTTCCTGTCAAACTTCAGTTCCATTTTACCCTGGCTAGATCCCTTCTCATCCCATTGAATTTAGCCTTCTTCCAATTTGGAATTTTTATTGTAGTTTATACTTGCTCTTCTCCATTACTAATCTAAACTTTATGATATGATGATCACTCTTAGCCAAGTTTTCTCCCACAGACACTTAGGCCAGTTGGCCCACTCCATTCCCCTGTAGTAGATCCAGCAATGCCTCCGTCCTTTGGACTGAGAACTTGTTGGTCAACAAAAGTTCTCCTGAACACAGTTCAGAAATTCTTCTAACTCTGTTCCTTTTACTTTTATTATTTTACCTTTATTATGATCACAAATGTTCAAACACTGTTAACTAAATCTGGCACATTACTCACAACTACATCTAATATGGCCTGCCCTTGTTGATTGCAGAAAACTATGTTGGACACACTTAAATGCACTACTTCCTGACATGCTAGTCTGCTTATCCCAATCTCTGAAACTTAATATAGCCCATTAAAACCACTCTGTCTTTGATACATGCTTGTCTGATCCCAGCATTTATACAAGATGCTATTTCATAGCTCTGACCAATGGGCCTAAACATAACTCCCACTAGAGTCTTAAACCCTTTCCTATTTCTTAATTCTATTGATACAGTTTCCACTGTCTCCTTACCTCTCATTATATCTTCGCTTAGCATTGAATTGATTTCATCCTCCTCTCCTCTACAATTTTTTTCCTCTTTTCCCTGTAGGTCTTATAACTTGGTATATATAGCGCCCAGTCCTGACCATCTTGCAGCCATGTCGCAGTCATGACTACCAACCCCTACCCTTCAAGTTGAATTTCTCCCTTCAGTTCAATCAATGTGTTCCTTAAACTCTGCATGTTTGTAGAAAGAACACTTATTTGAGTCACACACTTTAACCTGTCCTTCTGCTCCAATGTTTTATTCAGGATAATAAAGAATAAGGGGAGTGTTGTATACTTTATATCTTGATTCAATACAGAGACACACTAGTTTCTATGTATCTAACACATTTTATTCACAGTGCTTTAACATAATCTCTACAGTTACAAAATGTCCACACTCATACTTACAGCTCAAGTTTCCAGCTCTTCCTACAGTTTGTTTACCTTTCTTTGAGTCCACATCCAGGCTCAAACAATCGAGAACAGGAAGGATCAATAACAAACAGACTCACCTAATCAAACACAGAACAACTGAGTACTACATTTTTCCCTCTTGAAAAACTAAAGACCTTATTTTAAATTAAACTATTGTAAACAAAAACATGTGTACATTGAGTCATTTATTAGAGTTCAGCTTGTCCATTTTCTCGAAGTACAGAAATAGTCTTTGAGATACTAAGGTCTTTAATGACTACGCTAAGATCTACACGTTTTAGGTTGTGGTTCTGCATGATCAACTAAGTTGCGTCAATCTGTGAGATACCCAACCTCAAAATTGTGTTAATGAAAATGATTTGGCCATCTGTAGATGCATAGAGGTCAATGACCAGATCCTGATGTGGCTAACAATGCAGTCAGCACTTGGTGATTGATGTGCAGAGTGAACTTTCTGTCGTCGAGATACATGTGCCAATATTCATGAGTGTAGATGCAGACTATTGCTTCCCACTCTCCAGTAGAGTATTTGTGATCAGTTTCTGACAATGGACATGATGCATAAGTGATTGGCTGTTCACTTTCCTTCAATGTACTGTGAGAGTAACGCTCTGACTCCGAACACATCCGTTGTGACATATGTTTCCATATGTGGGTTGAAATGTACTGGGGAAGATTACAGGTGGCCTTGCAGCAGTGGGTCTTGAGGGCCTGGCTTTGGACTGCACCACCTTGATATGGTTAGCAGCAATCTGGGTTGGCTGGCTGACAGGCATCAGCAGGGGCATTGGTAGAATGACAATGGTGGGAGCACTAAAGCTGTCACCCTGAGAAAGGCCAGCAGTTTCCTGCTCCTCAGTGCCGCTGCTGCTCCTCCAGTGCAGTGCCTCAGCAATCCTAGTAATCTGCTGGAGCACAGATTGCTGGACTGCTCTGAGAGCCTTTGGGCACTGACACCTGCAGCCATTATGGCAGTAGCCTGAGCCTGCATGGCAATAAGTTAGGCTTGCATGGCAACAAGCATGGGTCTCATGGTCTCTGTTTGAGCTTGCTCTGGAACACTGAAATGCTGGGTGTTTTTGGTCGTGCTGCAGTGGAAACTGAGACAGCAGTCACTAGTTGTTGCATAACACCTGGGTCCTCAAGTGCTGTCAAGAAGTTGGCAACCACATCCATGCTGGAAAGAATGGGTTCCAAGCTCAGTGCAATGCCATGTTGAAGACAAGTTCCTCAATATTCCTTGAGAGTGGCAACGGGCTGTCTGGCAGGACTGACAATGCCCAGGTACCTCAGTGTGTATATTATTCAGTGTTTTGTTGGATGCCGCCCAATCAAACTTGTCACCTAAGTCCCCTGCAGCAGAACTCATCTGTGACCTCACTCTCCAGTGACCTGACAGAAGAACTGTCCTTTACTCGCCTTGCTGCAGTCCACTCAATGCCCCATGAATTTCCACATGCAAATGTTGATTATTGTATACTTTCTAAAGATAATGGAGTACCCATATCTGAGCTGGTGGCCAGGAGCCTGATCAAATGAAGGTGCTTCTTCACTAGTGCTACAGGATTTCTTTCACTCTTCCTCCTAAAGCTGCTGTGGCTACACAACAGCAGTTCTTGGGTGTCTGAAAGCAGAAAAATCTGGAGAGGAAGGGGTGTGGGTTGGAAAGCAATATGTGTATGGTCACAACATTAGCAATGTGCACATCATACTATAGCAGGATGAGGGTAAGGTAGGATCTCAGAAGGAACATAAAGCAGGAACATATTATTATTGTCAATGTTCCCTATAGTGCAAGATAGCATGGGTTCTGTTGCTGCTGGACGCATAATGCAGAGAATCATCTTCTGCAAAGGGCTCAGGGGATGCAGTCGTCCTTGTCCCCCGCTGGTTCTACTGTGATTATGGGCCACCCTGTCCAGTCGGAGACAAAGAAGGATGTCAGTGATTGTTTTGCACCATGTTTGGGTGATGTGCCTGCCATAGTTCGCCGTATGAAGAAGCATTGGGATGTAGGTCTGAGGTTAGCATCATTGGAATGTATGTGAGAGTGAGGTGGAGTATCTGGATGTTAGCCTGAGTCCTAAAGCAAGCATGCAGGTGCAGCAAACAGTTAAGAAGGCAAATGGTAGGTTGGTCTTCATTGTGAGAGGACTTGAGTGCAGGAGCAAGGATGTCTTGCAGCAGCTGTACAGGGCCTTGGTGAGGCCACACCTGGGTATTTTGCGCAGTTTTGGTCTCCTTACCTAAGAAGGGATATACTTGCCATAGAGGGAGTGCAGCAAAGATTCACCAAACTGATTCCTGGGATGGCAGGATTGTCATATAAGGAGAGACTGGGCAGACCAAGCCTGAGTTCACTGGAGTTTAGAAGAATGAGAGGAGATCTCATTGAAACATATAAAATTCTGACAGGGATGGACAGATTGGATGCGGGGAGGATATTTCCTCTGTCTTCCAGTGGGGGTGGGGGGGGGGTGGGGGGGTGGGGTGTGGTTCTAAAACAAGGGGTCACAGTCTCAGGATATGGGCAGGCTATTTAGGACTGAGATGAGGAGAAACTTCTTCACTTGGAGGGTGGTGAACCTATGGAATTCTCTCCCACAGAGATCTGTGGAGGCCAAGTCACTGAATATAATTAAGAAGGAAATAGATTTCTGGACTCTAAAGGCATCAAGGGATACAGGGAGAGCACAGGAGTACAGTATTGAGGTACAGGGTCAGCTGTGATCATATTGAATGGCGGAGCAGGCTTGAGGGGCTGGATGGCCTACTCCTGCTCCTATTTTCTATGTTTCTATGCTGGTGGGTGAGTGATGGGAGTCAGGTGCACTGAGCAGCATGAAAAGTTTGTGATGTGTGGGATACAAGATAATATGTGAAGATGCATTCACTGGCCTTAACCATCTGTGAAGTCATTGAACTCCTTATGGCATTGCTGGCAGGTCCTCAGATACCTGGCCATTTGTTCCTATTCCCTTTGAAAGGTGTTTCCAAAGTGCCTCTTACCAACCCTGGCCCCTAGCCCCCACCCCACCCACCCCCCTACCATCCCACAGGAAACATGACCTCTCTGCTCCTGTCGACCTCCATCACTAAGGCCCACTGTGCTGTGTCCATGAGCTCAGAAGCTCTCTCTCTTCCCTGATGCTCCATTTGTGCAGCTCCTACTTGCAGCCAGCATCCATGCAGCTCTGTTCCACTAATTACAGCTCCCCTTCCAGGGGGATAGATTGCTTTTAAGAGGTGCAGTAGTGATGAGTATTTCACCCCCTGATAAGTAATAGGGAGCCAGAAGCTTCCCCACTCAGCTCAAGGTTACATTAATTTAAATGAGGAGGTAGCACCAAGTGAACATACTACCTGCCTTAATGGGAACAGATGTATGGGATCGAAAATCGCAACACGTAAACCTGCAAACTCACCTCAGCAAATTTTTATCCCTTGGTGTCTGACAATTGTTGGATGCTTTTATGGACACCAAGCTACCTCATCCGGCCTATATCCTCTGTGAAAACTTGGAAAAGCCCAGCAGCATAAGAACCGAATGCACTGGTGACCTTCAAAGCCGCAGGAGTAGCTTTCCCTGCCTTAAAGTTATTAGGAAGCTTTCCTGGGACAGATGACATGGGAGGCCATAACTTCAGAGCTCCAGGGTGTCGTATCTAGGGGGTACGCCAAAAATCCACTGGGAACCCACCCCACCACACGTTCCCAGGTAAGGATTGCATGGCAATTGGCTGGGAAGTGCAAACTTACCAGCCAATTGCCCTGCACTGGGAACCATCCAAAAATTGTGATTTAAATTGCAGACTTTGGATGATTCTGACCGGGTTACATCATTCGTTACGCAGGAAAAATTAGAAGAAATAAAACCACTTCGAGCTCCTGGTGACTATCGTACAAACCCACACCTACCCCACCACAGACTCCCCTCACATCCCCGAACCCCCAGGGTTCTCCCCTCCCTCCTGACTACTCCCCCTCCACAAGACTTCCCCAGCAACCTCCACAGAACTCTCCCACACCCCCGTCCATGGGACTCCACCCTTCGAGAGGACTGCCCAACCCTTCCCCACAGTTCTCCCCAACCCCCCTCCATGAGACAACCCCCCCCCTCCACAGGACTCCCCCACTGCCCCCACCAACCCCCACCCACCATGAGACTTTACACAACCCTCAACTATACCCCAGGCCTGACCCGACCCGACCTGACCCACCGCCCCAACATCTGGCACAACCCAAGCCTCCCTGACACCGCCACCCACCACCCCCCCCCCCTACCCCCCAACACCCACCCCCACCTGCCCAACTCCAAGGCCTGGCCCAACCTGATCTGATTCCACCAGCTAGTGCCATAAAAAGGGGCCATAGCTTACTTACCTTTGACTTTACAGCCCTCGATGCTAGGCCCCAGGGACATACTGCATAGCCCAGATTGCACCCGGCCTGAGTAGGGAGATCGGGCAAGATAGGATCGGCTGGATTTTCAGGTAAGAACTTTAAGTGAAGTGGCAATCTGACTCAATTGCCACTCCATCGGAACTTACAGCCCAATGTGTTCCATTTGAACTGTCAGTCCTCAATAAAACTGCTAGTTACTCAATATTTTGGATAATCTGTGACTCATGATCAAATCTTGCATAATGGAGTCTACAGATGAACCAGACATGAGGAAAATCCTAGCAGAGAAGAGCTTTGGGCACCATGTGTCCAAAGTGACCTTTTTCTTCCGAGGCAAGCTACAACTGTGTCATGACTCAAGTTACTAATGTACAGTATCTAAAATCCTTATATTTTGAAGCAAAGCTAACTAATTAGCATTTGAATGAGTGACTCTCTTAAGAGTGTTGAAGTAGCTTTGCACCCTGAAAATTATTGCTTTTTGACAGTAACAGGATGTGAATGAAAAGAGTGGCACAAAAATACCACCTGGTCAGATACAAAATATTTTTAAAAATCCAAGAAAAATCCACTGACCGCTGGGGTGACACTTCACAACTTTGTTGGTCCTTTATGGACCTCCAAGGTTGAGTATCAAATGAGAACCATAAATCATGTCATTAACAGGGTCAAGTAAGACATTAACTACAAGTCCTGAATGGCTGCAGCAAGAATAATTTGCCATAAGGTTGTAAAGCCAGCGAGTTCACAAGCACTATTAAGTTCAATGGGGACCCTCATGGTAAGAACAAGCTTTTACCAGCTTTGGCAAGGTGTAAATCGATTCGCAGTTTGTAGGCAATTGGAAATGGGAGCATATCTCTTTTACTCTGCAAATTCCTGTATTTTTAACAAATTATTTACGGTGAATGCCGTTGATGCATCATTCTAAATTCTGGCCCAGTGATGCATAGACTGGACTCCTTTGCAGCTCCTGAAAGCTGCCCATAGTGTTACCTATAGAATGCAGCACAATGTAAATTGGCTCTGTGGCCTGTGCCTCTATTCTGTGATCTGCACTCACTATAAGCAAAGTTCTATGCCGCAAGCGGAATCCTGTGAAACGCGGAATGGGACTAATTGAATAGCTCTTTTTAAACAGACATTAAATGGGCCAAAAGGTTTCCTTCTATGCTGCTTCATCCTATGATTCCACAAACACTGAAACATGTCCTTTTTGGTTCTTTATTGTCAGCCGGTTCACTTCAGACATGAATTCAATGTTTATGTTCACACTAATGAAGTTTTCACACAGGACAATCCAAAGCAATTTCCTAAGGACACAGTCTTACCCCAACTTCCGAGCTCCCGAGCGTCGGATTTGGAGGGTACCCCAAAGATGCACTGGGGAACCCCTCTCGGAGCTTCAAAGCTAAGGGTTTGCATGGCAATTGCCCAGAAGTGAAAACTTCCTCTGGGAAATTGCCCTGCTCTGGGAATTGTCCAAAAATGTGATTTAAATCGCAAACATCAGATGGTTCCAGCTCTGTTACACAAATAGCTACTCAGAAAAGGTTAGAAAAATTAAATCCTCTTCTAACTTCTGGGTAATTATTGTAAAGACACGTTCTCCCCTCCGTCCCGCCCCTGACCTCTGACACTCCTCACCTCACCCGATATCTGATCCCCAACCCACCCCGATATCTGGAATCTCCTACCCCCGCTGATGTCCAACACCCCCAAATGTCTGAGCGTGGCTATCCCCAGCCCCGCAGTGTCCAACCACCTCCCGATGTCTGAACCCCTGCCACCGGTGTATGAAACCCCCTGATGTCCAACCGCCACCCAACCCCCCATAACCAAATCCTCCCCAACCCCCTCAATGTCCGACCCCCCCAGCAACCTCCAACCAATGTCCAACACCTCCACCCCACCCCCATGATGTCTGGCCCACACCATCCCCACCCAACCTCCAATACCCCACACAGCCCAAATCCTATCCACTTATCTTAAAGACTTACCATGACAGTAGGAGTGACCACCGCATATTCCCTGTGGAGACAAAGTCCCATCTTCACACTGAGGATACTCTCCATTGTTTTGTGTTGCACTAACACCGTTCTAAATAGGATAGATTTCGAACAGATCTAACAACTGAAGACTGGGCATCCATGAGGTGCTGTGGGCCATCAGCAGTATCAGAAATGTACTCGACCACAATCGGTAACCTCAATGTCAGGCATATCCCTCACTCTACCATTACCATCAACCCAGGGGATCAACCCTGGTTCAATGAAGAGTGCAAGAGGGCATGCCAGGAGCAGCACCAGGCAAAACTAAAAATGAGATGTCAACCTGGTGAAGCTACAACACAGGACTACTTGTGTGCCAAACAGCATAAGCAGCAAATGATAGACAAAGCTAAGCAATTCCACAACTAGCGGTTCAAACCTAAGCTCTGCAGTCCTGCCACATCCAGCGATGGACTATTAAACAACTCACTGGGGGAGATGGCTCCACAAATATCCCCAGCCTCAATGATAGGGGAGCCCTGCAAATCAGTGCAAAAGATAAGGCTGAAGCATTCGCAACAATCTTCAGCCAGAAGTGCCAAGTAGCTGATCCATCTCAGCCTCCTCCGGAGGTCCCCAGTATCACAGATGCCAGTCTTCAGCCAATTTGATTCGCTCCACGTGATATCAAGAAATGGCTGAAGGCACTGGATACTGCAAAGCGTATGGGCCCTGACAATATTCTGGAAATGTGATAAAAGTAAAATACTGCAGATGCTGGAAATCTGAAACAAAAACAGAAAATGCTGGAAAAAACTCAGCAGGTCTAACAGCATCTGTGGAGAGAAATAAAAAAACAGTTAACGTTTCAAGTCCATATGACTCTTCTTCACAGCTAAAGAGAAGTAAAGATGTGATGAAATTTATACTGTTTAAGCAGGTGGAGCAGCTGAAGCTAGAAAGAAGGCCAGTGATAGGTGGAGGCAAAGGAGAGATTGCCAGAGATGTCATGGACAAAAGGACAAAAGGGTATTAATGGTAGTGGTACTGGCTAAAGGAGGTGCTGATGGTAGCATTAAGGTTTAGAA
This sequence comes from Cetorhinus maximus, assembly GCF_964194155.1. Taxonomy (NCBI): domain Eukaryota; kingdom Metazoa; phylum Chordata; class Chondrichthyes; order Lamniformes; family Cetorhinidae; genus Cetorhinus; species Cetorhinus maximus. The sequence goes on along the minus strand of NC_135880.1, from coordinate 158,086,015 downwards.
AGCAGAATGTGGAGGGGTCCAGGTGGAGGGAGAATATTGGAGGTCAGTGAAAGGATCCATGGAACATGGGGAGGATTCCTTCCAAAAGAAGTGAGCATGGAGACAAAGGCGGTGGAAGAAAAGTTCAGCATCATGCCAAGCTGCCAAGCCTGGAATTCATTGAGGTGAAGGCGTAAGGATATGAAACTGAATCCTTTGCTGAGTACTGAACGTTCAGCATCAGAGAGGGGAAGGTCAGGGGGTATGGTGAATACACGGCTGGGGCTGGGATTGGAAGATGGGATGGGGACAGAGGGACAGGCAGAGATGGAGGGTCCTGGATGGGCGTTGGTGTCAATGAGTTGTTGGAGCTTGTGTTCCTTAGCACCTGAAAGGAAGAGACAAAGTTTCTTCTTAAGGTGTCGGATGAGACGAAGAATGAAATGAAACTGGGGGCAAGGACAGCTTTGAGATAGGGTGAGTCAGTGCTGCTGGAGGGAGAGGTCGAGTGTGTTCATATGGCGGCGCATGGCACTGAGTGTGAATCTCAGTATGCGACGGGAACAGCAGGATAAGGAGCGTTGTATGTCCCGGAGATACCTGTAATCCCGAGTGGATTCAAAACCTGAGGGATGGAAGTTCAGTTGGAATCCATGTGGGGTAAGTCAGAGATGGAGACAGCCACTGAGGAAGGAAATATGGCTGTGAAAGTAAGTTTTGGTAAACACCTTTCCAAACACCAAGATGGAAATAGAAAGCAGTGAAGGTGAACAGGGCAAAAGAGACAAGCGGAAATCCTGTCGGAGAGAAGAGCAGTACTTGTTCAAGGTAGGAATTCCTGGAAGAGAAGTGGCAGTCAATTAAACACTAAGATAAAAGCAAAATACTGCGGATGCTGGAAATCTGAAACAAAAACAGAAAATTCTGGAAAAACTGAGCAGGTCTAACAGTATCTGTGGAAAGAAAAAAAACAAGTTAACGTTTTGAGTCCATATGACTCTTCTTCAGAGCTAAAGAGACATCGCTGGCAATCTCTCCTTTGCCTCCACCTATCACTGGCCTTCTATCCAGCTTCACTTGCTCCATCCCTCTTAAAAAGTATAAATTTCATCACATGTTTACTTCTCTTTAGCTCTGAAGAAGTCATACAGACTCAAAATCTCAACTCTTTTTTTTCTCTCCACAGTTGCTGTTAGACCTGCTGAGTTTTTCCAGCATTTTCTGTCTTTGTTTAATATTCCGGCAATAATATTGAAGACTTATGCTCCAGAATTTGCCATGCCCCTAGCCAAGCTGTTCCAGTACAGCTACAACACTGGCATCTACCGGGCAATGTGGAAAATTACCAAGATTTATCCTGTAAACATAAAGCAGGAGAAATAAAACCCGGCCAATTACCGCCCCTTCAGTCTACCCTCGATTGTCGGCAAAGTGATGGAAGGGGTCATCAACAGTGCTATAAGTGGCAATTGCTTAGCAATAATCTGCTTACTGAGGCTCAGTTTGGGTTCCGCCAGGTTCACTCAGCCCCTGACCTCATTACAGCTTTGGTTCAAAGGTCAAGGTGACTGCCGTTGACATCAAGGCAGCATTTGACTGAGTGCCGCTTCAAGGAGCCCTAGCAAAACTGGAGTCAATGGGAATCAGGGGGAAAACTCCCTGCTGTTTGGAGTCATACCTAGCATAAGCAAAGGTGGTTGTGGTTGTTGGAGGTCATTCATCTCAGTTCCAAAACATCACTGCAGGGGTTCCCCAGGGTAGTGTCCTAGGCCCAAACATCTTCAGCTGCTTCATAAATGACCTTCCTTCCATCATAAGGTCAGAAGTGGGGATGTTCACTGATGATTGCACAATGTTTGGCACCATTCACGACTCCTCAGATGCTGAAGCAGTCCATGTCAAAATGCAGCAAGACCTGGACAATATCCAGGCTTGGACTGGCAAGTGGCAAGTAACATTTGTGCTACACAAATGCCAGGCAATGACGCCTCCAATGAGAGAAAATATAATGATCGCCCCTTGACATTCAATGGCATTACCATCACTGAATCCCCTACTATCAACGTCCTGGGGGTTACCATTGACCAGAAACTGAACTGGGCAAGCCATATAAATACTGTGGCTACAAGAGCAGGTCAGGAGCTAGGAATTCTGTGGTAACACACCTCCAGACTCCCCAAAGCCTGTCCACCATCTACAAGGCACAAGTCGAGAGTGTGATGGAATACTCTCCACTTGCCTGGATGAGTGCAGCTCCAACAACACTCAAGAAGCTCAACACCATCCAGGACAAAGCAGCCCACTTGATTGGCCCCCCTTCCACAAACATTAATTTCCTCCACCACCGACGAAGAGTGGCAGCAGTGTGTACCATTTACAAGATGCACTGCAGAAACTCAGCAAGGCTCCTTAAACAGCACCTTCCAAACCAACGACCGCTACCATCTAGAAGGACAAAGGAATCAAACACAGGGGAACACTGCAACCTGGAAGTTGCCCTCCAAGCCACTTACCATCCTGACTTGGAAATATATCACCATTCCTTCACTGTTACTGGGTTAATATCCTGGAACTCCCTTCCTAACAGCACTGTGGGTGTACCTTCACCACAGGGACAGCAGCGTTTCAAGAAGGCGGCTCACCACCACCTTCTCAAGTTCAAGTAGGGATGGGCAATAAATACTGGCCTAGCCAGCGACACCCACATCGCATAAATGAGTTTTTAAAAAAATTTTCCCTGGCCTGTCAATTTGAATGGGATCTTTAAACTTACCTGATTTAAGGCAGCTAGTGCTGTTAAAAAGGGGGCGTGTTCTTCTTTGATCCGACTCTACTGGACTGGGACACTGGGCTTCAGAGACAGCTGCGCTGCCTAGTTCTCACCCAGCCTGAGTTAGAAGGTCGGTAAGGCAGGTACAGAAGACATTTCCTGTCAGTAGTTGGGCACGTAGTGGCAATCCGACGCTGATTGACACTCCGAGGAAGTTATGGCCCAATAAATGGCCCAATACATGTCTATCGCTGAGGATATTATTCTCCTTTTTTAATTGTGGGAGGTCATTGTATACAAAGGAAAATGTTACTAAAGGTCCAGATGTCAATGATAAATATATTGATTCCAGATATTGTTTAGCATAACAATGAATAACTGAATCCAATAGCCTAATTTCTGCACACTTAATATCAAGACACTGTCTTTTTCTATCAGTGCTTAATCCAGTTAAATCCTGTATGCTCAATTATATAATAATAAAGTAAAAGAGAATTTTATTACCAATACTTAACATGAATTAATTATAGTGGATAATATTGTATGATAACCATTCACTTTTCAGCTTAAAATTCTTGTAAGCTTCCTTGCAAGTACAAATTAAGAGAACATTGGTTATGTATGTTGTAATATTTTTATAGCTAAGTACTATACACAGTTTGGGTCTCCATATTATTATAAGGATACATTTGGGCAGAATTTTCCCATTGGCATGCAGGGCGGGGCGACCCGCACGCCGACGCGTAAAATGACACGTGGTGACATCGGGTGTGCCGCAGTTTTAAAAACCTCATCCATGGGCGGGATAAGAGGGATGAGTAGGGTTGCGAGTGGTCTTTGGCAGACATTTAATGTTTAAACTTACAGCTACCGGGTGAGCCTGGTGCCTTCGTCAACAAGAAGGGCTTCCACTCATTGAACATGCAGATAGTATCTGACCACAGGATGCAGATTCTGCAAGTCTGTGCAATGTACTCTGGCAGCTCCCATGATGCATACACCCTGAGACACTCCCAGGTGCTGAGGCTCTTCAGTGCTCCAGCGCGTCTGGATGGATGGCTGCTGGGTGACAAGGGCTATCCCCTCAAAAGGTGGCTCATGATGCCTCTCCGCCATCCAAGAACAGAGGCTGAGCAGCGGTACAATAGGAGCTACGCCTCCACAAGGGCTGTGGTAGAGAGAACCATCGGTCTGCTCAAGATTCGCTTCCGATGCCTGGACCGTTCAGGGGGTGCACTGAAACACTGATCGTGTGTCACTGATAGTGGCTGCATGCTGCGCTCTCCACAATCTGGCACTGGAAAGTGGAGGAAGAAGATGTAGACGCAGATGCTCGGGCTGCACATGATGAGTCCAGTAGTGAGTCGGAGGATGAGCATGCTCAGGGGAACGCTGAGGGGGTAGACGCTGACCCCGCAACGTCTAGAGAGGCAGGGGCACCCGGGAGGCTTTAATCCAACGAACCTTCAGCTAGCCCACCACAGATGGACCTCCAACACACACCAGGGCTGCAGGCTCCATACTTGATACCTGAGAGCAATATCTGCCTGGTTAGAAACATTAACTACGTGCCTTGTCAATAAAGCTCAATGACAAACAAGCCACTGATAACATCATGGGTTCCCGTCCACCTGCAGAAGTAAAGAATCATCCTGAGCCATGTTCACAAATGAAGCATTTAATGAATGTAACAAATAAAACAGAAAAGAGACTTAATTCAAAGGTGTTGAGCTGCACACCAATTATAATCAACTAATAGCAGGGCAACATAAAACCACCAGTGAGAAGCCCGTGATGTGCCTAAGGCGCCTTAAGTTTATGTTTCCAGGTGCTACGTCTAGGTGCTGCCCCCTCGCTGGCACTGGCATTTGAGACAGTCTGCTCACTCTGCTGTCCTGTTGGCCTCGATGACCTTGGCGGGCATTTTCTGGCCCGTGGAGCCTTTGATGGCCCCACCTGGGAGGGAATGGCCAGTTCCAAAGCTGGCATCTCCCCAGACATCGCAGCCTCATCGGATGCCACGGTCACTGTCAGAGGGGTGGAGGAGCTGCTGCCCTCACCCAGAGCGCCCTGAGAGGAGCCCGCAGAGACGACAGGCAACTTGTGCGCCTATGTGAGGTCGCTTCGGGCCTCCGTGCTCACCATTGATGGATGGGCACCAAGCTGGGATACTTCATGCCCAATCTATCTCCCACACTGGCACTGACCAGCTGAGGTCAATACCGCTGTGAGGGCTTGCAGATCCGAGCGCAACTCCAGGGGGCCCTGATTGTTCTCCTGGAGAAACCTCCCCACGAGAGTCGCCACTCTCTCCATGGAGGAACCATGAGGGCCAATGAATTGCTGATGCTCCGCACGGACTCCTTCAGCACAGAAACCATGCCATGCCTTGCCTCATGTATCTCTGCCAGATCCTCCTGCAACCCTGCTGGACTTCCAGTGCCTGCTGCCTCACGGACGACTCCAGAGGCACATCATCAGCCACTGACTGAGCATTGTCCTGGTCGCTACCAGTCCTCCGACTGCCGGAGCCATGGACACTCTCTGTCTCCGCCTGCATTTCAAGCGAGTGTAAAGTGCCCTTGCTGCTGTGCCCTGGGACACTAGCCGGTGATCTAATCTCCACTGAGGTGCTAGTATCTGAGCTGGTGCCTGCCTGGCAGAGATGGTGTGACACTGGTTCTTGTAATTTGTCAGGGCCTTCAGGTGTTGGTGGCGGCCCCTCTGCCTCCTCCTCCTGGCCCTGCTCCAGTGAGGCTGAAAGGAAGAACAATGACATTTGATTAGTTCAAGTCAATACAATATCAATGTGCATGCTTGGCCCCCGGATCAGTGTGTGCTCCTCCTGCCATAATCAATGGGAAACCTATGTTGGAAGCTTCAATCACTAAACATTCAACAGTGGGATAGCTGCTGGGATACACATGGTGACCTCAGTGCACGGCACTCTTACCTCCTCCTGGCACCACAGCCTCACCACCACCAGTGGACCTAGGCGAATGGCACCTCTCCAGCTCCATAGCCTCCTGCTCGTATCTGGTTATAACTGGCAACTGTGCCTGGCCTCCGCCAGTCCACATCCGCTCTGCATTATTGTGTATGGTCTTCTCCTGAAATGGAGAGAGGAGCTTTGATGAGTCCACCCTGTACTTGGATAGCCATTGCATCCCTGCCACCCCCACCTGAGTGGGACATTGTAGGGCTCCAGTGAATCGTGACCGTGGAGCTGCCGCACACGCACTCCAAGCTGCCAGGGCTGATCCCCACTTGCCCACACGCTGCCTCCATCACATTTATCACCCACACGGTCTAACCTTGCAAAGCAAGGACGCACAAGCACTTGGAACACCAAGGCCAGTAGATGAATGGGTGCCCCACCACCTGGAAGTTCCCCTCCCAGCATGTCAGCACCCTGACATTGACATGTTTTGGAGTTTCATCACTGTGCCTGGTGCAGATCCTTGAGGTCTCCCCCAAAACAGGACTCTGGGTGTAAGTCTACCACATGCAGCAGGTACAGAACTCAGCTCAGCACAACCCTCTCGGGGTGAACTAGGCATGGGCAATAAATGCTGGCCCACCCAGAGAGGGACACATGCTGTGAATGATTCAATGCAGTAACTACATTGAGTTGGGGTGTTGGGGTGGGGGAAGCCTAACTGCTGTGTTAACTATGCCAACATGGTACTCACCCTTCCCGAGCGCAAGAGGCCGTTGAAATGCTTGCGACACTGGATCCAGGTGCGTCGCACCACGTCGCAGGAGCTCACCACCTCCACCACCTCCTCCCAGGCACATTTGGTCAGGTGGGGGGACCTCCTCCTCCCGTCCCTTGGAATGAGGGCCTCACGCTGTGCTATCACCTCCTCGAGGAGGGCAGCAAGGCACTCATCCGAGAAGCGAGGGGTACAGTGCCCCGCTGACCTGCCCTCCTGCCTGGCCTGCTCACAAGCAGTGCTCTGGGGAGCCCTTCTGCTGGCCATGTTGACAGCCTTTGCAAGGCCGCCTGAGCGCTCTTTAAACTGGCCGCCGGGGCACCACTGGACCCAGCAGTCATTGCAGTCTCACCGCTGCCTGCCCCCTCCCGCTGTCCTTGGGAGCTGTGTTTCACACTGGGCGGGCTTAATTTGCCCGCCCACGTAAAATGGCGGCACGGAGCCGATCGTGGGCGGTGATCAGCTCTGCACCCACTCCCAACCAGCCCACCCAACGGGTAGAAAATTCTCCCCATAAGTACTACAGAAGGTATAAATATAACTTGACCATGATGATACCAGAATTGAGCTATTGTAATTATTAGGATGGGCTAAACAGGCTGGGCGTCTTCTCTTCAAGTGAAAGCTGAGGAACATAATGGCCTGATTTCAACTCACTCAAAATCCATTGACATACATAGAGTTAAAATCAGGCCCACATGATTGTAGCAACTTGAGCTGACCATTTTGTGCTTTGAGCCTTTTCCACCATTTAATGAAACCATGGATGATCTGACAGGTCACCTAATAAATATATTTAAAATGTTGAATGGATTCGATAGGGCTGACATAAAGAAGATATCTCCAGTTGCGGTGGAGACTGAGACTAAAGGCTATAATTATGAAATAGCCACTAATAAGTACAAAAAGGAATCCAGGAGAAACTTCTTTTCTCAGAGACTAGTGGGAACATGGAACGCACTATCACACTATCAAATTGAGTGGTTGAGATGAATTCTATACTATTAAGTACAGGAGGAATAAAGAAATAGAAGGATATGCTGATGGGGTTAGGTAAAGAGAATTGGGAGGAGGCTCATGTGGAGCATAAGTACTGGCATAGAGCAGTTAGATCAAATGGCTTGTTTTTGTGCTGTAAATTTTGTGTAATTCTCTGTAATTCAAGTTTGTTTTTTCTACAAATAAATTTGATGTTTTCTATAGTCAAAAGCTCCCTTCCACTCGCACTCTCATGAATGAAGAATGACCAAATTGAAGTCAGGAGACCCTATGGAACTGCAACCCAATGAGTCAACACCTAGCCAGGAAGATTCGGTTTCCTCTACATTGGAGAGACCAAACGCAGACTGGGTGACCGCTTTGCGGAACACCTTTGGTCTGTCCACAAGCATGACCCAGACCTCCCTGCCGCTTGCCATTTCAACACTCCACCCTGCTCTCATGCCCACATGTCCGTCCTTGGCCTGCTGCATTGTTCCAGTGAAGCTCAACGCAAACTGGAGGAACAGCACCTCATCTTCCGACTAAGGCACTTTACAGCCTTCTGGACTGAATATTGAGTTCAACAATTTTAGATCATGAACTCTCTCCTCCATCCCCACCCTCTTTCTGATCCCCCTTTTTTCCAAATATTTATATAGATTTTTCTTTTCTCACCTATTACCATTATTTTTAAATGTATTTCCATCCATTGTTTTCTCTCTGCCTTTTAGCCTATTTCGATCCCTTCCCCCCACTAGGGCTATCTGTACCTTTATTATCACATTCCTTAGATAATATCACCAGCTTCAACACCTCTTTGCCCTTTCGTCTATGACATCTTTTGGTTATCTCCACCTGTCACTGGCCCTCTATCCAGCTCTATCTGTTCACACCCCCCCACCCCACCCTAAACCAGCTTATATTTCACCTCTTTTCTATTTTTCCTAAGTTCTGTTGAAGAGTCATACGGACTCAAAACATTAACTGTGTTCCTCTCCTCAGATGCTGACAGAGCTGTTGGGTTTTTCCATGTATTTTTGTTTTTGTTTATGAAGATTTAAACCTTAGTTCTGTTTCTCTGTCTACAGATGCTGGCTGACTTGCTGAGTATTTCCATCATTTTCTGTTTTTATTTCAGGTATCTAGCACCTGCAGTATATTGCTTTTGCTTGCATCTGGGTTTTGTTGGAAGCTTGCTATGTTGGCATAACTTTAGAGATATAAAAGTAGTAATCATTTCAGATTTATTTTCATTATGAAGTTAGCCCTGCTGCAATATAAGCATCTGTGTGGGTCTCTGAAATAGCTGAAAGATGTTCTGATTGCTTTGTATATGGTCTCATTTACACTCTTTAGAGGGATGTAATTGCAAAGTGCACACTTTGCCAATTTACTTTGGCTAGGCAAGTGTTGGATAACCTTCCATTTGCAGTTTTCCTGAGGCTGGCAAAATTTTCCGCATTTGGTGCCAATAAGACTGTACATTAAATGTTTACCCTTTTGGCCACATTTCTCTATGCATTACAGATCACTGTTTTATGTCAATGGTTCCTTCCCTGATCCATGCAGCTGAACTTGCCTTTTTCTTCCACTGCTGAATCAGTATCTCCAGTACTGCATCGGTGAAAGCTCGTTTTTGGCAATACCATCCAGTCATGAGATTCCGCAAAGATTTTGTTCCCAGAATTTTCTGCCAGTTCATCAAAATATCTTTAAGAGCTGCTCCTGAAATCCTAACCTGCTTAATTTACAATGATTTCATCCCTTGTTCTGGTCTGGTTGTATTCTGTGTCTTTTTTCTTTTTCGGGCAAACCGATTCTTTTAAGTGGTATTTGTAAAAGGCAACACAGGAATATTAGACAAGACAACAGCAATAATGTCCATCACCTGTCAGTAATGGTGCATGAAACTGATAACTTTTCTGGCTACTGAGGTATGATCAAATAAATAGAAATTTGACATGATATGATATCTATTTAATTTATCCAAATATCACCTAAAAAGTTCTCCTTCATTAGCATCCAATGAAGTATGCTTAATACAAGGAAAGAGGCATACCCAAACCTTTCATTCATCACAGGAAGGCTTAAATAAAGAATGTAATGTTAAAATATCCCAGCTCAAAATAAATTGCTCCATAAATTCTGATGCGTAAGGAAGCTAAACGTGACAGTGTCTTCCATTATTCTGCAACTAGCAGCAACCTAATGAGGTGAGAAGCATAAAACTCTCAGCAGGGTTTTACGAACTATTGATTACTATAGAAATTTAGAATGATAAAGTCAGTTAGCATGCCACACTCAGAGGTATCGCTGTTTTCATATCTATCTGCACTAATTTTCCATTTTTATTTGATAAGTTAACCTTGGGACATTTAATTTCCAATCATCTCTTGTAACTCTAATTACTAAAATTATGCACTTAGCATTGCAGGGTGATAAAAACTTTAGAAATGTCTATTTGGAAGTGTGTTCAAAGCTTGATGAAGCAATTGTAATGTTAATAATATGTAATGTGTCAGTCAAAGATTTTGTCTACTTCTGACCACCTATTTGCTCGAATGTCTAATTATATAACAGTCTTTTATTGACAAATGGATATCTATCTTACTGATTCAGAAATAAAATACTGCAGATGCTGGAAATCTGGAATAAAAACAGAAAATAATGGAAATATCGAGCAGGTTAGGCAGCATCTGTGGAGGGAAATTGAGTTATTGGCCTGGGTTTTCGCAATGACATACAGCCTCTCCGTTGTTGCATAAATAGCGGAAGACACCAAAATCCAGAAGTCCCACCCCGAACACGGCACCTATTATATTTTTAAGGGTGGGAATGGGCCTGGGATGGAATTTGCACATACGCAGTTCATGCAGGAAGCTGCCCATATAAAACAGCAGCTGCATCCACTCATGTCTCATTTTGGTGACCCAGGTGTGTGAAACAGGACATGTACAGGTTAGACCTGGTAGGAGCAGATCTGAACTTTGTGGTGTCCCTTGGAGAGGTGGGGTACCCTTTTGAAGATATGTGGTACCCCTTTGAACATGGCCCCAGGACACCTTTTGGGAAGTTCAGGTGCCCTTTGAGGGAGGTCAGGTGACGCTTGGGAGAGGTAAAGTGCTCCTTGGGATTGTTAATGTGATGTGCATGAATGTGTCCAAATGGTGCATATATTCATTAACTGTCAAGCTAATTGGAACTGTCAAAAGTATCAAAATGAACTATCAAAGACAGTTAGAAGTGTCAAAATGAACTGTCAAAGGAAACCGTCAGAAGTAACTGTCAAGCTCTTAAGACTTTTAAAACTACTGCCCTTTAAATCTTTGAGAAAAAACATTGGGAGTTTTAAAAAAAAATCATTGCTTGCTCTTTCATTCTGTTTAGTGTCATAAGCTTGAAGGCTTCCATTACTGGATCAGTGCTGTATTACTGATTTCACAATGTTCCATTAGCACAGTAGGATGTCTGCCATTTCACAGTTTGATTGACAGTTCCATGTGGTTATAGACTCTTTGAAGTAGGACTATGAATTCCAATGCTTGTTTTTATGCATTTGAATGAAATGATTGTTCTTATAAAGGATTATGTTGAAAGAATGTAAATATAGTGAATGTTTTTTTTAGGAATGAGATCATTTTTAAAAATAAAGTCTGCAATAAACACTTAGAACTTTATTTTGTTTCATCTCAGCATAGCTCCTGAGAGTTGGCCATGGTTGATACTGGGTGAGTTGGTATGATAGGTGTAAGGGTAAATGGTGGTGGATGGGGGCGTGGGTTGGCATGAGTAGCACTAAGTTGTCATGGGGCTATAAAGGGCCATGGGGGTGAGCAGAGGGACATGAGGTGATATGGATGTATAAATGATATGGATGTATAAGGAGCCACGGGGGGTTGGTGGGGGGCATGAAGTGGCCTGGAGAGTATAAGAAACCATGGGGACTATGTGTGGAGGGGTGACGAGGTGTGAGGAGTGAGGGCTGGAGGACTGTTTTATGTTTTACTGTTTTTCTGCACTTTGACCTAGTGCAGGAGCACAGAGGCAGGCCTTCTACCCAGCTTGCCTCTGGACCCAGTAGCCTCCACATTCATTGTGGGATCTCCCGGCCCAACACCCAGACAACCCCACAACCCCTGGAATGAAAATCTGGGCACTTTCTCCCAGCTAGGGTTTGCAGAGCCAGGAAATGTTTCGATTCTGTGCTCCCGCCCTGGGAGCGAAAATTTAGGCCAATGTTTCAGGCCAATGACCCTTCATCAGAACTCTACCTTACTAATGTTAGTTATTAGTTAAAAAAAAAACTGTAATTCACTAAAATATCCAGTAGGTATAATCTTGACTTTGTGTGATTACACAAAGAAGGTGAGAGCAAGCCTAAAGCCTGTTATACAATTTATCTGACCATTATTTCCACCCAACTTGAACGAAATAAAAATGGGGAGAAATGTAAAACGGGCTGCTGACTCACCATTGCCCATTTAAAACTATTGCACAAATCCAAAAGCTCCCCCAGTGGATTCACTTTTAGTTCTTCAGTACTTGATCAGTGGAGATCAAGTAAATGTGACTAAAGTTACAAAGGCTGAGATTTTAGATTTCGAGTGGGGACCCCAGTGGCGCAAAGACATCCTGCTCTGGCAGCAAAACACTCATCTGACACAATCTCCAAATGCAAATGAGTTAATTGGTAAAGAGGCGTTGCTGCCCAATTTTCTAAAATGGAATTGCAAGAGAGGTGGGACCACTTTGGGAGCAGGCTGATTTAAAAGACGTTCAACAGCCATTTCTGAAGCTGCATTCATGAAGATTATGAATGCTGATGCAGAACAGAGGGCAGGAGGCAGGGAGTGGCCTCTTGCTAGGGTAGCTCCCATCCAATTGTTGAAGAAGCACTTCAATGACCTGATTAGGTCCGGCAGGGTGAGTGACGAAAAAGACACAGATGGCATGCCATCTGGTCAACAGAGACCAAATGCCAGGGAGGAGGGCCAATGACAGGGCCAATCACCATGGGAGAGGGGTGTGCAGTGGAGCCTCGCTGGCCCACAGACACAGGTCAGAACTCAAGTGCTGCTGGTCAGGGGTGCAGTCTGCGCTGTTGCCAACAGGTGAAAGATTACAAATGGAGAAAGAGCCCTTGTGCTAATTGCATTATTGTTCACCTTGCAGGCAAAATAAGAGATACATGCTGCTGGAACGGAGAACACATGTCTGAAAGGAGGGCAGACGCAGCTGGCAGTTCTCACTCGCGTCAAAGAGCAGGCACAGCAAATGGCCAGAGTGCCCATCCACAGGGACACAAAGGAAAGGGAGGTATGGACTGTTGCAGACTGTTTCAGCATTTCCAGGTTTAGGAGATGGAAGCATATGCTCCCCATGCACCCAGCTGTCATTTCAGATTCCTGTCCTCAATGTAACCTGTCCAAGCATCTACTTTGTCCTCTGATCTTTCCTCACTATCCTCTCTCACGTCTCCCCCAGACTCATTTGCGGATGGCCATCGAGGACTCCATGGAGGAAGACACCTTGGACACTGCACCATCACATCTCACCACTGCACCTTCCACCAGTGCAGATACTTGCACCTCAGAGGGTCTATGCACATCAGTAGATGTGGCAGCACAGGGTACATGTCAGTTCAGAGCTGGAGGATTCAGAGCAGGCAGATTTGACCCTGGCCAGTTGCCCTTGGAGTGTGGAGGATGGAGGACAGAGGACAGGCTCAGCCCTGCTAAACCAAATGGAGATGCTGAGCATCATATGTCACAAACCAAAAGGCTCTTTATAGAGAAGCAGTGTGAGAATCCCTTCTGTCGGAGTTACCTGAGATGAGAATGGAAGAGTCCATCCATCTGATGGGCTCCACAAGTGACTAAGTGTTTTGGGCATGTGAGCTCCTTCATTGAGGGAGAGTGGAAAACCTCATGGATAGTCATGTGCAGCATCACTCAGAGTGGGTGTGAGAACAGCATTCTGACATGCAGAGGGTTCACAGCATACACAGCAGCATCCACCTGTCAGTGGTGCAAATGTGGTAGAGAGTGGTAGAGAGGCATGGAGTAGATGCCAGCTGTGCCCCAGCTGGTGGAACCCTCTAGTGACCAATAGTGCCAGGAAAGGCCTGAGGTGGTGAAAAATGGTGCTGGAGGAGCCACTCCTTAGTTGGCTTAGTTATTGTCATCTGCCCCACGTGGCTCCTCCAACCGTCAAGTCAACTGAAGAGTCAAGCCTGTGACAAAGGCTGCCCCAGCCATGTTGCAGGTGCAGCTATTTTTGGAGGGGCCACCCCTGACACCAATTGCAAGGGTAGCTTCCATAGGCATCTCAGGTCCAGACAGACATGATCGAGCAGCCTGCCCCCACCTCATCCTCTGCTGCAGTGGGTGGGCGTTCGTGCAGGCCATTGCAACAATCAGATCATTTTGTGGGTCACCCGGGTGTGTAGAACATGAGACAATGTGTGATGGTGGGAGAATAAAACACTAGTACATATTTTGCCCTAGGGTTGACTTATGTGTCTTCATGTGATGCTGCTGATACTCCGGAGAATGTAAGCGAGAGGTGGCATAGTGAGAGAGTACACTATTGAAGAGTGTGTACATCTCAGAAACTGGGGCCAATTTTACAATCCTTTTATTGAGGAAAGACATCCTTCTTAGTTGCATACTGATAAGTAAACAGAAAAATGGAAGGGTTGATAAGGAAGGGGGGGGGTAGAAATAAAGTTCTGCACTTTAAGTGTCAGCCTGTCCTCTCTCTTTGACTATTCTTATGGATCTGCCAATGTTGGACCATGAATTTCTAGCCTTGCCTTAGTCAGCACTGTGTCCTTCCTCTCCAATGCTCCTCTACGATGTGCAACTACTGCCAACTTTCTTTCTTCTGCTGCCAGTGCTGTGAGGGCCATCTCACAGTCTTTTATGGCGGTGGCTGCTGTTTGCCTCTGCTCCAATGTCGCAGAACGCTTCCTGCTCTTTTGCCTCCTGTCGCCCTAAATGAAAATTCGAGTGTGCCAGTCTTGCATTGGGAAACTGGCACACTGACCCAGTGGGTAGGTTTCCGCTGCTGCCGACCCCCGAACACACTCTTATACATCCTTTCAAAATCCAGCCCATAGGCACAAAAGGAGAATTGTATTTGCTTCCTGCTCAGCCAATGAGGGCAGTTGCACTGCATGGCTTATGAGGATTCTGGGAGGAAATTGTAATTGGATGCAGTAGACTGGACCCTGGAGGAAAATACCAGCCAATATCTCTCTTTGAGCTGAGTGGATGAGGGACAGGGAGAGTAGGAGCAGAACAATAGTTCTGTGAATTGTAGGCTGGTAAAAATTTTATAAATGTGTTCAAAGCTTGATGAAGCAATTGTAATATTAATAGTAATGTGTCATTCTTTAGAGAATGATTTAGTCTACTTCTGACAGCCTTTCTGTTCCAATTCGTATGTCAACACTTTAGGAGGGAATGGATGTGAACTGTGGAGATTTAGGGGGGACAGACACGACTTTCCTTACCATTTTAGCACAGCAGTGGTGCATAACCAGGAACTAATTTCCTTAGGCACAAAAATCAGGTGCAAGTTATCTCCTTTTTTTCAGCATTGAAATGCTTCACCTGTTTCTCTCAAGCTTTTGAACCCTTCCTGCAATTCATCACTTGAGTCCACAATCACTTCGTTGTATCCTTCAGAATGATGAGCAGAAACTTACCTGAATTTGTGCTGCTTATGTACTTTCGGTAAGTTGATTGAGATACATGAGGTGCAATAGCGGCTGGATCACCTAGCAACAGCAGAACTGAACCTATAAAGTCTGAAGAGTTTAAACGTTGATTTCTACAGCCGCAAAATGCTTTTAATAGCATTCTTTTGGATTTACGACTACAAATACCTCCACTTATATTCATCTGTATCATCCCACCAGCATTGTGTCAGATCCTCTCTCCCACATAGTCAGGACTTTTCAGGTGTAAGTATGGCATTCCCTTGTATGTCATTATCATGGTGAACAAGGAGCAGCAGCACAGGGTGGAGCTTGTCTTGCTTCTCATTTCTCAATAATGCACACAGGCCATTGACATTGTAGCTAAGCTAACTTTATTGATAACACATTTCCCTAACATGTGAACACATATCTGCAGGATCTGAACTCTATCAAGACAGGCTCCATTATGTGCTATCTGGCCTTCAACCCCCAGGTCAGGTGACCCCATATCTAATACAGAGTACCGTATAGTATCTAATACTGGAGTCCATACCACAATTGGTTATTATCTTTGCATTTCCCCTTTAAAAAAAAACTTCTATACAACTTAAGTATACAGAAGCCTGAATCTTTAGGTCAGTGGGCAGGCGCAATCGACCACCCGGGATCAGCTGGGGAACAGACCGCCGACCGCAGTGGGCTTCTGACTGCGATTTCACGCTGGCTGACCAATTAACGGCCAGCCAGCATCAAACACGCACTGAGAAGCTCAGCGCTGCTGGGGTGGGGGCGGGAAGAGGGCAGGCACTGGCAAAGTAAATGTTGACAAAGCTACCTGAAGGCAGAGAGCTGCCTCAGCGAGCTGAAGAGCTCAAAAGCATTAAAGTTTTTAAAATCAGGAAAAAAATTGTGAAAGCATCACAATCAGTCACTTAAACATATACATTATAAAAATACTGTCCATAGGTTTTTCTTTTTCTTTCATTTAATAACGGAAGGCTCATCCCGCCGACGGATAAGGTTTCATGAAAAATGCAAAGTCTGCCTGACCGATTTGCCCATCCGCCAATGGTAAGATTGGACTGACCACAAAAAATCGGAGACAAGTGCACCTTTAATTACCTTAATTGGCCTCTTAATTGTCGGCGGGCACACTTCTGACTTTTGCACGTGCCTGCAGACTGAAATATCGCGCGAGCGCTGGATGATGTCGGGACGCTCGCCTGATCTAAAAGTTCTGCCCAAAGTCTCTTATCTATTCTTTCCCACTTTGTTTTGATCACTCTGTCTTGTCTTTTCCCACCTCTGTATCTCTGTGGCTTTTTCATAATTCTTGTAGTGGATGTTCTGAATGGTGACAGAGGTGATTTTGAAGGACAAGATTCCTTCTCCAGCTTTGTGTTACTATCACCCCTTGGATAGTTTTCAGGAGTCTCAGGCTTTGCCTGGTTATATGTCACTTCACTGGTGCATTCTGGATTTTGATCTTCAGCTACCGTTTGGAGTCTGCACCATGTAAGACCTTGGTTCTCCTGTGATTCCTGTGATAATAACAGGATTCCAGATCCCTTCTGCTGAATCCTCACTGTCTCTACCATGTTCAAGTCAGGTAGAGGTTGGGCGCCTCGATCAAAGTACTGTTTCTGCTTCTGCTGTCTCAGTTTGAGCAGGTGCTGCACGCTGTAGCTCACTGGCTGTGGAAATAACAGTTGGGGTGCAGTTGGAAGCTTAGTTCTTATTCTTCTCCCCATCGGGAGCTGTGCTGGAGATGATCCAATGCCCTCTAATGAAGTATTCTTGAAATCTAGCAGAGCCAGGTAGGGGTCTCTTCTGTACACTTTTGCCTCCTTCAACAGGTGTTTTAAGGTCTGCACAGTATATTCCACCATTCCATAGGATTGTGGATATTTGGGACTTGACGTAGTGTGGCAAAACTTCCAGTCCTGTGCAAATTTGTGAAACTCAGTGCCTGAGAATTGTGGACCGTTATCGAAGATGAGCACTTCAGGTATGCCGTGACAAGCAAAAATTAATTTCAAATGATTTATTACAGTGATGTTCTTACTACCATTTCTCAGCAGCACAGACTCAAAAAAACTTTGAGTAATAATCTACTGCTAGTAGGTACTCACTGTTGTCAAATGTGAACAAGTCCACTCCAATTTTCTGCCAGGGCCTCTCTGGAACACTGTGTGGTTGAAATGGTTCTTTCTGTTACGACTTAC
The DNA here is from genome assembly GCF_964194155.1 of Cetorhinus maximus. Classification (NCBI taxonomy): domain Eukaryota; kingdom Metazoa; phylum Chordata; class Chondrichthyes; order Lamniformes; family Cetorhinidae; genus Cetorhinus; species Cetorhinus maximus. The sequence goes on along the minus strand of NC_135880.1, from coordinate 158,068,639 downwards.
TGTACTTTTGGCACACTGCACATGCATTCACCATTTCCCTGATTTGTGCTCCCATTCCAGACCAATACATTACATCTCGAGCTCTTCTCCTGCACGTTTCTATGCCGAGGTGAATTTCATGAATGCGTTGCAGTATTTTTTTCCTTAGTGTTGCAGAAATTTTGATATTTTCTCCCTTGAAAAGTATTCCTTCTGCTACATGAAGTTCCTCATAAGAGTTCCAATACTCTGGTAAAACAGGAGGGTCTCCGCTCAATGTGTGGGCCAGCCAGTTTGCACAATCTGCTGTAGTTTTCTCAGGGTGGCATCGTTCTTGGTCACTTCCCTGATCTCATCCAGTTTGGTTACAGCCACAGCTAAGTCCTTTGTCAGCATGTGAACCTGTGCTTCTGTTTTTTTATCCTCTTCCTCCGTGATGGGTAGGTATCCACATGACAGAGTCTCTGTGATGTACATTTCCTTGCCCGGTTTGTATTTAACTCTGACCTGGAGCTTCTGCAGACACTTTCGTAATCTTTGGATTCTTGGTGGTGCACAGTTCTGGGGCTTTTTAAGTATAACTTCCGAAGGCTTATGATCAAACTCTACCCTCACGTCTTTGCCATAGACAAACTGATGGAAGGTCAAACACAATAGCATTTCTTTCTCTATTTGGACATACTGCTGCTGTATTTCAGTCATTGCCTTTGAAATGTATGCCACCGGTGCCTCACTTGGCAAAAGGACAGCTCTCAGGCCAGTCTTTGAAGCATCCACTGAGATCTTGACTGGCTGACTAATGTTGTAATACTTTAACACTGGTGCCTGGGTCAGTGTTCTCTTCAGGCTGGTCAAAGCTTCCTGGTGACTTTGTTCCCAGTGTCGTTCCATATCATTTTGTACAAGTTCTCTGAGAGGTGCTGTCAGATCTGACATGTTCGGAATGAATTTCCCAAGATAGGTCACCATTCCCAAAAACCTCTTCAAGTCTTTCTTGCATTCTGGGGGTGGCATGTTCACGACTGCTTCGATTTTACTCTGGTCCGGCTTCAGTCCCTCACTTGTTAGCACATGTCCCAAGTACTTGATATCATGAAGACCTATTTTGCACTTTTCCTCCTTCAACTTGAGGTTTCTTTCTCTAGCTCTGTCCAGCACCTGCCTCAGTCTGTGGTCGTGTTCTTCTCGTGAGGCTCCCCAGGCCAGCACATTGTTGACTTATGTTTCCACGCCCTCTAACACTTCAAACAGATGCTTCACTGTTCTGTGGAACACCTTCGGAGCTGAATTAATACCAAAAGGTAAGTGTAAAAACCTGCATCATCTGTATGGTGTGTTGAAGGTACAGAGATAGGAGCTGTGCTCGTCCAGCTTGACCTACCAGAAACCTGAACTCGCATCCAAGACTGAATAGTATTTAGCATCAGCTAGCTTACATTTGATCTCTTCTACTGTAGGCAGCTGGTAATATTCTCTTTCTACTGCCTGGTTTAGGTCTCTGGGATTCAGAGACACTCACAGATTCCCATCTAATTTTTCTACAATTACAATTGGATTAACCCAGTTTACTGGTTCTTAAATTTTCTTGATGATTTGGAGTTTCTTCATTCTGTTCCACTCCGCTTTCAGTCGATCTCTCAGCATTACTGGTATTTTCCTGGGCGGGTGTATTTTGGGTGTCACAGTTTTGTCAATCTTGATGGTGTGTTCTCCTTTTAGGCAGCCAATCCCCCGGAACACATCTTTATAGTCGCTCAGGATGTCATCAGTGGAGACAATCATTATTCACCTGATTAGCTTCAGATTTCCACAAGCTTTGCTTCCAAGGATAGGTTCTGCATCAGTTTTCACCACTATGAATGGAAGTGCTTGAGACATTTTTTTGTAGTTCAACTTAAGTGTGCACTTGCCTTCTACTGTAATTTTTTCACCTACATAAGTAGACAGCTTCACTTTTATTTTAGTTAGCTGTTTTTCTTTGCTTATCTTACGATACAGGCTTATGGGAATGACATTTGCTTGTGCACCTGTGTCAAGCTTGAAATTCACCATCATGTTGGCAATTTTTAAATCAACCTTCCATTCATCTTCTTTGGAATTTATTGTTACTGCACCAATGGAAAGTTCAGTTTTAGTGTCTGTGTCATCACCTGCAATTGTGTGCACTTTCTTCGATTTACACATCTTAGCAAAGTGATTTAGTTTATCACAGTTCTTACACTGCTTTCCATAATTGGACAACCACATGGTAAATGTGCTGTTCCTCATCGGCTGCATTTAAGTGTTTTAACAGCAGTTTTGTTCTTTTTACCTTCAGGCTGTCTATTTGTTCTTTCCGGGGACTGTTTCTGTTTAAGTGCATCTAACTGTTTGACAATGTGCGGCTTATCATCTTTTGTCATCTGTTTAATCTGGCATTTCATTGTCTCTGCCACTCTGCGGATATTTATTGCTTTCTCCAGCATGAGATCAACTCCTCTCAAAAGCCATTCTCTCAGTGTCATTTGTGATCCCGCAAATTATTCTATCTCAGATGAGTGATTCTTCAAGCTCTCTAAATTTAAACGATTTAGCTCATTTTCTTAGCTCAGTTATCTACTAACTAATGTCACTGCCTTGTGTGCATGTAAAAAAATCTGTATCTTTCATACATGATGTTTTTCTTAGGGTTGCAGTAGGCTTCAGTTTTCTCCATTATTTCTTTCAAGTCATTTCGTTTCTCATCACTTCCAAATGTGAATGTGCTATAGACTTCTAGGGCTTCTTCCCCTGCGACGTGAAGAAAGATGGAAATCTGTACCTGAGTGTTTTGTTTATCACTGCCCATTGCTGTGAGGTACAGCTTGAATCGCTGCCGGAACCTCCGCCAGTTTTTGGTGAGATTGCCCTCCAAGCTGAGCTCTGTCAGTGGTTTCAGAACCTCCATTGTTGCATTTAGTTTACTTCTGACACCATGTCTTGTTTCTTGTTTCTTAATGATGCGCAGAAGTCATCGATATTGTAGCTGGGCTGACTTTATTGATAACAAATTTTCTTAACATAAACACATAGTTGCAGTATTTCTATCATGACAGGTTCCAACATGTGCTATCTGACCTTCAACCCCCAGGTCAGGTGTTCCCATATCTAATACAGAGTACCATATAATATCTAACACTGGGGTCCACAACCACAATCAGCTATTACTATAACAGAGTTATTGTAGCTGGGCTGACTTTATTGATAACAAATTTTCTTAACATAAACACATAGTTGCAGTATTTCTATCATGACAGGTTCCAACATGTGCTATCTGACCTTCAACCCCCAGGTCAGGTGTTCCCATATCTAATACAGAGTACCATATAATATCTAACACTGGGGTCCACAACCACAATCAGCTATTACTATAACAGAGTTAAGGAGAAGTAGTCAGTACTTGGTGAGGATGCAGCCTCCACAGAACACAAATCTTGTGAGGACATTTCTTTTTTTCTATTCATTCAGTGGATGTCAGCAGCAAGGCTAGCATTTAATGCACATCCCTAATTACCCTTGAGAAGATGGTAGCGAGTCGACTTCTTGAATACAATTGAATGGCTTGTTATGCCATTTCAGAGGGTCGTTAGGAGATAACCATGTTACATTAGGTCTACAGTCACACATAAACCAGACTGGGTAAGGATGGCAAATTTATTTCCTGAAGAATATTAATAGATGGATTTTTGCAATAAATCTCCATGTAATGTATTAAGTTTAATAGAAAATTAGAGTATAAAAGGCCAGCACATTAATCATTCCTAACATTAGACTTTCCCAGGGTACCTTTATAATTCTTCTTCTATATAATACCTGATGACGAGCATTGCATGATCTAATTGTCTCCTAATGCTATACTGAAAGGACTGAGGTGATCTTCATCTGACGTTTATGTGCTCCTGGGCAGCCTAATGCCACCTCCCACATTCCATTAATGTAATGGTAAGAGGTGACTGACCAGAGGGCTATCAAGTACTGCTATGTACTTGAGATGGTCATCTCAAGCAGTGCCACTCCTGAGTGCTTGGTCCTCGTCACCCTCTTCAGCATTATCATGATGTTCCTCCTCTGCCACCCATTGCTGTGATGGATCCACAGGTTGGGAGGGTATAGTAAAGGTAAGAAATTAATTTTTAAAAGCAATTCAGCATACAAACTTCACATGCAATTACAGTTTTGCTCCTTCGTGTGCTGTAGAAGTGCAAAGGCTAACTTATTTTTAAAAATATTCGAAGGCAGATTATTTTTGTGAACATGATGCTGAGCCGACAGATTGTGAATCAGACACTACTGAGGGGTGTTGTTTTCTATCTTACCAGAGATATGTCAGTCAGGGCTTTGGCATTTACTATCAGGTGGCACACATCCTCAGCGATGGATGCAAAACTGAGCTAAAAGCAGTAGGTGTTTGGAAAGAACACAAATATTTTATTTGGTTATAGTTAGTCATTATAATATGTTCATGATGACACAAATGTCCTCCTCACATTCTACTCTGGAAACTTGAGCTCTAAAATCTAGGATGACATCTTGATGTAATACTGAAGGAGAGCTGTACTGTCTGAGGTGCTGTCTTTTGGATGAGATGTTAAACCGAGGTCCTGTCCACTCTCGCAGATGCATGTAAAAAATTCCACAAAGTCCTGGCCATTAAGCATCCCTCAATCAACATCGTACAATAGATTAAAAGCAAACTTGCAGATGCTGGAAATCTGAAACAGGAGATAACATAAGTTCTGAAGAAGGGTCATACGGACTCGAAACATTAACTCTGTTTCTCTCTCCACAGATGCTGCCAGACCTGCTGAATTTTTCCAGCATTTTGTGTTTTTGTTTCGTACAATAGATTATCTGGTTATCATCACATTGCTTTTTTTATTGCTGAAGAAAGAGACATGTCCAACTTTTCATCTTGCACTCATCAGGACTCTCACAAGAATAAGTGGGGGGAACAACAATTTATACTGTATGTGAAGCGAGTGCTGATTGCTGGTTAAATGGCATTGCCATGGAGAACATACCACTAATGGTGACAGACAGTTAACTGCCAAGCACTGTTTGAAATTTAAACCAGGCAGCTTGACCCTGATTGGTCAAAACATTGCCCTGAAGAATGAGTCAGCGAATGGATATCACTTATTTTGTTTAGCTGAAACAGGCATAATGTGTGCACACGCTCTTTCTGCCTGTGTATTAATATGTGCAGCTTCCAATACACACAAATGCTCCACACTGCGAGCCCAACTGACAATCTTAAATTGGTTGTCAGCATAAAACATAGCAAACTGAAGATTATTTAGCAAATGTTGTCCAATTGTGGAATCACATCTAAAGTTGAACACTGTGGGCGGAATTTTCCATGCCCACCCGTGTCAGCCATGATTGGTGGCATGAGCGGACACTATGGCACAATAGGTTTTATGATGGCCGGAAACCAGTTCATGGTCATCCGCTCAGCCCTCTGATAGTGGGCCACGTTTCCCGCCATTGGACATCGGGAAGCTCATTGTAATGCATCAGCATATCATTATCAAGCCAGGCCACCGGACTCGTTCCCCCATGTGCTGGATCATCCGCCCATGTCGGCGGGAAAGCACGCCATCGAATTTCACAACAGTACATAAAAGGTGTGCACTTGAAGGCCTGTGCTTTGAGGGGAACTCGGAGGTGAGTAAACAGTAACGTTGTAAGCATTCACCAGGGGCACCTGTTGGACTTCAAGCTTCAGGGGTGCGGGGGGGTCGGGGTTAAGGGCAGCCCTGCGGTTGAGGCGACTTGTGGTGGGGTGGGGTTAAAGACAGCCCTGCTGCTGAATATAGTGCACAAGCATTCAGGGTGGGGGGTTCAGGTGGGTGAGGGAAGTGGCCACGTATTAAGGAAACCTGTATAAAAGTGGCTATTCCCCTGCAACGGAGACAGCTCAGGCGTAGCCACATTGATATGTTTGAGGTCGGCCTCCTAACTTATCTGCCCACTCAAGCAATGCAGAGGCATCAAAGTGCCAATAAGTGTTCCAGAGCTTCCCATGGCTCCCCTCCACCCACCGACCTCTGCACAGACTGCAAATCTATGAACATTTTAGCGGACTGCAGAACAGTTGGATGACTGCAGGCGTTGTACAATCTCCTCGCTAAAGCTGGCCATGTAGCAGTCACTGCTGGAGGTGCTCACAGCCCCTTGCAATGTCATCATGCCGGTTTGCACCTGTCTCCCCCATGGTTCAAGCTAGCAGGGCAGCCATGCAGCACACTAATATCTGGCCATCCAAGTGGTGGTCAGCACTCTCCGGGAAGCGTTAAGGGGCCGTCACACTTAACCAGGACAGGTTCTTAGTGCATCCATGCTAACCACATGTCTCTTTCTTTCATCCTGCAGGAGGAGTACATCAGGATCATGGAGCCTGGTGAACTAGCTGTATGCCTGATGGCCTACAGAGTGTGAAGATGATAGGGGAGAGAGTGACTGGGGCTCCTGGCTGTGCAGAGGCAGGAGCAGCAACCTCAGGAAGAAGGGGCAGCTGGGGCTCCCACACATGCAGCCCAAGAGCTGTGAATCGTCTCAGTCAGGCACCTAGCAACACCCAGGGTCTATAGACACCACATTTCATTCCTGCAGATGACCAGAACCAGTGTCACCAAAGACTGTGCATGTCTAGGGAACTAATCCGTCACATCTGCCAGTTACTGCAGGATTTGGCGCCACCTAGACTTTGAGGGCATCGACTGCCAGTGGCAGTGAAAGTGACCATGGCGCTCAATTTCTACACAAATGGTTCCTTTCAGGGCTCCACAGGTGATCTCCACCCACAAATGCAACCATGGGGTCACGGATGCCATCTTTGCAAGGCCACACAACTTTGTGCATTTCACCCGGAATCAGGACTGTCAGGATGCAAGAGTGATTGGTTTGGCCCAGATTTCGGGTTTCCCACAGGAGCAGGGTGCGACCAACTGCGCTCAAGTGGCACTCAGATCTCCGTCACAACAAAAGATGAACTATGTCAGCTGCAAGAGGCTCCGTTCACTGAATGTGCAGCCGGTGGGTGACCACCAGAAACACACCCTGCAGGTCTGCACACGGTTTCCAGGGAGTGTCCCTGACTCCTACATTCCCAGTCAGTCACAGATCCCCGGAGTCTTCCAGTGTCCACAGAAGCTGCAGGGATGGCTCCTCAGGGACAATGGTTACCTGCAGAGGACGTGGCTGATGACACCCATGTGGCGGCCTCGGACTGCAGCAGAGTGAAGGTATAATGAGGCTAATGCTGCAACTCGCAACTTGGTGGAGCAGACCATCGGGATGCTGAAAATGAGTTTCCGGTGCCTGAACCGGTCTGGTGGAGCTATTAAATACAGTCCGCAGAAGGTGTCATGCATCATCGTCGTCTGCTGTGCTCTTTACAACCTGGCGCTGCAATGGGGAGGCGAGCTGGCTGAGAAGGAGATGGAGGAGCTGCACGTCTTCTCCGATGAGGGGCTCGCTGATGGGGATGAGGATGAGGAGGTCTTCACGATGACAAGGATGAGGCAGGCGCACTCAGGAGACCCTCATAGCTGCTAGATTTGTGGAGGATGATGACAACATGCAGTGAGGAAACACCATAGATCCTCACATTGCACCTACAAATGTTTGACTCCAGTCTGGCTTATGGCAGTGCGAATACCCTTTGTAAGAATGCTCCTGTCAGTGGAGGCCCTAATAGTCGCTCGATTGCAGGGGGATGATGACAACATGCAATGAGGACACTCCATAGATCCTCACATAGCCCCTGAGGATGTCTGACTCCTGTCTGGCCGAGGGCAGCTCGGTTGCGCTCTGTGATCAGGGTCATATCATAGAGAAGCAGCCATAAAACCTTAGAAACATCTGATGCTTTGTCTGCCTTCAGCACCTGATCCCTCCAGGAGCACAGTATCACTGGTCGCAGACGCTGAAGAGATGGGGTCCAGCCCCACCTTAAAGGCGCTGAGAGCACACAGAGAGAATGAGCGAACTCTGTGGCGCCTGCTCACTACAGTCTGGAAGCAATGATAAGCACCGTCGAGGTGCAGGCACCAGTAATGTGTCCAGGGAGTGTGAGTCTGGACCATCACTGTGGTCTGAAGGCTGAGCAGAGCACAGGGAACAGGCCCTGGACTGAGACACCTGTCTTTATCTTATGCAGAAAAGTTTCACATCTGAGTGACATGAACACTGCTCATCAGAACAAGGAGCCATAGGCAGGGAGACATTCTTGGGAGTTTATTGACAATAGTGAACAGCATGTACAAGTGATTAGCACCCATGCCCAGGCTGTGCAACTAATTTTCCTTAACTTTTCTAACCCTGCCGCTAAGTCTTGGTGCTCCCTGGACATCCACAGTTGAGGTGGAGGCAGCCTGCTGACTGCAACGCCCTGTCTGTGGTGACATTGGTGGGCGTCCTCTGGAGAGCCAAGACTTGGAGGGCCCTAGCCTGCTTTCAGAATCCTGCTGTGTGGCAGTGGCACCCTCTCGGCCTGTGTAGCTGAAGCTGCTGAGGTCATAGGAAGAGGGGAGTCGGATGGGCCGGAAATGCTTGGAGTCACCTGGATGGATGGCCCCAGAGTGTGCACCTGCTGATCCTCCTCCTTTTGGATGCCCAGGGGCCCCAGGCTGACTCCTTGAGGAGCAGGGGCAGTTGGAGTGAGTTGAACTGCCTGGCACCCCTCTCGCGTACACACTGTTGGAGGCCAACTATGGTATCAGCGATGGAGTCGAGCCCATGCAGCAGTGCTGGACCAAAGTCCTGGACCAAGGTCTCCAAGGCGGCCGCCATCCTACCAGTGTTGACCTCAGTGCATTGGCATGCCAGCGCTATCACCGCAGCCTGAAGGAAGATGTAGTGAGTGGTCTTATGGACAGGAGGAGGACAATGATGGTGAGTGTGAGAGAGTGAATGGTGACTTTGCTTGAACCAGCAGTGAGCTGGGTTTGTGAGTATGTGAGTTGAGAGTGATGAGAAGGGTGACTTACCCTGGCAGAACAGAGGAGATAATTCATCCTCTTGCGGCACTGGGTGGCTGTCCTCTTTTGAAGGGCGTAGGCGCTGACCACCACTGCCACCACCTCCCAAGTCAGGTTAGTGCTGTTGCTTCCCGTCCTACAGCCAGAGGGGGGAGTAGAGGACATCTCGGTGGCCCACCACGGCATCCAAAAAGTGCTTAAGGAATGCATCGCTGAACCTGGGGGCTGCAGCCTTCTTCAGTTTCAGGGCCATGTCTTCCATGCAGTGCGGTGGTCTGGAAGCGCTCAGATGTGTGCTTGCGGCTGAACTTTAAATATGGCACCCTGTGTGATGCAGTGGCGGGGTGATGACGGGCAGCAAATGAGAGCCCGCCTGCCATGGAAAAGGTGTGTTTCCTAGGAATGCATAAATAATGTGACAGGTTTGGGATGATACGGCGTGAAAACCCGCCATCGCGGCCGGCAGGTAAATCGTCACTTTACTACACGCTACTGCACTTAGTGCAAATCTGGGAAAATTCCGCCCTGTGTTTTGAGTTTTGCAAGCAGGGGGTGGTTCGGTACAGTCTGTCCCCTGTCCATTGCAAACAGTAACTGGGAGATGCTGATTGATATGATCCGCCAGTCTTAGGGACGTTCGGCTTAAATACCTAACATTACACTGGCACTGAAATTCATATACCACATTAGTCATTTGTGTGGTAGCCAGAATGTTCTTTTGGCTTGACGGCAGCATCCTGTTAGTGGTGAAAATCACTCATGTTGCTATTGCACAGTAGCAGCGTGAGACAGTTAGCTTCATCTGTTGCTCAAATTATTGAGATACGCTGCCTTTCCTGCTACCCTGATCAGATCATTTCATGCTGTGTATCACACAAGCTCATGAACGGGCCTGAGACTGTCACTTTCGGCCCTGAAAAGTGCCTAGTCTACCTCAGATTATCCTGTTCACAATGGGCAGGTACCCAACCAGCCGTTGCTTGTAAAAATCAAAACACGGTATCTAACATTAGATGTGATTCCGCGATTGGACAACACTTGCGAAATAATTCTGTGTGCTAAGAATTATGCTGACAACCAATGTAAGATTGCCAGTCAGGCTTGCAGTGTGGCACATTTGCATGTACTGGAAATGACAATACACAGGGCCCTGTTCTTTGTAGACAGAAAGAACATGTACACACATTGCCCCTGTTTCAGCTAAACAAAATAAGTGACAACCATTTGCTGACTCATTCCTCAAGGCAATGCCTTGACCAATCAGGATCAAGCTGCCTGATTAAATTTCAAACAATGCTTGGCAGTTAACTGTCAGTCACCATCAGCAGTGAGTTTGCCATGGCAACAGCAATCACCAACCAATCAGCAATCTCTTTGCATACGGTATAAATTGTTGTCTTCCCCTTATATTGGTATTCTTGCAAGTGTCCTGATGAGTGCAAGACGAAAGACTTAGACATGCATCTTTTTTTCAGCAACACTCAAGTTCTGTACTACCAAACGACTATTGTTTTTTTTTGTTGGAGCTTGCTGTTTGGGAATTAGCTATCATATTTCTTGAATTACAATAGTGACTACACTTCAAAAATTCTTCATTGGCTGTAAAGAGTTTTGGGATATCCAAGGGTTATGAAAGGCATTCTATCTTCCTTTCTGACAATAAGGTTACCTTTATTTGTTCCATGGAATATGTAATCTGCAATCCTGACAATATTTCCATCATTTCAGTTCTGCTCAAGTATCAGACTGTACAGCTGGTATAATGAAAACAATGACACAATTATTTGAAAAGCTTGTTCTGACCCTAATATTTCAACCAAATGATGTGCTGGAACTTTATTAATATTTAAGGTGCAGATAAGCTCATTATTAATTTCTAATAGCACATGTTAGAAATGTAAAAATCAGCTGGTGCAGCATGTTTTAGTATTTCTTCAGCTTGAGCTCAAAATAAATCAGTGGTGACAACCGTCAGTCAGGAACAATCTTACCATACAAACTAAAGATGTTTTCTATGGATGTACACATCAGAAGCAGAAATAACATGTTTTTTTTATCACTTCTACATCAGAAATTCTGTACTTGCTGACTGAGCAATAACTTGCTTGAGGTATCTACAGGACCCAAGGTTACCAAGCAGTTTAATGACTGGCAATGAGAGAAAAAAGTACTGTCTGATAGTAAGAGGGAAAATGTAGTCACGTATAGCTGGCTTGGGTAATCCATGATTCAAAGCTAGAAAGTGTAAAAGAAACTTATGTTTATGTGTAAATGTACATGGATATCTTAATATCAAAAGCTACAATGAAGCTTTCCATCCTAAAAAGCACACTTGGTGTTCTCTGATGGAAAATTAACCATAACCATGACCTGTTAGTGTTCATGCAGTCAGCAAATAGACTTGAACTTCAGTAATGCATGGCAGGATCAATATTTCAAGAACAATGTATGAACAGACACTTTTTGACAGAATTTCACAACTCCTGCACGATATTGGCATGACAGGAACATAAAATATAAATTACTCCTTCTAAAGAGCTTTTTTGGGCTTGTGGTGAACAGCTTAGTCTCTTAACGTAAGCCCAATGGAATCAGTTGGCATGGCCTGTAAGTACTTTGTGAAATTAATCTCCCTTAAACAACTAGAAAAAGTGACTGAAAACAAGTAAAGTTACATTATGCCAATTCTTGGTTGATCCTATGGCTAGGTGAAAGCAAGATTGCCAAAACAATAAATTATCATCTGTAAGGTATAATTTACTCACATTTGCTGTTCATTATGGTATAATTAAATAGCAAGTAGTCTTTGCTTAATATTTTTTGCACTACATTCCCTAATTTATGATTGAACAGGCTGTTGGAACATTACAGATTGTCTGAATCAGTTACTGAGATGGTGTGCTTGATTCTGCATACCTGACCCATGGACGAACATGCAGGCCTCAGCTCCTGCCCAGTGGAGGCAGCAAAAATTGTCTCTCGCTTCGTTGACCTTCCTGTTGGTGAAGCAGAAAATAACTGAATGCAAACGATATTGTAATTGAAAATAAAGAACGGGCAAATTTGCTAAATAATGACTTGGTATCAGTCTTTAACGTAAAGGAAAAAGATGAAATAACAGATATGAGGGCAACTAAAAGTAAATCAAATGAAGAAATTTACTAGATCTAATATAAGTTTAAAAAATGATAATGGAGAAAGCTTTAAGGCTGAAAATTCCAAGACCTGATGGTGCCCAGCTTAGGATATTAAAAGTAATACATAAGGAAATTGCAGATGTGTTAATCATGGTCTCTCAAACTCTTTTGTTTCAGGAATTTCTCCCCTGTATTGGGAAATTCCCAACGTCAATTCACCATTAGAGAGATAAACCAAGGAATGATGGCCCTGTTGTCTAACCACTGTTGTGGGGAAGTTTATAAACTACCATTAATGGCAGAGTGACTGACTACTTGGCCAGAATAAACAAATCAGAGAAATCCAGCATGCCATTGTAAAAGGAAGTTACTTATAACTAAATGAGTTGAATTTTTGAGGAGGTTAATCATATTTATTAATATTTACATTGATTTCAAGAAGACATTCAGTAAGGTCCACACCAGAGATTATTCACAGAAATTGAAGTACGTGGAAACTTTTGACATGGTAAGAGAATTGGTTAGAAGGTAGAAGACGGAGAGTAAGGATAATGGGTACGTATTCCAATAGGCAGAGTGTGACTGGTGCTGTCCCTCAGGGATCTACACTGGTGCCTCAGCTTCTAAATGTGTTTATCAATTATTTTGATGAAGGGATAGAGAGCCGTATAGCCAAGTTTGCTGACAACATTTATACTGTTGAAACAATAACGGTGTAGATGGAAGAAGAAAGCTGCGAAAGGGACTTAGTTAGATTGTGAATACACAAAATTGTAGTAGATGGAGTTCATTGTGGGGAAGTTCAAGGTCACCCACTTTGGACCTAAGAAAGGTAGATCAGAGTACTTTCTAAATGGTGAGAATCTAAGAACTGCTGTGGAGCAGAGATATGTAGGATTAAATAGATATTTAGGATTAGCCATTAAACTAGAGAAGTTTAATGTCTAATCTTAATCAGGTGTTTAAAATTATTTAAGAATGTGATGGGTTAGATAGAGAGAAACCATTTCCTCTGGTGGGGGAGTCCAGCACATCTTCAAATTGGATCTAAGCTATTCTGAGGTGATACCTGGATGCACTTCTTACATAAATGAGAGAAATTCTCCCCCCAAAAAGCTGTTACAGATAGGTCAATTCAAAATTTCAAAATAGGTTGATAGGATTTTGTTGGTTAAGGGTATAATGGATATGGAGCTAAGGTGGATAAATGGAGGTAAGACACTGATCTGCCATGATTTAATCAAACGGCGGAACAGGCTCAATGGGCTGAATGGCCTAGTCCTGTCCCTATGTTCCTAATTCTTTTTATAAGGATAGGTCACTTCTGAAGTCTTCCAAGGTTCTATGTTTGACCCATTCCTCTTCTTCAACTATGCTCTGCCTCTTAGCAATATCACCCACAAGCATGGGGTCAGCTTCCATTTGTCCTGTCAACTAATTACCACTTCCATACTGTCAGACTACAGGTGGAATCATCCCAGATTTGCACTAAGTATAAAGCAGGCGGGAAAATGGACATTTTACCTGCTAACTGTGATGGTGGCTTTTCCCACCATATCGTCCTAGCCCCACCTCATCATGCATTCCTGGGAAATACGCAGGGTGGCTGGCGGGGTGTCCTGTCATTCACCTGCCCCGCCTTCAGTAAACCGGGCATCATGTTTAAATGCCTCTCCTGCAAAGAGCTAGCGGGCTTCAAGGGATAGGAAGCTGCTGTGAGCTGATGGCTGCCAAAGGGAGGAAACATGCTGCCCCCCAGATTTAATGACACCTCCCTCGAGCACCTACTGGACACAGTGGAGGCCACCGTGATGTCCTCTATCCCCGCAGTGGGTGAAGGCCAGCAAGCAAGGTCACCAATCCTGCATGGGAGATGGTGGCAGCGGTGCTTAGTGCCAATGCCTTGCAAAAGAGGACAGCCATCCAGTACCAAAAGAGGATGAAGGGTCTCATTAATTCTGCCAGGGTAAGTCACTCTTCTCATCACTCTCAACTCACACACTCACAAACCACTCATACATCCACAGGGATCTCACACCTCAAGGGACAACACCACTAACTCTCATCTGCACCCTCATATCTCCATTAGGCTCATATCCTCTGGAGCTTGCAATCTCATCCCGTCCATGGCTTCACTCACCACACAAACATTTCACGCAGTGTCTGCTCACAGTCTCTCCATCTGTTTCCATGAAGGAGAAGCTGGCTCACAACAGCAGGGAGAGGTCCCAGACCTGGGGTGGAGTGTCCCACATTGGGCCCCTCACTCATTTTGAGGAGCGTGCCATTGTGCTGACTGGTGAGGACGTGGACTGTACCTGCAGTGATGGTGAGGTTGGCAGTGAACACACACGTGAGGATCCTGCACAACATCATCCCTCTCTCAATGCGATAGTGAGTGCTCTCTCTCCTGCTTTTGACTGTGTTGACATGTACTAATCATCTCTACATTGGTTCACAGGGACCTCTGCCAAGCGACCAAAACAGTCAGCCAGCCAGTCCCTCAGCTCCATCCACGTACTCATCTCCAGCCAGGAGGACACCTTCTCCATTGAAGAGCTGGAAGTAAGCAGTCTGAAAGACCTATCACAGCACTTACCCACACCCTGCACCAGTGCAAAGGCACACACTCGGTGGGACCTAGATCTAGAGCAGGCTCAGGTTCACAATCTGGTGGTCACCGCATGGATACGTATCCACAGCAGGAGGAGGCAGGTTCAGCCGAGCTTCCCGGCACTCGGAGGACTGCTGGGGAAGAGGCATCTCTGAGGTCTGAGTCAGATGATGGATCTCTGGGTTCGTCCTTCCAACTCATCCTGGAAAGTCACGAGAAGGACTGGTGGCCTTCTGAGGGGTAACATCACGCAGAGTTGTTGGAAGCCCTCAACAGAGTGGCATGTGAGTCAGAGGAGTGCGTCCGCCTGCTCTGTGATGAAGTGATGCCCACATGTACACGTTTGGAGGTCTCCAAAGGAAGGATGAAGGATGCCTTGAAGACCCTGGTTCAGCAGAACAAGGAGACGCACACAGACCTGCACTCCATCGTGAGAGCCATGGGCGAGTTCCTGCAGTGACAATGCAAAAGGGAAATGGGGCACCTCGACCTCCCTGCAGGTGCTCCTTCCACTAAAGGAATCAGGTCAGGGCCCTCAAGCAGCCAAAGGGAGGAAGAGTGGCAGCTGGACACCCCTGGGTCATCCACTCAGGAATCTCAAAGGCTGTCCACTCCCTCTGAGTCCCCTTTGCCTGTAACGCCCCTCAACCTCGCCCTCTGTCACTGCAGAGGGAGCAGCTGGCCCACAGGAGGACAGCTAAAGCAACCCGGGTCCTTCAAAGCCTCAGATCTCCAGAGGACTCCCACCGAAGTCAACAGAGGCAACAGGGCCAACCATTGCACAGGATGCCTCCATCCCTGCTGCTGATGTTAGGGCAACACCTAGAAGTGGTAGGCTGAGAAAAGTTAAGAAATTCTGATCAAAAGTGGTTGCATGGGTGAAAACATTTTGTCAGTTTACAATCTGAAAATATCTTCACTTACACTGAATAACGTATAATGTTGCCTTTCAGCTTCATTGAAAGGCTTCACGAGTCCTCTCCCTGCCTCCCCCCACCACTAGCAGTTCAGCTGCATGCAGCCAGACCATGAGTGATTCTGGAGGAAGAAGCGTGTGTGGGGCAGGGCCTTTCAGAGCCTCATGCAAGCACCCTCTCACGCACACGGATCCTTCCTCCCTCACACTCTTCTCACTGTCCCGAGCATTTTTAATGCTGCCTGCTGAGGTTCGCTTTCAGTTGTCCATCAGAGCTGACCTGCATCTCCGCCCACCCACTGACCGTACTCCTACGCAGCACCTGATCCTGCCGAACACGGGGCACTACTCACTTTCAATTTTAGAAGCATGTTACTGGTGAAGTTTGTCTTTAGTTCCCCCATCCTTTCTGTTCCCCCTGTCACCCATGTCCTTTCCCCCATCACTGTGGACCCCGCTGGCATCAGCTTCCACCTCCTCTACGTCACCTACCATCCCTTTCCAGGATGTCCAGGTGGACAAGTACATTCCCTACCTTCCCAAGAATCCCATGCCCATCCACATTGACCTCCCCAACCTCCTCCTTCCCACGCCCAGGGGTCTGTGTCTGCCTCCAAGGCCCACCAACCACCCTCTCCGCCCCTTCTACCGCTACTGTCGCAACCTCACCTTACCATCCTACTGGCTCACTCTGCCTTCTCTAATTCTCACCATTCCCTCCTACCACCTCCACTCTCAGTTCACTCCCCAGGAGGCAGCCATCATCTCCACAGACCCCTCCCTTGCATGTTCACCTGGACATCCTCCCCCCACCGACTCCTTCCTCCACCCTTACTCCTTTCTCCACACTTACTCCTTCCTTCTCCCCCTCCCAATACTCTTCCTCTCCCTGGACTCCTTCCTCCCCCTGGACTCCTTCCCCCCTGCAAACCCCTTCCTCCCACCGGATTCCTTCGTGCCCCTGGACTCCTTCCCCTCTCTGAACTCCTTCCTCTACCTGAAGTCCTTCCCCTTCTGAATTTTCTCCCTTACACCTTCCTCCCCCTTACACCTAACTCCCCAGTTGCTGTATTCTCCCCTTTTGCACCCTCCTCCTCCCCCTTCCCAACCTCAGCCCTCTGACACCATCGGCCACCCCCTCCCACCTCACCCCCGCCTCGCTGGCACACCTTCCTCTCTCAGTCAAACCTTGACCTTCTTCTACCAGCATCCCCAGTAAATCTTCCTCTCCCAGGCAACCTACACTTTCCTCTCCCACCAACGATCATCCGTAGCAGATCATGGCCAAGACACTGATGTCCTGAAGCAGACCCTAAATGGTGACCTTCCATCTTCCATGAGTTGCTTCGTGGTGGAGCCACGTCCATGCAGCATGCGATGCACGTGTTCCTCCAGCAGCACCCGCACCCCGCCCCCCCCACCCACACACTCTTGTGTTGCCATTGCAGGAACTCACACATGGCTACCGCGATGGAGTACAGGTCTGTGTGCATCTCCGCATTCTGCTGGACCATGGTCTCCATGGCATCTGCAATCCTTCCCATGGAGACCTCCATGTGCGGATATGTGGGCAATTCTTCATCAGAGAGCAGGTGGGCATACTCTTCCCACTTGTGTGCCACTCTATTGAGGGCTGCCAATGTTCCCCTGCCTTCTGCTGACCCTCCACGATAAATTGGAAGGCCGGATCCCGAGGCTCATCATCTGACTTGGACCCCAAAGGTGCCTCTTCCCCAGCAGTCCTCCGAATGCTGGGGAACTCAGCTGAACCTGCCTCCTTCTGCTGTAGACACATGTCCATGCGGTGACTACCAGATCGTGAACCCGAGCCTGCTCTAGATCTAGGTCCCACTGAGGTGTGTGCCTCTGCGCTGGTGGAGAGTGTAGGTAAGTACTGTGATGGGTCTTCCACGCTGTTTATTTCTAGCTCTTCAATGGAGGAGGAGTGGATGGAGCTGAGGGGATTGGCTTAGGGTGTTGGTCACTTGGCAGAACTCCCTGTGAACCAAAGTAGAGATGATTAGTGCATGGCAGCAGAGTCAAAAGCAGGAGAGAGCACTCACAGTAGCGTTGAGAGAGGGATGATGTGGTGCAGGATCTTCATGTGGGTGTTCACCGCCAAACATACCATCACCGCAGGCACGGTCCATGTCCTCAATGGTCAGCATGATGGCACACTCCTCAAAGTGATTGAGGGGCTTAATGTGGGCCACTCCAACCCAGGTCTGAGACCTCTCCCTGATGATGCTGTGAGCCAGCTTCTCCTGCATGAACACAGGTGGAGAGAGTGTGAGCAGGATGTATGGCACTGTGTGGAATATTTGTGCGGAGCCAAGGACGAGTTCAGGACGCGAACTCAAGAGGATATGAGCCTGATGGAGATGTGAGGGAGTGTGTGAGAGTTAGTGGTGTTGTCCCTTGAGGGGTGAGATCCCTGTGGATGTGTGATGGGTTTAGGAGTGTGTGAATTAAGAGAGACTTACCCTGGCAGAACAGATGAGACCGTTCATCCTATTTTGGCTGTCCTCTCTTGCAGGATGGACCACTGCTGTCAACACCTTCCATGCAGGATTGGTAAACTTGCTTGCTCGCCTTCGCCCAGAGGACATCACGAGGGGCCTCCATGGCGTCCAAAATGCATTTGAGGGATGCGTTACTGAATCGGGAGGCTGCAGTTTTCTTGCCTTTTAGGGCCATGTCTTGGGTGCAGCAGTCCTGGACTGGAAGAACTGAGGGATGTGCCCGTGGCTACACTTTAAATATGGCGCCTGGGAGGAGGAAGTGACAAGGTGATGGCCTGGCGGGCGAATGAGAGCCTGCCCGCCCTCAAAACAGCTTATTTCCCAGGAGTGCATTTTTAATGCAGTGGGATTGGTATGATGCAGTGTGAAAATCCTCCATTGCAGTCGACGGGTAAAACCTTCTTTGTCCAGGCTGCTACCAGACTTAGTACAAATCTGGGATGATTCCGC
Organism: Cetorhinus maximus; assembly: GCF_964194155.1. NCBI lineage: Eukaryota > Metazoa > Chordata > Chondrichthyes > Lamniformes > Cetorhinidae > Cetorhinus > Cetorhinus maximus. The sequence goes on along the minus strand of NC_135880.1, from coordinate 158,050,019 downwards.
CCTACGTGAATCCAGCTCGTTCAACAACTTTCAAATCGGTGTGTATGGACCATAACACCATCAAATATTATTTGTGATGATGTTTTTGGGTGTGCAGCCAAAGCCAGCAATTTTCTAAATTTACCTTACTCCATGATATTCTCTGTTTGGGTGCTGGTGGAGGAGAGTGTGAGGGTGGGGGTGGGGTGCTGGTGGAGGAGAGTGTGCGGGTGGGGGTGGGGTGCTGGTGGAGGAGAGTGTGCGGGTGGGGGTGGTGCTGGTGGAGGAGAGTGTGTGGGTGGGGGTGGGGTGCTGGTGGAGGAGAGTGTGTGGGTGGGGGTGGGGTGCTGCTAGTGGAGCTGGTAGAGGAGAGTGTGTGGGCGGGGGTGGGGTGCTGGTAGAGGAGAGTGTGTGGGTGGGGGTGGGGTGCTGGTAGAGGAGAGTGTGTGGGTGGGGGTGGGGTGCTGGTGGAGGAGAGTGTGTGGGTGGGGGTGGGGTGCTGCTGCTGGTGCTGGTAGAGGAGAGTGTGTGGGTGGGAAGGGGTGCTGCTGGTGGTGCTGGTGGAAGAGAATGTGTGGGTGGGGGGGTTATTGGGGAGGAGAGTGTGTGAGTGGGTGGGTTCTGGGGGAGGAGAGTGTGTGGGTGGGGGGCTGCTGGTGGTGCTGGGGGAGGAGAGCGTGTGGGTGCGGATGTTGTTGGTGGAGAAGTGTGTGTGGGTGGGGGTCTGCTGCTGGAGGAGAATGTGTGGGAGGGGGCTGCTGGTGGTGCTGGTGGAGGAGAGTGTATGGGTGGGGGGGTTATTGGTGGAGAAGTGTGTGTGGGTGGGGTGGGTGCTAGTGGAGGAGAGTGTGTGGGTGCTGGTGGAGAAGAGTGTGTGGGTGGGGGTGGGGTGCTGCTGGTGGTGCTGGTGGAGGAGAGTGTGTGGGTGCTTGTGGTGCTGGTGGAGGAGAGTGTGTGGGTGGGGGTGGGGTGCTGGTGGAGGAGAGTGTGTGGGTGCTTGTGGTGCTGGTGGAGGAGAGTGTGTGGGTGGGGGTGGGTGCTGGTGGAGGAGAGTGTGTGGGTGCTTGTGGTGCTGGTGGAGGAGAGTGTGTGGGTGGGGGTGGGGTGCTGGTGGAGGAGAGTGTGTGGGTGCTTGTGGTGCTGGTGGAGGAGAGTGTGTGGGTGGGGGTGGGGTGCTGGTGGAGGAGAGTGTGTGGGTGGGGGTGGGGTGCTGCTGGAGGAGAATGTGTGGGAGGGGGCTGCTGGTGGTGCTGGTGGAGGAGAGTGTGTGGGTGGGGGGGTTATTGGTGGAGAAGTGTGTGTGGGTGGGGTGGGTGCTAGTGGAGGAGAGTGTGTGGGTGCTGGTGGAGAAGAGTGTGTGGGTGGGGGTGGGGTGCTGCTGGTGGTGCTGGTGGAGGAGAGTGTGTGGGTGCTTGTGGTGCTGGTGGAGGAGAGTGTGTGGGTGGGGGTGGGGTGCTGGTGGAGGAGAGTGTGTGGGTGCTTGTGGTGCTGGTGGAGGAGAGTGTGTGGGTGGGGGTGGGTGCTGGTGGAGGAGAGTGTGTGGGTGCTTGTGGTGCTGGTGGAGGAGAGTGTGTGGGTGGGGGTGGGGTGCTGGTGGAGGAGAGTGTGTGGGTGCTTGTGGTGCTGGTGGAGGAGAGTGTGTGGATGGGGGTGGGGTGCTGGTGGAGGAGAGTGTGTGGGTGGGGGTGGGGTGCTGGTGGAGGAGAGTGTGTGGGTGGGGGTGGGGTGCTGGTGGAGGAGAGTGTGTGGGTGGGGGTGGGGTGCTGCTGGAGGAGAATGTGTGGGAGGGGGCTGCTGGTGGTGCTGGTGGAGGAGAGTGTGTGGGTGGGGGGGTTATTGGTGGAGAAGTGTGTGTGGGTGGGGTGGGTGCTAGTGGAGGAGAGTGTGTGGGTGCTGGTGGAGAAGAGTGTGTGGGTGGGGGTGGGGTGCTGCTGGTGGTGCTGGTGGAGGAGAGTGTGTGGGTGCTTGTGGTGCTGGTGGAGGAGAGTGTGTGGGTGGGGGTGGGGTGCTGGTGGAGGAGAGTGTGTGGGTGCTTGTGGTGCTGGTGGAGGAGAGTGTGTGGGTGGGGGTGGGTGCTGGTGGAGGAGAGTGTGTGGGTGCTTGTGGTGCTGGTGGAGGAGAGTGTGTGGGTGGGGGTGGGGTGCTGGTGGAGGAGAGTGTGTGGGTGCTTGTGGTGCTGGTGGAGGAGAGTGTGTGGGTGGGGGTGGGGTGCTGGTGGAGGAGAGTGTGTGGGTGGGGGTGGGGTGCTGGTGGAGGAGAGTGTGTGGGTGGGGGTGGGGTGCTGGTGGAGAAGAGTGTGTGGGTGGGGGTGGGCTGATGCCGGTGGTGCTGGTGGAGAAGAGTGTGTGGATGGGGGTGGGGTGATGCTGGTGGTGCTGGTGGAGGAGAGTGTGTGGGTGGGGGTGGTGCTGGTGGAGGAGAGTGTGTGGGTGGGGGTGGGGTGCTGGTGGAGGAGAGTGTGTGGGTGGGGGTGGGGTGCTGGTGGAGAAGAGTGTGTGGGTGGGGGTGGGGTGATGCTGGTGGTGCTGGTGGAGGAGAGTGTGTGGGTGGGGGTGGTGCTGGTGGAGGAGAGTGTGTGGGTGGGTGTGGGGTGCTGCTGGTGATGCTGGTGGAGGAGAGTGTGTGGTTGGGGGTGTGGTGCTGCTGGTGGAGGAGAGTGTGTGGGTAGGGGCACAGTGTGGGTGGCGGTGGTGGAGCAGTGAAATCTGCTATTTGCCATGCCTGAAGCTGCCCAGCTGCCCCTCTCTCTCTCTTTTGGGCTGATATCAGCTTAACAGACATAAATGAGGCCCAGCTATTAAAATTGGTTGAAGCCTCCATCAGGAATTGCCAGTTGCCAGGACGTCTGGAAGGTTAGTAGATCCCCAGGTCTTATGTTCCTTCTGTCGGGTCACTTTGCTCACGAACACGGTTGCACGCCTATCTACCAGTGGGTGAGTTGTCAAGCAATATACTTTAGGCGCAGAGACCAATATAAGATGAAGCAAATGCTGTTTACTTACACAAATAACACAGCACTAACGCAATGTGTGCTTCTGAAACCAGACCCTTTTCTAAACTACTAATTAACATGGTAGCCCACGCTACACAGCCATTGGGTAATACAGTCACCTGCTCACATTCTCTTAAAGGTGTATTGTACCTCAGATGACCACATCCCTCCCCGTTTACTCAAAAGTACAATTTATAATCTTTACAAAATATCAATTATTTACATAAATAAACTATTTACGAATTCAGTCTCTCAGGAGGCTTCTTCAAACGTGTCGAACGTTGTAGTTCTACAACTTCAGATGGTTTACCTGCGGCCTCCCTCTCAGGAGTCATCTGTCCACTAGGCTCTCCAGTAGGAACTTGTAAGTTTGCCTCTTCTACTCTCTCAGGCTTAACGGATCTTACAAGTACTTCCAAACCAAGGGGAATTACTTCCAATGTGGTGTAAACTCAAATGAGAATGTTTTCCCCCTCTTTCAGACCCAATCACATGCACTCCTGCTGCCCGTCCCCTCTAAGTTCAACAATATAAAGGTCAACTGTCAGGAAGGTTCTTAAAATCAGGATGTTGGAAAAGACTAAATTCCGCACAGTATGATCAGCTTCCCGTTGTGTAAGAAAAAAAATTGGGGGCCTTGTCAGTAATTCTGTTTTTTCTTCCTACATGTTTTCTTTTGAAGGATTTTCTTCTTGGCAGTGCTGACTTTAATCTCGGCTTTCTCTTCAACTTCCCTATTGGCCAGGCTAGGCTCAGGTATGAGGTCAACTTGAGTGAGCTCAGTGGTTGAGTCTTCCAGCATTCCCTCATCTGTCAGCTCCTTTGGAAACTCAGGTCCCTCTATTTTTAAAGCTTCTTGGCTTTCACATAGCTGATTCTTTAGCTCGTCCTGTTCTTTTTTATATTTGTTAATGGTTTTCTGGAGAATTAAGCATTGTTGTGTTTTCTCAGCTAATTTATTCTTCATCTCAACCAGAGATGTGCTGAATTCTTCCTGTTCTTCCTCATACCTTTTTAGTGGTACAAATTGGAATCTGAGGGAATGTTGCAATATGTGAAAGTCCTTCAGCAGATTTTCTTTTTCTTTTTGGAGGTTACTGACTTCAACTCGAACTCTGTCCTCAAACATCACCTCTAGGAGTTCCTTCTGTTGAGTCTTTACATGCTCCTTTTTCCAAACAGTGACATTTTCTGCTTCTGATTGTGATTTCAGTAATCTCTCAAGATTGATCTCTCTTAACCAGTTTCTTCTGAGGAGACTCAGTCCTCTGCCTGCTATCACTATCAGGAGTAGATTAACAGACTGATTTCCATACTGTACTGGAACCTTGCATACACCTCTTTCTCGAATATTTCCCAGTATACATCTTTAATTTAGCATCTGAATTTTCCAGATTTAATGATTGGCCTCCTCCATTCAGATATTTGAATGTATGTTCCCCTATAACTGTCATGAATGCCCCTGTATCCACCTCCATTCGGATGGGTTTCACGTTGGCTTCCATTGTCATGTAGATTGGTTCTATTTTACCCATTTTTAAGTTGTGTAGCAAGTAAATATCTGACTCTGTTTCCTGTATTATGTGGATTTCACGATTTCGACCTTTTTGTGTAAAGTTTTGTCTCAATCTGTCTTTACAATATTGCATAATGTGCCCATTACGATGGCAGTAGAAATACTTGAGTCTTTTAAATTGTCATTCATTTGCAGGCTGTCTGGCTCCATTTCTGCCATTATTAATGTTTTCTCTGTTAAACCATGCTTTTTGCTGGTCTGTTAATGGTGGCTGTTTCTACCTTTCCGCGGAGCCCTGCGCTTCTGTACCATTTCTAACCGGTGCTTCCCTCCTAACGTGAAGGACGGCGGCATTTTGTGCTCCCTTGATTGCTTCTGAATCCCTGACTGCGCTTCCCATTGCGAGTGCCAACTCCAGGGCCTTGCTGAAGTCTAAATTTGTTTCTGACAACAATCTTTTTTGAATGGCGACTTCATTAATCCCACATACTAACCAGTCCCTTGACATGTCGTTGATTAACGTCCCAAGCTCACAGTGCTCAGTTGTTTTAAGGCTGCTACATAGTAAGCGGCTGTCTCTCCAGGGATATGACACCTCAAGTTGAATTTAAAATGCTGTGCTGTTACCAAGGATTTCAGCTGAAAGTGGCTTTTCACAAGATTCATCAACTCATCAAAGCTCTTGGAATCTGGGGAGTTGGGTGTCATTAGACCACAAATTTGGCCATATATTTTACTGCCACATGTCGATAAGAGGATCGGCCGCTTCTTTTCCTCCCCTGATATGTCGTTGGCCAAAAGAAGAATGCAAGGTGTTCAATATGATGTGAACAGTGGTCTGATCAAATGGTTCAATATGGCCAAACTGTGGCATACTGGAGGGAAATAGGTTCTGACGACTACGGTGAGGGCTGTACTTACAACGGGCCTGCAAGGCACAGGTGATTCACTTCAGTGGAATTTTCACGGCTTTCCTTGGTGTCATTGACTGGCCACGTTTTGCCTCATCACCAGTTGTTATGTTCCTTCTGTCGGGTCGCTTTGCTCGCGAACACGGTTGCACGCCTATCTACTGCTCAGTGAGTTGGTAAGCAATATACTGCAGACGCAGAGATCAATATAAGATGAAGCGCATGCTGTTTATTTACACAAGTAACAGAGCACTAACACAATGTGTGCTTCTCAAACCAGGCCCTCTTTTAAACTACTGTTTAATATTGTAGCTTGCGCTACACAGCAATTGGGTAATACAATCACGTGGTCAATCTGCTCACGTTCTCTTCAAAGTGTAATGCACCTCAGATTACCACGCCAGGCTTCTGAGCTGGGCCTGGTTTATGTCTGCTGGGCTGACATAGAAGAGTTTTAATTTCCGTCTGTAAATTTTACAATTATTATTTCAGTATATCAAGAAGGATAGTGGGGATAAACCAGGTAATTACAGGCCAGAGAGTATAACGTCAGTGGTAGGGAAACTATTGGAAAAAGTTCTGAGGTTCAGGATTAATGTCCACTTGGAAAGGCTGGGATTGATCAGGGATAGTCAGCATGGCTGTGCCAGGGAGAGATCATATCTAACAAATTTGATTGAATTTTTCAAGGAGGTGACTAGTTGTGTAGATGAGGGTAGTGCAGTTAATGTAGTCTACATGGACTTCAGTAAGCTTTTGACAAAGTCCTGCACGGGAGAATGGTCAAGAAGGTAAGAGTAAGAGCCCATGGGATCCAGGGCAATTTGGCAAATTGGATCCAAAATTGGCTTAGTGGTAGGAGGCAGAGGGTGATGGCCGAAGGTTGTTTTTGCGATTGGAAGCCTGTGACAAGTGGTGTACCGCAGAGATTGGTGCTGGGACCCTTGTTGTTTATAGTGTACATTAATGATTTAGACATGAATATAGGAGGCATGATTAGTAAGTTCGCAGATGACACAAGAATTGGTGGTGTCGTAAATAGTGAGGAAGAAAGCCTTAGATTACAGGACGATATAGATGGGCTGGTAAGATAGGCAGAGCAATGGCAAATGGAATTTAATCCTGAGAAGTGTGAGGTGATGCATTTTGGGAGGACTAACACAGCAAGGGAATACACAATGAATGGTAAGACCCTAAGAAGTACAGAGGATCAGAGGGACCTTGGTGTACATGTCCATAGATCCCTGAAGGCAGCAGCACAGGTAGATAAGGTGGTTAAGAAGAATGAGATACTTACCTATATTAGCTGAGGCATAGAATATAAGAACAGGGAGGCTATGTTGGAACTGTATAAAACACTAGTTAGGCCACAGCTGGAGTACTGTGTGCAGTTCTGGTCGCCACACTATAGGAAGGATGTGATTGCATTGGGGAGGGTTCAGAGGAGATTCACAAGGATGCTGCCTGGGCTGGAGCATTTCAGCGATGAAGAGAGACTAGATAGGCTAGGGTTGTTTTCCTTAGAGCAGAGAAGGCTCAGGGAGGACCTGATAGGTGTATACAAAATTATGAGGGGCATAGATAGGGTAGATAGGAAGAAACTTTTCCCCTTAGCGGAGGTGTCAATAACTAGGCGGCATAGATTTAAGGTGAGGGGCAGGAGGTTTAGAGGGAATTTGAGGAAAATATTTTTCACTAAAAGGGTGGTTGGAATCTGGAACACGCTGCCTGAGGGGGTGGTAGAGGCAGGAACCCTCACAACATTTAAGAAGTATTTAGATGAACACTTGAAATGTCATAGCATACAGGGCTACGGCCAAGTGCTGGAAAATGAGATTAGAATAGATAGGTGCTTGATGGCTGGCAAGGACACGATGGTCCGAAGGGCCTATTACTGTGCTCTATAACTCTATCATGCTGCACTTGGATACCACAAATATACAAACATACAAACAAGGAGCGGGAGTAGCCCATTCGGTCCTTCGAGCCTGCTCCAGCATTTAATAAGATCATGGCTGATCTGATAGTAACTTCAGATCTGCATCCTACCTTCTCCCGATAACCTATCATCCCGTTGCTTACCAAGAATCTATCCACCTCTGCCTTAAAAATATTCGAAGACTCTGCATCCACAGCCTTTTGAGGAAGAGAGTTCCAAAGACTCATGATCCTCAGAGAGAAAAAATATCACCTCATCTCCGTTTTAAATGGGCGATCCCTTTTTTTTAAACAGTGATCCCTAGTTCTAGATTCTCCACATCCATCCTGTCAAGTTTCTTCAGGGTCTTATATGTTTCAATCAAGTCACAGTGTACTGTTTATATGTTTTGGGTCTGTTTAGGTTTGTGATAACCTTCTTACCATTCTAATTATTTTCTGTTACTTCTTTGGTGGCTCTTGTCTGAGTTGGCAAGGCAGTTCTGCACACTATTCTTTATGCTTTACTTCTCTTTATTCTCCATTTCTGTTTTATGTGACTCCTGACAAAAGGAACAAAAAAGTATAGTGTGGTAATCTGAGGTGAAACTGAGCATATTGAACATGTGACTGTAAGACCCAATAGCTGCGTAGTGCGGGTACCATGTAAAAGTTAATCTAGAGTAGGGTCTGACGGAGAAGCACACATCATGTTAATGCTCTGTTGTTTGTGTTAATAAATAGTATGTGCTTCATTTCATATTGGTCTCTGCATCTGCCGTATATTGTATTCGACTCGCCTGCCAACAGATAAGCGTGCAACCGGTTCACAAGCAAAATGACCCATAGTCAAAGCATAACAGGCAACGAGGCAAAACACCACCAGTCGACAACACCAAGGAAAGCTGTGAAAACTCAACTGTACTGAAGTATCCGTGCCTGCAGGCTGACTGTAAATCCTCACCGTAGTCGTCTAAGTTATCACCCTCCAATATGGCCACAATTTTGCCGCATCGAATCATTTGATCAGACAACCCGATGACTGGTCACATTATATTGAACGCCTCGAGTTTTTCTTTTTAGCCAACGGCATATTGGAGGAGGAGAAGAGCCAGGCAATCCTCTTGTTGACATTTGGCAGTAAAATGAACAGCCTAATTCATAGTCTATCGACACCAAACGCCCCAGATTGCAAAGGCTTTGATGAGTTGGTGAATCTAGTGAAAGGCGGTTTCCAACTGAAACCCTTGGTAACAATGCAGAGTTTTAAATTCAATTTGAGGTGTCGTGGCCCTGGAGAGAGAGTCGCTTGCTATGTAGCTGTCCTAAAACAATTGACAGAGCACTATGAGTTTGGGACATCAATTAATGACATGTTAAGAGGCCGATTAGTGTGTGGATTTAATGTGTGGAATTAGTGTGTGGAAAAGGCCAAGCGGCCTTTACGTTTTTTGGGAAACCTCATCCACGAGTTATTTTCAGTTTTTTTTTAACAATTGCTTCAATCTCCCTAAGGCAGCTCCGTGCGCATATGCGAAAGAGTGCTGGACCCGAATCTCACTCCTCCTCCTGCCCGCACAGGTAGCGCTCAGCACTACCACTCGCGATCCATGCTGGATGGGTCTTAATTGGCTCGCCTGCGTGAAATCATGGTGCGGAGTCAATCATGGGCGGTAGTCGGCTCCGTGACTGCTCCCACTGAGCGTGCCCAACCAATGAAAAATTCTGCCCCTTGAGAGGGCGGTGGAGACAGGTTCGATCGAGGTATTCAAAAGGGAATTGGATTGCTATCTGAAAAGAAAGGATGTGCAAGGTTACGGGGATAAGGTAAGGGGACTGGGAGTAGGTAGAATGCTCTTTCAGAAAGCCAGTGCCTACTTGATGGGCCAAATGGCCTCCTTCTGCACTATAAAGATTCTGTGATTCTGTGAATTGGCAGTCATTAATACTTACACATTGTTAAAGAGTCTAGATGCTTGTAATGACAAGGCTTAATTGTCTCTGGGGAGTTTAATGGGCAATTTATTGGCAAATGGAGCCAGTTCCTAAAAAAAAACTATTTGAAGGCTAAGGTCGAGATGCCATTTTCACAAAGCTAACAACAAGTGACACATCTCTGACAGCAACTTTGGATACTTACATTTAGGAATGCATCTGCCCCTTGTCTGAAGTTGCTGAACTATTTTTTCATAAGTAACAGCGAGAGCTAATAGCCTTGTCATTATTTTGTCAGCAAACTCTGACCCAATATCTCCTCCTGCAGGAGGAAAGCACAGTGCTAATTGGTTACTGCAGTGTCCCGATCCTGTCAGGATTTGCGGAATGGATGGTCATAATAGATATCAAGGAGCAAGGGTCTAAGGTGCTAGTATGATATACTCAGAGGTGCTTCTGTGAATAGGGACCTAATGTTTATGAAGCAATGCTTGTCTAATTGTTTTAGAGAATACTGATATGCAGAGTTTCAGCTTCCTGCCCTGTTATTCACCGAAAAACTGTCTTATATTTTCTGAAGTAGTGAAGTCATCGAACTTTTCCCAGCACTTTAAGGGACCACTGGGATTCTGAACCTCCCGCTGAACCGTCTCCTTCCACATGGTCCACACTTGTACACGATTACCTCTTTCGTGTTGCTCAAAATATGACATCTCTCCTTTTCCTACTTTTGTCCAGCAGCACCTCCACACCAGCCTCTAAAAAGTTAGCAGATCACCTTTCCTTCTTCACCTTCAGTCATTCCAATTCCTTTCCTAAAAGCCTGCTCAGCCTTTTGAATAGGGAAGCCGGGTCCCTCCTCTGCCATGTTAATGGTTCTACTATCTTTAGCCCCCAGCAAGGTAAGCCAATTCCCTCAAACTTATTGCTAGCTTACAGTCTCAACTGTCAGAAATTTCCAAGCATTAAAGGAGCATAGCATCCAGAGTGGTTCTAGACTGGGCTCTAAAATACAAGGGCATTTCCCCCGGGAGTCCCAAAGCTAACAAAGTTATCTTAGGATGGGACATTCATTGAGGCATGTCTTAGTAGACCAACTTCTTTGAAAGTTTACCAATACCAGCCCTTAGAAATTGAACCAAGACTTCTAGAGTAATGTGTTTATGTGTGGATTCTCAAGATAATATATTCTTTAGACTATACCCTTTGTATGCTTCAAAAATACATCTTTTATTGAAGACAATTATAGATTACAGCTTATACATGAGGTTACATATAGTAACTAAAGCTAATCATAACATGTCAATAATGTCATAAAAAATACATGCAAAGTTTGGATTTTTAAATAAATATTACAAGAAAATTATACTCACAGATCCAATATGGCCATATTAGATTTTGAAGTGTCTTGTCTCAAAACCCTGGGAGGGGGAATTCAACAAAGGAACTTGACCTTGTGTCCCAAAATGGCTGACTGATGACTGACCTGACTCAGCTAATTGTGTGTATTTTTAAAGTCAGTTTCGCTGTGATAAAAACATGGCTGACTGACTTCTTCGAGCTAATAGTCAATTTTTTTTTAAGAAATGTGTTCAGCTGTATGTCACAGCATCTTTAATTGTTCATTGTATCTGTGATGGTGAAAATATTGTTATCTTATCTGAGAGTGACCTCGGTTTATCAAGGTCTCATTCATAAATGTTAGACCGCAGACATGCACCTGGCTATTCTGTCTGTATCCCAATTTCTTACCATCTAAACGCCCTTGTTTATTTTATACGTATTGGCAATAATTCAAATTAGCAGTCATTTTCGTGTCAAGCTTTTATGGCGAGCTGCCATTTTATAGTGCTAACTTGGGATTATCACTTTAAAATCTTAGGTTCCCCGTCATATTTGTGAGTTTCTTCACAACCCCTCTTTTAAATTTTCCACCCTATTCCCTTTCAGAACTCACATTCTTGCCCCAGCAGGATTATTCTCAAGGGCAATTAGGGATGAGCAACAAATGCTGGCCTAGTCAGTGACGCCCACATCCCGTGAATGAATAATTTTTTTAAAAGTCCAACCAATTCAGCCTGGAATTTCTGATGGAGGTCAGCCTCCTAATGGTTTCAGTGGGCCTATGGCTCACTCTGCCACATATACAGGCAGATTAGGGACCTTGGAACTTCCCAGCCATTGTGTCCAATACGAATTCTGCGTGCTTTATCTGAGGAAGGGTGCTAAGGACATGGAGAGGATGCAGGAGAAATGAACTAGCATGACAAGTGGGATCAGAGTATTAAATTATGAACAGAGTTGAGCAAAACTAGAGCTGTTTTCATTAGAACAAGGAGGGTCACAAGAAGAATCCATAGAGATGTGCAAAATCATGAACTAAATCAAGGAAATCTATTTCTAGTGGTCAGTAGGGCTAATGTGGTTAAGAAAATTGGAATTGCAAATTGAAAGTAAAATTTGCTGGAATGTAAAATTTGAAGCCAAGTTGGTTCCTGTCAGGTGGGTGAGGTTAAAATTACTCTGGGTGAATCAATGATCAAAGGTCATAAATTGGAGATCAGCACCAAAAGAACATACGATGGTTAGAATATCAAATCTGCTACTAGAAACAATTACGGAAAGAAATTCTATAACAACTTTGAAAAGAGAGGTAGATAAATAGAAGTTTAAAAGCATGCAGGGAAAGGGTATGGAAGAGAAACAAAGGGAATAACTCTTTCATAGAATAAGCACAGTTGCAATCTATCAAATGGCCTCCTTCTGTGCTGTAAAAGATTTCTGTATAGAAATTCTGAGAGAGGGTCAATATCTCCAATCACTTACTATAATTCTGTCAGAAACCTTCAGGGTACAGCTTACATGTCTATTTACGAAGCTAGAGTGGACAATCAAGAGAAACTCCTGTGGAAATTACTGCCAACTAATTCTAAGAACACACTTCATTGTTCAACTAATTTAGCAATAAATCTGGAATAATTTTCATACCTTTCTTTCAGGCTTTATTTACTCTCTGGGGATATTGTTGTCTTTTTGTGCCTTTTCTAACATTTCACACTAGGTTAACTTAGCTCTCTTTTCTCAGATCATTCTCATAGGTTACTCCAAACTCCCTAAATGTGCCTGTCTTATCCTTGATACCTATTGAGCGACAACTTGCATTTAGATAGTACCCTTAAAGTCATAAAACTCCCAAGATGCTTCACAAGAGCAATTATCAAACACGAAGTGAGACTGAGCCACATAAGGAGATATTAGGACAGGTGACCAAATACTTGGATTTTCAAAATTTCAAAAAATTCAAAATTTCAGAATTTCAAAAGCATCTTAAAGGAGGAGAGCAAGCTAGAGGGGGTGGAGAAATTTAGAGAGGGAATTCCAGTGCATGCACAGCCTAGGCAGATGAAGACACAGTTGCAAGTGACACAGCGAAGAAAATTGGAGACGTACAGGAGGCCAGAATTAGAGAATCAAGAGATCTTGGAGGATTGTAGCATTGGAGGAGATTTCAGAAATAGGGAGGGGTGAGGCATGGATGAGAATTTTAAAACTGAGGCATTACCAGACCGGGAACCAATGTAGGTCAGCGAACACAGGGTTATGGGTGAATAGGACTTGCTGAATGTTAAGATATGGGCAGTTTTGGATGAGCACAAATTTAGGGAGAGTGCAAGGTGGGTTTCTGGCCAGGAGAGCATTGGAACAGTTGAGTCTATATTTAGCAAAAGCATTGATGAGTGTTTCAGCAGCAGATGAGCTAAGGCAGGAGCAGAAACAGGTGGCAGTCGGCAGTATTGATGGTGGAAGCGGTGAGGAGTCTGAAGGGGGTTAAGGAATGGAATGTCAGCCAAGCAACGTGGCACAACTGAGGAGTTCAGTGAGGTGATGGTGAGGTCGACCAGGGTGTCATCAGCAAATATACGGAAACAAACAGTAAACTATATCCAGTCAGGCAGTTTATTGAGCAGATCCAGCCGTTGTTAAAACCTTTCATCAGTTGCCATGGATTTTTGGGATTGTTGCAGCTAATTCTGAGAACAAAAATACTCAGTTCATTTACTGAACAAATCTGTGTTTTATTAACTCCAAAATTAATTTTTATCATAATTAATTAAAAGAAAATGTGCAGACTATTAGAAACTCCAGGTCCTGATGTGTATTGGAGAGGAAATGTTAAGCACAATGCCCTCTGGCATATTTAATGGCTGAGCCCAACGATAAGTGGGCTATGGTTTTGAATGAGATTAGTATTATTGCTGTCTTATTATAAAGTACAGCTCATCTCGTTGTGTGGTGGGCTTTTCAATGAAAATGACTGGCATCTGATTAACTTCATTCTTTTTATGTGCATGTTGGTGCATGCCAGCTTGTTGGTACACCTCCATGCTCAAAATTGCATGTAGGGATTGCACCCTTTTCTTCATTGTATTCTAATTGTGTCCTGGTTTGACATCAATGTAGCCTCTCTTGATTGTTTCCAAGAAGAAATGTCAATGTTCTTTATACTGCTTTCCCTCATACAGGCTTCCTATGCTTTGTGTCCCAACTTGCTGAGCAGGTCTCCCCTTCCCCTATAGTAGGGGGTCTGTGTTAGGTATCTCCTTTTTCCTTGCAATGATGGGTCTTTGCTCTCCACATTTTATTTGGCAACTGTTTTGTTTTTTCTCCTTACATCAGGTCCTTTGCTTTGGTTCCCTCACACCTGCTGTTCCTTGAAATATTTATTCACAAGATTGTTCCTTGGGATTTTGTAATAATTGATAGCAAAATGTTTGCAGCTTGACTGTTAATTGTTACATGTTCAACAGTACTCCTACTTAGATTTGTAATCTGTTTGCTTGCAATAATTTACTTTATCACCTTCCGTATTTAAGAACAGAGGAAACAGGATCAGCAGTAAGTCACATGACCCATTGATTCTGCTCTGCCTTTCAATAAAATCATGGCTGATCCTTCTACCTCAACTCCAATTCCCATATCCCTTGGATTCTCCTATTCCATAATCCCAACTGAGCATCCACAGCTCTCTGGGGTAGAGATTTCCAAGATTCACAATAGTTTAAGTAAAAAAAAACTCCACATCTTAGTCCTAAATTGCCACTCTCTTAGCTTAAGACGATGGCCCCTAGTTCCAGAATCTCCAGCAAAGGGAAACAGCCTCTCAGTATTCACTCTGTAAAGCCCTCTCAGGATGTTATACATTTAAATTCTTCTAAACTCCAGAGAATCTGGGCTCATTCTACTCAATCTATTCTCATAGGACAGTCCACCTAGGTCAGGAATCAATCTAGTGAACCTATATTGCACCTATTTAAGGGAATACTTCCTTAGGTAAGGAGACCAAAATTGTATGCACTACTCCAAATGTGTCTCACTAAAGCCCTGTAGAATTACAGCAATATTTCCTTACTATTATACTCCATCCCGTTCGCATTAAAGGCTAATGTGCCACTTGCCTTCCTAATTATTTGATGCACCTGCATGTTAACTTTCTGTGCATTGTGTACCAGAACAACCAAATTCATCTGTATCCTAACATTTACTAGTCTCCCAGCTTTTAAAAAAATTCTGCTTTTCTATTCTTCTAACCAAAATGGATAATTTCACACTTCCCTACACTACCACCTTCTTGCACAATTGTTTATCTGGTTTGTATATTTTTGCAGCATTTTTGTGTCCTCCCAGTTTACTTTCATCTGCAAGATTGGATAGATGATACACAGTCCCCTCATCTAACTAATTTGTAGTGACTCAACAGAGCAGACAGGTTTCAACAAGAAACAGATAAACTTTATTACAGAGAGCTTTTCAGGTGCTACACGCTTCATCAGGACTCTTGTCAGGAGGCTCCACTCCCCAGATTGCCAGCGCTGAGGGCTCACTGGTCAGAGCCTTAACAGGATATCACATAGCCCCCCTACTGTCTATCAGGGCTAGGCCATTCGATGAGGAATGGTAAGGGGCGGTTTTAATATGTCTGATTCCATTCAGATCCAAAAATTTTTGAAACACTGTGCTGGTAAAAGCGGTGCCATTATCTGGAATGACAATTTCAGGTAGGCCATGTATGCTGAAACTGTGACATAGCTTCTCAATAGTTGCATTTGATGTTGACGGCTTGACTTCATATACATGCATCCATTTGGAATATGCATCTATAATTAAGAAGAACATGGTACCCAAGAATGGTCCCACGTAATCGATATGTAGTCAAACCCAGGGTCGACTAGACCACTTCCACAGACGCAGGGGAGCCAGAACAGGATTTCTTGTTTGTCCAATTTCTAATTTGTTCCGCACGCACAGGCGAAGAATCCAAGAGGTTCGATAATAGCACTAATTCCTGCAGAAAGGGAGTATGCACAATACTGTCTGGTAACGGAAAACGACTGAGTACATCTGCATTTGCAATGTGTAGACCGGGGGGGGGGTATCTAAAAGCATACGCAAATGCAGATAATGTCAGAGCTCGTTGTTGTAACCTTACTGATGCTATTGGTGGAATGGCCTTGTCCTCACTGAATAAACCCATTAGTGGCTTATGGTCAGACACAATGGTGAAATGTCATTCATGCAGGTACTGGTGGAATTTCTTCACCCCGAACACCACCGATAAACTTTCCTTTTCTAGTTGGGAGTTGCCCTTCTCACATGTGGAGAGGGTTTTCAAGACATCGCCAATGGGCCTTTCAGACCTATTTTCCATTTTATACGATAACACAGCTCCCACCCCATAGGGAGAGGCATCACATGTTAGTGCCAGCTCTTTCAACGGGTCGTAGTATACCAATAGACACTGTGAATGCAATGATTCCTTCGCTTTCATGAAGGCTTCTTCCTGTTGTGATCCCCCAAGACTAATGTTGTTTCTTTTTTAGTAATGAGTGTAACGATGCCAACACAGTTAATAGACTTGGTAAGAAGCGACTATAGTAGTTGATCATGCCCAGGAAGGACTTGAGTTCTGTTACATTGGGTGGTGATGGCACATCTTTTATTGCTTGAACTTTGTCTTCTACTGGGTGCAGTCCCATGGCATCTTCCCTGTGGCCTAGATAAGTCAAGTCTGCTGCCTGTAATGTGCACTTTTCCTTTTTTAACCATATGTTAGCTTCCATGAACCTCCTTAGCACCTCCACCACGTTGGGCAAGTTTTCTGTCTCAGTTAACCCTGTGATGAGGGCATCATCTAGATATACAATTACTCATGGGAGTCCTTGCAAAAGGCTCTCCATTGTTCTCTGGAAGATAGCACATGCCGATGAGACCCTGAAGGGTAGATGGGTGGACTGATAGTGACCCTTGAGTGTGTTAATAGTTACGTACTCCCTCGATGTGCTTTCCAGCTCTAGTTGCTGGTAAGTGTGGCTCATATCCAGTTTCATATACGACTTAGTATGGTGTGGTCAGGCTTAATCACTGGAATAATGGGCACAGCCCATTCCAAGAATTGAACAGGTTGGATAATGCCCAGTTTTTCTAACCAGCACAGCTCCTTGTCAACCCTTTCTTTCAATGTATAGGGCACAGGTCTTGCCTTAAAGAAGCGAGGTGTCACCTGTGGCTCCACATATATCTTGGGCTACATGCCTTTTAACTTCCCTAGTTCATCCCAAAAAACCATGTATTTTCTTAGAAGTTCTGGAACACCATCAGATGTTAGGTGAAATATCTCAGACCAGTTGAGTTTGATCTTCTGTAGCCAGTCTCAGCCTAAAAACCTGGGTCCTTCTCCTTTCGCATTTATTATGGGCAGCTGGGCTGTCGGTTGCTTGTAGGAAACTGGGACTCTGGCAATATCCTTTACCTGAATGGATTCTTCCATGTATGTCCTTAATTTAGTGGTTGTTTGCTCCAAGTTTATTGGTTGTCGACCTTCATTAAGGCACCTGAAAGTGTGCTCTCCCACCACTGTAGTTGAGGAACCTATATTCACCTCCATTATTAGTGGCTTCTCATTAACTTGGATTGTCACAGTGATAGGTTCGACTTTCACAGCAGTTACATTATGCATGGAATAAAAGTTGGTCTTGGCAGCTTCAGTCTCTGCTTTATTCTTTAGTTTGATCATGTTGGTTTGCTGTTTTGCGGGCTACTTCAGCTTTACCTAGCATTGCCTTACTACGTGTCCTTTCTTATGGCAGTAGTGGCATTCTGTCTCCTTGAATTTACAGGTGTCCACTCCGTGGTCACCTCCACATCTATAACAACTTAATCTTGGAGTCGCTGCTGAAGTGTTTCAACTTGGCCTTTTCATATCTCTAACAGCGGATATTGCATCTCGCTTCGATGCTGTGGGTCTGGTTTTCGCTCCACACTCGGCAGTAGGTTCCGGCCCCACATGAAGAACAGCGCCATGTTGTGTGTGTTGCAAAGCCTGCGAGTGTCTCGCAGCACTTTCCATGGCAAAGGAGATTTCTAGGGCACGCTTAAAGTCAATGTCGACCTTGGTGAGTAAACAGTGCTGTATGGCACTGTCCTTAACTCCATAAACCAATCGGTCCTGTACCATATCATTTAATGTGCCACGTATTTGCAGTGTTCTGTTAACTGCTTGAGGTTCACTACATAGTTTGCAGTGGACTCTCCTGGGGCCCTAACTCTAGAATTAAATTTAAAATGCTGCATTATTACGGATGGCTTCAGCTGGTAATGCATTTTCATGAGGTTCACTAATTCATTATAGGACTTAGAATTGGACGCACTTGGAGCCCTCAGGTTGCGAATGAGGTTATATGTTTTAATATCACATGCACTCAAGAAGATAGTTTTTTGCTTTTCCTCTGCAGTAATTTCATTGGCTACAAAATAAAATCCAAGACATTCTACATACTGGCTCCAGCATCCTATAGTTGCATCATGTGGATCGATTCTACTGCAGAACTGCGTGACTGCTGAGTAGTCTTTTTTTTAAATTCAATGTACTCACAGCAACAGGGCAAGGCACAGAGTTGGAGCTAATTTTACCCTCAACGCCAAATGTAATGACTCAATGGAGCAGACCGGTTTCAACAAGAAACAGATAAACTTTATTACAGAGAGCTTTTAGGGCTCTCTGGTTGGAGCCTTAACAAAATATCACGTGATCCCGGATAGACAGCAGGAAGGGTTATACCCTCAGTTACACATAATTGATCTAGATTGTAAACCATTGAGCACTGATCTTTGCAGCACTCCAGAGTGCAGAATTTTTCATTGAGCGGGGCGGGTGCACACCCGACCCGCTTGAACATAAAATAATGTGTGATGATGTAGGGTGATCATCCTGACATCATCACGCACGCGTGGGAGTCGGAGCCACACCTGACATCAATTATGAGGCCAGTTAAGGTCATTAAAAAGACAATTAAGCTGACTTTTACGTTGCCTATGCCATTTCGCGCTCATCAAACAGCCAAACAGGCAGGCAGCCGACAATTTTCATCGAAAGATGGGATGAAAAGAGTCAGCAGCATTGCCAGTGTGAGTACTGAGGAGTTTTGGAGATAGTTTGCTGCTGGTTGCTTATTGGTACTTGGCAGCTTCACCACTGTTCAGGGCTTCATTGTTAGCATTTCTAGGCTTCAGTTCAGGACTTATTGATGTCTCCAGGACCACTGAGGATTCAGACCTCAGGTTTCAGGCAGCCTTCTATAACCCTGGTAATGGGGATTGTGGTCTCCGCTGGTGGCACCTCCTCTGAGGAGGAAGAGAGGGACAGAAGGGAGAGGAGGCCAGGTGTCCCAATGCAGCTTCCAGGGAGCGACCTGTGGGAGGAGAGGCGCAGGCACAAGGGGTGCAGGGCCAGCAAGAAGTCCAAGGGGGCAGGGGCCACAGAAGACACCGCTATCCAGCTGCCAGGGTTTACAGGCGACGATGCAGCTACCTCAATATGTCTGAGGTGCAATGCCGAAAGAGGCTCCTCCTCTCAAGGGAAACAGTGACCTCCATTTGTCGGATGATTCGGCCTGAAACCAGCTCTAACTGTGTGGGTGGACACCCCATCCCAGTGGCTTTGAAGGTCACAGTGGCCCTCAACTTCTATGCCTCCGGCTCTTTCCAGGGGTCAGTGGGGGATCTTTGTGGAGTTCCACAATCAGCTGTCTATAGTTGTGTCAAGCTGGTGACAGATGCTCTGTTCAGGTGGGTAATGAGATTTATTCATTTCTGTTTGGACGAGGCCAGCCAGGCTGAGTGAACCAGAGGGTTCGCAGCGATTGCTGGGTTCCCCCACATCCAGCATCGACTGCACACATGTGGCCATCAAGGCGCCGGTGGGTAAGCCCGGTGCCTTCGTCAACAGGAAGGGCTTCCACTCCATCAACGTGCAGATAGTGTGTGGTCACAGGGTGCGGATTCTACAAGTCTGTGCAAGGTACCCTGGCAGGTCCCATGAAGCTTACATCTTGAGACACTCCCAGCTGCCGAGGCTATTCAGTGCTTCAACCTTACTTTATGAATGGCTGCTGGGTAACAAGGGCTATCCCCTAAAAAGGTGGCTCATGAAGCCTCTCTGCCACCCAAGTACAGAGGCAGAGCAGCATTTCAATAGGAATCATGCTTTCACAAGGGCGGTGGTAGAGAGGACCATAGGTCTTCTGAAGATGCGCTTCTGATGCCTGGACCATTCGGGGGAGCACTGCAGTACCATCCCCCAAAGCAGGTGTCACTGATAGTGGTTGCATGCTGCACTCTCCACAATCTGGCACTGGCAAAGGGGGCACCCACTGGAGGAAGAGGATCTTGATGCAGCTGCACAGGCAACAGATGATGAGTCCAGTAGGGAGTAAGAAGAGGAGCACGGTGAGGAGAACGCTGAGGGTTTGGAGGCAGACCTCAGTAACCTCCAGGGAGGCAGGGACACCAGGGACGCCTTGATCCAATGATCTTTCAGCTAGGCTGCCAAAGGTCTGCTTCCACCTCATGCCAGGGCTGCCACATCCATCCCGGGTGTCTGAAATGACCTTTTCATTTACACCCAAAGTCCACTCAATGTCTGTGCAATAAAGTATCCAGCCACTCACATCCAGCATTACAGACTGGCGTACCCTGCACCAGAAAGAAAAAATGTGAAGCACATTCAGGCCATCAGAACCAAAGCAAATTTAATGTTATTGTCACATTGAATGCAAAATGAAATTACCATTACTGGTGTTGATGTCCAGACCAGTAGACATATAAACCAAACCGAAATGAACAGAAAATCACGCGTGGACTGGCCCTTTTGTGCTCATGGTGTCTTTAACTTATGTTTCTGAGTGCTACATCCTTGGTGACACAATCAGGCTTTCTTTTAAGTTAGAACCAAAAGAAAGGATAAATGTTTTTTCACAGCACCTGAAATATAAACTCAACAAACATCCACTCTTTATGCGCACAAAGAAAAGATTACTTCTAAAGATGTAGCATGCACTTGTTTATCTTAAAGAGTGAAAAAAAACAGTCACTGCTGGTCAGCCCGCAAGAAGGATTCTCGAAGTTTATGGTGATGGATTCACACTGGTTCAACCCAAACAACAACAAGCTTCTGGCTTTCCAGTTGGAATTGGTTGAGCCACTGTCGTGAAAAACTATACTCTTTCAGGTAAAACAAATAAGCCCCAATTCCCTGCTTTATGTGATTGTTGAGCAGGGTCCTTCCTTGTGCTGGGGAAAGAGGTGGCTTCCCTCCAGTCCTCATATCCTGAACTGACCTGCCTGGCCTGTCCTTATGGATTAATAAGGTACCTTCATGTATCTATTATCAGAAGCTAGTTTGTGTCAGCTGGCTTCCTGTATTGATATTTCCATTGTCCACACAATGGATCGATGGCTAAACAATTTGCCACGCAATGGAGGGTGTTTCATGACCCATCAACATTCCAGGCATGAATAATTTCCAAAATGTCTTTATTTATAATTCCACTTTCATGGGGCCAGAAAGTCTAACAGTCATTATTACTTTCAGTCTCTTCAATGGAAGGTCCTCCAAGGTAATTTACATTTTAGTGTCTTTTCAGAGGTGTGTTCAGAAATGAAGCTAGTCCCTGCTGTGCAGAAACCACAGAAGAAGTCATCTGATTCTTTAGAGTCCATTTTGTGAAGCAAATTGTCCATATTTCAGGCTGCCTTTCAAGTAACGTGTCCATTTTCCTGATAAGATTTACAAGCATATGACATGATCATGACATTAGGTCCATCAGCAAAGAAAATGGCTCCATTGTAAACAAAGGCACGGGAGGCCATTGCCAACTGCAATAAACCGTTGGAGAGCTGGGTGCAACTACCTTGAGTTTGTACTCAAGGGAGAACGCTGTCACTAAGGAATCTCTAGACACTGTAGAAAGCCTGGCTGTCATGATAGGGCTGGATCTTGAACTCACAGAGGAAGAGCTAAGCAAAGCTATCAACTCGCTTGCCATGGGTAAAGCTCCAGGTGTTGATACTATACCACCTGAACTCATCAATCATGGGAAACTGGCAGCATCCTCCTGCAGCATCTGGATGAATTTCTCCATCTCAGCTGCAGGGAGGGGGCAGTGCCTCAGGATATGCATGATGTAAAAATTGGGACCCTGTATAAGATTAAGAGCAACTGCAGCGATTGCAACAATTATCGAGGCATCATTTTTGTGCAAAAAGTATTTGCTCATGTTGCTCTTGTCAGACTGCAGATCCTGGATGGACATGCCTACTCCAAGTCAGGTTTCAATGTGGTTTAAGAACTGGAAGATCTACAATGGATATGATCTTCTCAGTCCGGAAGCGGCAAGAGAAATGCTGTGAATAAAGGAGAGCACTATATATTGCCTTTGTTGATCTCACCAAGGCATTCAACCATGTAAGCCTGTTCTAGTGAAACTGCTGGAGAAAACTGGGCTGAAGCTGTTCAATGTGATCTCCTCTTTCTATGACATCATTATGGGTAAGGTCAGCTATGACAGGGCAATATTGGAGCACTTTTAGATCTGTAGTGGGGTCAAACAGGGTTATATTCTGGTACTGACATACTTTGGCATATTCTTTCCTTTGCTACTGTCATATGCCTTCAGCTCATCTATAGAGGATGTCTAGTTATACACCAGAAATGACAGAAAGTTTGAGATCTGAGACAAAGGTGTGCTAAGTCCTCATCAGAGAATTTTTCTATGCTGACGATAGCAGCACTAGCATTCCGTAGCAAGGAACACCTTCAGTAGCAAACGGACACACTCTCACACCTGTAAAGAATTTGTTTTGACCACCAGGAACAAGAAGACAAATGTCATGGTCCAGGAAGTTGGCATACTGCTATCTATCTTTATTGATAATGTGACTCTGGAGGTTGTTGATAGCTTCACATATATGGGCTCCACAATCACCAGTGATCTGTCACTTGATGCTGAAATCAAAACGTGCATTGCAAAAATTGCATCTGTTATGACTAAGCTGAGTAAGAGAGTGTGGAACAACGGCAACCTGACTGAGAGCACCAAATTGCAAGTCTACCAAGCCTGCATCCTCAGTGCATTCCTCCACAATGGTCAGATCTGAATAATATATGCTAGGTAGGAAATAAGGCTGAACGGTTTCCATCTTCACTGTCTCAGCCATATTTGTCAGCATCTCTTGGCAGAATAAGGTCATCCACCCAGGGGTCATAGAGCTTGTGAATTCCATCAGCAATAAACTCATTGCTAAGCCAATGACCTCTGTATTAGCTTGGCTCCTTTCATCAGATGGATGACGGCTGTATACCAAGGATCTGTACGGTGAACTAGCCACTGGGTCACAACCGCTTGGACATCCATTCCTCTTCTACAAGGACACCTGAAAGCATGAAGATATGAAGATGGTGGACATTGACATTGGCAATTGGGCGACAATCACTGACAGCCATCATGTCTGGAGACTGACTGTTTCGAAGGGCATTGGCAGAGGTAGTAGAACCAAAAATCTCAGCTGGACAAGAAGAGAGCCCAGAGAAAATAAAGGTTGAAGGGTTCTCAAAATTCCCACATTTTTCATATCATCAACAAGGATATGGCTTTTGGACTTTTATGGCAGAGGACCCAACTGCTGAGTTAAGTGTAGAACCCTACAGCCCATGAAGGCCTGGGACTGGACATGCCTGGGCTTGTTGAGTGCAGTGTGGATTGTTGCCTGTAACCAGACAACGAGAGGAGACAGAATACGCATTCTTCCCTTTAAAACACTCAACCCAGAGAAATACTTCATCTTACATGAAACTAAAACCCATAAAAATCTTGCATAAATAATCACTACTAACTACTAAGGCAGGAAGGCAGAAATCAGTGCAATTATGTGAACCTATCAATACTCCACATATACAATGGCTTTCAGTTCAAGACTAGTTACGGGGACAGGAAGACAATGATAAACATCATGCGAGCCCATTAAAAACGAGACAACAATCACCTGAAGAAGCCCACCAAAATCAAAGAACTAAACTTGATTTGGATTCAGATAAGAAATTTGAAAAACAGTTTAACTGGGCCACCAGTTACGAAGGGGAGGAGGGTGAGCAGTTTTGGAGCAGTTGAAGCAGAGTTTAAGCAGGGAGAGGTAGCTGAACCAAGCAGAGGAAGGAGATCTGGAGGTTTGCAGGCCTGCAGGCAACATCACGGCGAGGGGCACGGGGTGGCAGGCTCAACCGAAGACAACAAGGCTGCAACCGCAGCCCTCCACGAAGATCGACCACTCACAACTGCGCCCCCCACCCAACTGAAGAACCGTTGCAGATTCCACAGACCAGGACCATGTGGGGACGGCAGGCCCCAGAGGACACAAAGAGCATACCCTAAAACTGCAACCGGCATACCTGGCTGGATTTCGAACTGTCAAGGAACCCTGGTTGGTGAGCATGATCCCTGACCTCTCCTAGTTCAATTTAGTTAGGTATTGGGGTTGGGACAAGGGTAAGGGGATTAGTAGCGTGATTTTCCCTCGTTATGCCATGTGTTCCCCATTCTTAAATAAGTGTACATTGTAGGTCTGTATAATCTCAGTGTAATCCTAATGTTATAAGTTCATTTGTGACTTCAATAAACCCAGTTTTTTTTTCCAAAACCAAAAACCAGTTGTCTGCTGCACTTTGTCACAACCCCCAAATAAGTCCAAGGTCTAGAACACAGGGAGTGGGAGCGATTCGGACCACTCAGAAGGCAGAAGTGAAGCTGACACACACCACCACCCCTACAAGGTAAGCAAATCATGTACCTTCTCAGCCTACAGTCTTCCTCACAGCAAATGTGGCAGAAATCATCGTCTTACAAGATGGAAGGCTGTGATTGGAGGATCACATGAGCCCTGACTTTCGTGCAACCAACACTTGAGTGACACCTGATCAAATGTCTTCTGAAAATCCAAATACACGACATCCACTGATTCCACCTTATCTATCCTGCTAGTTGCACACTCAAAATTTTTCAAACATGATTTCCCTTTTAGAAAGCCAGGTTGACTCTGCCTGATCATATTTTTTTAATTTTAGTTTTATTCCTAGCAATTCTTCTACATAAGCATGTTTTAAATGTACCAATTCTTGGAGGTTGGTGCAGAGGATCTTCAGTGTGTCTATTTTGACCTATTCCTCCAGTAAATTTTCACTAGGACATATATGTAAATCTAAGAGAAATTGAAACCATGAACTACTAAACAGAAGGAAAAACTTCAAAATGTCTTTCTTCATGAGTGCTCTGACCTTGAAATCATGTGCATGGCATTTCTAAAGAGAATGTCCCTTATTTCCATTCATAGTTCCTTTGCTTTGTTTAATCTGATTCTTTGGTATTGGGCTTCCAGTAAATCACTGAAATCAGTATGATAGAAGATGAATGATTTACTGAAGAGCTGCAGTGTCAGAATTTCAGCGGTATAACTCTGCTGAAACATGCAGTGCATTGCTTTTCTTCTCCATTCTGTACACCAGCTATCCCGCTGTGAAAGGTTCTGCTGGGACAGTCACTAAGGCTTTTTATTCAGCAGAGATCTTGCCCTTTTTCGTACAACTGCTTAGATTATAATGGGGATCTTGATAGTGCACAGCCTAATGAAAGCCCAGGATGATACAGCACTTGGTTCTACCGAGCATTTTAAATTCTGATGGACGACTTATAGTTATTTGATTTTGTACTGCAATTGTGAATTACGGCTCTGATCTAAATTCTTTGCTTAATTATTTAAGCATTGCATACTAATGATACAATTCAGGAACTGGGTTGCGTGCTCAACTTAACAAGGTGGAAGATATGCATTAACATTAGCGTGTACAGTCACAGCAATAATAGCATATGAGTTTGTTTTTTTCTACCATCCCTAATTGCCTACAATCTTAGTGGAGGACTGAACATAGGCTTGGCATGTTTTGTTATGGGAAGCTGGGATTACTAGTGGAAAGTAACAACAGATAAAGCTAGGAATACTCCGCAGGTCAGGCAGCATCTATGGGTAGAGAACAGAATTAACATTTCAGGTTAATGACCTTTCATCGGAACTGGAAAAAGTTATAGAGTCGTAACAGGCTGAATGTAAGTACAGAAGCAGGGATGGATAAGCGGAAGAAATAACATATGGAAAGATCTATGATCGGTAGAAGGCAAGAGATTAAATGATAAAGGAGATTATGGTGCAGGAAAAAAGGGGATGGCAAGGGGACAATAAAGAAACAAAGTATGGGTCTTGAGGAGCTGAAAATGACAAAAACAGAATCATTACTATCAACTGTTGTGTGAAAAATGGGAGCAGTGTTTATGATCTGAAATTGTTTAGCTCAATGTTATGTCTGCAAGGTTGAAAGTGTTATTCCTTATATATTGTATCAGTGGCCCTAAGACAAGGATAAGGAGCTGATGGAATGTGTGAAACTCATCCGTATCTTTATGATCTGGGAGATGCTGTGTTGGTTACTGGTATTAATACTAGTGAATGAAGTTAGCCATATAGCCATGGTAACAGAATGATAAGAGACTGAGAAGAATGAATTGCATTTTGCTGTCACCATGTTGTTATTCTGATGACATTTTTATGTATCTTTGACATACTGCAATTTAGTGGTAGTATGCATAGAATGTGGAGACCAAAGATAGAATTAGTATGAGTTAGGACTGAACCATTATATGTTGTATACATGCTGAATTGTCGAGTGTGGTGTACCAGGGTTCACATATTGAATTGTAAACATAATAAAGATGTATTCATCCTGGAATTATGAAGTGTGATATCTCAAAGAATACTTGATTATGTACCATTACTGATGAATTTGTACTCCAGAGCTTAAAATGAAGAGAAATCAGAGCAAGAAAGCAGTCCAACAACTGACACTATTTTTTACTTTAGAGGTAGATTCTGCACTTGATGAGACTCAGGACTGCAGCCAAGGCAGGAGATACAGTAGATCAGGTGCCAGCCCATCAGATGACAAAGTCACACTTGAGTTCTGCTGCAGAGGATTTAAATTAGGACTTCAATGAGGCATGATATAGAAAAAAAAATGCCTGATGTGTTGAGAGACCTGTAAGAAAGCCTCGGGTTAATGTCAAGGAGCATAGAAGAGCCCAATAGTAACTTAGCACAGGGCTTTGCAGAGAGCTTTTCCAATGTGAAAGTGGTGGTCAACTGCATTAGCACACTGTTGGAACCAACCATGATGCAACATCTGATGGCTGATGTTTCAGCTTCCATTGCAGCTCAGCAGCCATTCAACATCAGGGTGCTACAATGAAACCTCAGAATCAAGTCATGCAAGCTCAATTTGCTACCATCTACTATGACTGCTGTCATCCTAGTTGTGAATGCTAATGTTCAAAGGATCACACTGCAGTTAGAAACCTGTCCTTCAACGAGGATTGCTGAAGTGCCACTCTGGGATATGGCAGTGGCACCATGGAACACAAAACCTGTTTTCCTCTCTCAGGATGATGGCATTTGTATTCCCAATACTGCCACTTTGTCAGTGCCCTTGCTGTCTGCCAGACAGCCAGCCAGCCCAGACTACTGTCACTCATGCCGATATGGTATAGCCTGAAACTGGCCTTGTAGGCAGAGTTGCTTGCAGTTGTCCTGTAAAGCCATTCGCATGCCCCCACTGAAAGTCAGCAGGCTTCCACTAACCATGCTGCAGTCCCTTCAGTAGCATTGCATAGGAGTATTGGAAATGACATACAGACAACAGGCACTAGAAGAAGGGACTGGCGTGATTAATAAACATTCATGTGCAATATAGCAAAGTTTGATCTATAAATTTGATTTAAAATATTTATTTTGTGGTGGCTTTTTTTTTGCATTGTGGAACTATTGATGAATGAGGAATTGGGTTGGCGTTTTCTGGTATTGCAATCCGATCATGGGGAGCCCAGCCAGAAAAGATCAGTGTTGGTTTAATCTTCTCTTTCTCTTCCACTTCCTTCTCTTTCTTCTCAGCTGGTTTCAGCATAGCTGGTGGCAAGGGCT
Organism: Cetorhinus maximus; assembly: GCF_964194155.1. Lineage (NCBI taxonomy): Eukaryota > Metazoa > Chordata > Chondrichthyes > Lamniformes > Cetorhinidae > Cetorhinus > Cetorhinus maximus. Next base: position 158,022,361 of record NC_135880.1, on the reverse strand, counting down.
CTGACCTGATGGTGCCAAGGATGTGCAACAAGAAGCTGACCACCACAAATGATGGTGTGTGCTCTGTCAAGTACTACAGGGCCTAAGTACTAAGTGACCCAGGCATGAAAAACTTTGTTTACGTACCCCAATGGTCTGCCTTACATTTCATATGGCAGCATGGCTTTTGCTATGTGCATGCATCTCACACTTGCATGGGTAGCACACCAGAATCAAGAGCAATATTACCAGTCGATACTCCTTGTCATCTAATAGCCAGCCTATGGTTTGTCTTGGTGGCTCAAATGAAGATGGCATCACACAGAATGAAAGCATCATGTCTACTTCCAGTATACCAGGCACTGGCCTGCATGATAATCTGTGTATAGTCATGCAACAGCTGGACATTTACAAATTTAAATCCTTTCCAGTGGCAGTATGTTGCAGGTTGATATGTGGAAAACAGCAACAGCAAAGTGATATTTGTACAATCAATGAAACTCTGCATTATGGAGAAGCCTGCAATCCTTGCAAAGTGGCATGCTTGCTCAGCATATTTCTCTATGACAACAGAGAAATGTAGTCAGTTTCCTCAGAATAGAGAGTGTCAGTGATCTCCCTTATGCAACATTGAATGACAAACTGGGTGATATTGCATAAATATTTTTGGCCATGGTTACTGTTGGGATATCATTTTAAGAGAGATATACTAATGAGTAAGTAGCCAGGATTTAGACCATGTGACTTTCAGACATTTTTCAGAGGAGCTTTCAGTTTTGTTAGCAGCATTTGGTGTGAAGGAACTGCAGCTGTACTTTCCTGTTAACAATAGCTGTTGCATCTTTATAGTAACTCTGTCTGCTGAGCAATCCTGTACTATACCTTCAAATAAACCAAACCTATGTTTAGTTTACCAGTCCTGTGTGAGATTGGTAAATTTGTATTCAGCACACATAGAAATACAACAGTTAGTGTTTAGTGGTCCCCAGCAATGGTTAAAGTTGCTGTGGTTTACAGTGAGTGATGTGATACGTGGTGTAGGACTTTGTTCTGATTTCAAGGATTTTGCACGAACTGCTTGGGTAGAGTAGAATGGATACAACCTTGGATACCCTTGGATACAACATGACAGAATAAGCAGGGGTAACACAGAGCAGGACAAACTGCTGGAAGATGGAGGAGGGGGAGAATGCCATTGACAATGCCATTCTTGCCCTGCTCTCAAGTTGCAGTTTTGGCTGGAGGAGAGGGGAGATTTATGTGATGGTATTCTTAGTGAAGTGGAAACATCTCACACACTGTTCCTCGCTAAGGTTAAGATAAAAGAATTGCAACCTGAGCACCCTGGATCAACATTGCCTCCTGCTAAAAGCCTTTCTCCCCTCCTCCATCTTCCAGCAGTTTGTCCTGCTCTGTGTTGCCCCTGCTTGTTCTGTCATGTTGTATCCCTGGACACTCTCTGCCTCCACTTGCTCCTCAAGCAAATGTGAAGTGCCCTCATTGCTGTGCTCCGATATTCCAGCTCATGACCTAATGCCCATCAAGGTGCTGGTATCTGCGCTGGTGCCTGGTTCAGAAAGCAGGTGTGAAGCAGGTGCAGCTGAAGCCCGACAGTCTTCTGGCATCAGGGGTGGCTCTTCGGGGTCCTACGATTGAGTGTGTGTTGGTGAATCTAAGGGATAACAGCAACATGTCATTAGTTTAAGTCATCACATTGTCACTGTGCATGCCAGACACCCTGGTGAGACAATGGAGATCTGCATCATAGTGCCATCGTCATTCGATGATCAGTCGGGAATCCAATTTTGAGGTTCCCATCATTGATGAGGCTACACAAGAATGTTTGCACCATCCGAAACTCTCACCTCTGTGCACTGCACTCTTACCTTCATCTGACACCCCAGCCTCTCCATGATTGGCTGACTGAGGTTTGTGGTGCCTCTTCAACTCCAAGGCGTCCTGCTCGAACCTGGATAGGATTGGAGGTTTGGGGGGGCCTGTCCGTGACCTCTCTATGTTGTTATGGCTCATCTTCCCCTGAAAGGACAGAGAAGCATGGATTAGACAATTCTCTACTTGCAGCACCATTGCAGCCTGGCCAACCCCAGCTGAGGAACACCTCATAGGGCACATCCGAGTCGTAGCTCTCGAGCCGCAGGGCACTCAGTCCAAGTAGCCAGGGCTCACCCCCTTGGCCAGCTCTGGCATCATTGACAGTTGGCACTCAGACTCTTAGCATCCACGAGGTCCATGGGGGGACATCGCACCTTAACACTTCACCACACTGATCCATGCCAACATGGAACTCACCCTTGTCGAGTGCAGCAGGTTGTTAAACCTTTTGTGGCACTGCACCCAGTACAACTACAATCACCGTAACAACCCATCCAATAAATGTGCACTGCACCCACACCGCACAACCTGAGCTGCTGCCTCCTCCCAAGCTCTTTTTGTAGGGTGCAGTGGTCTCTGCCTACTATCTCTGGGGACAAAGGTGACCATCCTGGCAGCCACCTCCTCCAGGTGGACCACGAGGCACTCGTACATAAACTGGGTGGGGGGGGGAGCAAGTGCCTACCCGACTTGCCCTTCCGCCTGGCGTCTCCAGCCGCATTTGAGGCCATAGCTTCGGTTTCCAGCACGCAGAAGATGTGTTCTTCCATCGCAGCCTTCAAGGAGCTACCTGTGTTGTTTTTAAACCACTCGCTGGGTCGTCATTGGACCCGGCGGCCAACAGGCTCCTGCCCACTCCCAGCCCTTCCTGACCATTGGGAAGATGTGTTTCATACTGGGTAGTCATTAATTGGCCAACCAGCATGATATCGCGGTCGTAGGCTGATTGCGGGCGGTGGCCTGTTTCCCAACTGGTCATGGGCCTGGCGATCGCACCCGCCTGCCAAGGGTAAAATTTAGGCCCAGGAAAACTGAGGTCTTCTTCCAACCAGCTCCCACAGCAAAACACTACTGCCACTGATTACGATCAAAAACACATTGATTGGATGGGTTGTTACAGTGATTACAGTTGTACTGCCCTGTCATTGAGAATATTGATATCACAGCTTTGATTATTAAGCAAGTGTTTAAGTATAGTCAATGTTCAGGTATAGTAATGCCTCCTAGGTATTTCCTGATAAAGTGATCAATAGTCACTGTTAAATATTTACCTATGAAAATAAAAAAGACCAATGTTGATGTTAATTAAAAAATCAATAACATGTATTCGGTATTCTATTTGTTTTTAAATTATAATGTTGGCCAACTTTCTGGAGAGCTGGGTAGTCTGCCAAACAATTCATATGCATTCCTCGTTTTTAATATTAAGGGTAATTTTCAACTGGTGGTCATCCATTTCTTATTTGAGAAATAAACGCCTGCCATTTAAAATTCGGGGAAGAAGAGTACCTCGTTCACACCACCGAAGTCCAAAGACCATTTAATAAAGTTTCCAGGGCGTCCAGTACATGGGTGAAGTGTAAAAAAAGAGACATAGAAATTAATTTGTTTTTTGAGTGGTCAGGAAGAGAAGGTCAGCTCTTCCCAGGCCTGACAAAGAAGCTGGCCTGCTGCCACCCCATCCCCAGGGTCGGCCGGCTCACTGTGGGAGCTGACCAATTCCCCAACCTTGCACAATGAGCGAGCTGCATTGGGGTACTTGTTCAACACCTATAGTTTACTGGAAGCATTACAACAAGGATTGAGTCTAACTATGGTTTGTACCCCCGTGATGCCCGACTTGAGTGAGTTTATTGATCCCTCTGCCAATTTCACACTAATTTCAGGCTAAAGTCGAATTTTCTACTCCACTCCCCCATACAATAGTATTTGACTTTTTTTGTCAATTCATACCTTAAAAGGAAGTATTAACATTTCCTTAATAATTCATTATTCTACCAAGACTAAACCTGTTGTTCAGGGCCCTTTGTAAATTTGATTTCATTCCATTGGCATGCACCATAAATGCTGCAGACAGTTTTTTTCAAGTGTGCAGCAATCATTAAAGGGATGTTAGAAGCTGCCACCCAAAAGTTGAAACTGGGTGTAGGGAATTGGTGTCCCAGGGCTTGAGAGATCAGGTCGACAGGGGAATGCAGCTGTGGCAGTGGAGGTAGGTAGCATGCAGGGCTGTAGTGGCGGGTGTGATGAAAAGAAGGAGGAGCTTGAATTATTTTAATATAGGGATGGGAGGAGAACTCCTGTTTTTCCAAGCTCCACATTTGGGTTAATTATGGCGCTTTCCTGTTGGTGTACTGTACAAGTTGAGCACATGGCCAGCGAAGTGCTGGGGCATTCAGAAATCGAAAACCCACCTGGCAAGAGCTGCAAGACCATGATTTAAATAAATTATTTGCCCTTGTAAATGTTCCTGGTGTCCACACTTAACAACAATGGAAGCACCTTATCCAGTAAGTTAGGCAGTGTATTTCTGACCAGGAATACATGTACACCCTGCCCGCCATACTGGAGGCTTAACAGTGGTCAAAATTCTAGGCACAAGGATGCTATCCATGTGTTCACAGTTCCAGTTTAAAATAAAACGATTTACAAATATTCTCAAGCTCGTAGTGAGACAATCAATTACTTCGTAAAACTATTTGGCCAATTGGTTGAGCTCATCAGATATCTGCCCTGAAAAAGTGCTGGGGACAAGCAACAGGGGAAACAGGCTAATTATGATTTGCTGTTTGAAAAGCTCCCTAGCTCCTTTCTGCAAAGAAATAACCTTGTGGTATTTGACAGTGAGTAGAGAATTCATCCCAAGTTCCTACTTTTGGCATGTAGTTTGTGTTCACAGAGGCAATTTATCCCTCTACACAGTTAATTTTCAGACCAAATTAACTGAAATTACTCTCATCAGGAATCACATTGTTGCTAATTGATTCCAAACTTTGTACTTGATCAGCTGTATGATGTTTCAAGGTGCAACTTTGTTTTTAGGTTGCCAAGAATAGAAATTTCTAACTGTGAACATAAGGTGCCAGCTTCTGCATTTAACACAGCAACATACTCAAGTGACACAGTGTGTTTGAGTTCTGATGTGCTATGCAGTTTTGGAGTGTGAATAGGACATAGGTGAGGACTCACTGATTGTATATAGTGAGTCCTCAGATTCAGGTATGTTGCTGTGGGGAGACAGTTAATGAAGGTTCAGTGTTTCACCTTGGGATGAGAAAAAATTTGAAGGAGGAGGGCAGAACTTGTATTGAAGACATACATTATAGAAGTCAAATACTACTTGCTCAATAGAGATATGCTTTTTGCATGGAAGATACATTATGCCTGAGGCACATTGGAGAGTATGAATGACAGTAATGGTTGCACTACAGCAGCTTTTGATGCATGTAATCAAATGTAAGTGCAAAGCAGTCCTCTGCATGCTCACTGATGTAGAATTTCTAATTTAAGGGGCAATTCCCCAACTGGCTAAGTAGGCTATAGGGTCTGTTTTTTACTGATATTCAGAGTCTGCCATTTTTCAACCAAACCCTTTTTTCAAAGCTGAAAGCTATTGTATGTTTCATACAATCTCCATATTAATTACCCTCTAAATTTTTCAAATGTGTGAAGTACAAGATATTATCATCTCTTAGCTTTTTTGCTGGGCATTCACTTAAGCCATTGAGTGTTCATTCAAGGCAGAGAGAAAAAGAACAGTTAAACAATTTGGGAAGTATACTTTAAAGATGAGGTGTAGGTTTGCAGCTGTTATCAATTAGTAATCAGATTTCATTGCATATTTTTAGTTGCAAGGGTTTTTTTTATTTGTCTTTAGGCCAACGTTTTTTATTCTTCCTATTTTTTGGAAGTCCATTTATTTTCTATCTCTGCAATTTAAATTGCTATAAGCGCAATTGAAAAAAATGCCATTTTACTGTGTGCATTTCTCTACTTGTTTGTTTTGGAGGAGGAATGAGACAGAAATATGTTTACACTTCCTTGCAAGTATCTTTAGTCAATAACTGTACCGACTAATAAAATGTCAGGTAAGATGCGTTGTGACTGCTTACACTTCACCAGGAAGACAGTCACACGTAGAGTAAGCACTCAGAGAACTTGAGTGGGCCAACTGGCCTGCTTCCATGCTGTAAGTTCTAGGAAGGTATTTCCATGTATGCAATCACAATAATCCACCATCTTCTTCAACCAGACTAACAGGCATGTTCCATTTCAAAACAGCTCTGCTTGTAACTGTCAAGGTGACACAATTAACATTTATATAACTAGATGCTTTCAAGCGACAGCTGGTGATTTGTGCCAAATGTCTCAATTGTGTATAAAACCGATGACAGATGTCGTGTTTTCTGAAATAAGATCCTTGTTTGCTGTCGCCATGGAAAACAGCAGCATCACACAAGGGTATTGTACTCCTTTTCCACGTGGCAGCTTTCCCCAAAGCTTATAGGACCTGATTATTCTGTAATATTGCCCTCCCTGCTGCCCTTTCTGTTTGTGGGGTATAAATAAAGTTAGTTCAATAATAGCTGCCTGCAGCTCAGCACGTTAGTTTTACCCAGTGCAATAGAGAATAGAAAGCTGACAACAAGGCTGTGATGGAATTTTCTTTCACATTTCGTTTGAGAAATTAAGGTCTGAAGAACACTGTGACACATTTTTGACACTTCTAAAGTTGACTCTGAGGAAGTTTCAGTGATATGAAAGATTTCCCTGTGAGTGCACATCGTACTCAGCCACCATGATATGTAATTGAAAAAATGGCACTGAAGACATATTTGGGGACAATGGGGGAATTCAACCCTAAGAAATAGGACTGGTGTAATTATGAATGATGGTTACAAATTGGCTGAAAGTGAATAAAATAAGATATGAGGATAAAGTAAGTATTTCCCTCATTGATGGGGCCAAATGCTTCTAACCAATGTTGCCACAAAACACTAGTACTATAGGCTATCCTGAAATTAATGACATTCTGGACTCATATTATGGCACAACTAAGAATGAGATTGCACTGAGAGTTGCATTCTGTGAAAGGAAGCAGCTGCCAAGTGAGACTGTAGCAGATTACATTCTCAAAGTAAAGAAACTCTTTTATCACTGTGAATATGGTATGAACTTTAAAATTAGCCTTAGAGACATGTTTATAGGGGGTTAAAGAACAATAAAACCCAGGCCAAGCTTTTGAGTAAAAGCAATAAGCTGATGTAGAAGGAGACCTTTGATGAGGTCAGGCCATGGAAATGGCAGAAGGAGATAGTTGCAAATTGCAATTCCTGAGCCAGCAGGGGAAGTCCACCAGACTTCAGAGGGATCCAGACCACAGCAGCCTAATTCACAGCCTCAGAGTCAAAAATTTAAATGTTACCACATTATGGTAGCCACCATCTAAATGACTCCATTTCTAATCAAAGTGCTATGCCTGTGAGAAAGTTGGTCGTATCCAGATGGCGCACAGGAGTAGAAGAAACAGGGATGCTCCAGGTGATGATAAAATTCCTGGTTGCAGCCATGCACCAGCTTGAGGTAGGGGCAGATTGAAAGCTAGTTTAGGGGTCTGGAAATCCTCAAATGTATATATGATAGATGTTAAAACAGAAGTTGACATTATTGAGCAGGAAGATCAAGAATTGTACTCAGTCAGAGAGCAAGGAAAAATGTACATGGAATATGAGATTAATAGGGTTGAAGATAAAATTTCAGCACTCACCGCATAAATAAATGTTGGAGATTTACAGATTGCTTTCCTCGTTGAAACAGCTGCAGCCATGTCTGTTATACCGGAAGGAGAGTACAAGAAGTCTTAAAGTTAGATTCCCTTATCCAAAACTGATGTGAAACTGATGAGTTATTCCAATAGCAGCATTCTAGCGTTAGGTGATGTTAGTGTTAGGATGGAATATGATCCATCCTATTATTTGCCATTGGTAGTAGCAGGAGGGAATAAAGATTCTCTGATGGGAAGAAATTGGCTTAAGAAAATATAATTAAACTGGGCCGAGTTATTTACTGGAGGGATCAGTAAGTGTATATCTGACATTGAGAAAGTGCCAAGAGAGCAGAAAATGGTCTTTGAGCAAGGAGGAAATGATAAAATCCGACATCACAAGGCTCAAGTCAAGAAAAAGGACAGCTGATATTTTGCAAGATTAGGCCAGTGGTATTTACATAGCTACATGTAGTAAGTAAAGAGATGCTCGCAGGTGGTGGTGTTCCCATGCATCTGCTGACCTTGTTCTTTTAGGTGGTGGAGGTTGCAGGTTTGGAAGGTGCTGTCGAAGGATCCTTGATGAGTTGCTGCAGTGCATCTTGTAGATGGTACATACTGCCGTCACTGTGCGTCGGTGGTGGAGAGAGTGAATGTTTAAGGCGGTGGCTGGAGCACCAATCAAGCGGGCTGCTTTGTCCTGGATGGTGTTGAGCTTGCTGAGTGTTGTTGGAGCTGCACTTGGTTTAATAAGTGACAGTCAACCTTGATTGTTAAAGGCACATCATTGCCTGATTAACTGGATTAAATTCTTTGATTAGATACTGAAGAAGTTTGTCGAAGATAGTGCAGTTGGTATTGTGCATATGGCCTTTCAAAGTGTGATTGATAAATTGCCACATAATAGGCTCAATAGCAAAATTAAATCCCATGGGATTATAGGGGCAGTAGCTGCATGGATACAAAATTGGCTGTAAGTCAAAAATCTGAGAGCAATGGTAAATTGCAGGCTTTTTGATTATAGGGAAATATACAATCGTGTCTCCGGGATAAATATAAGGAGGACTGTTCTTTCATATATACTAATAATTTGGGTATAGGGGACATAACATTAAAGTTTTCAGATGACATGAAACTTGGAAATGTAGTAAACAATGATGAGGATAGTAACAGACTTTGGGCAAACACAGGCTGATGAAACAGGTAAATACAGCATGTGAAATTTAAGGCAGTGAAGTGAGTTGTTATGATCTGAAATGCATTGTTTGAAATGGTGATAGAAGCAGATTCAAAAATAGTTTTCAAAAGGGAATTAGATTGCTACTTATATAGGAAAAGTAAACAGGGCTAGGGAAAGGAGAGGGGATTGGGATTAACTGATAGCTCTTGAGTGCCAGCACCTTCTTCTGTGCTGCATAATTCTATGAAAACCTCAATCAAATAACTAACAACTGAGAATCTCATTGCTGAGATTTGTCCAATATTTACATCATTCTTTGTGTAGTCATGTGTTTTATTAAATAGAGAGGCTATACTTGGTTTGATAAAATTTCAGAGAATTTAAATTTATTCTAAATCCTAGAAGCAAGGTTAGGTATCTAACTATTATTAGGTATCTACGATTCACTGATTTTTACCTCTGGTATCCTAGATTTGAATCTAGACTATAGACAGGGCACCAAGGCTTCATCTATGGTCACAAGTGATTTCAGTCTGGTCAAACAAGAAGCCAAGATCAGGAGCTTCCAGCTTGAGCTACTTGAATCTGTCTCATAGGCTGAGGCTGAATCCCTCAGCTGTCAAAAGCTTAGCCATGAGTGTCTGATGAAAACATTTTTTGGAATGAAGGTAATCTCATATTATTCTCTCCGACCGGTTACTCTTGACCTTGGAGCATTCAGCTTTTCCACTAAAGGTTTGTTTAATTTCACAGCATCAGTGTCTCTCACTATAAACCGATAGGGCAGGATTTTTACCTCTTTGGTGGGCGTGGTAGGCGGGCCTAGGAGAGGCCGCAAAACCGCCCGCTGCCCGCAATTGGGCCCTGATTGCGATTTCACCTTAGCTGGCCAACTAACGGTCAGCCAGCATGAATCGCACGCTGAAACGCTCAGCGCTGCTGGGGCTGGGGTGGGGGGAGGAGGGCGAGCATGTAAGTCAGCGCAGATGCGGGGGAGCGCGCAAAGGAAGCTCCCTGAAGGCAAAGAGCTGCCAAGATTTTTAACGTTAAAGATAAGCAATTGAAAAATAAGGAAAACATGTCCGCTCATATGATTCTTTCTCCTGTTAGGCGCGGCCGCCTGACAAGGGAAAATTCTGCCCATAGAGGAGTAATTTTGAATTAATGCACGGGACAGGTTTTATTGTCGATTTTTACAGAAAGATTCAGAATTACATATGTTTTGAAAGGCTACCAAGTTTATTTGTCACTTTCCCATAAATGATGATTAATAAGGGTCTTTCTCTGTCTCAAAAAAGTCTAGTGACATGATGATGTGAAGAATGATGCCATTGGAAAACAGGAATGGTTTACTTAGTAATGTTTGCATATTGTTTTAAACCATTAAGTTGCATGTGAACTTTAATGTATCTCTTCATACAGACCCTGGAAGATTCACAGTTGTATTTGAACATATGGCCAAGAAGCTTGCCAAGACTTTTTTCTGAAAAGCAGCTTCTATAAAAGTCACAGCATCTTGAGAACACAAGCTGGCATTTCCATTAGTCCGTCCCTGGAGGTTTACAGCCTGTAGCAAGAAAATGTGGTAGAAGCACCAATTAAATTTAAAGCTACAATACCTCACAAATACATTTGGTAATTTTAAATTTCATCACTGATTCTTTGTTTGCAGCACATGGGCCTAAAAATTAGATTGTGCAGCACCTATTTTTCAGGTACACCATAGCCCTGGCAGGGAGCACACACATACTTCTGCTGTGAATTCTGAGTGAATTCCCAATATATAGAGTAAGGACAAACAGGAGGCATCCTTTACTCATGTCAGAAACAGGCATCAGATCCTTTGCCTAATGTCCGTTACAGGTGCCCGCTGCAACACTGGTTTGCCCGGAGGCAGGGAAACCAATCCTGAACATTGCCTACTTTAAAAAGAATGTTACTTACCTGTAGTACACCATCCCAATCACTGCTGCGCATGGCCTTGCTGAAAACCCCATGCTCAAGATTTTGGCCTTGTGACCCCTGACATCTGACCTCCAGGCTTCATTCCACCCCTGAGCACTGATCTCCCTCCCAAGGTTCTTGACCTACAGGCCCGATCCAGCGGGCAACTGCCAGTTCTCATTATTCCACCAACACCACTAATCGCTACACCTGAGGCCTGTGATCCTCTTCAGCCTACAAGCACTCACCTGCGGGCTGAATTTCCAGGCCTGTGATTTCTGCTAAAGTTTGATGAAAGTCAAAATGCACAGCAGCAGTAACAGTAAAGTCCTGTGTATTGTCTGAGCCAAATGTATCACCTATGTACTGCTTGTGGCTGTTTATTCCTGTGTTGATGTAGATGACCTTTCCCTGGTGTTCTTTCCAGTGACTATGCCACACCATGGAGATCCTGTTCATTAAAATATAAAGGCTTCAATAATAAAGGGTTTTCCCAGCGGAGCTCTCCGTTGTAATTTTGTTTTAATAAAATTTACAGCAGTTTCAACACTGTGTCTCAGCAGTATTCAACAGCAACAAGCTAATCATGTGTACATGTGTTAATTAGTAATTACACCATACAGTAATCTCATACCATCTTGTATTTTTTCTGCACCATCCATGAGTGCGGGTACTGTTGGAATTTTTCTTGTTTGTGAAGAGAAGATTCAGGATTATGCTATCATCAGGTTTGTCTATGTACAACTGTCACTATAATTCAACACTTAATGGCCCAAGTCTTACGTCCCTCTCCTGAGGATTGGGCTGGCAAGGTGGGGTGGGGTGTAAAATCAGGTAGGAAGGCAGGGGGCACCATGCCAATCACCTACCTGCCTCTGCCACTTAGGTGTTGTAATATGGGTTCTTTAGTTGTCTCAATGATGGAAACTATATTTAAACATGAACCGTTTACTGTTAACCTTTAAATATTTACAGATCCCAGGTTACTGTCATGCATGGTACTGTTACCTCCATGCAGGCTGGTTCCAGAGTGTTCTCTCTAGGCTGTTCTCTCAGTTTATTACCACGTGACTCTATACATCATAATGTGGGCCTGTCCCACGTTAATCCATGCTCTGCTGAGTACCTTTACAATACAATGGCATGCAGGTACATACAATTATGGCCTACCTTGCTGGGTGTCGGCATGGTCCTGTGGGAGACATTTGGGAGCTGAGGAGGATCTGTAAATAAAGACAAGGGATTGCAGTGCGGCCTACCTTCTTGGGAGTTTGAGCAGACCTGCGGGAGACAGTCGGGAGTTGAGGAGCAAACCATTTCACCATTTCAGCTGCTGTGGGGCTGCAATGGAATAAAAACAGCTAGTCACAGGAAACTAGTAAGTTGATTGGCTGGTAAGTGCTCAGTGTAAGGGACAGTGTGTGAAAGACCAGCTTAGGACACAGGAGTTAAGGGAGAAATTAAAAATAAATAAACAAATAAACTAAATCTTTAAAATTAAAAAACACAAAGACTTCAAAACTTTAAAATTAAATAAAACAACAAAAATGTTTTAAAATAATTTAATAATTAAACAAAACATCTAAAGCACATACCTGTGTAGTTAAGAGGCATATAATTTTTGGTTGTCAGTGACAATAGCATTCGATAAGCACGGTAAATTGTAGCATACATAGGAATTACTCTAAGTTAGTGAAGAAAAATTAATTAAGTTAGCTAAACAACATAAGTTGGAATGCAGGACAGGTGTTATGCTGCAGCTGTGGAATATAGGTCCTTTGGACGCCAAGGTGATCCAGGGGAAACACGTCACAGAAAGTCTAAGCAGCTAGAGTAATTCCTCGTCAGGATTGCTGATCTGGAAGCCGAGCTGCAGACATTGTGCAACATAAGGGAGAGGAAGAAATACCTGGATACTTTGTTCCAGAAGATAATCAGACCTCTTATAATAGGGTCGCCTGTTTTGGTCAGCAGTGAGAGACAGGAGGACGTGACAGTGAATGAGGCAGGTAAAGGGACCAGTTGGACAGTAGTGGAGGAGCCTCAAACTTTGCAATTGTCAAACAGGTTTGAGGTGCTCACAACCTGTGTGGACGTAAGTGAGGTCTGCAATGGCACAATGGTACAGGAAGCAGTGCAAGCGGGGGGAACCAAACAGGAATATAGTGGTAGTAGAATACAGTATAGTGAGGGGGATTAACACAATTCCTTGCAACAAAGAGCGAGAGTCCAGGAGGCTGTGTTGCCTCCCCGGTGTCAGGGTTCGGGACATCTGCTCAGGGCTGAAGAGGAACTTGCAGTGGGAGGGGGAGGATCTAGTTGTTGTGGTCCATGTAAGTACCAACCACATAGGCAGGACAATGAAAGACGTTCTGCATAGTCAGTATGGCACCAAATTAAGAAGCATAACTCAAAGGTAATAATCTCTAGATTTTTATTTTTTCACTCATGGGATGTAGGTGTCGCTGGTTAGGCCAGCATTTATTGTCCGTCCATAATTGCCCTTGAGAAGGTGATGGTGAGCTGCCTTCTTGAACCACTGCAGTTCATGTGGTGTAAGTACACCCGGTGTTGTTAGGGAAGGAGTTCCAGGATTTTGACCCATTGACAGTGAAAGAACGGTGATATATTTCCAAGTCAGGATGGTGAATGGCTTGGAGGGAACTACCAGGTGATGTTGCTACTATGTCTCTGCTGCCCTTGTCCTTCTAGATGGTAGCGGTAGTAGATTTGGAAGGTGCTGTCTAAGGAGGCTTGGCAAGTTCCTGCAATGCATCTTGTAGATGGTAAAAACTGCTGCCACTGTTCATTAGTGGTGGAGGGAGTGAATGTTTGTGGATAGGGTGCCAATCAAGTAGGCTGCTTAGTCCTGGATGGTGTCAAGATTAATGAGTGTTGTTGTTTAGCTGCACTCACCCAGGCAAGTGGAGAGTATTCCTTCATACTCCTGACTTGTGCCTTGTAGATGGTGAACAGGCTTTGGAAAGTCAGGAGGTGAGTTACTCGTTGCAGGATTCCTAGCCTCTGACCTGCTCTTGTAGCCACAGTATTGATATGGCTAGTCCAGTTCAGTTTCTGATCAACAATAACCCCCCAGGATGTTGATAGTGGGAGATTCACTTTTTGCGCTCCTTCAAGTTGTGTTTCTCTTTATTAACAACTTGTCTGCTTTTTTAGGACATTGTGGGTTTGTCCTGTCCCTTCCAAAGGGAATGTGCACTCCATTCACTCCTAGAGTGGACTCAAATTTTCTTTGTCCGGGGTGTCCACCATGTTCTTGCTAGACGTGAACATTTCACAAATGGAACCTTCATTTCCATTTGTTAAACAATCTCAGCCTAACATTTCTTTGTTGTTTTACTTTCAAACCACTTTGCAAGCTTATAAATCTTTTCATTCAGCTCAGTTGTTCTCAGTACGTCTGAGTGCTCTTTCTTCTTATAGTTCCTTGCTCTTCAGTGTCAGATTTACATTTTCATTTTTATTATATTTGTCTTTTCTTTCTCTGTCTGCAACAGAAATTTGTCCTTGTCCTTCATTTTGGT